>NC_086446.1:45592465-46216704 GCF_028390025.1 Pseudophryne corroboree | reverse complement strand
GGGGACATATAAAGTTATATACATATAAAGGACTATTATGTACAATAATTACATCACTCTTTATGAAGAAATCTATCCAGCAGCATTTTATTAATACCTTTATTTGTGTGTGTTTCTATACATTGCTTATGTGGAAGGTATAGTAGGTTTTAAAAATAAGACCTTCATAGTGAAATTGATACAAATACCATCTTTGTCATAAGCAGCTACAACATTGCAACAGTTGTAGCAATGATTAATGTAACCACAGAATAAAGTGACACACACCTTCTTTATTGGAAGAATTAACAACACGCACATCAATACAGTGGTTCAGCTTTTTAATATCACATTAAGTTTGCACAATCTATAATTTTTATAATTTTTCCATTTTTCTTAATTTTTCCATTATCTTTATTTTTTCATTATTATTATTATTTTTTCACCCACACATATTTCGTAAGCTTTAACATATATCAATAAAAGTTATATTTTAACCAATTTGTGGTCCTCTCCCCTAAGGGGCGTGGACTTTAGGATATATTAGTGTATTTGTTTTGAGTGTGCCCTTATACGGAATACTTTTTTCTCTTTAGTTCATATGGAAAATCAGATATGGGCTTTTACACGACAAAGCCGCCAATTCTGACACCCGCCTGGCCGAAGCCAAGGCCAACAACATGACCACCTTCCACATGAGATATTTTAACTCCACGGTCTTAAGTGGCTCAAACCAATGTGATTTTAGGAAATCCAACACAACGTTGAGATCCCAAGGTGCCACTGGAGGCACAAAAGGGGGCTGAATATGCAGCACTCCCTTAACAAACGTCTGAACTTCAGGCAGTGAAGCCAGTTCTCTTTAAAAGAAAATAGACAAGGCCGAAATCTGGACTTTTATGGACCCCAATTTTAGGCCCATAGTCACTCCTGACTGGAGGAAGTGCAGAAAACGACCCAGCTGAAATTCCTCTGTTGGGGCCTTCCTGGCCTCACACCAAGCAACATATTTTCTCCATATTCGGTGATAATGTTTTGCTGTCACATCCTTCCTACCTTTAATCAGCGTAGGAATGACTTCATCAGGAATGCCTTTTTCCATTAGGATCTGGCGTTCAACCGCCATGCCGTCAAACGCAGCCGCGGTAAGTCTTGGAACAGACAGGACCCTTGCAGCAGCAGGTCCTGTCGGAGCGGCAGAGGCCATGGGTCCTCTGAGATCATTTCTTGAAGTTCCGGGTACCAAGCTCTTCTTGGCCAATCCGGAACGATGAGTATAGTTCTTACTCCTCTCTTTCTTATTATTCTCAGTACCTTGGGTATGAGAGGAAGAGGAGGGAACACATAGACCGACTGGTACACCCACGGTGTCACTAGTGCGTCCACAGCTATCGCCTGAGAGTCCCTTGATCTGGCGCAATATCTTTTTAGCTTTTTGTTGAGGCGGGACGCCATCATGTCCACCTGTGGTCGTTCCCAACGGTTTACAATGAGCTTGAAGACTTCTGGATGAAGTCCCCACTCTCCCGGGTGGAGGTCGTGTCTGCTGAGGAAGTCTGCTTCCCAGTTTTCCACTCCCGGAATGAACACTGCTGACAATGCTAACACGTGATTCTCCGCCCATCGAAGAATCCTTGTGGCTTCTGCCATCGCCATCCTGCTTCTTGTGCTGCCCTGTCTGTTTACATGGGCAACCGCCGTGATGTTGTCTGACTGAATCAGTATCGGTTGGTTTTGAAGCAGGGATTCTGCTTGACTCAGAGCATTGTAAATGGCCCTTAGTTCCAGAATATTTATGTGTAAGGAAGTTTCCTGACTCGACCATTGTCCTTGGAAATTTCTTCCCTGAGTGACTGCCCTCCAACCTCGGAGGCTTGCATCCGTAGTCACCAGGACCCAGTCCTGTATGCCGAATCTACGGCCCTCGAGAAGATGGGCACTCTGCAGCCACCACAACAGAGACACCCTGGCCCTCGGGGACAGGGTGATCAACCGATGCATCTGAAGATGCGATCCGGACCACTTGTCCAATAGATCCCACTGGAAGATCCTTGCATGGAACCTGCCGAAGGGAATTGCTTCGTAAGAAGCTACCATCTTTCCCAGTATTCGCGTGCAGTGATGCACTGACACTTGTTTTGGTTTCAGGAGTTCCCTGACCAGGGATGATAATTCCTGGGCCTTCTCCTCCGGGAGAAACACCTTCTTCTGTTCTGTGTCCAGAATCATGCCCAGGAACAGCAGACGTGTCGCAGGAATCAGCTGTAACTTTGGAATATTCAGAATCCAGCCGTGCTGATGCAGCACTTCCTGTGATAGTGCTACGCTGACTAGCAACTGCTCCTTGGACCTCGCCTTTATCAGGAGATCGTCCAAGTACGGGATAATTATAACTCCCTTCTTTCGGAGGAGTATTATCATCTCGGCCATTACCTTGGTAAATACCCTCGGTGCCGTGGACAGACCAAACGGCAGCGTCTGGAATTGGTAATGACAGTCCTGTACCACAAACCTGAGGTACTCCTGGTGAGGTGGGTAAATGGGGACATGCAGGTATGCATCCTTGATGTCCAATGACACCATAAAATCCCCCTCTTCCAGGCTTGCAATAACCGCCCTGAGCGATTCCATCTTGAACTTGAACTTCCTTATGTAAGTGTTCAAGGATTTAAAATTTAGGATGGGTCTTACCGAACCATCCGGTTTCGGTACCACAAACATTGTGGAATAGTAACCCCACCCCTGTTGAAGGGGGGGGTACCATGATTATCACCTGCTGGAGGTACAGCTTGTGAATAGCTGCCAGTACTACCTCCCTTTCTTTGGGAGCAGCCGGCAAGGCTGATTTGAGGTAACAGCGAGGGGGAGTGGCCTCGAACTCCAGCTTGTATCCCTGAGATACCACTTGCAGCAACCAGAGATCTACCTGTGAGCGAACCCACTGGTCGCTGAAGTTCCGGAGACGCGCCCCCACCGCACCTGGCTCCGCCTGTGGAGCCCCAGCGTCATGCGGTGGACTTAGAGGACGCGGGGGAGGATTTTTGTTCCTGGGAACTGGCTGTCTGGTGCAGCTTTTTCCCTCTTCCCTTGCATCTGGGCAAAAAGGAAGCGCCTTTGACCCGCTTGCCTTTTTGGGGTCGAAAGGACTGTACCTGATAATACTGTGCTTTCTTAGGCTGTGAGGAAACCTGAGGTAAAAATGTCGACTTCCCAGCTGTTGCTGTGGATACGAGGTCCGAGAGACCTTCCCCAAATAATTCCTCACCCTTATAAGGCAGAACCTCCATGTGCCTTTTAGAATCAGCATCACCTGTCCACTGCCGAGTCCATAATACTCTCCTGGCAGAAATGGACATCACATTAATTCTAGATGCCAGCCGGCAAATATCCCTCTGTGCATCCCTCATATATAAGACAACGTCTTTAATATGCTCTATGGTTAGCAAAATAGTATCCCTGTCTAGGGTATCAATATTATCTGACAGGGTATCGGACCAAGCTGCTGCAGCACTACACATCCACGCTGACGCAATTGCAGGTCTCAGTATAGTACCTGAGTGTGTATATACAGACTTCAGGATAGCCTCCTGCTTTCTATCCGCAGGCTCCTTTAAGGCGGCCGTATCCTGAGACGGCAGTGCCACCTTTTTTGACAAGTGTGTGAGCGCCTTATCCACCCTAGGGGATGTCTCCCAACGTAACCTGTCCTCTGGCGGGAAAGGGTACGCCATCAGTAACTTTTTAGAAATTACCAGTTTTTTATCAGGGGAACCCCATGCTTCTTCACACACTGCATTCACTCATCTGATGGGGGAAAAACCACTGGCTGCTTTTTCTCCCCAAACATAATACCCTTTTTTGTGGTAACCGGGTTAATATCAGAAATGTGCAACACATTTTTCATTGCCGTAATCATGCATCAGATGGCCCTTGTGGATTGAACATTTGTCTCCTCGTCGTCGACACTGGAGTCAGAATCCGTGTCGACGTCTGTGTCTGCCATCTGAGGTAGCGGGCGTTTGTGAGCCCCTGATGGCCTCTGAGACGCCTGGGCAGGCACGGGCTGAGAAGCCTGCTGTCCCACAGCTGTTACGTAATCCAATATTTTATGTATGGAGTTGACACTGTCGGTTAATACCTTCCACATATCCACCCACTCTGGTGTCGGCCCCACAGGGGGTGACATCACACTTAACGGCACCTGCTCCGCCTCCACATAAGCTTCCTCATCAAACATGTCGACACAGCCGTACCGACACACCGCACACACACAGGGAATGCTCTGACTGAGGACAGGACCCCACCAAGTCCTTTGGGGAGACAGAGAGAGAGTATGCCAGCACACACCACAGCGCTATATATCACAGGGATGCACACTGTACAGAGTGATTTTTCCCTTATAGCAGCTTATATATACATATAGATTTGCGCCTAAATTTATGTGCCCCCCCTCTCTTTTTTACCCTAGAAGTCTGGAGCTGCAGGGGAGAGCCTGGGGAGCGTCCTTCCAGCTGAACTGTGAAGAGAAAATGGCGCCGGTGTGCTGAGGGAGATAGCCCCGCCCCTTCATCGGCGGACTTCTTCCCGCGTTTGTCTGTATAATGGGGGGGGGGGGGGGGTTATGCACATATACAGTGTTATACACTGTATTATGTGCTTTTAGCCAATCTAAGGTACTCTAATTGCTGCCTAGGGCACCCGCCCCCCCCCCCCCCCCCCCCCCCCCAGCGCCCTGCACCCATCAGTGACCGGAATATGTGTGGTATGCAGAGGGAGCAATGGCGCACAGCTGCAGTGCTGTGCGCTACCTTCATGAAGACCGGAGTCTTCAGCCGCCGATTTCATCTATTTTCTTCGTTCTTCTGGCTCTGCAAGGGGGACGGCGGCGCGGCTCCGGGACCGGACGACCGAGGCTGGGCCTGTGTTCGATCCCTCTGGAGCTAATGGTGTCCAGTAGCCTTAGAAGCCCAAGCTAGCTGCAAGCAGGCAGGTTCGCTTCTCTCCCCTCAGTCCCACGAAGCAGTGAGTCTGTTGCCATGAGATCTCACTAAAAATAAAAAAACTAACAAATACTTTCTTTCTAGGAAGCTCAGGAGAGCCCCTAGGGTGCATTCAGCTCTGGCCGGGCACAGATACTAACTGAGGTCTGGAGGAGGGGCATAGAGGGGGGAGCCAGTGCACACCAGATAGTACATAATCTTTCTTTTAGAGTGCCCAGTCTCCTGCGGAGCCCATCTATACCCCCATGGTCCTTACGGAGTACCCAGCATCCACTAGGACGTCAGAGAAATATCTTTTACCTTGTATGCTGAAGTATACAGCTTTCATCGTGTGATGAATTATCTGTGTAGCCTGTGAAGTGGATGCTTTATTTGTGTTTGGTTTCTCAGCTTGCTTTACTCTGAAAAGCTGTAGGGGACATACCGTATGAAGAGAGCTGCATTTGTAAAACAAAAAACTTTTCAAGTTAAACCTAGACAATCTGCCTAGGTCAGAGAGGATAATACAGTTCATGCAAACAACATATGTATATGAGTATTGCTTACTGTAAATACAACCTCTTAACTTGCCGCTCTAAGACATGCTAACATCTAGCACCTTCACAGTGTTATACACTATTTATGACTGTAATCACAATACCTCTGAAAGTGATATCAAACTGACCCTCCAGAGACAGTACCCACATCAGTACTGAGGTCAAAAAAGAACCACTGACAATATTATAACAAAGTCAGTAATCAAAACTAGCAGTCAGTCATACATGTAATCTATAAATTAGACATATGAGCATATCATCAACTACAACACATTTCAAAGTATGTAGGGGTACATATTACTGAATTCTGTTCTATACAGACAATAATGCATTTAGAACGCAAAAGTGAAGAAAACCACAGTATGTACACAGACTCATATGCATTAGGCACTAAGCTTAACTATTCATAGAATTGTAGTGCTGTATCACCCGCACTCAGTAGAGTGGGATACAGGGAGACACACCTCACTTCCAGGCTCGATCAATACGTTAAAAAACGCTCAGTGGAACCAGACGCTACTAGTGTACACCAACGCTCCGAGATTACAGCGAACACAGACGCACTGTGCACACAGATGCTCCGGGACTATACAGATATAGTAACCGGGTCTCCACACGGTAGCATTTTAGTGAACACAGAAGCAGCGGCCTAAGCTGCGATCAAGACCCCTCATGGTAGCGTCTGAGACACGTGGAAACTGGTCATGAACCGGGGGGAGGGGCGACCAGGAGAGCGTCTGACTCCCCACTGCTGACATCACCCCAGGGATCGCGGCCTCATCCTAATCATGTGCGCCTATGATCCCTAAGGCCTAGCGCTGGAGCACCGTGGTGGCAGCACATCAGCCACTGTTTGGTAGTCTCCTCCAATACAGTGCGGCTGTGTCCGTATTCCCCTAGTAAGCGGAACCGATGCCTTACCTTCTCCCCGTGCTCTGGCCACAGCCTGGTAACGTCTGCTGGACCTGCTAGAATATCCAACACAGATGCCCGCCGAGACAACACTGTACACGTGGGTAAGCATTGTTGCGACCCGGCGCAGAGTTGTTGGAGCGACTCTTTCCAATATGCGTGTAAGATGCTGTTAAGAAAAATTGCTCAAAATATAGTAAGACTATAAAAATAAAATAATAAAGCTTAGGGTTGCCTAGAACAGCAGCCCTGTGACCATGGTCCGGCTCATGCCGCACCAAATCAAAAACTGATTTGCCTCAGCTAGTGGGCGGGATATATGGACTAGTCCGTTGCATCCTGGGAGGACTGAAAGCTTGTGATCGTTTGGTGCCAATCCGCTATCGCTCCATCATATCCCATTGTTATCCTGTGGATAACCTGTGGACACTGCCGGAGAAATACCAAGGTAGATCCTGTGGATCACTGTGGACCCTGATATAGAAATATTTGTTAACAAACAAAGGGAAGAAAGAAGTAGTGTTTACAATAAGACAGCAGTATATAATGTCACTATGTGGGAGCTCTACACTTACTTATACCACTTGTACTGACTGCATCACTCACCTAAACATGATATACACGTAGGGACCGTACATCATACAGACACTGCATCTCATGTGCTCCTATTGTGAGGAGACCGTACATCATACAGACACTGCAGGGTCACTGCATCTCATGTGCTCCTATTGTGAGGGGACTGTACATCATACAGACACTGCAGGGTCACTACATCTCATGTGCTCCTATTGTGAGGAGAGCGTACATCATAGAGACACTGCAGGGTCACTGCATCTCATGTGCTCCTATTGTGAGGGGACCGTACATCATACAGACACTGCAGGGTCACTGCATCTCATGTGCTCCTATTGTGAGGGGACCATACATCATACAGACATTGCAGGGTCACCACATCTCATGTGCTCCTATTGTGAGGGGACCGTACATCATACAGACACTGCAGGGTCACTGCATCTCATGTGCTCCTATTGTGAGGGGACCGTACATCATACAGACACTGCAGGGTCACTGCATCTCATGTGCTCCTATTGTGAGGGGACCGTACATCATACAGACACTGCAGGGTCACTACATCTCATGTGCTCCTATTGTGAGGGGAACGTACATCATACAGACACTGCAGGGTCACTGCATCTCATGTGCACCTATTGTGAGGGGACTGTACATCATGGAGACACTGCAGGGTCACTGCATCTCATGTGCTCCTATTGTGAGGGGACCGTACATCATACAGACACTGCAGGGTCACTGCATCTCATGTGCTCCTATTGTGAGGGGACTGTACATCATGGAGACACACTTGTGTAGAGTGATTTCCATGTTTGTAGGTGTTAACACAAATGGTACAAAACCCTTTGCTCTCAGCACATCCTGGGCTACATTACAGGAGCACTGACAGCCACATATTTCTCCTGCTGAAAGCCACTCCTCCTGTTCCCACTCCCCTATGCGCTCATGCAGGATCTGGCGCCCGCAGCCCCAAGCTCCGACCAGTGGGAGCCTCTGCCGCATAAAGTCAGCAGCAACGCTGGCTACCAGTAAATTCCCTGTGTACTGAGCTCCCCTGGCCCGCCGCCTCCCTCGGCCCCCATGTGCTCAGCTGTGCAGTGTACAGAGGGAGCGTCGAGTAAGAAGCCGGCACCAGCGCCGAAAGAAGGGGAAATCATGTAATTGGCTGCCTACACACTGCACTACAGTACACTATATTAAACTACTGTACACTACATTACACTCTAAGGGCAGGGAGGGATGTAAAGTGCTCTACCTGGCGGAATGTGTGTAAGTGGCGCTACTGTGCGGCGTAATTTGAATAATGGAGACTACTGTGCAGCGTAATATGACATGATATTATTTTGAGGCTAAGCCTCTTACCCATGAAGCCACGCCCCTACATTTTTTGGCCGCGTGTGCACTGGCCCTGTCTTAAATATGCGGGAGGGGGGGGGTGCCGTTTCTTGCACACAGCGCTAAAATGTCTAGTTACGGCACTGATATATACTGTATACTTAGTGAATTGTTGGCTAAAAAAAAAAACTAAACTCTGCTATCTGTTTTCTGAGACTGTGAAAATGAAGGTCTCTCAGAATTGCTCCTAGTTTAGGCCATTATCTCCGGTGGGAGCATTGGGATCATTATCTCAGGCTGGGGTCACCGTCTGTCTGATGCGTCTCCGCTGTGAGAGCTTCAAGTGTCAGACTGACCCTAGAATTAGATCTAGAATATAATGTAATATTATAACAGTCAGGCTGACGTGACTATACAGACACAGAGCCGAGAGGGCCCCGTTATAGCTGGGACTGTCTCCCTCACTGATTCCCTGACAAAGACAAAACGCGTGGTGCCAGGACAATAGGGGGTCATGTGCGCACACCACACAGCACGCCTCCGCCGCCCTCACTGCTATAACATGGGGCATGCTCTGCTTTATTTCTGCCTCCTGTCATAGAGCCATAACCCTGCACTGCCCCCACTGCAATCCCCTATTGGAGCCACAGTTTTATATATATATTCAGCCTTAATATAAGAGCACGGCCGTGCCCTTATAATATATAGAGGGTAATGCCTGCGCTCACTGAGAGGCGGATATGTGACACGTGATATACAGGGGGGCGGGGACAAATATGTAGCAGGCGATATACGAGGGGGGCATATGTGTTACAGGTAATATACAGGACACTACAGGCCTCTCCCCCTGTATAATAATTATAACAACAGGACACTACAGGCTGCTCCTCCTGTTTAATAACAGGACACCACAGGCTGCTCCCCCTGTATAGTAGGACCCCATTACCTGCTTTTGCGGACGACGGACTCCCGCTCGAGGGAAACCCGGAAGTTGCCGCGAAAGAAAAAAAAAACTCTCTTCCTGTGTGTGGACCGCAGAGGCCGTAGGTGTGATGGAACGCACAGGCCGGAAGTGAGGTGTGACTGGCAGGGGAACACAAGCTGCTTCCTCCTCAGTAACCGGACACACTGACGTTTATATCCCCGCCCCCGGCCCCTCCTCTAGCCCCGCCCCCGGCCTCAGCACAGGGAGAGGGCGCAGGTCCAGCACATGGCAGTGTGACAGGCGCTGGGGGCAGGGTTGATTCTATTTCGGAGTGGGAGCAGGGACGTATCTAGGGGAGGAGACACGTCACCAGGGGGAGGAGCTACTGGCGAACAGGGTAGGCGTATCTAGGGGAGGAGACACGTCACCAGGGGGAGGAGCTACGGGCGAGCAGGGTACCCGCTCGCCACGCTTCGGGCTCGGTGGCTCGCTTCGCTCGCCACCTGATTACTAAAGGTAATAGTTGGTGGCGTGGATAGTAGAGTTACTATCCCGCTGGCCTAGCTCCTCCCCCTTGCGTCGCGGCCCTTCCCTCAGACGGAAAAGGTCCCTTAGCCCACTTGATTCTAGCATCTACCATACTGATATGTGCACTGGCGTGCGCAGCACATTTTATTACGGGGTGCACCGTCGGAGGGGTGTGTCTAGCACCAACTATTGATGGTCAATGCATATAAAATATCCACTTTTGTACCAAGCCAGATAAAGCAGATACATTGTCAGATATTGTGGTGTGCACCAAACAAACACCCCTGATGGCACTCACTGCAATTACCCTGCTCCCCCTCAGCCTGTCAGTGTTGCTGCCGACCGCCTGCCAGTATTGAATTTGTCTTCCTAAGAGGAACGCTGGCTGCATGCTGATCCTCATCAGTGGCTGGCGTTGGCATAGCATAGAAGGAGAGAGGTGGGCATGTGACGGGTGGGCGTGCGAGCAGCATGACATAATCATGTCACATAACGCTGTTTTTGTACATGGAGGTGGAGCTGGGAATTTGAAAGCCGGTGGCAGTGGCACCCTTGATTAACCCAGGCGTCTGGTCAGTAATACAGTCCTGACAGGGTGCAGCGCAGAGGGGACAGTAATCAACCTGCTTGGTGATTGCTGCATCAGGCATGTGAGATCGGGGGGGGCCGGACATTAGGGGGTGCCTGTGCGCACCAAGCACCCCTCCTGCGCACACCTAAGGATATGTGGTATTATTATCATATAGGGGAGAGGGGACTGTACAGTGATATATGAGGGGAATAACACAGCTCCCGGCACACACTGATATGTGGTATTATTATTATATAGGGGAGAGGGGACCGTACAGTGATATATGAGGGGAATAACACAGCTCCCGGCACACACTGATATGTGGTATTATTATATAGGGGAGAGGGGACCGTACAGTGATATATGAGGGGAATAACACAGCTCCCGGCACACACTGATATGTGGTATTATTATATAGGAGAGAGGGGACAGTACAGTGATATATGAGGGGGAATAAAACAGCTTCCGGCACACACTGATATGTGGTATTATTATTATATAGGGGAGAGGGGACCGTACAGTGATATATGAGGGGAGAATAACACAGCCCCCGGCACACACTGATATGTGGTATTATTATATAGAGGAGAGGGGACTGTACAGTGATATATGAGGGGAATAACACAGCTCCCGGCACACACTGATATGTGGTATTATTATTTCTCTAACGTCCTAGTGGATGCTGGGGACTCCGTAAGGACCATGGGGAATAGACGGGCTCCGCAGGAGACATGGGCACTTTAAGAAAGAATTTGGATACTGGTGTGCTCTGGCTCCTCCCTCTATGTCCCTCCTCCAGACCTCAGTTTTAATCTGTGCCCGGACGAGCTGGGTGCTGTTTAGTGAGCTCTACTGAGCTTGCTATAAGAAAGTATTTTGTTAGGTTTTTTATTTTCAGGGAGCTCTGCTGGCAACAGACTCCCTGCATCGTGGGACTGAGGGGAGAGAAGCAACCCTGCTCTATGCAGATAGGTCCTGCTTCTTAGGCTACTGGACACCATTAGCTCCAGAGGGATCGTACACAGGGTCTCACCCTCGTCGTCCGATCCCAGAGCCGCGCCGCCGTCCCCCTCGCAGTGCCGGAAGACAGAAGCCGGGTGAGCATGAGAAGCAATAAGACTTCAAAATCGGCGGCAGAAGACTCCGGTCTTCACTGAGGTAGCGCACAGCACTGCAGCTGTGCGCCATTTCTCCCACACACACCTCACATACTCCGGTCACTGTAAGGGTGCAGGGGGGGGGGGGCGGGGGGGCGCCCTGGGCAGCAATTGGGACCTCTTTGGCAAAAGTTTAACATATATACAGTTGGGCACTGTATATATGTATGAGCCCCTGACAAAAATTGTACATTGAAGCGGGACAGAAGCCCACCGCTGAGGGGGCGGGGCTTCTTCCTCAGCACTCACCAGTGCCATGTTTTCTCCACAGAAAGGGGGGGGGGGCACATAATTAGGCGCAAAAATCAATATAAACAGCGGCTACTGGGTTAACATTAAGTTACTGTGTTATTCCTGGGTTGTATAGCACTGGGGTGTGTGCTGGCATACTCTCTCTCTGTCTCTCCAAAGGGCCTTGTGGGGGAACTGTCTTCAAAAAGAGCATTCCCTGTGTGTGTGGTGTGTCGGTACGCTTGTGTCGACATGTTTGACGAGGAAGGCTATGTGGAAACAGGGCGGGAGCAAATGAATGTGGTGTCTCCGCCGCCGACGGCGCCGACACCTGATTGGATGGATATGTGGAAGGTTTTAAATGATAATGTTAATTCCTTGCATAAAAGGTTTGCTAAAGCTGAAGCCTTAGGACAGTCAGGGTCTCAGCCCGTGCCTGATCCTATGTCGCAGAGACCGTCAGGGTCTCAGAAGCGCCCACTATCCCAAATTGTTGACACAGATACCGACATGGATTCTGACTCCAGTGTCGATTACGATGATACAAAGTTACAGCCTAAATTGGCTAAATCCATCCGTTATATGATTATAGCAATTAAGGATGTGTTGCACATCACAGAGGAAACCCCAGTCCCTGACAAGAGGGTTCATATGTATGGGGGAAAAAGGCAGGTGGTGACCTTTCCCCCTTCACACGAGCTAAATGAGTTATGTGAAAAGGCTTGGGAATCTCCAGATAAAAAACTGCAGATTTCCAAACGGATGCTTCTGGCGTATCCTTTCCCGCCAACGGACAGGTTACGCTGGGAATCCTCCCCTAGGGTGTACAAAGCTTTAACACGCTTATCCAAGAGGGTAGCCCTGCCGTCACAGGATACGGCCACCCTCAAAGATGCTGCGGATAGAAAGCAAGAGGGTACCCTGAAGTCCATTTATACAAATTCAGGTACCTTACTGAGGCCAGCGATCGCGTCGGCCTGGGTGTGTAGTGCTGTAGCAGCATGGACGGACACCCTGGGGTAAATTTACTAAGGTGGGAGTTTTTTAGAACTGGTGATGTTGCCCATAGCAACCAATCAGATTCTATTTAACATTTGTCTAGCTGCTTCTAGAAGATAATAGATACAATCTGATTGGTTGCTATGGGCAACATCACCAGTTCTAAAAATCTCCCACCTTAGTAAATTTACCCCCCTGTCTGAGGAACTTGATACCTTAGACAAGGATACTATATTAATGACCCTGGGGCATATAAAAGACGCTGTCCTATATATGAGAGATGCTCAAAGAGACATTAGTCTACTGGGTTCTAGAGTAAATGCTATGTCGATTTCTGACAGAAGGGTCCCGTGGACTCGGCAATGGACAGGTGATGCCGACTCAAAAAGGCACATGGAGGTTTTACCTTACAAGGGTGAGGAATTGTTTGGGGAATGTCTCTCGGACCTGTTCTCCACAGCTACTGCTGGAAAGTCAAATGTTTTGCCATATGTTCCCTCACAAGCTAAGAAAGCACTGTATTACCAAATGCAGTCCTTTCGATCACAGAAAGGCAAGAAAGTCCGAGGTGCGTCCTTTCTTGCCAGGGGCAGAGGAAGGAAGCTGCACAACGCAGCTAGTTCCCAAGAACAGAAGTCCTCCCCGGCTTCCACTAAATCCATCGCATGACGCTGGGGCTCCACAGACGGAGCTAGGCCCGGTGGGGGCGCGTCTCCGAAATTTCAGCCACAAGTGGGTTCACTCCCAGTTGGGTCCCTGGGCAATATATATTGTGTCTCAAGGATACAAGCTGGAATTCGAAGAGATGCACCCTCACCGATACCTCAAATCGGCCCTGCCAGCTTCCCCCCTCAAGAGGGAAATAGTGTTAACTGCAATTCATAAATTGTATCTTCAACAGGTGGTGGGTGGTCAAGGTTCCCCTCCTTCAACAAGGAAGGGGTTATTATTCGACCATGTTTGTAGTAACGAAACCGGACGGTTTGGTCAGACCCAGGGCCGGTGCTAGGGTGTTCGGCGCCCTCCTGCAAACTATCAATTTTGCGCCTTTCTACAAATATAAATGTGACCGATCTCATCCTCAAGGCTGTAACTAGATATTTTGGTGCCCCCCTCCCCCTCAAGATCCACAACATGGATAGTGCGTGCCAAAGGCAAAAATATAGAGGCATAAAAAAATTAAGTAAAGTATAGCGGCGTAAAATAATTACAATGCACAGTAGTCTCCATTATTCAAAATTACGCAACACAGTAGTACCAGTTATATACATTACGCCAGGTAGAGTCCCTTATATACATTACGCCAGATAGAGCCCCCTTTTACATATTGCACCAGGTAGAGTCAGTCGCACATTATTCCAGGTAGAGCACTCTTTTACATATTGCGCAAGGTATAGTCTCCTTTTACAATGCCAGGTAGAGTCCCTTTTACAATGCCAGGTAGAACCAGTCACACATTATTCCAGATAAAGCACCCTTATACACAATGCACCAGGTAGAGTCCTCTTTTATACACTGAGAAAGGTAGAGTTCCCTTTTACACTTTGCGCCAGGTAGGGCACCCTTTTACACATGCCGCTTCCCCCAGCACACATTACTATGAACCCCCCTTGATCAGCAAATATTAATATGACCCCGCCTCCCCAGCACAGTAGTGTCCGTTAGTCACATTACACTGCATAGTAGTGTCCGTTACTCACATTACACCGCACAGTAGTGTCCGTTAGCCACATTACACCGCACAGTAGTGTCCGTTACTCACATTACACCGCACAGTAGTGTCCGTTAGTCACATTACACCGCACAGTAGTGTCCATTTCTCACATTACACCACACAGTAGTGTCCGTTAGTCACATTACACCGCACAGTAGTGTCCGTTACTCACATTACACCGCACAGTAGTGTCTGTTAGTCACATTACACCGCACAGTAGTGTCCATTAGTCACATTACACTGCATAGTAGTGTCCGTTACTCACATTACACCGCACAGTAGTGTCCGTTAGCCACATTACACCGCACAGTAGTGTCCATTTCTCACATTACACCACACAGTAGTGTCCGTTAGTCACATTACACCGCACAGTAGTGTCCGTTACTCACATTACACCGCACAGTAGTGTCTGTTAGTCACATTACACCGCACAGTAGTGTCCGTTAGTCACATTACACTGCACAGTAGCGTCCGTTACTCACATTACACCGCACAGTAGTGTCCGTTATTCACATTACACCGCACTGTAGTGTTCGTTACTCACATTACACCGCACAGTAGTGTCCGTTACTCACATTACACTGCACAGTAGTGTCCGTTACTCACATTACATCGCACAGTAGTGTCCGTTAGTCACATTACACTGCACAGTAGCGTCCGTTACTCACATTACACCGCACAGTAGTGTCCGTTATTCACATTACACTGCACAGTAGTGTCCATTTCTCACATTACACCACACAGTAGTGTCCGTTAGTCACATTACACCGCACTGTAGTGTTCGTTACTCACATTACACCGCACAGTAGTGTCTGTTAGTCACATTACACCGCACAGTAGTGTTCGCTAGTCACATTACCCTGTACAGTAGTACCCTTATACACGTTACACCACACAGGACAGCCGCTTATACATGTTACGCCAGAGTAAAAGCCTCTAATACACGTCACAGTAGAGCACCTTATACATGTCATGCCAGGTAGAGCCCATTATACCATGTACAGCCCATTATACACATTATGGTGGTCATTCAGACCCCGCCACATTAGTGGCCCGCAGTGCAGTTTGCCAGTGGCAGCAAACAGTGCATGCGCAGTGGGCATATACATTGCGGTCGCATCCCGATGGATGCAACCCCAATGTGATTGACAGGAGACAGTGCAGCAGGGTTAAGGCGTTGCAGGGGTGGGCCGGGACCATTTTTGGGGCGACTGCATGATGTCACAAACAGCCGCTTCGGAAAAAAGGCTGCTGACAGCGCTGCCAGGGGTCAACCTTAGATCAGATGCATTGGCAATATAATTGCAGATGCATCGGGAGGCGGCGCAACACATGCTGGATAGCCTTGCTTTTTGCTGGGCGGCCCTCAGCATGTACAGAGATGAACGCAGAACTGGCTGCATATGCAGCACTCTGCGTTCATCTCTGAATGACCCTCTATGCCAGGTACAGCCTTCATTCCCTCCACAGTGCGGCCCCAGTACCTGCAGGAGGTCCCGGCATGGGCGCTGCTCCTCCTCTCCCTTCTCCTCCGGTTTCTTGCTGGCTCCGTTACTCCAGTGGCTCTGTAGGATGTTGTCAGTGACCCCGAGAGGGGGGGGGGGAGCGGGTACTAATTACCCAGGTCCGGGACTGATGGTGGGGCGTGGCGGGGGCCCTGGTCCGCTGCAGTCCCACCCCCCCTCCTAACTTACTGGGCAGCAGCAGCAGCAGCTCTCATCTTGGCAGCAGATGCAGTGTGCTGTGCTGCAGTGGGGCATAGAGGCTGCTGCTGCTGAGCCTCTGTCTGTTCCTGTATGGGTGGGGGCCGGGGGGGGGGGGGGAGTGATCACACTGATCACTCTCCCCCCTCGAATTGACCCTGGCTGGGGGCTCAGGTATCAAGGACTGCAGACTGCACCCACCCTGCTCAGCACTGGAAATCTTTTTTTTATTACTTTTTCCCCAGAAAGGGGCGTGGCCACGGCTCCCGCGATTAGGCCACGCCCACATACTTCTAGTCAGCACGGGAGGTGACAGCGGCGCGGTGTGTGGGCTGAGGCCGCACAATGTATGCTCTCTCTGGGGAGGACGAGTGGGAGGGAGCCGCGCTGTAAGCTGCCAGCACCGCTACCTGTCATCCACTGTGACAGGCGCAGCGGCAGCAGCAGGGTGCAGGGCAGGGACAGCGCCGCTTCAGCTGTGCGCCTCCCTGCACTGCATCCCTTTGATGAGCGGCTAGCGCCGGCTCTGGTCAGACCCATATTGAATTTAAAATCCCTGAACATATACCTGAAAAGGTTCAAGTTCAAAATGGAATCGCTCAGAGCGGTCATCGCAAGTCTGGAAGGGGGGGATTTTATGGTGTCTCTGGACATAAAGGATGCATACCTTCATGTCCCCATTTATCCACCTCATCAGGCGTACCTCAGATTTGTGGTACAGGATTGTCATTACCAATTTCAGATGTTGCCGTTTGGTCTCTCCACGGCTCTGAGAATATTTACGAAGGTAATGGCGGAAATGATGGTGCTCCTGCTCGGCACTGCAAGGGGTCACAATTATCCCGTACTTGGACGATCTCCTCATAAAAGCGAGGTCGAGAGAGCAGTTGCTGATCAGCGTAGCACGCTCTCGGGAAGTGTTAAAACAGCACGGCTGGATTCGAAATATTCCAAAGTCGCAGTTGATTCCTACGACTCGTCTGCCTTTCCTGGACATGATTCTGGACACAGACCAGAAGAGGGTTTATCTCCCGATGGAGAAGGCTCAGGAACTCATGACACTGGTCAGAAACCTATTAAAACCTAAACAGGTGTCGGTGCATCACTGCACTCGAGTCCTGGGAAAGATGGTGGCATCATACGAGGCCATTCCCTTCAGCAGGTTCCATGCGAGGACCTTCCAATGGGATTTACTGGACAAATGGTCTGGATCACATCTTCAGATGCATCGGTTAATCACCCTATCCCCCAGGGCCAGAGTGTCTCTCCTGTGGTGGCTGCAGAGTGCTCACCTTCTTGAGGGCCGCAGATTCGGCATTCAGGACTGGGTCCTGGTGACCACGGATGCAAGCCTCCGAGGGTGGGGGGCAGTCACACGGGGAAGAAATTTCCAAGGTCTGTGGTCAAGTCAGGAGACTTGCCTTCACATCAGCATCCTGGAACTAAGGGCCATATGCAACGCCCTACGTCAAGCGGAGACCCTGCTTCGCGACCAACCGGTTCTGATTCAGTCAGACAACATCACCGCAGTGGTTCATGTAAACCGACAAGGCTGCACAAGGAGCAGGGTGGCGATGGTGGAAGCCACCAGAATTCTTCGCTGGGCGGAGAATCACGTAAGCGCACTATCAGCAGTGTTCATTCCGGGAGTGGACAACTGGGAAGCAGACTTCCTCAGCAGGCACAACCTCCACCCGGGAGAGTGGGGACTTCATCAAGAAGTCTTCGTGCAGATTGTAGGTCGGTGGGAACTGCCACAGGTGGACGTGATGGCATCCCGCCTCAACAAAAAGCTACAGAGGTATTGCGCCAGGTCAAGAGACCCTCAGGCGATAGCTGTGGACGCACTGGTGACACCGTGGGGGTTCCAGTTGGTCTATGTATTTGCTCCTCTTCCTCTCATACCCAAGGTGCTGAGAATCATAAGAAAAGGAGGCGTGAGAACAATACTCATTGTTCCGGATTGGCCAAGAAGGAGTTGGTATCCAAATCTGTAAGAAATGCTCACAGAGGACCCGTGGCCTCTGCCTCTAAGACAGGACTTGTTGCAACAGGGGCCCTGTCTGTTACAAGACTTACCGCGGCAGCGTTTGACGGCATGGCGGTTGAACGCCATGCTGAAAAAGGCATTCCGGTTGAGGTTATTCCTACGCTGATAAAGGCTAGGAAGGACGTGACGGCTCAACATTATCACCGTATATGGCGAAAATATGTTGCTTGGTGTGAGGCCAGGAATGCCCCTACGGAGGAATTCCAGCTCGGCCGTTTCCTTCACTTCCTACAGTCGGGAGTGACTTTGGGCCTAAAATTGGGTTCCATGAAGATCCAGATTTCGGCCCTATGCATTTTCTTTAAAAAAGAACTAGCTTCTCTACCTGAAGTTCAGACGTTTGTAAAGGGAGTGCTGCATATTCAGCCCCCTCCAGTGGCACCTTGGGATCTTAACGTGGTGTTGAGTTTCCTCAAAAGACACTGGTTTGAACCACTCAAAACGGTGGAATTTAAATATCTCACATGGAAGGTGTTCATGCTACTAGCCTTGGCTTCGGCTAGGCGTGTGTCAGAATTGGCGGCTTTGTCGCATAAAAGCCCCTATCTGCGGATAGAGCAGAATTGCGGACCCGCCCACAATTTCTGCCGAAAGTGGTTTCATCCTTTCATATAAACCAACCTATTGTGGTGCCTGTGGCTACTACTGACTTGGAGGATTCCGAGTTGCTTGATGTGGTCAGGGCTTTGAAGGTTTATGTAGCCAGAACGGCTAGGGTCAGGAAAACAGAATCTTTGTTTATCCTGTATGCTTCCAACAAGCTTGGGGCGCCTGCTTCAAAGCAAACTATTGCTCGCTGGATCTGTAACACGATTCAGCAGGCTCATTCTGCGGCTGGATTACCGCTGCCTAAATTGGTTAAGGCCCATTCCACAAGGAAGGAGGGCTCCTCTTGGGCGGCTGCCCGAGGGGTCTCGGCATTACAGCTTTGCCGAGCGGCTACTTGGTCAGGTTCAAACACTTTTGCAAAGTTCTACAAGTTTGATACCCTGGCTGAGGAGGACCTTGTGTTTGCTCAATCGGTGCTGCAGAGTCATCCGCACTCTCCCGCCCATTTGGGAGCTTTGGTATAATCCCCATGGTCCTTATGGAGTCGCCAGCATCCACTAGGACGTTAGAGAAAATAAGATTTTACTTACCGGTAAATCTGTTTCTCGTAGTCCGTAGTGGATGCTGGGCGCCCGTCCCAAGTGCGGACTTCTTCTGCAATGCTTGTATATAGTTATTGCTTACATAAGGGTTATGTTATGGTTGCATTGGGTTTATCTGATGCTCTGTTGTTGTTCATACTGTTAACTGGGTAAGTTTATCACGAATTATACGGTGTGATTGGTGTGGCTGGTATGAGTCTTACCCTGGATTCCAAAATCCTTTCCTTGTACTGTCAGCTCTTCCGGGCACAGTTTCCTTAACTGAGGTCTGGAGGAGGGGCATAGAGGGAGAAGCCAGAGCACACCAGTATCCAAATTCTTTCTTAGAGTGCCCTGTCTCCTGCGGAGCCTGTCTATTCCCCATGGTCCTTACAGAGTCCCCAGCATCCACTACGGACTACGAGAAATAGATTTACCGGTAAGTAAAATCTTATTATTTATTCCTAGATAATTACGTGGTGCGGATCCAGAGACTTTGAGAATGGACATGGACCGGAGTCACACAAATGAGAGGATATTACATCTCACCCTGGAGATTGTCCACCTGCTGACTGGGGAGGTGAGGGGATCTGGGAGTGTCACAGTGACATCACATATATCTGTAGTAATAATACGGGGACATGACTGGGGAGGTGAGGGGATCTGGGAGTGTCACAGTGACATCACATATCTATAGTAATAATACAGGGACATGACTGGGGAGGTGATGGGATCTGGGAGCGTCACAGTGACATCACATATATCTATAGTAATAATACGGGGACATGACTGGGGAGGTGAGGGGATCTGGGAGTGTCACTGTGACATCACTTATATCTATAGTAGTAATACAGAGACATGACTGGGGAGGTGAGGGATCTGGGTGTGTCACAATGATATCACTTCTATCTATATTAATAATGCAGGGACATGACTGGGGAGGTTAGGGTATCTGGGAACATCACAGTGACATCACATATATCTATAGTAATAATACCGGAAAATGACTGGGGAGGTGAGGGGATCTGGGAGTGTCACAGTGACATCACTTATACCTAGAGTAATAATACAGGGACATGGGGGGGTAATTCCAAGTTGATCGCAGCAGGACATTTTTTAGCAGTTCTGCAAAACCATGTGCCCTGCAGTAGGGGCAGATATAACATTTGCAGAGAGAGTTAGATTTGGGTGGGTTATTTTATTTCTGTGCAGGGTAAATACTGGCTGCTTTATTTTTACACTGCAAATTAGATTGCAGATTGTACACACCACACCCAAATCTAACTCTCTCTGCACATGTTATATCTGCATCCCCTGCAGTGCACATGGTTTTGCCCAATTGCTAACAGAATTCCTGCTGCGATCAACTTGGAATTACCCCCATGATTGGGGAGGTGAGGGGATCTGGGAGCGTCACAGTGACATCACTTGTATCTATAGTAATAATACAGGGACATGACTGAGGAGGTGATGGGATCTGGGAGTGTCACAGTGACATCACTAATTCCTATAGTAATAATACAGGAACATGATTGGGGAGTTGAGGCGATCTGGGAGCGTCACAGTGACATCACTTGTATCTATAGTAATTATACAGGGACATGACCGGGGAGGTGAGGGGATCTGGGAGTGTCATAGTGACTTCACATATTTAATGTAATAATACAGGGACATGACTGAGGAGGTGAGAGGACCTGGGAGCCTCACTGTGACATCACTTATATCTATAGTAATAATACAGTTACATGACCGGTGAGGTGAGGGGATCTGAGAGTGTCACAGTGAAATCATTTATTTCTCTTAAGTCCTAGAGGATGCTGGGAACTCCGTAAGGACCATGGGGTATAGACGGCTCCGCAGGAGACATGGGCACTGTAAAGCTTTAGAATGGGTGTGCACTGGCTCCTCCCTCTATGCCCCTCCTCCAGATCTCAGTTAGTTCCTGTGCCCAGTGGAGACTGGATGCACTGCAGGGGAGCTCTCCTGAGTTTCTCTGAAAAAGCTTTTGTTAGGTTTATTATTTTCAGGGAGCACTGCTGGCAACAGGCTCCCTGCATCGTGGGACTGAGGGGAGAGAAGCAGACTTACTTAAATGATAGGCTCTGCTTCTTAGGCTACTGGACACCATTAGCTTCAGAGGGAGTCGGAACGCAGGTCTCACCCTAGCTGTTCGTCCCGAAGCCGCGCCGCCGTCCTCCTCACAGATGCCGGAAGATAGAAGCCGGGTGAGTAATAGAAGAAAGAAAAGTTCAAAGGTGGCAGAAGACTTCAGATCTTCTTGAGGTAACGCGCAGTGGTAACGCTGTGCGCCATTGCTCCCAGCTCACACACACAGGCGCCACAGTAAAGGCGCAGGACGCAGGGGGGGCACCCTGGGCAGCATAAATATACCTCAGATAAGACTGGCAGAGAACTTATATATACTGTAGAGGCTATATAAATCCAAATCCCCTGCCAGTATAAAGATTTAGAGTGGGACCGAAGCCCGCCATCGGGGGATGGAGCTTGATCCTTCAGCACTAACCAGCGCCATTTTCTCCTCAGCATGCTGCAGAGAAGCGGCCCCGGACTGTCCCCTGCTGTTAGCTAGTACAGAGGGTCAAAACGAGGGGGGGCACATTATTTGGCGCAAAAATGTGGTGTTGTTACACATATATATATAAAAAACGCTGACAGCCTGGGATTTTTGTCTCTGTGTACAGTGGCGCTGGGTGTGTACTGGCATTCTCTCTCTCTGGGGTTTATTTACTAAGAATCGTAATTTCCGTAAAAAGGTCAAAGTTCAATCACGAATGACATCGACAGTGTAAAACTGCAACTTTTTGAATTGATTACGATGGATTTACTAAGCTGTCGTATTCGGGTTTTTCTTTGCTTCCGATGTCGATGTCATTCGTGTTTTTTTACCTAATTTTACGGCAGTGATTAGCAAAACACTGCCGTTTTTTTTTACAATCAATCTCGGCTGGATCTGTGTGATCCGTGCTGGGGTTCGTATTTTGTTTTAAAAAAATTAAACAATGTAAAATTCCAAATAAAAATGCGTGGGGTCCCCCCTCCTAAGCATAACCAGCCTCGGGCTCTTTGAGCCGATCCTGGTTGCAGAAATATGGGGGAAAAAATGACAGGGGTTCCCCCATATTTAAGCAACCAGCATCGGGCTCTGCGCCTGGTCCTGGTCCCAAAAATACGGGGGACAAAAAGAGTAGGGGTCCCCCGTATTTTTAAAACCAGCACCGGGCTCCACTAGCTGGACAGATAATGCCACAGCCGGGGGTCACTTTTATACAGCGCCCTGCGGCCGTGGCATCAAAAATCCAACTAGTCACCCCTGGCCGGGGTACCCTGGGGGAGTGGGGACCCCTTCAATCAAGGGTTCCCCCCCCCCCCAGCCACCCAAGGGCCAGGGGTGAAGCCCGAGGCTGTCCCCCCCCCATCCAATGGGCTGCGGATGGGAGGGCTGATAGCCTTTGTTGTAAAATAAAAGATATTGTTTTTAGTAGCAGTACTACAAGTCCCAGCAAGACTCCCCCGCATGCTGGTACTTGGAGAACCACAAGTACCAGCATGCGGCGGAAAAACGGGCCCGCTGGTACCTGTAGTACTACCACTAAAAAAATACCCAAAAAAAGACAAGACACACACACCGTGAAAGTATAATTTTATTACTTACATACACACATACATACATACTTACCTATGGCCCCACGCAGGTCGGTCCTCTTGTCCAGTAGAATCCAAGGGTACCTGTTGAATAAATTATACTCACGAGATCCAGGGGTCCAGGCTCCTCGGCAAATCCAGGGTTAATCCACGTACTTGCCAAAAATAAAAAAACGGTGTCCCGACCACGAACTGAAAGGGGACCCATGTTTGCACATGGGTCACCTTTCCCCGAATGCAAGAAACCCACTTTGCCTTCTGGCTAAGTGGGTTTCTTCAGCCAATCAGGGAGCGCCACGTTGTAGCACTCTCCTGATCAGCTGTGTGCTCCTGTCTTCACTGACAGGCAGCACACGGCAGTGTTACAATGTAGCGCCTATGCGCTACATTGTAACCAATGATGGGAACTTTCTGCTCAGCGGTGACGTCACTTTAGGTCAACCGCAGGGCAGAAAGTTCCCATCATTGGTTACAATGTAGCGCATAGGCGCTACATTGTAACACTGCCGTGTGCTGCCTGTCAGTGAAGACAGGAGCACACAGCTGATCAGGAGAGTGCTACAACGTGGCGCTCCCTGATTGGCTGAAGAAACCCACTTAGCCAGAAGGCAAAGTGGGTTATCTTGCATTCGGGGAAAGGTGACCCATGTGCAAACATGGGTCCCCTTTCAGTTCGTGGTCGGGACACCGTTTTTTTATTTTTGGCAAGTACGTGGATTAACCCTGGATTTGCCGAGGAGCCTGGACCCCTGGATCTCGTGAGTATAATTTATTCAACAGGTACCCTTGGATTCTACTGGACAAGAGGACCGACCTGCGTGGGGCCATAGGTAAGTATGTATGTATGTGTGTATGTAAGTAATAAAATTATACTTTCACGGTGTGTGTGTCTTGTCTTTTTTTGGGTATTTTTTTAGTGGTAGTACTACAGGTACCAGCGGGCCCGTTTTTCCGCCGCATGCTGGTACTTGTGGTTCTCCAAGTACCAGCATGCGGGGGAGGCTTGCTGGGACTTGTAGTACTGCTACTAAAAACAATATCTTTTATTTTACAACAAAGGCTATCAGCCCTCCCATCCGCAGCCCATTGGATGGGGGGGGACAGCCTCGGGCTTCACCCCTGGCCCTTGGGTGGCTGGGGGGGGGGGACCCCTTGATTGAAGGGGTCCCCACTCCCCCAGGGTACCCCGGCCAGGGGTGACTAGTTGGATTTTTGATGCCACGGCCGCAGGGCGCTGTATAAAAGTGACCCCCGGCTGTGGCATTATCTGTCCAGCTAGTGGAGCCCGGTGCTGGTTTTAAAAATACGGGGGACCCCTACTCTTTTTGTCCCCCGTATTTTTGGGACCAGGCCCAGGCGCAGAGCCCGATGCTGGTTGCTTAAATATGGGGGAACCCCTGTCATTTTTTTTCCCATATTTCTGCAACCAGGATCGGCTCAAAGAGCCCGAGGCTGGTTATGCTTAGGAGGGGGGACCCCACGCAATTTTTTTAGCAAAAATAAGCACTTTCACACCCCTTCCCACTGATATACATGCACGGATCTCATGGATCCCTGCATGCATCTCAAATCACGGATAAAAAAAGCAGGTCTGTTTTTTTTTAGGACTTTTTTACGAGTTGTAATTTTTCACGGCAGTGTTTTGTGTTTTTTTGCTTTGCACTTCTTAGTAAATGACCGAGATTCATACTTAAACAGCCGCGTTTTGACCGATGGTGTATTCATTCGTAATTTTTTACCTGAACTAGCAAAAAATTACGAATGCCCTCATCACTGCCGTGATTAGTGTTTAGTAAATGACCGAGATTTACCGAGATGACACTTTGATGAAAAAACGGCATCTCGGTCAAAATCGGGAGCTTAGTAAATATACCCCTCTGTCTCTCCTAAGGGCCTTATTGTGGGTCAGTCTCCATAATATTAGTGTGACAAGAACACCGGGATAGTGTTTGAAGGCAGGTATGTTTGTCCCAGGTTCTTGTCTTACATGTTTTAGAAAGTGTTAACTTCTAGGAAAAATGCTTTTGGTTTTGTCAGAACCTTTTCAGTTTGCTGGAAAAGCTGGGTATAGGCTCTCAGAGAGAGATAAGGAGAGTTCTAGACATTGGGCCAAGTTCGGGTCTTTGGCCTCACAGAGGGCTAATCAGGGTTTCAGCTGTGTAAGAGTGTTATAGGGCTGCTAGTCTGATTAGTATGGGCAGACTGCCTGGGAAGGCTGGAGGATCTGTGTGGAAGAGACACGCTTTCTGGTACAAGTGAGCTATACAGTATTTACTGGAGAACTCTTTGTTTTGTTTAGTGACAGTTAGGAATATCCTGTGTTTAGTTAGTGCCGGAGAGGCAAGGTATTTTCTTTTGGTGTTTTGTTTTATTTTCTGTTTCAATAAAACTGGCCGGGGCCAGTTGTACCAGAAACTGGACTTGTGTTGTTCCTCAGCTGCTGCGTGCTGCCATATTCCCCAGGAAAAGGCGCCTTGCACCCCTACTGTGTTACAACTTGGTGGAGAATGCGAGCACTCCGTTCTGCGCATAAGTGAAAGCAGCAGCTTTGTGAGGCCTGCAGAAAACGGTGGTTTATGCAGATACAGCCCAGTGTGAAGTTACTGAGACTCACCCCTGAGGGTTTGATATATGTCCTGGGTGAAAGCAGCTACAAAGCCGCCTGAAAAATCTGTCGACATGGAGGATCTGCTTAAAGCCTTGCTGCAAGCTACAGCGGCTCAGCAGGAGGCCAACAGACAGCAGCAGGTGGCAATGGAGGAAAATAGGAGACAACAGCAGGTGGCAATGGAGGAAAATAGGAGACAACAGCAGGTGGCAATGGAGGAAAATTGGAGACTACAGCAGGAGGCCAACAGACAGCAGCAGGTGGCAATGGAGGAAAATAGGAGACAACAGCAGGCAGCTGTTGACGAACTTTACAGGCAACAGCGTCAGAATAGAGAGGCCTTAACAGAAGTGGTGCAGAGCCTTGCAGCCCGGATTGGAGATGTGGCCGTCAGTGCTCCGACCAGCTCTAGTTCTATACGGGCCAGTCACTTCCTGCAGAAAATGACAGAGGCTGATGATGTGGAGGCCTACCTGACCACGTTTGAAAGGACGGCCGAGCGTGAGAACTGGCTGAAAGCGCAGTGGGCCAGTCTGCTGGCACCTTTTTTGTCAGGTGAGCCCCAAAAAGCGTACTTTGATTTAAGCCCTGCTGAGGCTCGGGACTATGATAAACTAAAGACTGAGATCTTGACCCGCCTGGGAGTCACGCTGTCAGTACGAGCACAACGGGTGCACCGCTGGGTGTACGCCATGGAGAAGCCTCCGCGCTCCCAGATGCACGACCTTATTCAGCTAACAAAAAAATGCCTACAGCCAGAGTCCTTAACTGGTCCCCAGATGGTTGAAAGAGTCGTCATGGACCGCTACTTGAGATCTTTGCCCATGGTCCTGCGCAAGTGGGTGAGCCATGGAAACCCGGGTACTGCTGACCAATTAGTGGACATGGTAGAGCGGTATTTGGCAGCCGAGGAACTACTGATGACCACCAAGCAACCCATAGATCCTCGACAGCGCCCTTCAGTAAGGACTGGTAAGACTGTTCCATGGGAAAACGTTGCTGGGCGATTAAGAGAACGCAAGGCTGGAGAGACTGTAAACACTGGCCCTGGAGACAAGCCAATGGGGCTAGAATGGTCTATGTTGCCCAAACGGGTTGATAATCGTGTGGTTAAATGTTTTAGATGTGGTATGCCAGGTCATGTTATTGCCAATTGCCCAGTCATGCAAGAACCCATGCAATGTGATGCTGCCTTTGAATGTCGCAGAATGTCTTTCTTTGCTAGGTTAGCCTGTACTGTGGTACCTTCACTTGAGCTGGAAAAACAAATGTGTGATGTGTTCTTAGAGGGTAACCGGGTAGAGGCCTTGCTAGATTCAGGAAGTTTAGTTACCCTCGTGGAATCTGGGTTAGTGAACCCCTCAAAGGTCCAGCAAATACCTATTGGGGTAACTTGCATATATGGGGATACCCAGTATTATGTCACTGCTGAAGTGAATATAGAAACTTGTTGTGGGTCAGCAATGGTTAAAGTAGGACTGGTCCCCACCTTGGTGCATAAGGCCATAATAGGGAGGGATTTTCCTCATTTTTGGAAACTGTGGGAATCACGTTTGTCAACAGGTGTGAGAAGTGAAGAGCCAGTTGGTAATACCGGTGGTTGTATGGATGAACGTGTGTCTTCGGAACTTTCTGACCCTTTGCCTTTTGCCAGTTTGGCTGGGGAAGTGACAGATGGGGAGTCCAGTGAGGACCCTCTTGCGGGGAACAGAGACATAGTGGTTAGAAACGAAAGCGTGCCTGACCTGGAGGTAAAAAAGGATCTGTTTGCATCTGAACAGTTAAAGGATCCTACCTTGATAAAGGCTAGAGAGAATGTTAAGATTGTTAATGGGGAGCCTGTGGTACCAGGTGACAGGGTTATGTATCCCCACATGGCCATCTGTAATGAGCTCTTGTACCACATTGTCAAAAAGGGTGAGGATGTGGTAGAACAGCTGGTAGTACCCCAGCCTTATCGGAGAACGGTACTAGATTTAGCTCATAGTCACGTTACAGCAGGACATTTAGGGGCAGAAAAAACCACTGAAAGAGTTTTACAAAGATTCTTTTGGCCAGGGGTTTATAAAGAAGTGTCTGAATATTGTTCTTCCTGTCCTGAATGCCAGTATCATGCCCCTAGACCCCATTTCAGGAGCCCACTAGTTCCCATGCCTATTATAGAGGTCCCGTTTGACAGAATAGCCATGGACCTCGTGGGGCCCTTGTTAAAGTCCGCTCGGGGCCATCAGTATATCCTGGTAATAATGGACTATGCCACTCGATATCCTGAGGCTGTCCCTTTACGCACTATTACAACCAAGGCGATAGCTAGGGAGCTGGTGCAGGTTTTTAGTAGAGTGGGAATACCAAAAGAAATTTTGACTGACCAAGGTACTCCATTTATGTCAAAGGTCATGAAAGAATTGTGCAAATTATTTAAGGTCACTCACCTCAGGACGTCCATTTACCATCCCCAAACTGATGGGTTGGTGGAAAGGTTTAATAAAACATTAAAAAGTATGTTAAAAAAGGTGGTTGATAAAGATGGGAAAAATTGGGATTGTTTGTTGCCCTACTTGTTAATGGCCGTCAGAGAAGTTCCTCAGTCCTCTACGGGGTTTTCTCCATTTGATTTGTTGTATGGTAGACATCCCAGAGGGCTGTTGGACGTTGCCAAAGAGACGTGCGAAGGACAGCCCACTCCTTATAGAAGCGTTATTGAACATGTAACACAAATGCAGGATAGGATTGCAGCCGTGGTACCTATTGTCAGAGAGCACATGGAACAGGCCCAAAGTGCTCAACAGAGGGTATACAACCGGAGTGCCAAGATACGGGAATTTGCTCCTGGAGATAGAGTTCTTGTTTTGGTACCCACTGTGGAAAGCAAGTTCCTAGCTAAATGGCAGGGTCCATTTGAGATTAGGGAAAAAGTTAATGAGGTTAATTACAAAGTATACCAGCCGGGAAAGAGAAAACCCGAACAAATTTATCATGTTAACTTGATTAAACCCTGGGAAATTAGGTTGTCTCTGTCAGCGGAGCCTTGCCCTTCGGTGACTTCACCTCGGTTGCTCCCCGCAGTGAAGGTGTCAGAGACATTATCAGCTGGTCAGAAAAATCAGGTTAAAGAATTTCTCATCCAAAATAGGGAAATATTTTCAGAGCTGCCTGGCCGAACGACCATAATAAAACATGACATTGTCACAGAACCAGGGGTCAGGGTCCATTTAAAGCCATATAGGATTCCGGAAGCTCAGCGAGAAGCTGTTTCTAAAGAAGTTAAAACCATGTTAGAACTTGGAGTCATAGAGGAATCTAACAGTGAGTGGTCCAGTCCCATAGTTCTCATCCCGAAGCCCGACGGTAGTATACGCTTCTGTAATGACTTTCGTAAGTTAAATGAGGTGTCCAAGTTTGACGCATACCCCATGCCCCGTGTGGACGAGCTTATAGAAAGGCTGGGAACAGCTAGGTTTCTCACGTTGGACCTGACCAAAGGTTACTGGCAAATACCTTTATCTGATGGCGCAAAAGAAAAAACAGCCTTTTCGGTTCCGGAGGGGCTGTACCAGTACAAGATGTTACCCTTTGGGTTGCATGGGGCTCCAGCAACCTTTCAACGGGCAATGGATAACATTTTGAGGCCCCATAGAAAATATGCAGCTGCCTATTTGGATGATGTAGTAATTCACAGTACAGACTGGGGGTCCCATTTGGTTAAAGTACAAGCAGTACTGGACTCAATCAGAGAGGCAGGGTTAACTGCTAACCCAAAGAAGTGCTGCCTCGCAATGGAGGAGGTCAAATACTTGGGCTTCACCATAGGCAGAGGTCTGATTAGGCCCCAATTGAATAAAATTGATGCTATTCAAAACTGGCCTCGTCCAGTGAATAAAAAACAGGTAAGGGCTTTTTTGGGAATAACTGGGTACTATAGACGGTTTATTCCCAATTTTGCGACCACGGCGGTGCCGTTGTCAGACCTTACCAAAGGGAAGCAGTCAAATATGGTGAAATGGAACCCTGATGCAGAAAAAGCGTTCCAAGCGTTAAAAGTGGCTTTGTGTTCACAACCGGTATTGATAACACCAGATTTTTCAAAAGAATTTGTGGTACAGACAGATGCCTCAGAGGTAGGGATAGGGGCTGTACTGTCCCAAACCAGAGATGGGGACGAACACCCTATCATTTATTTGAGTAGGAAACTCAATGAGCATGAAAAAAGGTATGCCATTGTGGAAAAGGAGGCTTTGGCCATTAAGTGGGCACTAGATACCTTGAGATATTACCTCTTGGGTAGACAATTCAGACTAGTGACAGACCATGCCCCTTTAAAATGGATGTATGTAAATAGAGGCAAGAATGCTCGTGTAACTAGATGGTTTCTAGCGTTGCAGGACTTTAAGTTTACTGTCGAACATAGACCGGGAACACAGTTGGCCAACGCAGATGCATTGTCTCGCATCTTCTGTTTGGGGGCTACAAGTGTTCCGGCCCCTAGGTCGAAACAGGGGAGGGGGATATGTGACAAGAACACCGGGATAGTGTTTGAAGGCAGGTATGTTTGTCCCAGGTTCTTGTCTTACATGTTTTAGAAAGTGTTAACTTCTAGGAAAAATGCTTTTGGTTTTGTCAGAACCTTTTCAGTTTGCTGGAAAAACTGGGTATAGGCTCTAAGAGAGAGATAAGGAGAGTTCTAGACATTGGGCCCAGTTCGGGTCTTTGGCCTCACAGAGGTCTAATCAGGGTTTCAGCTGTGTAAGAGTGTTATAGGGCTGCTAGTCTGATTAGTATGGGCAGACTGCCTGGGAAGGCTGGAGGATCTGTGTGGAAGAGACACGCTTTCTGGTACAAGTGAGCTATACAGTATTTACTGGAGAACTCTTTGTTTTGTTTAGTGACAGTTAGGAATATCCTGTGTTTAGTTAGTGCCGGAGAGGCAAGGTATTTTCTTTTGGTGTTTTGTTTTATTTTCTGTTTCAATAAAACTGGCCGGGGCCAGTTGTACCAGAAACTGGACTTGTGTTGTTCCTCAGCTGCTGCGTGCTGCCATATTCCCCAGGAAAAGGCGCCTTGCACCCCTACTGTGTTACAACTAGGTATCCCAGTGTGTGTGAAGGAGTCAGTACGTGTGTGTCGACATGCCTGAGGTGGAAGGCTCATCTAGGGAGGAAGCAGAGCAGATGATTGTGGTGTCTCCGTCGGCGCCGCCGACTCCTGATTGGATGAATATGTGGAATGTTTTAAATGCTAATGTGACTATTACACAAAAGATTGGACAAAGCTGAGTCCAAGGAAAAGCAGGGAGTCAGTCCATAGCTTTGACTGTGTCACAGGGCCCTTCAGGGTCTCAGAAACGTCCCCTTTCACAGGTAGTAGACACTGATACCGACACGGATTCCGACTCCAGTGTCATGATGATAAGTGGCACCCAAGGGTGGCCAAGAGTATTAAAAATATGATTGTTGCAATAAAAGATGTTTTGCATATCACTGAGGGGGTTCACTACGATATGTCGGCGGTCAGGCTCCCGGTGACCAGCATACGGCACCGGGAGCCCGACCGCTGGCTTACCGACAGTGTGGCGAGCGCAAATGAGTCCCTTGCGGGCTCGCTGCGCTCGCCACGCTACGGGCACGGTGGCGCGCAACGCTATTTTATTCTCCCTCCAGGGGGGTCGTGGACCCCCACGAGGGAGAATAAGTGTCGGTATGCCGGCTGTCGGGATCCCGGTGCCGGTATACTGTGTGCCGGGATCTCGTCAGTCGGCATACTGAAGACCACCCCACTGAGGACCCCTCTGTCCCTGACACAAGGGTCTGCATGTTTAAGGAAAAGAAACCTGAGGTAACTTTTTCCCCATCTCACGAGCTGAACGCCCTGTTTGAAAAAGATTGGGAAACTCCACATAAGAAACTGCAGATTCCCAAGAGTATTATTATGGTGTAACCTTTCCACTCCCAGGACAGGTTACGGTGGGAATCCTCACCCACGGTGGACAAGGCTTTAACGTGCTTGTCAAAAAAGGTGGCGCTACCATCCCCTGATACGGCAGCCCTCATGGAACCTGCTGATCGCAGACAGGCAACTACCTTAAAATCAATTTATACACATACGGGTGCCCTACTAAGGCCGACAGTAGCGTCGGCATGGGTGGGTAGCGCAGTTGCAGTGTGGGCAGATACCTTGTCATCTGACATTGACACCCTAGATAAAGATACCATTTTGTTGACCTTGGGTCACATTAAAGAAGCAGCATAAATATATGAGAGAAGCTACGAGAGATATTGGGCTGTTGGGTTCAAGAGCCAATACCATGGCAATTTCTGCTAGACGGTCCCTGTGGACCCGCCAATGGACGGGTGATGCTGATTCAAAAAGACATATTGAGACTTTGCCTTACAAGGGTGAAGTTTTATTTGGGGAGGGCCTCGCGGATCTGGTTACCACAGCTACCGTGGGTAAATCTTCTTTTTGCCTTACAGTATGTTCCCCCACAGCAAAAGAAAACACCTCAATATCAGATGCAGTCCTTTCGGTCGCATAAGTTCAGAAAGGATCGGGGCTCTTTCTTCCTCGCCAGAGGTGGAGGTAGAGGGAAAAGAGCACCTGCTACGGCTAGTTCCCAGGGACAAAAGTCCTCCCCGTCCTCTACAAAATCCATTTGCCAGTTTCCTCCCCAGAGAGGGAAACAGTGGCAGCTGCCATACAAAAACTGTATCATCAGTAAGTGAATATCAAGGTTCCTCTTCTACAACAGGGGAAGGGTTTTTATTCAAGCCTTTTTGTGGTCCCGAAACCGGATGGCTCGGTCAGGCCCATTCTGAATCTAAAATCCCTGAACCTATATCTGAAAAGGTTAAAATTCAAGATGGAATCTCTCTGGGCAGTGATCTCCAGCCTGGAAGGGGTTTTTTTTTATGGTGTCACTAGACATAAAGGATTCATACCTTCATGTCCCCATATAGCCCCCTCATCAGGCGTACCTGAGATTCGCTCTACAGGATTGTCATTACCAATTTCAGACGTTGCCGTTTGGATTTTCCACGGCCCCGACAAGTTAATGGCGGAAATGATGGTGCTCCTGCGCAAGCAAGGCGTCACAATTATCCTATACTTGGACGATCTCCTGATAAAGGCGAGTTCAAGGGAAAAATTGTTACAAAGCGTATCTATCACTGACCTGGGTTGAGAGTGTTGTGAACTCGGGGGTTCTTCCGGTGGCCGGGAAGGAGAACCACAGCTGGGCCGAAGTAGAGATGGCCGAATATAGGTTTTCTTCATACAGGACTTTAGCGGTGGGCAAAACTTGTGACGGATACTGGAAACCAGCTGAAAGACAGGACTTGAGAACGGTGCTGGTGATCACTGTGAGATATGCTAAAGAATCACTGTAGCGATGCTGAAGAGCACTAGGAGTGAGGCTGAAGAACACTGTGACACATGATTGTGAGCGTTGCTGAAGCACACAGTGACCAATTGTTGTGAGCGTTGCTGAAGCACACAGTGACAAATTGTTGTGAGCGTTGCTGAAGCACACAGTGACAAATTGTTGTGAGCATTGCTGAAGCACACCGTGACCAATTGTTGTGAGCGTTGCTGAAGCACACAGTGACCAATTGTTGTGAGCGTTGCTGAAGCACACGGTGAAAGCACTGAAGTTTGTTTCAGCTAGGAAACACGCTGATCGCTGTAAGCCCAGAGTTCGTTTGACAGAAAGTCCCGCTGAACGCTGGTTGCACTGGTGTCTATGCAATCGAGGGACTCACTAGATGCTGGAAGTACAGAGGTCTGTGCAGCTGAAGAACACGCTGAATGGTGCAGCACAGGAGTCTAGGAAGCAGCAGTAGGAGATTCTTGAACGAAGGAGCACTGGAGTTCAATCTTGTAGATGTAGATGATACTCAGGTGTCGGAGCTCTGCCCGGCATCTGAATTTAAACTTCCCGCCTCCATCTGACAGGCGGGGAGCGCCGATGACGTCACCCGCCCACTCATCCTCCGTGGACGCCGGGCATACCCGCGGCGTCCACACTCTGAATGACCGCTGGGACCAGCGCCAACGGGACACCGGGACTCCACGCTCCTGCATACGGAGATCCACCTTGATGCAGAGTGAGATCAACTCTTCTAATGGGTCCGGCAGATCCCTAGTGACCAACTCATCCTTCAGATGGTCGGAGAGACCGTTCCAGAAAGCAACCCTCAGGGCGTCATTATTCCAGCGAAGTTCAGAGAAAATGGTCTGGAAATGGACCACGTACTGACCCACGGAGCGGGAGCCCTGATGGACACAGAGCAAGTCGGAAGAAGCAGTGGTCATCCTGCCGGGCTCATCGAAGATTCTTCGAAAGGACGTGATGAAGTCGATGTGGTTGGAAACCAATGGATCAGATCGTTCCCATAGTGGAGACACCCAATCCAACGCTGACCCTTCGAGCAGGGAAATAATGTACGCCACCTTAGACCGATCCGTAGGGAAATTATGTGAGAGAAGTTCAAAGTGCACTTCGCACTGGTTTAAAAAACCACGGCAATTCTTTAGATTCCCATTATAGCGGGAAGGAGTAGGAAGCTGAAGGCGGGACCTGGTACCGGCCGAAGGTTGGACATTACTGGAAACGGCAACTGGAGCGGTTACGGGAACTGGAACCAGAATTACTGAAGCTATGGATGCTTGAATCGACCGGACAATTCCTGGAGATACTGCATCACCTGGCCCTGTGTCGCCTCCTGACTCTGAACTCGGGAAGCCAAATTTTGGATGGCGCTCGACTCTGTGTTCCGATCCCCCGGGTCCATGTGGCCTGAGTTTACTATCACTGACCTGGGTTGAGAGTGTTGTGAACTCGGGGGTTCTTCCTGTGACCGGGAATGAGAACCACAGCTGGGCCGAAGTAGAGATGGCCGAATATAGGTTTTCTTCATACAGGACTTTAGCGGTGGGCAAAACTCGTGAGGGATACTGGAAACCACCTGAAAGACAAGACTTGAGAACGGTGCTGGTGATTACTCTGAGATATGCTAAAGAATCACTGTAGCGATGCTGAAGAGCACTAGGAGTGAGGCTGAAGAACACTGTGACACATGATTGTGAGCATTGCTGAAGCACATGGTGACAAATTGTTGTGAGCGTTGCTGAAGCACAAGGTGATAAATTGTTGTGAGCGTTGCTGAAGCACACAGTGACCAATTGTTGTGCGCGTTGCTGAAGCACACAGTGACCAATTGTTGTGAGCGTTGCTGAAGCACACATTGACAAATTGTTGTGAGCGTTGCTGAAGCACAAGGTGATAAATTGTTGTGAGCGTTGCTGAAGCACACAGTGACCAATTGTTGTGCGCGTTGCTGAAGCACACAGTGACCAATTGTTGTGAGCGTTGCTGAAGCACACATTGACAAATTGTTGTGAGCGTTACTGAAGCACACATTGACCAATTGTTGTGAGCATTGATGAAGCACACAGTGACCAATTGTTGTGAGCATTGCTGAAGCACACAGTGACAAATTGTTGTGAGCGTTGCTGAAGCACACGGTGAAAGCACTGAAGTTTGTTTCAGCTAGGAAACACACTGATCGCTGTAAGCCCAGAGTTCGTTTGACAGAAGTCCCGCTGAACACTGGTTGCACTGGTGTCTATGCAATCGAGGGACTCACTAGATGCTGGAAGCACAGAGGTCTGTGCAGCTGAAGAACACACTGAATGGTGCAGCACAGGAGTCTAGGAAGCAGCAGTAGGACATTCTTGAACGAAGGAGCACTGGAGTTCAATCTTGTAGATGTAGATGATACTCAGGTGTCGGAGCTCTGCCCGGCATCTGAATTTAAACTTCCCGCCTCCGTCTGACAGGCGGGGAGCGCCGATGACGTCACCCGCCCACTCATCCTCCGTGGACGCCGGGCATACCCGCGGCGTCCACACTCTGAATGACCGCTGGGACCAGCGCCAACGGGACACCGGGACTCCACGCTCCTGCATACGGAGATCCACCTTGATGCAGAGTGAGATCAACTCTTCTAATGGGTCCGGCAGATCCCTAGTGACCAACTCATCCTTCAGACGGTCGGAGAGACCGTTCCAGAAAGCAGCCCTCAGGGCGTCATTATTCCAGCGAAGTTCAGAGAAAATGGTCTGGAAATGGACCACGTACTGACCCACGGAGCGGGAGCCCTGATGGACACAGAGCAAGTCGGAAGAAGCAGTGGTCATCCTGCCGGGCTCATCGAAGATTCTTCGAAAGGACGTGATGAAGTCAATGTGGTTGGAAACCAATGGATCAGATCGTTCCCATAGTGGAGACACCCAATCCAACGCTGACCCTTCGAGCAGGGAAATAATGTACGCCACCTTAGACCGATCCGTAGGGAAATTATGTGAGAGAAGTTCAAAGTGCACTTCGCACTGGTTTAAAAAACCACGGCAATTCTTTAGATTCCCATTATAGCGGGAAGGAGTAGGAAGCTGAAGGCGGGACCTGGTACCGGCCGAAGGTTGGACATTACTGGAAACGGCAACTGGAGCGGTTACGGGAACTGGAACCAGAATTACTGAAGCTAAGGATGCTTGAATCGACCGGACAATTCCTGGAGATACTGCATCACCTGGCCCTGTGTCGCCTCCTGACTCTGAACTCAGGAAGCCAAATTTTGGATGGCGCTCGACTCTGTGTTCCGATCCCCCGGGTCCATGTGGCCTGAGAATACTATCACTGACCTGGGTTGAGAGTGTTGTGAACTCGGGGGTTCTTCCTGTGACCGGGAATGAGAACCACAGCTGGGCCGAAGTAGAGATGGCCGAATATAGGTTTTCTTCATACAGGACTTTAGCGGTGGGCAAAACTCGTGAGGGATACTGGAAACCACCTGAAAGACAAGACTTGAGAACGGTGCTGGTGATTACTCTGAGATATGCTAAAGAATCACTGTAGCGATGCTGAAGAGCACTAGGAGTGAGGCTGAAGAACACTGTGACACATGATTGTGAGCATTGCTGAAGCACATGGTGACAAATTGTTGTGAGCGTTGCTGAAGCACAAGGTGATAAATTGTTGTGAGCGTTGCTGAAGCACACAGTGACAAATTGTTGTGAGCGTTACTGAAGCACACAGTGACCAATTGTTGTGAGCGTTGCTGAAGCACACAGTGAGAAATTGTTGTGAGCGTTGCTGAAGCACACAGTGACCAATTGTTGTGAGCATTTCTGAAGCACACAGTGACCAATTGTTGTGAGCATTGCTGAAGCACACAGTGACCAATTGTGAGCGTTGCTGAAGCACACAGTGACCAATTGTTGTGAGCATTGCTGAAGCACACAGTGACCAATTGTTGTGAGCGTTGCTGAAGCACACAGTGACCAATTGTTGTGAGCGTTGCTGAAGCACACGGTGAAAGCACTGAAGTTTGTTTCAGCTAGGAAACACGCTGATCGCTGTAAGCCCAGAGTTCGTTTGACAGAAAGTCCCGCTGAACGCTGGTTGCACTGGTGTCTATGCAATCGAGGGACTCACTAGATGCTGGAAGCACAGAGGTCTGTGCAGCTGAAGAACACGCTGAATGGTGCAGCACAGGAGTCTAGGAAGCAGCAGTAGGACATTCTTGAACGAAGGAGCACTGGAGTTCAATCTTGTAGATGTAGATGATATCAAATTAATACAAAAGAAGCAGTTGACTCCTGTTGGGGAGCACTCAATTTCAGACATAAAGAGATCTAATATAGATATCTGCTAAGATCATAAATTTTATTGATTAAGTTTAATAATAGAGAGTTCTAATTATACCAATAGATGCGAATTTGTAAAAAATATATTAAACATTATATAGCCTTGGCTATGATATCTGGTTAACCGGGTTCCTGGTATTATAATAAATAGTCTCTGTGTTACAGAAAAAAACTTATTTATGACCGTCATTTAATCTGCATAATCAACTTTAAAGAAAAGTTATTGCAGAGGATTGAATCATAGGTCATATGTCCAATTTTTGGTACACTTAATTCGTGCACTGTTTACAATTTGATATGCGAGTGGATCACGTGACCGGAGTTAGCTGTTTGATTCCAGAGGTTACCGGGACCCTGGACGCCGGGAGCATTCTTGTACTCTATAGCTCCGGAGCTCCTCTCCGGATAACTACTCTAATACAGCCTGGACGCCACGGCCAGAACACCGCCAATTCCAGCACGGAGGTAACGCCGGTGAACTCTTCATGCACCACGAGCGCTATCCCGCTGAGATCAGCAGGACGGTCTGGCCATGATTAGCAGAAAACAGGATTCTTGGTATCGTATGTGAAATACCCATTACAATTAACCTATTTGTTGTTATCATCAGTGCTAGTGTGACAATTTTCTACTTGGAGCTGTCACTCATATAATACTAGTCACACAGGTAGTAACGGGTTTCTATAGATTTAACTATTTATCATAGAGACCTTAGTCTCCAATTCAGAGTGCAATTTCTGCATATATATTTGCATATGTCTGCTTGAGCATGATAAATCTCATTTGTGCTTTTGCACAATCTGCTGTTCACGTTTAAATGCTGGCTGTATTTCTGCATAACCATTGGAGGAAATTATGAGTGATCATAGATTAGCCTCCTAGAGCGTTCTGTCATAGGAAATTATTTTTTAAGCACCTAATAATAGTCCGCAATACTATCAGTAAAACTTATCAGTGAAATCTTTTGTCACTTCAATTGTTACATGGTATTTGTTTCTAATGACAAATGTATCAATATATAGAGCTCAGATCTTGTAACTGTTTCAGCTTTAAACCACAGTGCGCGGTGTAATTGTCCTAAATGATACATATTTCATTATACTGAGCACAAAATCTGAAATTGTATCTGGACTATTTTCAGTTATATTGAGTGATATACTAAACATTGCTCCTTATATTCTGAACAGTTCTCTGGGCCCTAACTGGTATATGGGCTATACAGTGTTTGATTTATTCATGCTTAGAGCCCTTGTAATGTGGACTTAGGTGCAATTAATCCTTTTCAATAAAAAACTGCTGTATTTGAATAGCAGTCACAATTCCTGGTATATAAGACTTATCAGATTAATGTAGTGATTTTGTGGTCATAGTGCTTGTGACAACAAATCACCTCACTGTGTTATTTCTTTAGCAGGTAATTCATTATTACTTCCTGCACCCTTATCTGTGTTTATAAATACACATATGAGAAAGTTTGGTTTGTGATCACTGCACGGAATATTTTGGAAGCAGTTACTGCTTAAATTCTACCCGGGCGAAAGGTCCAAGCGCAGCTATTTGCGGTCATACCCCACTGGAGATGCCCAATCTCATCTGATCTTGGAAGTGGAGGGCCGGGCCAGTACTCGGATGGGAGACCACCTTGGAACACCCAGGTACTGCAATTTATCGCTACTCACTGGATCCACTCGCATATCAAATTGTAAACAGTGCACAAATTAAGTGTACCAAAAATTGGACATATGACCTATGATTCAATCCTCTGCAATAACTTTTCTTTAAAGTTGATTATGCAGATTAAATGACGGTCATAAATAAGTTTTTTCTGTAACACAGAGACTATTTATTATAATACCAGGAACCCGGTTACCCAGATATCATAGCCGAGGCTATATAATGTTTAATATATTTTTTACAAATTCGCATCTATTGGTATAATTAGAACTCTCTATTATCAAACTTAATCAATAAAATGTATGATCTTAGCAGATATCTATATTAGATCTCTTTATGTCTGAAATTGAGTGCTCCCCAACAGGAGTCAACTGTTTTTCTGCTTCTTTTGTATTAATTTGATACTAATTTCTGACTCTGAGGGTTAACATACATATATACCATATAGGCAAAGAAAAACCCTAAGGTGTTTGGTTACCTGACTATGAAGTTAATTCATTAACAGTACTCAGTTTTTTCAGACAATTACTATTTTTCGCTTATAATATTTGTTTTCAATCTGTGTGGGTCCCTCCAAAACCCCCCTTTTTTTCAAGATATAGAATATACCCAGGCGCCGGAGCGCTGTCCGGCATCTGAATTTGAACTTCCTGCCTCCGACTGATTGGTGGGGAGCGCCGATGACGTCACCCACCCACACATCCTCCGTGGACCCCGGGCGTACCCACGGCGTCCACACTTTGAATGACCGCCGGGACCACCGCCAACGGGACACCAGGACCCGGAGACCACCAGCGGGGACGGCCGCCAGGAGACCCAGCGCACCCGAAAGGGGTAAGCGCGGCGGCCGCGGCGGTGTGACAGTACCCCCTCCTCTAGGAGTGGCCCCTGAACACTTTCCTGGTTTTGTTGGGTGTCTAGAATGGAAGACCCGAATTAGCTGAGGAGCAGTGACCTCAGAAGCCTTTATCCAACTTCTTTCTTCAGGTCCATAACCCTTCCATTCCACCAAATATTGTAGATTATTGTGATAGTAACGAGAGTCCAGAATAGTTTTGATCTCAAATTCTGTTCCAGTTTCAGTCTCTGCTGAGGTTGGACTAAAAGGCTCTGAATGGAAACGATTTAGGATGAGAGGACGAAGGAGAGAAACATGGAAAGAATTTGGTACACGAAAGTGAGAGGGCAAACCCAATTTGCAGACCACAGGATTCAGGACTTGTAAAACGGGGTAAGGGCCAATGAACCTCAGAGCAAATTTCATAGCGGGTACTTCTAGACGGAGGTTGCGGGTGGAGAGCCATACCCTATCGCCAACTTTGTATTGAGGAGCGGCCCGCCGTTTCCTGTCTGCAAATTATTTGTATTGGATGGAGATTTTCTTGAGGTTAGCATGAACCCTACTCCAAATTTGACTGAAGTGTTATAGAGTGGAAGTTACAGCCGGAACCTCCTCCGACGGAAGGATTGGTAATTCTGGAACCCATGGATGGAACCCATAATTGATGAAGAACGGGGATTCGCCAGTGGAGGAATTAAACAAATGGTTATGGGCAAACTCCACCCAGGGTAACAGTTCCACCCAGTCGTCCTGTGAAGGAGAGAGATAAACGCAGAGAAAAGTCTCCAAATCCTGGTTGACTCGTTCAGTTTGTCCATTTGTTTGGGGATGATAGGCAGACGAGAATTTGAGTTTAATTTGTAAGGCCGAACAGAGAGCTCTCCAAAACCTTGCAGTGAACTGTACCCCTCGATCTGAGACCACTTCCTGAGGTAAGCCATGCAAACGAAAGTGCTCCCGGATAAACAGTAGAGCCAGTTTGGGAGCCGATGGTAGACCTGTCAACGGAACGAAGTGTGCCATCATCGAAAAACGGTCGACAATCACCCAGATGGTATTGTAACCTTTGGAGTGGGGCAACTCGGTAATGAAGTCCATAGAAATATGGGTCCAGGGTTTCCTAGGAATGGACAGAGGACGAAGCAATCCGGCAGGAGGCAGACAAGGAGTTTTGTGCTGTGAGCATTGTGGACAAGAACTAACATAATCTTGTATATCCCTCCTCATGGTGTTCCACCAGTAAGACCTTCGCTGGAATTCGAACATTTTTTGGACCCCTGGATGACCGGAGAACTTGGAGATATGGGCCCACTGCAGTATTCTCGGTCGGAATTTAACTGGTACAGACATTCTTCCAGGAGGAGGACCTAGAGAAGTGGGAGCAGCGGAAATGGAGATTGGACTGAGAATTAAACTCCTCTCAAAGGAATTCTCTTCATCTGAGGCAGTTAGAGAACGAGACAGAGCATCAGCTTTTGTATTGAAAGTCCTGGCCCGGTACTTAATAACAAAAGAGAATCGAGTAAAGAAGAGCGCCCATCTAGCTTGACGGGGATTCAAGCATTGTGCGGTTTTGATGTACAACGAGTTCTTGTGATCGGTGTAAATAGTAATCAGATGTTGGCACCTTCTAATAAGTATCTCCATTCTTCCAAGGTGGATTTTATTGCCAAAAGTTCCTGATCTCCAATAGTGTACTTCTGTTCAGCAGGAGAGAACTTACGAAAATGGAAACCACATGGATCAAATTTCTTATCCGAAGAGTACTGGGAAAGAACGGCGCCGACTCCGACTGAGGAAACATCGACCTCCAGGAAGAACGGTTCTTCGAAAATTTGGTTGTTGGAGTACCGGAGCTGACACAAAAGCTGATTTCTGTAGTAATTTGCAAAGCCCAAGAACCTTTGTACTGCTTTCAAAGAGAGAGGCTGAGTCCAATCACGAACTGCAGTGAGTTTTTCCGGATCTATGCGAAGCTCCGTACCGGAGATGACATAACTGAGGAACGGAATTCACGATACCTCAAAAGTACATTTGGAAATCTTGCCGTAGAGACGATTCTTTCGTAGTCGGAGAAGTACCTCTTTGACCTGTGTCCTGTGTTCTGCAAGATTCTTGGAAAAAATCAGAATGTCATCTAAATACACCACTACACTTTGGTATAACATGTCTCGGAAGATTTCGTTAACAAATCCCTGGAAAACGGCAGGAGCATTGCTAAGGCCGAACGGCATTACCAGATATTCGTAATGCCCATCTCTGGTACTAAAGGCGGTCTTCCATTCGTCCCCCTGTCGGATACGTATAAGATTATAGGCTCCTCTCAAGTCGAGCTTCGAAAAAAAGTGGGCTCCACGAACCCTATCAAATAGCTCCGTGATTAATGGCAAGAGGTATTTATTTTTGATGGTGATATTGTTTAGGCCACGATAATCGATACATGGTCTTAACCCCTCTGTCCTTCTTCTTCACGAAAAAGAAACCTGCTCCAGCCGGAGAGATAGAGGGGCGAATTAATCCTTTAAGAAGATTGGATTTAATATAGTCCGACATAGCTTGGGTCTCAGGTAGAGACAGGGGATAAGTGTGACCCCGATGCGGCATCTTCCCTGGGATTAGGTCAATGGGGCAATCCCAAGGTCTATGGGGTGGTAACTGATCAGCCACCTGCTCAGAGAACACATCCATAAACTCCTGATAGGCCTCCGGAATGAGCTCTTCGTTCGACCTATAAGATGCACGGAGCAGACAGACGGGAGTAAGGCAATTATTGTGACAGAATGAACTCCATGACAGAATTTGTGAAGACTTCCAGTCGATGTAGGGATTATGAGTTTTGAGCCAAGGCAACCCGAGGACAAGATCGTGAGGCATCTCCGGAATCACTAGGAACTCCAGATGTTCTTGATGTAGAGCTCCGACCTGCAGCCTAACGGGCTCTGTGCGACATGTAATGAGGCCATTGGATATTCTGGTACCATTGATAGCAGTCAATGAAATAGGCCGTTTGATAGACTGCAACTTTAAATCCAGACTTTGGACACAGGAAAAAGAAACGAAATTCACAATTTGTCTCCTCCGGAACAAGCTAGGCCTGCCCGTTTCCCGGACGGGATTTACGAAACTTGATGAAATGATCTGCGGCTCCACAGTAAAGACAGAGTTTACTCTCACGACGACGCTGTCGTTCCTCCGGAGACAGTCGGGACCGGTTAATTTGGATGGGTTTGTCCGGACTTAGTACAGCCGCGTGCCTAGGAGGAGGAAGCCGGAACCTGGAACGATCCGATCGACTACGTTCTCCTCCACGCTCCTGCATACGGAGATCCACCTTGACGCAGAGGGAGATCAACTCTTCTAATGGATCCGGCAGATCCCTAGTGACCAACTCATCCTTCAGACGGTCGGAGAGACCGTTCCAGAAAGCAGCCCTCAGGGCGTCATTATTCCAGCGAAGTTCAGAGGCAATGGTCTGGAAATTGACCACGTACTGACCCACGGAGCGGGAGCCCTGATGGACACGGAGCAAGTCGGAAGAAGCAGTGGTCATCCTGCCGGGCTCATCGAAGATTCTTCGAAAGGATGTGATGAAGTCGGTGTAGTTGAAAACCAATGGATCAGATCGTTCCCATAGTGGAGACACCCAATCCAACGCTGACCCTTCGAGCAGGGAAATAATGTACGCCACCTTAGACCGATCCGTAGGGAAATTATGTGAGAGAAGTTCGAAGTGCACTTCGCACTGGTTTAAAAAACCACGGCAATTCATAGGATTCCCATTATAGCAGGAAGGAGTAGGAAGCTGAAGGCGTGACCTGGTACCGGCCGAAGGTTGAACATTACTGGAAACGGCAACTGGAGCGGTTACGGGAACTGGAACCGGAATTACTGAAGCTAAGGATGCTTGAATCAACCAGACAATTCGTGGAGATACTGCATCACCTGGCCCTGTGTCGCCTCCTGACTCTGAACTCGGGAAGCCAAATTTTGGATAGCGCTCGATTCTGTGTTCCGATCCCCCGGGTCCATGTGGCCTGAGTATACTATCACTGACCCGGGTTGAGAGTGTTGTGAACTTGGGGGTTCTTCCTGTGACCGGGAAGGAGAACCACAGCTGGGCCGAAGTAGAGATGGGCGAATATAGGTTTTCTTCATACCGGACTTTAGCGGTGGGCAAAACTCGTGACGTATACTGGAAACCACCTGAAAGACAAGACTTGAGAACGGTGCTGGTGATTACTGTGAGATATGCTAAAGAATCACTGTAGTGATGCTGAAGAGCACTAGGAGTGAGGCTGAAGAACACTGTGACACATGATTGTGAGCGTTGCTGAAGCACACGGTGACAAATTGTTGTGAGCGTTGCTGAAGCACACAGTGACCAATTGTTGTGAGCGTTGCTGAAGCACACAGTGACCAATTGTTGTGAGCATTGCTGAAGCACACAGTGACCAATTGTGAGCGTTGCTGAAGCACACAGTGACCAATTGTTGTAAGCGTTGCTGAAGCACACGGTGAAAGCACTGAAGTTTGTTTCAGCTAGGAAACACGCTGATCGCTGTAAGCCCAGAGTTCGTTTGACAGAAAGTCCCGCTGAACGCTGGTTGCACTGGTGTCTATGCAATCGAGGGACTCACTAGATGCTGGAAGCACAGAGGTCTGTGCAGCTGAAGAACACGCTGAATGATGCAGCACAGGAGTCTAGGAAGCAGCAGTAGGACATTCTTGAACGAAGGAGCACTGGAGTTCAATCTTGTAGATGTAGATGATACTCAGGCGCCGGAGCTCTGCCCGGCGTCTGAATTTGAACTTCCCGCCTCCGACTGATTGGTGGGGAGCGCCGATGACGTCACCCGCCCACTCATCCTCCATGGACCCCGGGCGTACCCGCGGCGTTCACACTCTGAATGACCGCCGGGACCACCGCCAACGGGACCCGGAGACCACCAGCAGGGACGGCCGCCAGGAGACCCAGCGCACCCGGAGGGGTAAGCGCGGCGGCCGCGGCGGTGTGACAGTATCTCTCTCCCTGAGAATACTACAACAACACGGCTGGATCCTAAATCTACCAAAGTCGCAGTTGGTTCCAACAACTCGACTGTCGTTTTTGGGCATGATTCTGGACACAGAAAATCGAAAGGTCTTTCTCCCAGAAGAAAAAGCCCAAGTACTCCAGAACATGGTCAGAGACCTGTTAAAGCCAAAAAGAGTGTCAGTTCATCAATGCACTCATGTATTAGGAAAGATGGTGGCGGCCTAGGAGGCCATTCCACACAGACTTTTCAGTGGGACTTCTGTGCAAGTGGTCAGGGTCCCACCTGCACATGCATTGGAAGATTGCCCTGTCCCCCCGGGCCTGGGTCTCTCTCCTGTGGTGGCTCCAGAGTGCTCACCTTCTAGAGGGTCGCAGGTTCGGCTTTCAAGATTGGGTTCTTGTGACCACGGACGCGAGCCTCCGAGGATGGGGAGCTGTCACACAGGGAAACAATTTTCAGGGAATATGGTCAAGCCAAGAGGCTTGCCTACACATCATTGTGCTGAAATTGAGGGCCATTTACAACGGCCACAAACAAGCGGAGAATTTTCTTTGCAACCTACCTGTTCTGATCCAGTCAGACAACGTCACGGTCGTGGCGCATGTGAACCGCCAGGGCGGGACAAAACAAAAAACAAAAAACACAGAAGTCGTTGAAGACTTCCTCAAATAGACATGACGGCATCACGCCTCAACAGGAAGATTCGGACGTATTGTTCCAGGTCGAGGGACCCTCAACCAGTTGGTGTTTCAGTCGGTCTATGTGTTCCCTCCACTTCCTTTCATCTCAAAAATATTGAGAATCATAAGACGAACAAGAGTGCAGACGATACTCATTGTTCCAGATTGGCCTCGAAGGGCCTGGGGTGCAGATCTTCAGGGACTGCTCTCAGAAGATCCGTGGCCCCTTCCTCTCAGGGAGGACCTGCTACTACAGGGGCTGTGTGTGTTCCAAGACTTATCGCGGTTACGGTAGGAAGGTGGGCTCTTCTTGGACGGATGCCCGAGGCGTCTCGGCATTACTGCTTTGCCGAGCAGCTACTTGGTCGGGGTCAAACACTTTTGCTAAGTGCTACAAGTTGATATCCTGGCTGATGAGGACCTTGTGTTTGCTCAGTCGGTGCTGCAGAGTCATCTGCACTCTCCCGCCCGTTTTGGAGCTTTGGTATAAACCCCATGGTCCTTACGGAGTCCCCAGCTTCCTCTAGGACGTAAGAGAAAATAAGATTTTAAACCTACCTGTAAATCTTTTTCTCGTAGTCCGTAGAGGATGCTGGGCGCCCGTCCCAGTGCAGAAACATTCTGCAAGACTTGTATATAGTTATTGCATACTTAAGGGTTAAGTTACAGTTGAGATCGGCCTCTGGCTGATGCTATTTTTGTTCATACTGTTAACTGGTTATTGTATACCATGTTGTATGGTGTGTATGGTGTGGGCTGGTGTGTATCTCGCCCTTAGATAACAAAATCCTTTTCCTCGTACTGTCAGTCTCCTCTGGGCACAGTCCTAACTGAGGTCTGGAGGAGGGGAATAGAGGAAGGAGCCAGTGCACACCCATTCTAAAGCTTTACAGTGCCCATGTCTCCTGCGGAGCCGTCTATTCTCCATGGTCCTTACGTAGTCCCCAGCATCCTCTACGGACTAGGAGAAAAAGATTTACCGGTAGTTTTAAAATCTCATTATCTATAGTAATATTATATGGAAATGACTGGGGAGGTGATGAGATCTGGAAGTGCCACAGTGACATCACTTATTTCTATAGTACAGGTTCTCAAACTCGGTCCTCAGGACTCCACACAGTGCATGTTTTGCAGATCTCCTCACAGAATCACAAGTTAAATAATTATCTCCACATGTGGACCTTTTAAAATGTGTCAGTGAGTAATTAATATACCTGTGCACCTGCTGGGTTAACTGCAAAACATGCACTGTGTGGGGTCCTGAGGACCGAGTTTGAGAACCTGTGATCTATAGTAATAATACAGGGTCATGACAGTGGAGGTGATGGGATATGGGAGCGTCACCGTGACATCACATATCTATAGTAATAATACAGGGACATGACTGGGGAGGTGAGGGGATATGGGAGTGTCACAGTGACATCACTTATATCTATAGTATTAATACAGGGACATGACTGGGGAGGTGAGGTGATCTGGGAGTGTCACAGTGACATCACTTATATCTATAGTAATAATACTGGGACAAGACTGGGGAGGTGAGGGGATCTGGGAGCGTCACAGTGACATCAGTTATATCTATAGTAATAATACAGGGACATGACTGGAGAGGTGAGAGAATCTGGGAGTGTCACAGTGACAACACATAACTATAGTAATGATGCAGGGACATGACTGGGGAGGTGAGGGGATCTGGGAGTGTCACAGTGGCATCACTTATATCTATAGTAGTAATACAGGGACATGACTGGGGAGGTGAAGGGATCTGGGAGTGTCACAGTGCCATAGATCTATAGTAATAATACAGGGACATGACTGGGGAGGTGAAGGGTTCTGGGAGTGTCACAGTGCCATTATAGAGCTATAGTAATGATACAGGGACATGACTGGGGACATGAGGGGATCTGGGAGCGTAACAGTAACATCACATCTATAGTAATAATATAGGGACATTACTGGGGAGGTGAGGGGTCTGGGAGCAGAGGCGGAACTACCGCCAGTGCAAGCAGTGCGTTGCACTGGGGCCCGCCTCTGTCCTGGGGCCCAAGCATGTAATGAGGCAAACTGACTCATTACATGCCGCTGTGGGCAACCGCTGCCCGCAGCGCACAGCCGCCCACAGAGGAGAAGAGCAGCGGCACGGACGGGGGGGAAGGAGAAGGGGGGGGGGGGGAAGGAGGGAGGTGAAGGAGGGAGCCGCAGCAGCGCTTTGTTACTGGTGGAGGCGCTGCTGCTGCCCCTCTGCTTCACTATAGGCTGTCTTCCGAAGCAGAGGGGCAGCAGCGCCTCCACCAATAACACAGCGCTGCTGCGAGAGGCTCCCTCCTCCAACTCGTCTACTGCCCCGGAATCGTCAAGCTGCACGAGGAGCCTGAGCCAGCGGAGAGGGTAAGTATGATTCTACTTTCTGTCTCTTTCTTTCTCTTTCTTTCTTTCTTTCTTTCTTTCTGTCTCTTTCTTTCTTTATTTGTTGGGACTGCCTGCCGCTATGTGTAAAAAGGGGGGACTGCCTGCCGCTTTGTGTAAAAAGGGGGGACTGCCTGCCGCAATGTGTAAAAAGGGGGGACTGCCTGCCGCAATGTGTAAAAAGGGGGGACTGCCTGCCGCAACGTGTAAAAAGGGGGGACTGCCTGCCGCAACGTGTAAAAAGGGGGCACTGCCTGCCGCAACATGTAAAAAGGGAGAATCTGCCTGCCGTAATGTGTAAAAGGGGGGACTGCCTGCCACAATGTGTAAAAAGGGGGGACTGCCTGCCGCAATGTGTAAAAAGGGGGGACTGCCTGCCGCAATGTGTAAAAAGGGGGGACTGCCTGCCGCAAGGCGTAAAAAGGGGGGACTGCCTGCCGCAACGTGTAAAAAGGGGGGCACTGCCTGCCGCAACGTGTAAAAAGGGGGAATCTGCCTGCCGTAATCTGTAACAAGGGCACGCTGCCTGCCGTAATGTGTAACAAGGGCACGCTGTCTGCCGTAATGTGTAACAAGGGCACGCTGTCTGCCGTAATGTGTAACAAGGGCACGCTGTCTGCCGTAATGTGTAACAAGGGCACGCTGTCTGCCGTAATGTGTAACAAGGGGGCACGCTGTCTGCCGTAATGTGTAACAAGGGGGCACGCTGTCTGCCGTAATGTGTAACAAGGGGGCACGCTGTCTGCCGTAATGTGTAACAAGGGCACGCTGTCTGCCGCTATGTGTAAAAAGTGCACACTGTCTGCCGTAATGTGTAAAAAGTGCATGCTGTCTGCCGCTATGTGTAAAAAGGGGGACGCTGTCTGCCGCTATGTGTAACAAGGGGACGCTGTCTGCCGTAATGTGTAAAAAGGGGGACGCTGTCTGCCGTAATGTGTAAAAAGGGGACGCTGTCTGCCGTAATGTGTAAAAAGGGGACGCTGTCTGCCGTAATGTGTAAAAAGGGGACGCTGTCTGCCGTAATGTGTAAAAAGAGGAATCTGTTCGCTGTAAGGTGTAAAAGGGTCTCTACCTGGTGTAGTGGTGCTACAGTGCGGCGTAATTTAAAGAATGGAGACTACTGTGCACCGTTTTATGAATTGGTATTATTTTGTGGCCACACCCCTTCTCCACGAAGCCACGCCACTATGTATTTTTGCGCGCGCCTACGGTGCGCACTGCCCCGGTTTTGCATGCACGCTGTCTGCCGTAATGTGTAACAAGGGGGCACGCTGTCTGCCGTAATTTGTGTAACAAGGGCACGCTGTCTGCCGCTATGTGTAAAAAGTGCACACTGTCTGCCGTAATGTGTAAAAAGTGCATGCTGTCTGCCGCTATGTGTAAAAAGGGGGACGCTGTCTGCCGCTATGTGTAACAAGGGGACGCTGTCTGCCGTAATGTGTAAAAAGGGGGACGCTGTCTGCCGTAATGTGTAAAAAGGGGACGCTGTCTGCCGTAATGTGTAAAAAGGGGACGCTGTCTGCCGTAATGTGTAAAAAGGGGACGCTGTCTGCCGTAATGTGTAAAAAGAGGAATCTGTTCGCTGTAAGGTGTAAAAGGGTCTCTACCTGGTGTAGTGGTGCTACTGTGCGGCGTAATTTGAAGAATGGAGACTACTGTGCACCGTTTTCTGAATTGGTATTATTTTGTGGCCACACCCCTTCTCCACGAAGCCACGCCACTATGTATTTTTGCGCGCGCCTACGGCGCGCACTGCCCCGGTTTTGCATGCAGGGGCGGGGCTCCGATGCCGTTTCTTGCACACAGTGCTAAAATGTCTAATTACGCCACTGTTGCTAGGTATCCATTTCTCTGGCCCTGAGCAGGTCCCCTTCACCAGATCCTCTCAAGGGGTGGACTTGGATGGGATAGGGGGGGGAGGCCCAAAGCATATTGTCGCACCTGGGCCCACCGCTTGCTAGTTCCGCCACTGTCTGGGAGGCTCCACTTCTTATGACTCTGGTCTCCAGGATGCACCTATTTAGACATATTCAGGATAATTAATAAAAGGTTTGTACATTTGGATGTAGCTGGTAATATGAGGTGTGACCTCCAGCCTCTGTGGATCCTTTACAGAAACAGTAGTATCACAGTGTTACCTCTCCTGCATCTCCACCGGGTGTGGTTCGTTTTATCGACAGTGCCTAGGTCGACAATGTTTAGGTCGACCACTATTGGTCGACAGTCACTAGGTCGACATGGATGGAAGGTCGACAGGGTTTCTAGGTCGACATGTGCTAGGTCGACAGGTCTAAAGGTCGACATGAGTTTTTTTGTTTTTTTTTGGTGTCGTTTTCTTCGTAAAGTGACCGGGATCCCAAATTAGCGCACCGCGTCCCCTCGCATGGTGCCTTCGCTCCGCTACCGCTTCGCTCGGCACACTTTACCGTTCCAATCGTAGTCGACATGGATCGTTAAGTATGAAAAAATAAAAAAAATGAAAAAAAAAATAAAAAAACTCATGTCGACCTAGAAACCCTGTCGACCTTCCATCCATGTTGACCTAGTGACTGTCGACCAATAGTGGTCGACCTAAACATTGTCGACCTAGGCACTGTCGATCTTCAGACCGGATCCCATCTCCACCACCCTCAGTGGGCGTCAGTTCTCAGTCCTCTGCTTTCCTCCAGCTCCCACCACATCATCATCTTACTGTCTGCACTACTCTGTCCAAGGCAGGTGATCCATCTGTGGGCGCCGACCATATACAGAGGATACTGAGTGCTGGGCACACTGAGGATGGCGGGAGACGTGCTATATACACTCCACTATCCTGTATACTATCTTGTATCATGTAAGATGGGGGTTGTCCTTATAAATTACACTGTTGTGTTTTTTGCACAATTATTCCCTAAAAAGTGAAACTCCAAATAGGCGGACTAATTAATGTACTTTCTCTGACGTCCTAGTGGATGCTGGGAACTCCGTAAGGACCATGGGGAATAGACGGCTCCGCAGGAGACTGGGCACTCTATAGAAAGATTTAGGACTACCTGGTGTGCACTGGCTCCTTCCACTATGACCCTCCTCCAAGCCTCAGTTAGATTTTTGTGCCCGGCCGAGCTGGATGCACACTAGGGGCTCTCCTGAGCTCCTAGAAAGAAAGTATAGTTTAGGTTTTTTATTTTACAGTGAGACCTGCTGGCAACAGGCTCACTGCACCGAGGGACTAAGGGGAGAAGAAGCGAACCTACCTGCTTGCAGCTAGCTTGGGCTTCTTAGGATACTGGACACCATTAGCTCCAGAGGGATCGACCGCAGGCCCAGTCCTTGGTGTTCGGTCCCGGAGCCGCGCCGCCGCCCCCCTTACAGAGCCAGAAGCAAGAAGAGGTCCGGAAAATCGGCGGCAGAAGACTTCAGTCTTCACCAAGGTAGCGCACAGCACTGCAGCTGTGCGCCATTGCTCCTCATGTACACCTCACACTCCAGTCACTGATGGGTGCAGGGCGCTGGGGGGGGGGGGGGGCGCCCTGAGCAGCAATATTAAGACCTTGACCTTGGCTGGCAAAATAATCACAGTATATAGTCCCAGAGGCTATATATGTGATAAATACCCCTGCCAGAATCCATAAAAAAGCGGGAGAAAAGTCAGCCGAAAAAGGGGCGGAGCTATCTCCCTCAGCATACTGGCGCCATTTCTTCCTCACAGCTCCGCTGGAAGGAAGCTCCCTGGCTCTCCCCTGCAGTCTGCAAGAGAGGGGGGGGGACTAAATTTAGGCGCAGTATAATAATTATAGCAGCTATAAGGGGATATAATTCAGTTAGTCCCTGTATTATATAGCGCTCTGGTGTGTGCTGGCATACTCTCTCTCTGTCTCCCCAAAGGGCTTTTGTGGGGTCCTGTCCTTTGTTAGAGCATTCCCTGTGTGTGTGTGTGTGTGTGTGGTGTGTCGGTACGGCTGTGTCGATATGTTCGATGAGGAGACTTATGTGGAGGCAGAGCAGATGCCTATAAATGTGATGTCACCCCCTGCGGGGCAGACACCTGAGTGGATGAACTTATGGAAGGAATTACGTGCAAGTGTCGACTCCTTACATAAAAAATTTGAGGACATGCCAAATGTGGGACAGCCGGCTTCTCAGCTCGTGCCTGCCCAGACGCCTCAAAGGCCATCAGGGGCTCTAAAGCGCCCGCTACCTCAGATGGCAGACACAGATGTTGACACGGATACTGATACCAGTGTCGACGACGAAGAGTCTAATTTAATGTCCACTAGGGCCATTCGTTGCATGATTGAGGCAATGAAAGAGGTATTACACATTTCTGATATAAACCCAGGTACCACAAAAAAGGGTATTATGTTTGGGGAGAAAAAAACTACCAATAGTTTTTCCCCCATCTGAAGAATTAAATGAAGTGTGTAAAGAAGCGTGGGCTTCTCCCGATAAAAAATTGGTAATTTCTAAAAAGTTACTAATGGCGTACCCTTTCCCGCCAGAGGATAGGTCACGTTGGGAAACACCCCCTAGGGTGGATAAAGCGCTCACACGTTTGTCAAAGAAGGTGGCACTACCGTCTCCGGATACGGCCGCCCTAAAGGAGCCTGCTGATAGAAAGCAGGAGGCGATCCTGAAGTCTGTATATACACACTCAGGCATTATACTTAGACCAGCTATTGCTTCAGCATGGATGTGCAGTGCTGCAGCTGCGTGGTCAGATTCCCTGTCGGAAAATATTGACACCCTAAACAGGAACACTATTCTGCTAACCATATAGCATATAAAAGACTCAGTCTTATACATGAGAGATGCACAGAGGGAGATCTGCCGGCTGGCATCTAAAATAAGTGCATTGTCCATTTCTGCTAGGAGAGGCTTATGGACTCGGCAGTGGTCAGGGGATGCAGATTGAAAAAGGCACATGGAAGTTTTTGCCTTATAAGGGTGAGGAGTTATTCGGGGATGGTCTCTCAGACCTAGTTTCCACAGCAACAGCTGGGAAGTCAGCATTTTTGCCCCATGTTCCCTCACAGCCTAAGAAAGCGCCGTATTATCAGGTACAGTCCTTTCGACCCCAGAAAAACAGGCGGGGAAAAGGCGGGTCCTTTCTGTCCAGAGGCAGAGGTAGGGGAAAAAGGCTGCAACAAACAGCAGGTTCCCAGGGACAAAAGTCCTCCCCCGCTTCTTCCAAGTCCGCCGCATGATGGTGGGGCTCCACTGGTGGAGCCAGGTACGGTGGGGGGCCACCTCAAAAATGTCAGCGATCAGTGGGCTCCCTGGATCCTTCAAGTAGTATCTCAGGGGTACAAGCTGGAATTCGAGGCGTCTCCCACCCGCCGTTTCCTCAAATCTGCCTTGCCGATAACTCCCTCCGGCAGGGAGGCTGTGCTAGCGGCAATTCACAAGCTGTATTCCCAGCAGGTGATAGTCAAGGTGCCCCTACTTCAACAAGGACGGGGTTACTATTCCACACACCTTGGGGTACCGAAACCGCATGGTTCGGTGTGACCCATTTTATATTTAAAATCCTTGAACACATACATAAAAAAATTCAAGTTCAAGATGGAATCGCTCAGGGCGGTTATTGCAAGCCTGGACGAGGGGGATTACATGGTATCCCTGGACATCAAGGATGCTTACCTGCATGTCCCCATTTACCATCCTCACCAGGAGTACCTCAGATTTGTGGTACAGGATTGCCATTACCAATTCCAGACACTGCCGTTTGGACTGTCCACGGCACCGAGGGTGTTTACCAAGGTAATGGCAGAAATGATGATACTCCTTCGAAAAAAGGGAGTTTTAATTATCCCGTACTTGGACGATCTCCTTATAAAGGCGAGGTCCAAGGAGTAGTTGTTGGTCGGGGTAGCACTATCTCGGATGGATTCTAAACATTCCAAAGTCACAGCTGGTTCCTACCACACGCCTACTGTTCCTGGCGATGGTTCTGGACACAGAACAGAAAAAAGTGTTTCTCCAGCTGGAGAAAGCCAAGGAGCTGTCATATCTAGTCAGAGACCACCTGAAACCAAAACAGGTATCGGTGCATCACTGCACACGAGTCCTGGGAAAAATGGTAGCTTCCTACGAAGCAATTCCATTCGGCAGATTCCATGCAAGAACCTTTCAGTGGGACCTCTTGGACAAGTGGTCAGGATCGCATCTTCAGATGCATCGGCTGATAACCCTGTCTCCAAGGACCTGGGTATCTCTACTGTGGTGGCTGCAGAGTGCTCATCTTCAAGAGTGCCGCAGATTCAGCATACAGGACTGGGTCCTGGTGACAACGGATGCCAGCCTTCGAGGCTGGGGAGCAGTCACACAGGGAAGAAATTTCCAAGGACTTTGGTCAAGTCAGGAGTCGTCCCTACACATAAATATTCTGGAACTGAGGGCCATTTACAATGCCCTAAGTCAGGCAAGGCCCCTGCTGCAAAACCAGCCGGTACTGATCCAATCAGACAACATCACGGCAGTTGCCCATGTAAACCGACAGGGCGGCACAAGAAGCAGGATGGCGATGGCAGAAGCCACAAGGATTCTCCGATGGGCGGAAAATCACGTCTTAGCACTGTCAGCAGTGTTCATTCCGGGAGTGGACAACTGGGAAGCAGACTTCCTCAGCAGACAAGACCTACACCCGGGAGAGTGGGGACTTCATCCAGAAGTCTTCCAACTAATGGTAAACCGTTGCGAAAGGCCACAGGTGGACATGATGGCGTCCCGCCTAAACAAAAAGATATTGCGCCAGGTCAAGGGACCCTCAGGAGATAGCTGTGGACGCTCTAGTGACACCGTGGGTGTACCAGTCTGTTTATGTGTTCCCTCCTCTGCCTCTCATACCAAAGGTACTGAGAATAATAAGAAAACGAGGAGTAAGAATGATACTCGTGGTTCCGGATTGGCCAAGAAGAGCTTGGTACCCAGAACTTCAAGAAATGATATCAGAGGACCCATGGCCTCTACCGCTCAGACAGGATCTGCTACAGCAGGGGCCCTGTCTGTTCCAAGACTTACCGCGGCTGCGTTTGACGGCATGGCGGTTGAACACCGAATCCTGAAGGAAAAGGGCATTCCGGAGGAAGTCATTCCTACGCTGATAAAAGCCAGGAAAGAAGTAACCGCAAACCATTATCACCGTATTTAGCGAAAATATGTTGCGTGGTGTGAGGCCAGGAAGGCCCCAACAGAGGAATTTCAGCTGGGTCGATTTCTGCACTTCCTACAGTCAGGAGTGACTATGGGCCTAAAATTGGGTTCCATTAAGGTCCAGATTTCGGCTCTGTCGATTTTCTTCCAGAAAGAACTGGCTTCACTACCTGAAGTTCAGACATTTGTAAAGGGAGTGCTGCATATTCAGCCCCCTTTTGTGCCTCCAGTGGCACCTTGGGATCTCAACGTGGTGTTGAGTTTCCTAAAATCACATTGGTTTGAGCCACTTAAAACCGTGGATCTGAAGTATCTCACGTGGAAAGTGGTCATGTTATTGGCTTTGGCTTCGGCCAGGCATGTATCAGAATTGGCAGCTTTGTCATGTAAAAGCCCTTATCTGATTTTCCATATGGATAGGGCAGAATTGAGGACTCGTCCCCAGTTTCTCCCTAAGGTGGTATCAGCCTTTCACTTGAACCAACCTATTGTAGTGCCTGCAGCTACTAGGGACTTGGAGGATTCCAAGTTACTGGACGTAGTCAGGGCCTTGAAAATTTATGTTTCCAGGACGGCTGGACTCAGGAAAACTGACTCGCTATTTATCCTGTATGCACCCAACAAGCTGGGTGCTCCTGCTTCTAAGCAGACTATTGCTCCCTGGATTTGTAGCACAATTCAGCTGGCGCATTCTGCGGCTGGACTGCCGCATCCTAAATCAGTAAAAGCCCATTCCACGAGGAAACTGGGCTCATCTTGGGCGGCTGCCGAGGGGTCTCGGCTTTACAACTTTGCCGAGCTGCTACTTGGTCAGGGGCAAACACGTTTGCTAAATTCTACAAATTTGATACCCTGGCTGAGGAGGACCTGGAGTTCTCTCATTCGGTGCTGCAGAGTCATCCGCACTCTCCCGCCCGTTTGGGAGCTTTGGTATAATCCCCATGGTCCTTACGGAGTTCCCAGCATCCACTAGGACGTCAGAGAAAATAAGATTTTACTCACCGGTAAATCTATTTCTCGTAGTCCGTAGTGGATGCTGGGAACTCCGTAAGGACCATGGGGATTAGCGGCTCCGCAGGAGACTGGGCACAAAAGTAAAGCTTTAGGACTACCTGGTGTGCACTGGCTCCTCCCCCTATGACCCTCCTCCAAGCCTCAGTTAGGATACTGTGCCCGGACGAGCGTACACAATAAGGAAGGATTTATGAATCCCGGGTAAGACTCATACCAGCCACACCAATCACACCGTACAACCTGTGATCTGAACCCAGTTAACAGCATGATAACAGAGGAGCCTCTGGATAGATGGCTCACAACAATAACCCGATTTAGTTAGGCAATAACTATATACAAGTATTGCAGACAATCCGCACTTGGGATGGGCGCCCAGCATCCACTACGGACTACGAGAAATAGATTTACCGGTGAGTAAAATCTTATTTTCTCTGACGTCCTAGTGGATGCTGGGAACTCCGTAAGGACCATGGGGATTATACCAAAGCTCCCAAACGGGCGGGAGAGTGCGGATGACTCTGCAGCACCGAATGAGAGAACTCCAGGTCCTCCTCAGCCAGGGTATCAAATTTGTAGAATTTAGCAAACGTGTTTGCCCCTGACCAAGTAGCTGCTCGGCAAAGTTGTAATGCCGAGACCCCTCGGGCAGCCGCCCAAGATGAGCCCACCTTCCTTGTGGAATGGGCTTTTACAGATTTTGGCTGTGGCAGGCCTGCCACAGAATGTGCAAGCTGAATTGTACTACAAATCCAACGAGCAATAGTCTGCTTAGAAGCAGGAGCACCCAGCTTGTTGGGTGCATACAGGATAAACAGCGAGTCAGATTTTCTGACTCCAGCCGTCCTGGAAACATATATTTTCAGGGCCCTGACAACGTCTAGCAACTTGGAGTCCTCCAAGTCCCTAGTAGCCGCAGGCACCACAATAGGTTGGTTCAGGTGAAACGCTGAAACCACCTTAGGGAGAAACTGAGGACGAGTCCTCAATTCCGCCCTGTCCGAATTGAAAATCAGATAAGGGCTTTTACAGGATAAAGCCGCCAATTCTGACACGCGCCTGGCCGAGGCCAGGGCCAATAGCATGACCACTTTCCATGTGAGATATTTTAACTCCACAGATTTAAGTGGTTCAAACCAATGTGACTTTAGGAACCCCAAAACTACATTGAGATCCCAAGGTGCCACTGGAGGCACAAAAGGAGGCTGTATATGCAGTACCCCTTTTACAAACGTCTGAACTTCAGGGACTGAAGCTAGTTCTTTCTGGAAGAAAATTGACAGGGCCGAAATTTGAACCTTAATTGACCCCAATTTCAGGCCCATAGACACTCCTGTTTGCAGGAAATGTAGGAATCGACCCAGTTGAAATTCCTCTGTCGGGGCCTTACTGGCCTCGCACCACGCAACATATTTTCGCCAAATGTGGTGATAATGTTTTGCGGTTACATCCTTCCTGGCTTTGATCAGGGTAGGGATGACTTCATCCGGAATGCCTTCTCAGGATCCGGCGTTCAACCACTATGCCGTAAAACGCAGCCGCGGTAAGTCTTGGAACAGACAGGGTCCTTGCTGGAGCAGGTCCCTTCTTAGAGGTAGAGGCCACGGATCCTCCGTGAGCATCTCTTGAAGTTCCGGGTACCAAGTCCTTCTTGGCCAATCCGGAGCCACGAATATAGTGCTTACTCATCTCCATCTTATAATTCTTAGTACCTTGGGTATGAGAGGCAGAGGAGGGAACACATACACTGACTGGTACACCCACGGTGTTACCAGAGCGTCTACAGCTATTGCCTGAGGGTCCCTTGACCTGGCGCAATACCTGTCGAGTTTTTTGTTGAGGCAGGACGCCATCATGTCCACCTTTGGTTTTTCCCAACGGTTTATAATCATGTGGAAGACTTCTGGGTGAAGTCCCCACTCTCCCGGGTGGAGGTCGTGCCCGGAATGAATACTGCTGACAGTGCTATCACATGATTTTCCGCCCAGCGAAGAATCCTTGCAGCTTCTGCCATTGCCCTCCTGCTTCTTGTGCCGCCCTGTCTGTTTACGTGGGCGACTGCCGTGATGTTGTCCGACTGGATCAACACCGGCTGACCTTGAAGCAGAGGTCTTGTTAAGCTTAGAGCATTGTAAATGGCCCTTAGCTCCAGGATATTTATGTGAAGTGATGTCTCCAGGCTTGACCATAAGCCCTGGAAATTCCTTCCCTGTGTGACTGCTCCCCAGCCTCGCAGGCTGGCATCCGTGGTCACCAGGACCCAGTCCTAAATGCCGAATCTGCGGCCCTCTAGAAGATGAGCACTCTGCAACCACCACAGAAGAGACACCCTTGTCCTTGGTGACAGGGTTATCCGCTGATGCATCTGAAGATGCGACCCGGACCATTTGTCCAGTAGGTCCCACTGAAAAGTTCTTGCGTGGAATCTGCCGAATGGGATTGCTTCGTAGGAAGCCACCATTTTTCCCAGGACTCTTGTGCATTGATGCACTGAGACTTGGCTCGGTTTTAGGAGGTTCCTGACTAGCTCGGATAACTCCCTGGCTTTCTCCTCCGGGAGAAACACCCTTTTTCTGGACTGTGTCCAGGATCATCCCTAGGAACAGAAGACGAGTCGTCGGAATCAGCTGCGATTTTGGAATATTGAGAATCCAACCGTGCTGCCGCAACACTACCTGAGATAGTGCTACACCGACCTCCAACTGTTCCCTGGATCTTACTCTTATCAGGAGATCGTCCAAGTAAGGGATAACTAAAACTTCCTTCGAAGGAGTATCATCATTTCGGCCATTACCTTGGTAAAGACCCGGGGTGCCGTGGACCATCCAAACGGCAGCGTCTGAAACTGATAGTGACAGTTCTGTACCACAAACCTGAGGTACCCTTGGTGAGAAGGGTAAATTGGGACATGAAGGTAAGCATCCTTGATGTCCAGAGACACCATGTAGTCCCCTTCTTCCAGGTTCGCAATCACTGCTCTGAGTGACTCCATCTTGAATTTGAACCTCTGTATGTAAGTGTTCAAAGATTTTAGATTTAAAAATCGGTCTCACCGAGCCGTCCGGCTTCGGTACCACAACAGTGTGGAATAATACCCCTTTCCCTGTTGCAGGAGGGGTACCTTGATTATCACCTGCTGGGAATACAGCTTGTGAATGGCTTCCAAAACTGCCTCCCTGTCGGAGGGAGACGTCGGTAAAGCCGACTTTAGGAAACGGCGAGGGGGAGACGTCTCGAATTCCACTTTGTACCCCTGAGATACTACCTGAAGGATCCAGGAGTCTACTTGCGAGTGAGCCCACTGCGCGCTGAAATTCTTGAGACGGGCCCCCACCGTGCCTGAGTCCGCTTGTAAAGCCTCAGCGTCATGCTTGGCAGAGGCGGGAGAGGGCTTCTATTCCTGGGAACTGGCTGATTGCTGCAGCCTTTTTCCTCTCCCTCTGTCACGGGGCAGAAATGAGGAACCTTTTGCCCGCTTGCCCTTATGGGAACGAAAGGACTGCGCCTGATAATACGGCGTCTTCTTATGTTGAGAGGCAACCTGGGGTAAAAACGTGGATTTCCCAGCTGTTGCCGTGGCCACCAGGTCTGAAAGACCGACCCCAAATAACTCCTCCCCTTTATAAGGCAATACTTCCATATGCCGTTTGGAATCCGCATCACCTGACCACTGTCGTGTCCATAACCCTCTTCTGGCAGAAATGGACAGTGCACTTACTCTTGATGCCAGTCGGCAAATATCCCGCTGTGCATCACGCATATATAGAAATGCATCTTTTAAATGCTCTATAGGCAATAATATACTGTCCCTATCTAGGGTATCAATATTTTCAGTCAGGGAATCCGACCACGCCAACCCAGCACTGCACATCCAGGCTGAGGCGATTGCTGTTCGCGGTATAACACCAGTATGTGTGTAAATACATTTTAGGATACCCTTAAGGGCGGCCATCTCAGGAGAGGGTAGCGCCCCATGTTTTGACAAGCGTATGAGCGCTTTATCCACCCTAGGAGGTGTTTCCCAACGCACCCTAACCTCTGGCGGGAAAGGATATAATGCCAATAACTTTTTAGAAATTATCAGTTTTTATCGGGGGAAACCCACGCATCATCACACACCTCATTTAATTTCTCAGATTCAGGAAAACTACAGGTAGTTTTTCCTCACCGAACATAATACCCCTTTTGGTGGTACTCGTATTATCAGAATTGTGTAAAACATTTTTCATTGCCTCAATCATGTAACGTGTGGCCCTACTGGAAGTCACATTTGTCTCTTCACCGTCGACACTGGAGTCAGTATCCGTGTCGGCGTCTGTATCTGCCATCTGAGGTAATGGGCGCTTTAGAGCCCCTGACGGCCTATGAGACGTCTGGACAGGCACAAGCTGAGTAGCCGGCTGTCTCATGTCAACCACTGTCTTTTGTAAAGAGCTGACACTGTCACGTAATTCCTTCCAACAGTTCATCCACTCAGGTGTCGACCCCCTAGGGGGTGACATCACTATTACAGGCAATTGCTCCGCCTCCACATCATTTTCCTCCTCATACATGTCGACACAAACGTACCGACACACAGCACACACACAGGGAATGCTCTGATAGAGGACAGGACCCCACTAGCCCTTTGGGGAGACAGAGGGAGAGTTTGCCAGCACACACCAGAGCGCTATATATATATACAGGGATAACCTTATATAAGTGTTTTTCCCCTTATAGCTGCTGTATTGTTAATACTGCGCCTAATTAGTGCCCCCCTCTCTTTTTTTTTTTTTTAACTGAAGAAATTTTATTAGAGAAGATTTTCAATACAGACCATACACACCATTTTGAAAACAAAAAAAGCCAGTGATACATTGGCAGCATGTCTGTAAGCCATAATACATGGTAGTAGAGTAATAATACTAAAGAAACCGTGAAAATTAGAAGTAAAGAGAAAATAGGGGAGATAAGAAAGAGAGAAGATAGAGAAGGAGTGCAACACATATTAGGGGAGATGCTGACCAGGAGTCTTCCAGGGAAGATGTAGAGTACCTGCGCATACTTCTGTACATTCTGAACCAAACAGGAGGTAGTTATTTAGGAAACAAAACATAAAAGGCTCATAAGTATGTTCTATCCTTTGTCAAGCAGCCCTAGCCGGGCTATGTCAGGAGGGCTTGGTTTCAGCATTTCACATATTCTTAACATCAGAGAAACTAAACAGTCACGCATTACTAGACAAGGCCTTCCGGGAGGCAATACAGGAGGTGTAGTATTCAAACCAAGGCAGCCATTTCAGTAGAGGGGAATGGGAAGCTAAGGAATATTTAATGCTCATAGTTTCCATTTCGAAATTGCGCTGTATTGACGCTATAATTTTGGACAAGCGCGGTGGGTCTGTTCTTTTCCAATATTGAGCGATTGCTGCCCTGGTGGCTATGAGAATATGGCCTATGACATAAGAATATTCAGAGGATACATAGGGAGGGAAATAATGCAAAAGAGCAATCTCAGGACGTTGGGGGAGGATCACCTTAGTGACCTTTTCAATTAGTCCGAACACCTCCGTCCACAATGGCCTAATAACTGGGCATGTCCAGAATGTATGTGTTAAAGTGCCTTCCAACCCACATTGTCTCCAACAAAATTTAGAGGAGTCCGGCCAGATCCTATGGAGTTTATCAGGTGTGTGATAAAGGCCATGAATTAATTTGAACATCATTTCAGTGTGATTGATGCACCGAGACATTTTAAAAATATTCATGAAAATATTTTCCCATTCCTGATCCGTCAGAAGGATATTAAATTCTGACTCCCACCGTACTTGAACGTGTAATTTCACGTCATTGTGCGGAGAGAGAAGAGTAATATACCACTGAGATATACCACCTTTGTGGTATATGGAGGAAAAGTTACTCAAGATATGTGGAGGGGGAGTAGGAGAGGTGAGAGGATCAGGTATATTCGCCATAATCCAATGTCGGATGCGTAAATATTTATAAAAATCCTTTGACGGTATCAAGTATTGGGATTGTAGCTGTTGGAAGGTTTTAAGCCCTGAATTATCATATAAGTCCTTGACCAGCTGGACACCAAGCCCCCGCCAGTTCCGCAAATGAAGGTCTGGGAGCAGTTTAGAAATAGCTAAAATGGATAGGTGCGAAGAGGGCAGCGGGCAGTCGCCCAGATTAGTAACCAATCTGTCCCAGATCTTAAGAGAGTTAGTTATACTCCTCATAAGTTTGGCAGGGGGGGGTCTATGCGAAGGTTTGACCCATATTAAATCTGGAAGAGGGAATTCAGAGCACATATGTCTTTCAATATCTACCCAGGGTTTCACGGACTCTGTCCGGAGCCAGTCCCTCAGCTGATCAAGGAGACACGCATGTTGGTAAAGTTCGAGGTTAGGGAATGCGAGACCCCCGCTACTTTTAGATCTAAACAAACGGGTTCTAGCTATCCTGGAGAGCAAGCGAAACTAAGTAAGGTATGGCTCTAAACAGGTAAAGAATTTTAGGGAGGAGCATCATTTTAATTGATGAGAGTCGCCCCAACCAAGAAATTTCGTAATTCATCCACTGTTTAGTGAGGGTTTTGAAATGGTCTAAGAGAGGAAGGTAGTTACAATCCACCGCAGACTGAGATCTGGAAGGGATCTTGATCCCAAGGTATTGAAGGGAAGTGTCTTGCCAGGCGTAGGGATATGTAGATTGTAGGGATTGGAGTGGAATTGGTTCAATGTCGAAAGCTAGTGCCTCTGTTTTAGCCGTATTCATTTTATAGTATGAGACTTTGGAGTAGTCCTGCAGAATATCGTGGATAGCTGGGAGAGAGGATTCAGGTTTAGTTACAAACAGCAGGACGTCATCTGCAAACAGGCAAATCTTATGTTGTGTGGGACCTATATAGACTCCGCTAACCAGGGTAGACGTCCTAATTTTCTCTGCCAGAGGTTCTATTGCTAAAATGAAAATTAATGGCGACAGTGGGCATCCCTGGCGGGTGCCGTTGGTGATGGGGAAATGATCGGATAAAAACCCATTACTAAAAACGCGCGCTGAGGGGTGTGTATATAGGCGTAGGACATTCTGTAGAAATTGTCCCGCGAACCCAAACCTGGCCAGGACCTCTGACATGTATAACCAATGAATCCTGTCGAAAGCTTTCTCCGCGTCAAGGGAGAGTAGTAATAGGGGCTTCCGAGACGCGGAATGAGCCTCTAGGAGGGAGAAAACTCTCCTGGTATTGTCGGAGGCTTGGCGTCCGATAGTGAAACCCACTTGATCCTGATGAATCAATGTTGGGATCAACAGATTCAGTCTATTTGCCAGCAGTTTGGCATACAGCTTAATATCTGTGTTCAAAAGTGCTATGGGTCTATAATTTGCGCAGAGAGATGGGTTCTTGCCAGGTTTGAGAATTGTTATTATCTGTGTCTCCAACATTTCTCTAGGGAAAGGGTTAGAGGAGGCGTCATTGTATAAATTAAGAAGAAGTGGGGAGAGTGAATCTTGGAAGGTAGTGTAAAAGAGATTAATAAACCCATCTGGCCCGGGGGCCTTGTCCTTTTTGAGGGCTTTCAGGGAAGTCTGAATTTCTCTCTCAGTCCAGGGTGTGCAAAGTGTGGAAGCCTCATCAGGGGAAATAGAAGGCAGATTAATGGAGTCTAAAAAAGACCGTATAAGCTGCAAGGAAGGTTGTGGGGTGAGGGAGTCATGTTTGAGGTTGTACAGTTTTCTATAGTAAGAGGCAAATTGGTTTGCAATATCTTTAGGGTTCAAGGACAGCGATCCATCTGGGTTTGTCAAGTATTTAATTCTATTGATAAGATTTTTCCCTCTTAGTTTCCGTGCCAGTAATTTACCCGCCCTATTGCCTAATGTGTAGTATTTTTGATTTAGGTTGGAGGCTGCTCTCTGTACGTGCAGAAGATAGAGACTGTTCAGTTTCCTCTTTGCTTCAGTCAGAGACGCGAGGGTGAGATCATCGGCAGGGGACTGTTTATGTTTAGTTTCTAACGTCATCACCTCCAGCTCATAGGCCAACTGAACTTCTCGGTCACGGCGCGCTATGTGGGCTGAAGCATGGATAGCTGCACCTCTGAGGACTGCCTTAAGGGCACACCAATGATTAGAAATAGAGGTATCAGCGGGGCTGTTAGTGTCCAAATAAGAAGATAAGGCCTCTCGTAATATAGAGACTCCGTCCTCATCTTTCAAAATGTAATCTCGTAGCCTCCAAGAGCGTGTAGTGGGGATAGATGGTTTGTATGACCAAGACCAAATTAAAGGTGCATGATCCGACCACGAGATCGGTAATATTTTGACGGTAGGGATTGATTGTAATGTCCATTTATCCGTCAGGAGCAAATCGATCCTAGAATAGGATCTATGCACTGCTGAATAAAATGTATAGTCTCTAGCTCCGATATTCCTGACTCTCCAAGCGTCATATAAATCGAATTCAGTTAATAGGTGTGAGAAGGAGGAGGCCAGGGATTTGGCTGCGTTAGCAGATTGTTTATCCAGTTTCGAGGATTTGTCTAGATTAGGGTCAGGAGCTATATTAAAGTCACCCATCATAAAAGTCGCACCTTTCTTGACACTATGCAGCTTTTGAAAAAAAGATTTCAGGAACCGGGGTTGATTGGAATTAGAGGCATAAAGGGAGACCAAGGCAACATACTTAGTTCTCAGTTTTCCCACTAGGATCAGATATCTGCCATTGCCATCCACCCACTTACCCTCCAATTGGAAAGAGCATGATTTATGGAAGAGGATAGCAACACCATTCCTCTTCAACGGCCCACAGGAGACATAGTGAACTGGGTAATTGGCATTGGAGAACTGAGGGGGAGTGTGCAGTGGGAAGTGGGATTCCTGTATAGCCACTACTTCCGCCTTTTGATCAGCAAAATATTTCAGAGCCAAGCGCCTCTTATGGGGTGAATTGAGCCCTTTAACATTAAGACTTAAAAAGGTGGCCATGTGGGAGGGTACGGCAGTATGGTATATGACACAGCGAAAAGCATCGGTAACAATTGTGTCAAAATGCAATACATAGCGGCATAGTCCTCTAAGGAAAAAGAAACAAAGTCAGCGGGGTATATGCAATAGCGGGCGAATCGCGTCATTTAATCCGCCTCTGTAAAATTCGCCCGCACTCGCCAGCCGCAGCCCTGTCGCCGGGACACTGAATTCACCATATGCAATGGAAAACGGATTCGACCCACCCCCAGGCGGATAACGGCCAATCGGCGAGTAGTGGGCGTCCTGAATTCGCCTTCCCGCTGAAAGCAGCCCTTTATTAGGGCTTGTTTGCTGCGTGCTCTGCAGCCATTTTGTGAACCTGCAGAGAGGTGTGAGGAGGTGCAGAGCTAGCAATTTGGTTGTTTGCTGTGGATATCGTTTGGACACCCCAGCAGGCTTTATTCCAGGACAGTCAGGAGGATTCCTGTTACCCCGGAGGAGAGCCATTTTAGGAGCTTTTACTACATTTGTAGGTAAGTACCACATGTGTGTCTGGTGTTGCATGTATGTGTTTGTGTAGTGGGGGTTGCCATGAGGTGTACATGGGGTGTTTGTGTATGTGTGCATGTGTGCAGGTATGTGTATAGCCCCTTGCTTGTGTTGCTGCATTTTTTGGGGGAGACTTGTGTTTTGGGGTAGTTTTTCACGTTTTTTTTTTATTCTTTAAATGACTTTTTTGGGTCTTCTATTTGCATTGGTGTACCTCCTGAGTGTGCAGGGATGCTTTCTGGCCATTTTGGGGTGATTTGGAGCAAGTTTGGTCGACAGCCTGGTCGACATGTGCTGCTGACTGTTTTGCAAACATGTGTTTTCCCTCCTAATTTAGCAGTGGTGTGCCTCCTGAGTGTGCTGGGATGCTTTCTGGCCATTTTGGGGTGATTTGGAGCAAGTTTGGTCGACAGCCTGGTCGACATGTGCTGCTGACTGTTTTGCAAACATGTGTTTCTCTATCGTCCTAGTGGATGCTGGGGTTCCTGAAAGGACCATGGGGGATAGCGGCTCCGCAGGAGACAGGGCACAAAAAGTAAAGCTTTAGGATCAGGTGGTGTGCACTGGTTCCTCCCCCTATGACCCTCCTCCAAGCCTCAGTTAGATTTTTGTGCCCGGCCGAGAAGGGTGCAATCTAGGTGGCTCTCCTAAAGAGCTGCTTAGAAAAGTTTAGCTTAGGTTTTTTATTTTACAGTGAGTCCTGCTGGCAACAGGATCACTGCAACGAGGGACTTAGGGGAGAAGAAGTGAACTCACCTGCGTGCAGGATGGATTGGCTTCTTTGGCTACTGGACATTAGCTCCAGAGGGACGATCACAGGTACAGCCTGGATGGTCACCGGAGCCTCGCCGCCGGCCCCCTTGCAGATGCTGAAACAAGAAGAAGGTCCAGAATCGGCGGCATGAAGACTCCTCAGTCTTCTTAAGGTAGCGCACAGCACTGCAGCTGTGCGCCATTTCCTCTCAGCACACTTCACACGGCAGTCACTGAGGGTGCAGGGCGCTGGGAGGGGGGCGCCCTGGGAGGCAATGAAAACCTATTTTTGGCTAAAAATACCTCACATATAGCCTCCGGGGGCTATATGGAGATATTTAACCCCTGCCAGAATCCGTTAAGAGCGGGAGACGAGGCCGCCGAAAAAGGGGCGGGGCCTATCTCCTCAGCACACAGCGCCATTTTCCCTCACAGAAAGGCTGGAGGGAAGGCTCCCAGGCTCTCCCCTGCACTGCACTACAGAAACAGGGTTAAAACAGAGAGGGGGGGCACTAATTTGGCGTTAGAAATATATAAAAAAGATGCTATAAGGGAAAACACTTATATAAGGTTGTCCCTATATAATTATAGCGTTTTTGGTGTGTGCTGGCAAACTCTCCCTCTGTCTCTCCAAAGGGCTAGTAGGTCCTGTCCTCTATCAGAGCATTCCCTGTGTGTGTGCTGTGTGTCGGTACGTGTGTGTCGACATGTATGAGGACGATGTTGGTGAGGAGGCGGAGCAATTGCCTGTAATGGTGATGTCACTCTCTAGGGAGTCGACACCGGAATGGATGGCTTATTTAGGGAATTACGTGATAATGTCAACACGCGCCAAGGTCGGTTGACGACATGAGACGGCCGACAAACAATTAGTACCGGTCCAGACGTCTCAAAAACACCGTCAGGGGTTTTAAAACGCCCGTTTACTTTAGTCGGTCGACACAGACACAGACAGGGACACTGAATCCAGTGTCGACGGTGAATAAACAAACGTATTCCTTATTAGGGCCACACGTTAAGGGCAATGAAGGAGGTGTTACATATTTCTGATACTACAAGTACCACAAAAGAGGGTATTATGTGGGATGTGAAAAAACTACCGTAGTTTTTCCTGAATCAGATAAATTAAATGAAGTGTGTGATGATGCGTGGGTTCCCCCCGATAGAAAATATGGGCGGTATACCCTTTCCCGCCAGAAGTTAGGGCGCGTTGGGAAACACCCCTTAGGGTGGATAAGGCGCTCACACGCTTATCAGAACAAGTGGCGGTACCGTCTATAGATAGGGCCGTCCTCAAGGAGCCAGCTGACAGGAGGCTGGAAAATATCATAAAAAGTATATACACACATACTGGTGTTATACTGCGACCAGCGATCGCCTCAGCCTGGATGTGCAGAGCTGGGGTGGCTTGGTCGGATTCCCTGACTAAAAATATTGATACCCTTGACAGGGACAGTATTTTATTGACTATAGAGCATTTAAGGATGCATTTCTATATATGCGAGATGCACAGAGGGATATTTGCACTCTGGCATCAAGAGTAAGTGCGATGTCCATATCTGCCAGAAGATGTTTATGGACACGACAGTGGTCAGGTGATGCAGATTCCAAACGGCACAAAGGTGTATTGCCGTATAAAGGAAGAGGAGTTATTTGGGGTCGGTCCATCGGACCTGGTGGCCACGGCAACTGCTGGAAAATCCACCGTTTTTACCCTAAGTCACATCTCTGCAGAAAAAGACACCGTCTTTTCAGCTTCAGTCCTTTCGTCCCTATAAGAGTCATATCTGCCCAGGGATAGAGGAAAGGGAAGAAGACTGCAGCAGGCAGCCCATTCCCAGGAACAGAAGCGTTCCACCGCTTCTGACAAGCTCTCAGCATGACGCTGAGACCGTACAGGACCCCTGGATCCTACAAGTAGTATCCCAGGGGTACAGATTGGAATGTCGAGACGTTTCCCCTGCGCAGGCTCCTGAAGTCTGCTTTACCAAGGTCTCCCTCCGACAAGGAGGCAGTATGGGAAACAATTCACGAGCTGTATTCCCAGCAGGTGATAATTAAATTACCCCTCCTACAACAAGAAAAGGGGTATTATTCCACACTATATTGTGGTACTGAAGCCAGAAGGCTAGGTGAGACCTATTCTAAATCTAAAAAAATTTGAACACTTACAAAGGTTCAAATCAAGATGGAGTCACTCAGAGCAGTGATAACGAACCGGGAAGAAGGGGACTATATGGTGTCCCGAGACATCAGGGATGCTTACCTCCATGTCCCAAATTTGCCCTTATCACTAAGGGTACCTCAGGTTCGTGGTACAGAACTGTCACTATCAGTTTCAGACGCTGCCGTTTGGATTGTCCACGGCACCCCGGGTCTTTACCAAGGTAATGGCCGAAATGATGGTTCTTCTTCGAAGAAAAGGCGTCTTAATTATCCCTTACTTGGACGATCTCCTGATAAGGGCAAAGTCCAGGGAACAGTTGGAGGTCGGAGTAGCACTATCTCGGATACTGTTACAACAGCAGGGGTGGATTCTAAATATTCCAAAATCGCAGCTGATCGCGACAACAAGTCTCCTGTGCTTAGGGATGATTCTGGACACAGTCCAGAAAAAGGTGTTTCTCCCGGAAGAGAAAGCCAGGGAGTTATCCGAGCTAGTCAGGAACCTCCTAAAATCAGTGCATCATTGCACAAGGGCCATGGTAAAAAAATGGTGACTTCCTTCAAAGCAATTCCAGTCGGCAGATTTCATGCAAGAACTTTTCAGTGGGATCTGCTGGACAAATGGTCCGGATCGCATCTTCAGATGCATCAGCGGATAACCCTATATCCAAGGACAAGGGTGTCTCTCCTGTGGTGGTTACAGAGTGCTCATCTTCTAGAGGGCCGCAGATTCGGCATTCAGTTTTGGATGTTGGTGACCACGGAGGCCAGCCCGAGAGGCTGGGGAGCAGTCACACAAGGAAAAAATTTCCAGGGAGTGTGATCAAGTCTGGAGATTTTTCTCCACATAAATATACTGGAGCTAAGGGCAATTTACAATGCTCTAAGCTTAGCAAGACCTCTGCTTCAAGGTCAGCCGGTATTGATCCAGTGGGATAAAACATCACGGCAGTCGCCCACGTAAATAGACAGGGCGGCACAAGAAGCAGGAGGGCAGTGGCAAAAACTGCAAGGACTTTTCGCTGGGCGGAAAATCATGTGATAGCACTGTCAGCAGTGTTTCATTCCGGGAATGGAAACTGGGAAGCAGACTTCCTCAGTAGGCACGACCTCCACCCGGCAGAGTGGGAACTTCATGGGGAAGTTTTCCACATGATTGTAAACCGTTGGGAATTACCAAAGGTGGACATGATGGCGTCCCGTCTGAACAAAAAACGGGACAGGTATTGCGCCAGGTTAAGAGACCCTCAGGCAATAGCTGTGGACGTTCTGGTAACACCGTGGGTGTACCAGTCGGTGTATGTGTTCCATCCTCTGCTTTTCATACCTAAGGTACTGAGAATTATAAGACGTAGAGGAGTAAGAACTATACTCATGGCTCCGGATTGGCCAAGAAGGACTTGGTACCCGGAACTTCAAGAGATGCTCACAGAGGACTTATGGCCTCTGCCGCTAAGAAGGGACTTGTTTCAGCAAGTACCATGTCTGTTCCAAGACTTACCGCGGCTGCGTTTGACGGCATGGCGGTGGAACGCCGGATCCTAAGGGAAAAGGCATTCAGGAAGAGGTCATTCCTACCCTGGTCAAAGCCAGAAAGGAGGTGACCGCACAACATTATCACCACATGTGGCGAAAATATGTTGCGTGGTGTGAGGCCAGGAAGGCCCCACGAAGAAATTTCAACTCGGTCGATTCCTGCATTTCCTGCAAACAGGAGTGTCTATGGGCCTCAAATTGGGGTCCATTAAGGTTCAAATTTCGGCCCTGTCGATTTTTCTTCCAGAAAGAATTGGCTTCAGTTCCTGAAGTCCAGAAGTTTGTCAAGGGAGTATTGCATATACAACCCCCTTTTGTGCCTCCAGTGGCACTGTGGGATCTCAACGTAGTTCTGGGATTCCTCAAAACACATTGGTTTAAAACCAGTCAAATCTGTGGATTTGAAGCATCTCACATGAAAAGTGAACATGCTCTTGGACCTGGCCTGGACCAGGCGAGTGTCAAATTGGTGGTTTTTTTCTCAAAAAAGCCCATATCTGTTTGTCCATTCGGACAGGGCAGAGCTGCGGACTCGTCCCCAGTTCTCTCCCTAAGGTGGTGTCAGTGTTTCACCTGAACCAGCTTATTGTGGTGTCTTGCGCCTACTAGGGACTTGGAGGACTCCAAGTTGCTAGATGTGGTCAGGGCCCTGAAAATATAGGTTCCAGGACGGCTGGAGTCAGGAAACCTGACTTGCTGTTATCCTGTATGCACCCAACAAACTGGGTGCTCTTGCTTCTAAGCAGACTTTTGCTAGTTGGATGTGTAATACAATTCAGCTTGCACATTCTGTGGCAGGCCTGCCACAGCCAAAATATGTAAATGCCCATTCCACAAGGAAGGTGGGCTCATCTTGGGCGGCTGCCCGAGGGGTCTCGGCTTTACAACTTTGCCGAGCGGCTATTTAGTCAGGGGCAAACACGTTTGTAAAATCCTACAAATTTGATACCCTGGCTAAGGAGGACCTGGAGTTCTCTCATTCGGAGCTGCAGAGTCATCCGCACTCTCCCGCCCGTTTGGGAGCTTTGGTATAATCCCCATGGTCCTTTCAGGAACCCCAGCATCCACTAGGACGATAGAGAAAATAAGAATTTACTTACCGATAATTCTATTTCTCGGAGTCCGTAGTGGATGCTGGGCGCCCATCCCAAGTGCGGATTATCTGCATTACTTGTACATAGTTACAAAAATCGGGTTATTATTTGTTGTGAGCCATCTTTTCAGAGGCTCCGCTGTTATCATACTGTTAACTGGGTTCAGATCACAGGTTGTACAGTGTGATTGGTGTGGCTGGTATGAGTCTTACCCGGGATTCATAAATCCTTCCTTATTGTGTACGCTCGTCCGGGCACAGTATCCTAACTGAGGCTTGGAGGAGGGTCATAGGGGGAGGAGCCAGTGCACACCACCTGATCCTAAAGCTTTACTTTTTGTGCCCTGTCTCCTGCGGAGCCGCTATCCCCCATGGTCCTTTCAGGAACCCCAGCATCCACTACGGACTCCGAGAAATAGAATTATCGGTAAGTAAATTCTTATTTTTCCCTCCTAATTTAGCAGTGGTGTGCCTCCTGAGTGTGCTGGGATGCTTTCTGGCCATTTTGGGGTGATTTGGAGCAAGTTTGGTCGACAGCCTGGTCGACATGTGCTGCTGACTGTTTTGCAAACATGTGTTTTCCCACCTAATTTAGCAGTGGTGTGCCTACTGAGTGTGCTGGGATGCTTTCTGGCCATTTTGGGGTGATTTGGAGCAAGTTTGGTCGACAGCCTGGTCGACATGTGCTGCTGACTGTTTTGCAAACGTGTTTTCCCTCCTAATTTAGCAGTGGTGTGCCTCCTGAGTGTGCTGGGATGCTTTCTGGCCATTTTGGGGTGATTTGGAGCAAGTTTGGTCGACAGCCTGGTCGACATGTGCTGCTGACTGTTTTGCAAACATGTGTTTTCCCGCCTAATTTAGCAGTGGTGTGCCTCCTGAGTGTGCTGGGATGCTTTCTGGCCATTTTGGGGTGATTTGGAGCAAGTTTGGTCGACAGCCTGGTCGACATGTGCTGCTGACTGTTTTGCAAACATGTGTTTTCCCGCCTAATTTAGCAGTGGTGTGCCTCCTGATTGTGCTGGGATGCTTTCTGGCCATTTTGGGGTGATTTGGAGCAAGTTTGGTCGACAGCCTGGTCGACATGTGCTGTAGACTGTTTGGCAAACATGTGTTTTCCCGCCTAATTTTGCTGTGGTGTACCTCCTGAGTGTGCTGGGATGCTTTCTGGCCATTTTGGGGTGATTTGGAGCAAGTTTGGTCGACAGCCTGGTCGACATGTGCTGCTGACTGTTTTGCAAACATGTGTTTTCCCGCCTAATTTAGCAGTGGTGTGCCTACTGAGTGTGCTGGGATGCTTTCTGGCCATTTTGGGGTGATTTGGAGCAAGTTTGGTCGACAGCCTGGTCGACATGTGCTGTCGGCAGTTTGGCAAACATGTGTTTTCCCGCCTAATTTTGCTGTGGTGTACCTCCTGAGTGTGCTGGGATGCTTTCTGGCCATTTTGGGGTGATTTGGAGCAAGTTTGGTCGACAGCCTGGTCGACATGTGCTGTCGGCAGTTTGGCAAACATGTGTTTTCCCGCCTAATTTTGCTGTGGTGTACCTCCTGAGTGTGCTGGGATGCTTTCTGGCCATTTTGGGGTGATTTGGAGCAAGTTTGGTCGACAGTGTGGGTCAGCCATTTTGTGTGGGTCAGCCATTTTGTGTGGGTTAGCCATTTTGTGTGGGTCAGCCATTTATACATGTATGTATGTATGTTTATTTTATTTTTATTTTATTTTATAACAGAGATGTCAAAGGACAAGCAGACCCGATCCGCCCCTTCCCCCACCCCCTCGGATCTATCCCTTCATAGCAACGAGGAGTGGGAGCCAACCCAGGAGGCGGATACGACCGACCAGGCATGTAGTGACCAGCCGCGGTCGTCAAGGGCCCATGAGAAGTCCAAGAAAAAGCCTAGTAGAAAGGTACTAACCACACCTGCAGACACAAATAGCATCAAACTTTCTTTACTGTAGTTTGCGCAATGCCATGCACACCTACTGGAATATGTGCGCAATGCCAGGGATACTGACACTCACAGGTACATACCGATCTTATTATTATTATTTTTTTTTTTTTTGAATCCCTAAAGGCAAGAAGCCAGCCAGAGGAGCAGTCGGAGGAGGAAGCCTCTGGTGAAGATGCAGGACAGAAAAAGGTGCGTGGACCCAGATACACTGAGGCGGAAAACTGTACCTTAGTGGATTGCGTCGACAGGTCCTACGACGTTTTGTATGGATCAAAGGCACAGTCAACATCAGCTAGGGCAAAGCGAATCATCTGGGAATCCATTGCCAATCAAGTCACTGCAATATCTGGAAACCGCCGGAGCACCAGAAATTGCTTGAAGCGGTACAGTGATTGCCGCAGACAGACCAAGAAGAAGATGGGGATTCAGCGCCGACATGAGACAGCTACGGGAGGTGGCCCGGCTCTCAATCTGAAGTGGCTACCCTGGGAGAACGTTATTAGAAGGCGCATGAACCCTGCCATGGTCGAAGGAGTTCGCGGAGGTGTGGACTCCAGCCGTCCTGCTGGCTTTCCCCAGGAGGAAGAACCGCCCAGAAGACGGAAGAAGGCGGGAGACCAGCCGTCCAAAAGGAGGTCTGATGGTAAGAATACATTCACATGAGCTGTACTTCCCTTTAAAATTTTTGTATGTGCTAATGTGTTTTTTTTTTTTTTCAGACAGGCCTGCCCAGAGGACATCACCTGCGCACAGGACATCGCCAGCGCACAGGACATCGCCAGCGCACGGACCGTCACCTGTGCAGCAGGCATCGGCAGCAGCGCGCGGACCATCACCTGCGCCGCAAGCATCGGGAGCGCGCAGATCGTCACCTGTGCGCCACAGTTCGTCATCGCGCAGTTTGTCACCTGTGCACCAGACGACGTCAGCGCACAGACTATCACCTGTGCGCCAGACACCGTCGGCGACCACACCACAAGATGGGCGCCAAACTACAGCTCCTGCGCGCAGGCCATCACCAGATCGTCATCTCTCCAGGAGCTCTGGGACTGTGACTGAAGAGCCTCAAGACACAACCCTTGTGGACCCATCACCCGATCTGTTTGAGTCTACAGGGTTAACAGACGAGACTTTTCTTGGGTTTGAGGACAGCCGTGCAGACGTATCCAGCCAGACCCTTGAAAAGTCTTCCGAAACGAGGACAAGTGGAGCTCCTGGAGCAGCGGCATCACAGGATGGAGAAGGTTTGTATTTATTTTGTGTGTGTGGGAGGGTGGAGGGGGGGGGGGGGGTCAGCAGTTGTGTAAAGTTTATTAACTTTCCCAAAAAAATTATTTTGCAAACAGTGGTGCCACGGACCAGCAGCGGACTAGCTTCGGGGATTGGTTCCTACTTCAGGCCGGATCTCCTCCTACAGGAGTCGTCAGAGGATGACGAGGTGGAAGTGCAGGAGGCTCCAGTTACTACATCCCTGCGTGAGTAAATTGAATTGTGAGCCTTCAAAAAAATGTATGATGAATGTGTATAATATTGTCTAATTTTCTTTTCAGCTGCCCAAATCCAAGTGGTGGCAGACATCCAGGAAGGGCAGAATCCCTCAACTGTTCAGAGGGTTCACACCCTGGCATCAGAGATTGGGACACGCCAGGATACATACACAAATGTCGTGGGAAGCAGACTGGACAACATTGAGAGGACAATGGAGAAAATGGCAAACAGTCTGCTTGAACTGCAAAAGACTCTTTCCGACAGCACGGCCACAATACTACAGGTCAGAATACAAGATCATAGGGAGAGTATGACCGTACTTAACATTCTGGCCGAATCCATGACCCGGCTCGTGGACAACACTTCATGTCTGGTAGAAAGCAATAAAAACATGTCGGAGAGTCATCGACAGTCCTCATCCAGCCAACAGGTCATCGCAACCACACTGCAGATGATCTATGATAAGCTCCCAGGAACAGCTCATCAACACGCTGGTGATCCACCATATCCGCCGTCGCAAGCCACAAGGACGCCTCGTACCCTTCCTCAAGTCCCATCCCAGTACAGACAGTCACAGATGTACCAGGGATATACAGGGATGTACCCCACCCCCCAGATGCCTCCACCACCGGCCACACAATCTTCAGCCGCATGGGCACAGAGGACCAGTCAACATACTCCCCAGCCTCCCAGGACATCCACGCCCTATCAGGGGGAAGAAGAGGATCCGGACAGACTTCCACCATAAACCCGGTAGTATTGTTTTATTTATTTACAAATGTTTTTCATGTATCCCTTTCTTCCCCTCCCATTAGTTTGTTTTTTTTCTTACTATTTTCTGTGTTGGGCTTCCCCACCCGTGACCGGGTACTACCAAGGAGCTTTGTGTAGGCATACATGCGCGGGCATGTATGCGGGCGCGTGTGGTAACGGATGAAAGCTCCTTGTGGCTACATGTATGATGGGCCAAAGAGCTATTCTGATACCACTTTTTTCTTCCAAAAATCCTTTTTGTAATGGTGTACAATAGGCTTTAATTGTGTGAATTTACTATTCACTAGTCTGTGTTTTTGTCTTATTCATAGGATTGGTGGGGAAAAATGAAGTGGACGGCATAAATTTGTGTTGTGCGTACCAAGGTGAGTAGAACCATGTTTCATTCAAGAAACTTTGAACCGCATGCCTTTGTAGAACCACACAGTCCAGCAATGGGTCATGCTGGGCTGTGTTGTTCCACAAATGTTAGCGTGTCAAAGTGCTGACCACTGACGCCACTCTTTCACTTTGAACCGCATGCCTCTGTAGAACCACACAGTCCAGCAATGGGTCATGCTGGGCTGTGTTGTTCCACAAATGTTAGCGTGTCAAAGTGCTGACCACTGACGCCACTCTTTCACTTTGAACCGCATGCCTCTGTAGAACCACACAGTCCAGCAATGGGTCATGCTGGGCTGTGTTGTTCCACAAATGTTAGCGTGTCAAAGTGCTGACCACTGACGCCACTCTTTCACTTTGAACCGCATGCCTCTGTAGAACCACACAGTCCAGCAATGGGTCATGCTGGGCTGTGTTGTTCCACAAATGTTAGCGTGTCAAAGTGCTGACCACTGACACCACTCTTTCACTTTGAACCGCATGCCTCTGTAGAACCACACAGTCCAGCAATGGGTCATGCTGGGCTGTGTTGTTCCACAAATGTTAGCGTGTCAAAGTGCTGACCACTGACGCCACTCTTTCACTTTGAACCGCATGCCTCTGTAGAACCACACAGTCCAGCAATGGGTCATGCTGGGCTGTGTTGTTCCACAAATGTTAGCGTGTCAAAGTGCTGACCACTGACGCCACTCTTTCACTTTGAACCGCATGCCTCTGTAGAACCACACAGTCCAGCAATGGGTCATGCTGGGCTGTGTTGTTCCACAAATGTTAGCGTGTCAAAGTGCTGACCACTGACGCCACTCTTTCACTTTGAACCGCATGCCTCTGTAGAACCACACAGTCCAGCAATGGGTCATGCTGGGCTGTGTTGTTCCACAAATGTTAGCGTGTCAAAGTGCTGACCACTGACGCCACTCTTTCACTTTGAACCGCATGCCTCTGTAGAACCACACAGTCCAGCAATGGGTCATGCTGGGCTGTGTTGTTCCACAAATGTTAGCGTGTCAAAGTGCTGACCACTGACGCCACTCTTTCACTTTGAACCGCATGCCTCTGTAGAACCACACAGTCCAGCAATGGGTCATGCTGGGCTGTGTTGTTCCACAAATGTTTATTGAAAAGAAATGAACATGAGTTTAGTGTGTCTTTACTTTAATATACTTTTTTTTCTTTTCCCCACAGATATCTATATACACAAGAAAAGAATGTAAAGAAGAACAAACTACTTTTTTGTTTTAATTAACTTTCAAACTTTATTAAAAAATATTTTTCTTCAATAAACTTTTAAAAATAGAAGTTTCCTGTGGTTTTTATTAAAATTTGTAATGCATTTGAATTGTACGTAAGTAGATTGCCCAGGGAACATCAAGGGAACTGTCTCTTCACATCCACACCACTTAGGAAGGATACACCGGAAGACCTGTGGAAGAGAACAGTATGAGTTTCCAGATATGGGTAATAGTGTCACCCTGGGACTGGAAAGAAGAGGTACATACAGTCCACACAACACAAGCGGGGAACAGTGGGTCCAAATGCAAACCTCCGCCACTCGCGTCACTACACATCCAAACATTCCCTAGCATTGCTGTTTCAGGGAATGTTTGGATGTGCAGTCTTGCAAATGCCGGAGGGCTGCACTTTGGACATGTCGGGGTGATTTTGGACAAGGGAGTTTTGGGCAATACATCTCACCTGAGGGGGTTGTCTGCTACATGGCGGAGGGTCAGGTCCACATCACCAGTAGGGTCACCCATGGAACATCAGGTGAAATGTCGTGTCTCCTCACATCCACGCCACTTGGGAAGATACATCGCAGGACCTGTGGAAGAGAACAGTTTGAGCTTCCAGATATGTGTGATAGTGTCACCCTGGGGCTGGAAAAAGAGGTACATACAACAGTCCACACAACACAAGCGGGTTGCAGCGGCCCAAATGCAACCCTCCTGCACTTGCATCACTACACATCCAAACATTCCCTAGCATTGCTGTTTCAGGGAATGTTTGGATGTGCAGTCTTGCAAATGCCGGAGGGCTGCACTTTGGACATGTCGGGGTGATTTTGGACAAGGGAGTTTTGGTCAATACATCTCACCTGAGGGGGTTGTCTGCTACATGGCGGAGGGTCAGGTCCACATCACCAGTAGGGTCACCCATGGAACATCAGGTGAAATGTCGTGTCTCCTCACATCCACGCCACTTGGGAAGATACATCGCAGGACCTGTGGAAGAGAACAGTTTGAGCTTCCAGATATGGGTGATAGTGTCACCCTGGGGCTGGAAAAAGAGGTACATACAACAGTCCACAGAACACAAGCGGGTTGCAGCGGCCCAAATGCAACCCTCCTGCACTTGCATCACTACACATCCAAACATTCCCTAGCATTGCTGTTTCAGGGAATGTTTGGATGTGCAGTCTTGCAAATGCCAGAGGGCTGCACTTTGGACATGTCGGGGTGATTTTGGACAAGGGAGTTTTGGTCAATACATCTCACCTGAGGGGGTTGTCTGCTACATGGCGGAGGGTCAGGTCCACATCACCAGTAGGGTCACCCATGGAACATCAGGTGAAATGTCGTGTCTCCTCACATCCACGCCACTTGGGAAGATACATCGCAGGACCTGTGGAAGAGAACAGTTTGAGCTTCCAGATATGGGTGATAGTGTCACCCTGGGGCTGGAAAAAGAGGTACATACAACAGTCCACACAACACAAGCGGGTTGCAGCGGCCCAAATGCAACCCTCCTGCACTTGCATCACTACACATCCAAACATTCCCTAGCATTGCTGTTTCAGGGAATGTTTGGATGTGCAGTCTTGCAAATGCCGGAGGGCTGCACTTTGGACATGTTGGGGTGATTTTGGACAAGGGAGTTTTGGTCAATACATCTCACCTGAGGGGGTTGTCTGCTACATGGCGGAGGGTCAGGTCCACATCACCAGTAGGGTCACCCATGGAACATCAGGTGAAATGTCGTGTCTCCTCACATCCACGCCACTTGGGATGATACATCGCAGGACCTGTGGAAGAGAACAGTTTGAGCTTCCAGATATGGGTGATAGTGTCACCCTGGGGCTGGAAAAAGAGGTACATACAACAGTCCACAGAACACAAGCGGGTTGCAGCGGCCCAAATGCAACCCTCCTGCACTTGCATCACTACACATCCAAACATTCCCTAGCATTGCTGTTTCAGGGAATGTTTGGATGTGCAGTCTTGCAAATGCCAGAGGGCTGCACTTTGGACATGTCGGGGTGATTTTGGACAAGGGAGTTTTGGTCAATACATCTCACCTGAGGGGGTTGTCTGCTACATGGCGGAGGGTCAGGTCCACATCACCAGTAGGGTCACCCATGGAACATCAGGTGAAATGTCGTGTCTCCTCACATCCACGCCACTTGGGAAGATATATCGCAGGACCTGTGGAAGAGAACAGTTTGAGCTTCCAGATATGGGTGATAGTGTCACCCTGGGGCTGGAAAAAGAGGTACATACAACAGTCCACACAACACAAGCGGGTTGCAGCGGCCCAAATGCAACCCTCCTGCACTTGCATCACTACACATCCAAACATTCCCTAGCATTGCTGTTTCAGGGAATGTTTGGATGTGCAGTCTTGCAAATGCCGGAGGGCTGCACTTTGGACATGTTGGGGTGATTTTGGACAAGGGAGTTTTGGTCAATACATCTCACCTGAGGGGGTTGTCTGCTACATGGCGGAGGGTCAGGTCCACATCACCAGTAGGGTCACCCATGGAACATCAGGTGAAATGTCGTGTCTCCTCACATCCACGCCACTTGGGATGATACATCGCAGGACCTGTGGAAGAGAACAGTTTGAGCTTCCAGATATGGGTGATAGTGTCACCCTGGGGCTGGAAAAAGAGGTACATACAACAGTCCACACAACACAAGCGGGTTGCAGCGGCCCAAATGCAACCCTCCTGCACTTGCATCACTACACATCCAAACATTCCCTAGCATTGCTGTTTCAGGGAATGCTTGGATGTGCAGTCTTGCAAATGCCGGAGGGCTGCACTTTGGACATGTCGGGGTGATTTTGGACAAGGGAGTTTTGGGCAATACATCTCACCTGAGGGGGGGTTGTCTGCTACATGGCAGAGGGTCAGGTCCACATCACCAGTAGGGTCACCCATGGAACATCAGGTGAAATGTCGTGTCTCCTCACATCCACGCCACTTGGGAAGATACATCGCAGGACCTGTGGAAGAGAACAGTTTGAGCTTCCAGATATGGGTGATAGTGTCACCCTGGGGCTGGAAAAAGAGGTACATACAACAGTCCACACAACACAAGCGGGTTGCAGCGGCCCAAATGCAACCCTCCTGCACTTGCATCACTACACATCCAAACATTCCCTAGCATTGCTGTTTCAGGGAATGTTTGGATGTGCAGTCTTGCAAATGCCGGAGGGCTGCACTTTGGACATGTCGGGGTGATTTTGGACAAGGGAGTTTTGGGCAATACATCTCACCTGAGGGGGGGTTGTCTGCTACATGGCAGAGGGTCAGGTCCACATCACCAGTAGGGTCACCCATGGAACATCAGGTGAAATGTCGTGTCTCCTCACATCCACGCCACTTGGGAAGATACATCGCAGGACCTGTGGAAGAGAACAGTTTGAGCTTCCAGATATGGGTGATAGTGTCACCCTGGGGCTGGAAAAAGAGGTACATACAACAGTCCACACAACACAAGCGGGTTGCAGCGGCCCAAATGCAACCCTCCTGCACTTGCATCACTACACATCCAAACATTCCCTAGCATTGCTGTTTCAGGGAATGTTTGGATGTGCAGTCTTGCAAATGCCGGAGGGCTGCACTTTGGACATGTCGGGGTGATTTTGGACAAGGGAGTTTTGGGCAATACATCTCACCTGAGGGGGGGTTGTCTGCTACATGGCAGAGGGTCAGGTCCACATCACCAGTAGGGTCACCCATGGTAGAGTTGGATAAAAGGATCAAATATTTGCGGTAACCCAACAACAGGATAAAACGGGGTAACGAACTGTACAAACATGGCCTGGGGATATACATCAACAGGATGTAAAACTCTGAAATACATAAATGAAGAGGTTTTTTTAAAAATATTCCAATGTCAGTTTACACGATAATACAAATGTTGTCAGTATACTCACAGGCAACTGCAAAATAATTTTGGATCAATGTCCGCCGGGAATCCTCTCCTTCGTCCATACCCACCGGTAGAGCAGAAGACCGGTTCCCGCGTCGGAAAGCACTGCGACGAAGAGTCACCGGCAAACGGTTTGCGACACATATGTTGTGTAAAATACAACATGCATTTACCATGCCGCAAACCTTCGACGGTGAGTACAAAAGAGCACCGCCGGAAGTGTCTAAACATCGAAACCGGCTTTTAAGTACACCGAAGGCACGCTCAATTACTCCCCTCGATGCAAGGTGTGTCTCTTGGTAACGTTTTTCTGCTCTACCAACAGGATTAGACAATGGGGTCAACAGCCACGGTTTGTTTGGATAACCCGCATCGCCTATAGAAAATATAAAAAAATGTTAGGTACTTGTAAAAAATAATAAAAATAAATAATAACAAAATAATAAAAAAAATGAAAATACATACCTAACAGCCAGCCACCAGGCATGTTTCCTGTTTCAAACTTGTCAAACAGCGATGACTGGCTTAGGATGAAGGAGTCGTGAGATGATCCAGGAAATCCCACAAAAATGTTCAAAAATCTCATGTTTACATCACAGACCGCCTGCACGTTCAGGGAATGGAACTGTTTTCGGTTCCGAAAACATTCCTCTGAATTCCGTGGCGGTCTGATCTGCACGTGGGTACAGTCAATCGCGCCCAGCACATTGGGAAATTTGTATTTGTTGAAAAAGCCTAATTTGATCTCACGACATTCGCTGTCCGTCTCTGGAAATGTGATGTACTGGATCGTCAATTTGCGGAAAGCCCTAATGACCTGGGTTATACAGCGCGACAGTGTCGACTGTGAAAAACCGCATGTTTGAGACAGTGTAGGCTGGAATGTGCCTGACGCCAAAAAATGTAACGTCCCCAGCAGTTTCTGAAAACCGCTGATTGCACGATTTGTCCGTGCCCGAGGTTCCAAGTCGGCCTCCAACAGAGCGTACAGCGAATATATGTCGCGAGTCGATAAGCGATAATTTTGTATCACCTCGAACTCGCTGAGATCCTCCAGTTCACGCCTAGTGCGATACTGGCGTGGACGTGGAAATGAAACCCGCAATACTGGCTCACCCAATGCAGACATTTGCTGACCTGGATCCTGATGTTCATCAGCACTTTCTTCCTCCATCATGCTTGCAGCCAGCATGAACATCACAATCTGGTCAGAAAAAGGCTCCATCATTGTAGTCAGTACAAAAATAGGAATGTGTTTTAAAACGCAGGAATTTTCCTAAAAAAACGATTCCACAGAGCTGACTGTAAAATGGCTCCTTCTCCCTGTAGTCTCAAACCTGGGAGTGAGGAGATAGGAGGAGCTTTGCAGAAGTGTATCCTGGGTAGAACTGTGGAATCATGGGTAAATTTCCCTCAGGAGATTGAAGAAAAAAATATTCATTTAAAAAATCAATTAAATAATACTTGTGAAGGAAAAAAAGACAAACCAAGTAGATAATCCTTTCAAATATAAATAGATATGCTACTAGCATTCCTCAAATATCCAAAAAAATCATGTACTAAAAAATTTTTTTTAGATCCCGCCAGTCAACTGAGGCGGACTGAAATAGTCGAATTTGCGGTCGAAAAGCACTGCAGGCGAATTTCCAAACTTGAATTGAATATGCTTTGGGCGAATTGCAGCATCTGTACCATTGCAGAAAAGTCGAATGCGAAAAAAGTCGAATTGCCAAAAGTCGAATTTTGAATGTCCGTTTTTTTGCGATAAAGTACTGTACTGCATAGGCGAATTGTTTTTTTGAGGCGAAAAAGTCCCGGAATTCGACTTTTTCTGGAATTCGACCGCAATTGCATATACCCCAGCATCAGTAAAGAGAAGAGTATGAGAAGAGAAGACAGAACAAAAAATAAAACAGGGGAGAAAAACAGAAATAGCATCCATAAAGGAGCTAGAGATCCCGTCACATGGGTATCGTGACGTACACATATGGGTGGGTGGCGTGTCAGCCAAAATTGCCCACCGTCGCCTCCAAACCAAAACACACTTAACGAATGATTATCAATCGTAGAAATAGATAAGATAAATAAATAAACAAGGTCATCCTAAAATAAGGAAAAATTGACGTTTGCTATCTAATTATAACAGGAACAATTTTACCTCAATCTAAGTTTTAACTAAAACCCTGGAACATCATACAAAGAGCATAGCCTATAGTATAATGAACACATAAACACAGATAAACCTGTAGGGGAAAAAAAAGCTAAAAAATAGCTAGGTGATTGTTAGACCGAGGTGAACTTCAGCCCGGAGCCAATGTCCAGTCTTGGGCTATTCGTTTTGGTGATGTAGCGGGGGGAACGGGTTGTATATCGAGAAGGATGTCCCATTTTTTCAGAACTTTAGGCCCATCCTCAGGTGTGTTGATGATGGTGGTAGTGCCATTACGTAGCACTATCAACTTAGTAGGGAATCCCCACTTATATTGGACTGCAGCTTTCCGTAAAGCTGATGTGATGGCGGAGAATGAACGCCTTTTAGCCATAGTCGCTGGGGACAGGTCCTGGAAAAGTTGAAGAGAGTCCAAACATGTCGCCGTAGGTGAAGAGGGCAATGCTGCACGTAAGATCTTCTCCTTAATATGAAAAAAGTGGACCATGAGAAGTGTGTCCCGGGAGGCCTGAGCAGGTGCTTGCCTAGACTTTGGGAGTCTATGGATCCTGTCGATCAGGAGATCAGAAAGCGGAACATCAGGTATCAATTTATGGAAAAGATTGGTGGCGTAGCCATACAGGTCCGCGTTGGAAACATCATCAGGGATGCCTCTTATTTTGATGTTATTCCTACGCGAGCGGTCCTCTAAATCCGTAGTTTTGTCGCGGATGTAAGCGACTTCCTCTAGTAGAGAGTCGTGTGCGGTGATCAAGTCATTATGTGATGTTACCAGCTCCTCCATCTTATGCTCAATGTGGTCTGTCCTGTCACCGATTTCAGAGATATCAGAACGGAGAGCTTGTATGTTGGATCTAAGCTCAGATGAAATGTCAGACTTGAAAGAGGCTAACAAGGAGTGGATAGAGCGTAGCGTGACCGGGCCATCCAGAGAGTCCATATCAACTTGTGCGGCATTAGCCAGGTTGCATATTTTTGATGAAGTTGATTGAGATGGTTGAGCCAGAGTTGACGAGGGAAGGGGTGCGTGTGACTTGTTGCTTGAGGAAGAGGATCCAAAGAAATTTACTTGCGAAGCAGATTTAGCCCCCTTCGACTTTTTTGGAGGCATGTCGAGATGTCCCAAGGGGGATCAGTATATCATACAGGTAAAGAGAGGATGACCGTATCAGATGGCTGTTCAGGCAGGAAGCGACGGTGAGGTAGACATGGTGTTAGAAGGACATATCTTCACGGAGGAGTCGCACCATATTTGCTGAAGTTGTTAGCAATGGGCGCAAAACTGCATGGTCCCGGGAAATCAGATTATATGCACGAGGGGACAGAGTAGGGGCACAAGTCGTATGTCTCCTCCCCAGCTCCGCAATTCGTAATTCCCAGCCTAAATCAGCCAACAATCAGGTTCTGCTGTGTAAGGGTTTGTGAGAATCTAGGGAGACTCTGTGGATTAATTCAGGTGCTGGGCATCCGGTGTGTGGGAAATATATTCAGCTGCAGCAGCAGCAGCAGCAGCAGCAACTCTGCACAGCCAGCTCCCCTCTGCCACCTCCAATATGGCCGCCGATGTTAGGCCCCTGTGTTATGTGCTGGTGGTTTCAGGGGTCCCCCACCTCTATATGGTGGTACTGGCCCCCCCAAGTCTCCCCCACAGCAATTACTTTGTGTTATGGGGTCAGAGCGGTTGGTCCCCCCGGCGCTGCGTCCGCGCTCCCGGCTCTGCCCCAACCAATATGGCCGCCGGCGCCGGACACTCGCGGGCGTCTCCTCGGCCTACTGCAGCTCACCTCTTCTTGCCTCCGGCACCCGGCCGCCGCTGCACGACTCTCGGCGGTGGATTGGAGTTGGTATGTCCGGCGGGAGCGGAGGTCGTCCTCGATCGCGCGGCTCCCGGAGGGTCCGGATGTCCGGCCGGGGGTCGGCCAAATTCAGGTCCCGGCTTCAGCCCCGGAGGTAGGCCGCAACCTGCAAGAGCAGGATAAACCTGCTCCCCGGCTCCGCAGCTTTCCCTCTCTAGGCAATAGGGTTCAGGACAGTCTTGCACGCCTCAGGCTGTATAGCTGTCCTGGGTGGGCTACCAATGAGGGGGTCCTTTTAGGTAAAGTAGTACGAGCTCCCCCGGGACACAGCCTCTCAGTTAGGTCGCAGGCCACCCCCCCCCTCTCTTTTTTAACCCTTTCTGTAGTGTAGTGACTGCAGGGGAGAGCCAGGGAGCTTCCCTCCAACGGAGCTGTGAGGGAAAATGGCGCCAGTGTGCTGAGGAGATAGGCTCCGCCCCCTTCTCGGCGGCCTTTTCTACCGCTTTTCAGTGTAATCTGGCAGGGGTTAAAATTCATCCATATAGCCCTGGGGGCTATATGTGATGTATTTTCGCCAGCCAAGGTGTTTTTATTGCTGCTCAGGGCGCCCCCCCCTAGAGCCCTGCACCCTCAGTGACAGAAGTGTGAAGTGTGCTGAGGAGTAATGGCGCACAACTGCAGTGCTGTGCGCTACCTTGGTGAAGACAGGATGTCTTCTGCCGCCGATTTTCCGGACCTCTTCTTGCTTCTGGCTCTGTAAGGGGGCCGGCGGCGCGGCTCTGGGACCGGACTCCATGGCTGGGCCTGTGTTCAATCCCTCTGGAGCTAATGGTGTCCAGTAGCCTAAGAAGCCCAATCCACTCTGCAAGCAGGTGAGTTCGCTTCTTCTCCCCTTAGTCCCTCGATGCAGTGAGCCTGTTGCCAGCAGGTCTCACTAAAATAACAAACCTAAAACTAAACTTTTCACTAAGCAGCTCAGGAGAGCCCCTAGTGTGCACCCTTCTCGTTCGGGCACAAAAATCTAACTGAGGCTTGGAGGAGGGTCATAGGGGGAGGAGCCAGTGCACACCAGGTAGTCCTAAAGCTTTACTTTTGTGCCCAGTCTCCTGCGGAGCCGCTAATCCCCATGGTCCTTACGGAGTTCCCAGCATCCACTAGGACGTCAGAGAAAATAAGATTTTACTCACCGGTAAATCTATTTCTCGTAGTCCGTAGTGGATGCTGGGCGCCCATCCCAAGTGCGGATTGTCTGCAATACTTGTATATAGTTATTGCCTAACTAAAGTGTTATTGTTGTGAGCCATCTATTGAGAGGCTCAGGTTATAGTTCATACTGTTAACTGGGTATAGTATCACAAGTTATACGGTGTGATTGGTGTGGCTGGTATCCCGAGTCTTACCCGGGATTCAAAATCCTTCCTTATTGTGTCAGCTCTTCCGGGCACAGTATCCTAACTGAGGCTTGGAGTAGGGTCATAGTGGGAGGAGACTGTGCACACCAGATAGTACCTAATCTTTCTTTAGAGTGCCCAGTCTCCTGCGGAGCCGCTATTCCCCATGGTCCTTACGGAGTTCCCAGCATCCACTACGGACTACGAGAAATAGATTTACCGGTGAGTAAAATCTTATTTTCAACGTTGTCTCTATCAATACACAGGATTACACAGTAGTGAAGAAGACATTCCTTGACCATCTGACAACCATTAGCTGTGCCTCCATCACAGTGCCTCCACCTCAGTCACAGATACATGAGAGGCACGATGACCAGAAGATCCTGGAACTCACCAACAAGATCATTCAGCTGCCATCTGGAGAGGTGACTGCCGGGAATGGGACATTATACGGTAACACCAGGGGACATGTCTGGGTGATGACAGGAGAGGTGACTGCTGGGAATGGGACATTGTACGGTAACACCAGGGGACGTGTCTGAGTGATGACTGGAGAGGTGACTGCTGGGAATGGGGCATTATACAGTAACACCAGGGGATGTGTCCGGATGATGGCTGGAGATGTGACTGCTGGGAATGGGACATTATACGGTAACACCAGGGGACATGTCTGGGTGATGACTGGAGAGGTGACTGCTGGGAATGGGACATTATACAGTAACACCAGGGGACGTGTCTGAGTGATGACTGGAGAGGTGACTGCTGGGAATGGGGCATTATACAGTAACACCAGGGGATGTGTCCGGATGATGACTGGAGAGGTGACTGCTGGGAATGGGACATTATACAGTAACACCAGGGGATGTGTCTGGGTGATGACTGGAGAGGTGACTGCTGGGAATGGGGCATTATACAGTAACACCAGGAGATGTGTCTGGGTGATGACTGGAGAGGTGACTGCTGGGAATGGGACATTATACAGTAACACCAGGGGACGTGTCTGGGTGATGACTGGAGAGGTGACTGCTGGGAATGGGACATTATACGGTAACATCAGGGGACATGTCTGGGTGATGACTGGAGAGGTGACTGCTGGGAATGGGACATTATACAGTAACACCAGGGGATGTGTCTGGGTGATGACTGGAGCGGTGACTGCTGGGAATGGGACATTATACAGTAACACCAGGGGACGTGTCTGGGTGATGACTGGAGAGGTGACTGCTGGGAATGGGACATTATACAGTAACACCAGGGGATGTGTCTGGGTGATAACTGGAGAGGTGACTGCTGGGAATGGGGCATTATACAGTAACACCAGGGGATGTGTCTAGGTGATGACTGGAGAGGTGACTGCTGGGAATGGGTCATTATACAGTATCACCAGGGTATGTGTCTGGGTGATGACTGGAGAGGTGACTGCTGGGAATGGGACATTATACAGTAACACCAGGGGATGTGTCTGGGTGATGACTGTATCACTGTGTGTGTCAGGTTCCTATAAGGTGTCAGGATGTCACTGTCTATCTCTCCATGCAGGAGGTGGAGTATATAGAGGAACACCGGGGTCTGTACCAGGACGTGATGATGGAGAATCACCGGCCCCTCACATCACTGGGTAAGAGGAGACTGTCATGTATTGTACAGGGGAGAGCAGGTATGGGGCCCCTATATACACACACCATCTGATAATCACATATATACACTGTACTCAGACACTGTATCTCCTACAGATGGGCCCAGTAACAGAGATACCCCAGAGAGATGTCCGCGTCCTCTGTATTCCCAGGATTGTACAGAGGAGAATCACAGGACCCCACAGGAGGATCAGGTAGGTGGGATTTAGGGTCTCACCAATACACCAAAGTGACTTTTAACTGCTTCATCTGTATTATAACTCTGTATTATACACTGATATTATACTGTTTAATCTCAAGTAATGACATCAGACATTATTAAAAAGGTGTTTTTTTTTGTGGGTTATTTAGGATGAATTTCTGACTGATAATAATGCAGAATATACAGCGGGAGAAGAAGAGACGTATTTTACTGATAATATGGCAAAACATACAGAAGAAGAAGAAGATACGTATGTGAGGGGTGATCAGCAATGTAAGGAGGAGGAAATACCTACAGCCATCAGCACAGGTGAGTAATAAACACTTATTACAGAACAGTCACATATTCTCCTTGCTCAGTCACTGCAGCAGTCTCCTATTCTACACCCTCCTCTGTCAGTACAGACTAATGTGGAAATGTATCTGCCCAGTGGGGGTGTCAGGAGTCATCCGCCCCTATTAGACTCCTGCTCTCCCCCTCACATCATGTCACTGTGTGTTACCAGTCCAGAGATCTGACCAGTATCCTCCCCACACTCTGGTGTATCTCATATATCAGGAGCCATCAGCCCCTATTATACTCCTGCTCTCCCCCTCACATCATGTCACTGTGTGTTACCAGTCCAGAGATCTGACCAGTCTCCTCCCCACACTCTCTGGTGTATGTCATACATCAGGAGCCATCAGCCCCTATTATACTCCTGCTCTCCCCCTCACATCATGTCACTGTGTGTTACCAGCCCAGAGATCTGACCATTCTCCTCCCCACACTCTCTGGTGTATCTCATACATCAGGAGCCTCAGCCCCTATTATACTCCTGCTCTCCCCCTCACATCATGTCACTGTGTGTTACCAGCCCAGAGCTCTGACCAGTCTCCTCCCCACACTCTCTGGTGTATCTCATACATGAGGAGCCATCAGCCCCTATTATACTCCTGCTCTCCCCCTCACATCTTGTCACTGTATGTTACCAGCCCAGAGTTCGGACCAGTCTCCTCCCCACACTCTCTGGTGTATCTAATACATCAGGAGCCATCAGCCCCTATTATACTCCTGCTCTCCCCCTCACATCATGTCACTGTGTGTTACCAGCCCAGAGATCTGACCAGTCTACTCCCCACACTCTCTGGTGTATCTCATACATGAGGAGCCATCAGCCCCTATTATACTCCTGCTCACCCCCTCACATCATGTCACTGTGTGTTACCAGCCCAGCAATCTGACCAGTCTCCTCCCCACACTCTCTGGTGTTTTTTATACATTAGTACAAGGGACCATAGTGCTTTTATCACATGAACAATGATGGGAGTCCTCATGTGACATTACCCATAATCCTGTCTGTGCTCTACCACATTATTCTTTACCTTCCTTGTGTATTGATATCTGAATATATAGCACTTTAATATATTTGAAATGACACTGCAATACCAAAGCAAAGTATCAGGTGATTCCCTTCTCCCTAATATCTACACCGAAGCTTCCACCTGAGTTAGTAGCTGGACACCGGCTGGCCAGAAGGACATATTGATGCTCATTGTGGCTCTCAGCTGCTGGCTATGGTCCTGATTCAGAGTTCTGCGCTGTTGCGTGGCTTCATACCAATTCCCGATTATCAGGAATCTGCGGTTGTGCAAAGTCCGTCATGTTTAGAACGGGCCTTGCGGTGTTGTTCGGAGTCCCCCTCTGCCGCTCCCTGATTGGCAGGCTGAGGTGTTGAGGGGGTGTGGAGAGGGCGGACTGAAGACTGTGTTACTAGAACGTGCGACGCTCTCGTTTTCTAGGAGGGGAGAGTCAATGGACTGCATGTCACCACGTAGACTTCTTGGCCTTGCAGCCCCGTTTCCATTGGCCAGTTGCACAAGCTGGCCATCTGTGGGGTTACGATGGTCACGATGTTGGATCGCAGTGCTGGGATCACCGCTACATGGAGGAAGTTTCTCTTCTACTGAGATGTCTCCTGCATTACCCTCCTAGAGAGCAGATGGAAATTCAGTGCTGCTTGCATGTGGCATTCCATCCATCTCTGAATCATGCCTTGTGTACTCCCATTCCATGCTATTACCAGTCAGATGTGTTCCACCTAGCATGGGGCAGGTGTGAGTGCCATTCCCAGTGGTGGTGGCCGCTTTAGTCAGCATATAGCTGGGGGCAGAGCGTTCATAAGATGTGTCTGACTCAGAATACTGTCTGATCTCCACATGAGATTTCCATTGCGTCCACATTACATGCGACTCTGACTGAGGCCCTATATGTCCACCTGTAGATCTTCATTGGACTAGGACGTTTTGCTAATTTATCTCATGTCTATTCAGCTCTGAAGGACCCAGTGTGTGTATGGGGGTGAGGGCCAGTATCTGGATGGCCATTATGGTTGACACATGACTAATGAGGCTTCCTGTCCTATGATGCCAGCTGGCCAGTGTGTAGGCTCAGGAGCTGTTACTCACCAATGTCTGCGTTTGGGTCCATGCAATATGCTTGGTGACGTGATTGTGTTACATTTTAAGCTAATGTTTGACTTATTCAACAGTTGTATTTATATATAATAAAAAAATATTTATTTCCATATCTCTTACTTCCAGCAGATGGACAAAGAGGCTGGAATACCTCGGAGGAACATCTAACTTTGTTTCCAGATTTTAAATTACAAAAGAACATCACACGAGATTCTGCAGGGGAGAACCCCATTACCCCAATTATACATCCAGTACCTCACAGTGCAGATATATCATCTGATCCCTCTAACCATGAGGAGTGTCCCATTAATTCAGATGTTTCTACACATAGTGCAGCTCCAACAGATGCTACAGTCCATACTTGCCTACCTGACCCTCTCCATGAGTGAGAAAATGCTCTGTTCCTGGACTTTCCTGGTAATGTATGATTACCATCACCTGTGGTGAAACACCTTACTTATCAATGAACTAGCTCACCACAGGTGATGGCAACCATACATTACCAGGAAAGTCCAGGAACAGAGCATGTTCTCCCTCATGGAGAGGGTCAGGTAGGCAAGTATGCTACAGTCTTTCCCTCCTCTGAATTTGTTAAAAGTGTTAATAATCAGTCAGTCTTTATTAGACAGAAGAAGCGCACATATAAGAAACAAAACCCATGCTCTGAGTGTGGGAAAGTTTTATGCATAAATCATTGATAAAAAATTACACATCAGAGACATCACACAGGTGAGAGTCCATTTTCATGCTCTGAATGAGGGAAATGTTTTATACTGAAATCAGGTCTTATTACACATCATAAAAGTCACACAGGTGAGAAACCATTTCCATGCTCTGAGTGTGGGAAATGTTTTTCACTTAAATCACATCTTATTACGCATCACAGAAGTCACACAGGTGAGAAGCCGTTTCCATGCACTGAATGCCGGAAATGTTTTACACAGAAATCAGATCTTGTCAGACATCAGAGACTTCACACAGGTGAGAGTCCATTTTCATGCTCTGAATGTGGGAAATGTTTTACACAGAAATCAGGTCTTATTACACATCAGAGAATTCACACAGGTGAGAAGCCATTTTCATGCTCTGACTGTGGGAAGTGTTTTCCATATAAATCGCCTCTCCTTAAACATCACAGAATTCACACAGGTGAGAAGCCATTTTCATGCTCTGACTGTGGGAAGTGTTTTCCATATAAATCGGCTCTCCTTAAACATCAGAGAATTCACACAGGTGAGAAGTAATTTTCATGTTCCGAGTGTGGGAAATGTTTTACACAAAAATCAGCTCTTGCTGCACATCAGAAAATTCACACAAGATGAAAACCGTATCAGAGATATGAAAGAGGGTTGCAGCAATCTAACTATTGTAAAAGTAATTGATATTAATTTCACTTATGTCCTAGAGGATGCTGGGGTCCACATTAGTACCATGGGGGTATAGACGGGTCCACTAGGAGCCATTGGCACTTTTAAGAGTTTAATAGTGTGGGCTGGGTCCTCCCTCTATGCCCCTCCTACCAGACTCAGTTTAGAAGATGTGCCCAGAGGAGCCGGACACAGCTAGGGGAGCTCAGCTTCTGGAGGGCCGCAAGTTTGGGGTTCAGGACTGGATCCTTCTAACCACGGATGCAAGTCTCAGAGGTTGGGGAGCAGTCGCTCAAGGGGAAACCTTCCAAGGAAGGTGGTCAAGTCAGGAATCGCTTCTTCCAATAAACATTCTGGAGCTAAGAGCCGTGTACAACAGTCTTCTTCAAGCAGCACACCATCTGCAGGATTAGGCTGTTCAGGTGCAGTCGGGCAACGTGACGATAGTGGCCTACATAAACTGGGCATAAAGGCACGCAGTGGCGTTGTCAGCAATCTTCATTCCAGGAGTGGACAACTGGGAAGCGAACTTCCTCAGCAGACACGATCTCCATCCAGGAGAGTGGGGCCTCCACCCAGAGGTGTTCCAGGAGGTAACAAGTCATTGGGGTTTACCTCACGTAGACATGGTTGCCTCCCGCCTCAACAGGGAGCTTCGGAGGCACTGTTCCAGGTTGAGAGACTCACAAGCAGTGGCAGTGGACACACTGGTAACACCGTGGTTGTTCAAGTCAGTATATGTGTTCCCTCCCCTTCCTCTCATTCCAAGAATTTTAAAGCTTGTAAAAAGAACAAGGGTTCAGGCGATCCTCATTGCTCCGGACTGGCCAAGTAGGGCTTGGTACACGGATCTGCTGGATCTTCTACTGGAAGGTCCAAGACCTCCAACTCTTCGGGAGGACCTTCTGCAACAGGGGGCGTTCGCATATCAAAACTTACCACGGCTACGTTTGACGGCATGGCGGTTGTGCGCCAGATCTTAGCTCGGAAGGGTATTCCGAGCACAGTTATTCCTACCTTGATACAGGCTAGGAAGGGAGTAACGTCTAAACATTACCATCGAATTTGGAAAAAGTATGTGTCTTGGTGTGAATCCAAGAAGTTTCCTACGGTGGAGTTTCAACTTGGACGGTTTCTCCTATTGTTGCAAGCAGGAGTGGATATGGGCTTGCGATTGGGGTCCCTAAAGGTCCAGATTTCGGGTTTATCCATTTTCTTCCAGAAACAATTGGCTGTCCTCCCTGAGGTTCAGACCTTTTTGAAAGGGGTTCTGCATTTCCAGCCTCCCTTTGTGGCGCCAACGGCACCCTGGGATCTTGACGTGGTGTTGCATTTCCTGCAGTCGGATTGGTTTGAGCCTTTACAGGAGGCTGAGGCTTCTCACGTGGAAGGCTGTCACGTTGTTGGCCTTGGCTTCTGCACAATGTGTGTCGGAATTGGGGGCTTTGTCCTGTAAAAGCCCCTATTTGGTCTTCCATGAAGATAGGGCGGAACTCAGGACGCGTCAACAGTTCTTTCCAAGGGTTGTGTCGGCTTTTCATATCAACCAACCTATTGTGGTGCCAGTGGCTACTGACTCCTCAATGGCTTCAAAGTCTTTGCATGTTGTGAGGGCTTTGAAGATCTATGTGAAGAGGACTGCTCATCACAGAAAATCGGACTCTCGGTTTGTCCTGTAAGATCCCAAGAAATTTGGGTGCCCTGCTTCTAAGCAGACGATTTCTCGCTGGATCAGGTTCACTATCCAGCATGCATATTCTACGGCAGGATTGCCGTGTCCAAAATCGGTTAAGGCCCACTCTACTCGTAAGGTGGGTTCTTCCGGGGCAGCTGCCTGGGGTGTCTCGGCTTTGCCGAGCGGCTACTTGGTCTGGGTCGAACATGTTTGCCAAGTTTTACAAGTTCGATACTTTGGCCTCTGAGGACCTGAAGTTTGGTCAAGCTGTTCTGCAGGAGCAGGTGCACTCTCCCTCCCATTCTTGGAGCTTTGGTACATCCGTATGGTACTAATGTGTACCCCAGCATCCTCTAGGACGTAAGAGAAAATAGGATTTTAATTACCTACCGGTAAATCCTTTTCTCGTAGAAGGTGTGCTGCTTGAAGAAGACCGTTGTACACGGCTCTTAGCCCCAGAATGTTTATTGGAAGAAGGGATTCCTGACTTGACCACCTTCCTTGGAAGGTTTCCCCTTGAGCGACTGCTCCCCAACCTCTGAGACTTGCATCCGTGGTTAGAAAAATCCAATCCTGAACCCCAAACTTGCGGCCCTCCAGAAGGTGAGCTCCCCTAGCTGTGACCGGCTCCTCTGGACACATTTTCTAAACTGAGTCTGGTAGGAGGGGCATAGAGGGAGGACCCAGCCCAGACTATTAAACTCTTAAAGTGCCAATGGCTCCTAGAGGACCCGTTTATACCCCCATGGTACTAATGTGGACCTTAGCATCCTCTACGGACTACGAGAAAAGGATTTACAGGTAGGTCATTAAAATCCTATTATTTCTTCTACGAGGTCCATGCTGATTCACAGGGACATTGGGTTGTAGGGCTGCGGAGAAGATCTGGGCACCAGACATCAAAAGCTTTTTTTTGTTAAATTCGACAATTTTTATTGAAATTTTTTTTTTTTTCGTTTACAAAAAGCAAAACATTGAAACATTACGGTTGGTGACAGTATTGGGCAACATTAAGCAGGACATTGGAACACACACTATCACAATGAAATGCCGCTGGCATATATACATGTTCCGATTCGTGAATAAAGAAATTTAAAAATGAGAAAAGTGTATTCTAGTGACATTAATTAAATATGATACCGTACAAATAATACGCTGCTTACTTATACCAGATAGACTATTAGTCTGGGTAAACCTCATATTAAAAAGGATTACTGTAGGATCAATATACGTATTTTCCTAGCTATAAAATTTATCAGAATAAAATACTATGATGAAACAGATCTAGCACCTTGGGGCATAGTAATGAGGGCACCCCTAGCATATGTTGAAGACAGCCATCTATCCCATATCTTATCAAATTTAATGATGGCTCTCCCGGGCATGTAGACAAATTTTTCATGTGCCACCGTAGAATTTACGAGGGCAATCCATGAATCAATATCTGGGCCAGCAGGGGCCATCCAAGAACAGGCCACAGAGACCTTTGCAAGAGCACACAGGTTGATAACATAACGTCTGGAGGGGGTATCCAGCAAGTCCTCATCCATCACCGCCAAAATGCATACAAGAGGGGACAGCGCATCTGCGGGTATTCCAGTGGAAACTATAATCTTAAGTATATATCCTGCCAGAAAGTGTTAACTATCCAACAGGACCAAATCATGTGCCAAAAGGTGCCCCTGCTAGAGCACACTTGGGACATCTAGTGGGGGGGGGGGAATTCAAATGTTTGAAAAGTCGGTTGGGTGTCTGTTTTTTCCTGTCTATTAGATCGGAAAAAACAGACACCCAACTGACTTTTCAAACTATTTAATTCCCCCTTAGAGTCCGTTCTTCCTCCGAACCTCAATAACCTATCAGGAGTAATATAGACTCTGTGTAAAACAAAAAGATGCACCTGTTGATATCGGATTGTTGTGGTCGCCAGTCTAGAGGCACCCAATACATCTTCCCAAATTTCATCTGATATGGGCCCCAGATCAACCTCCCATTTAGATGTTAGAGAAGGAAGGGCCTCATCGTGATAGGCATGGAGCAGAGTCAAATAAAATATTGAAATAGTACAGTTTTGCGTAAAAGAAAATAATTCACTAACGGACGTGTCCCGGAGCAACGGGGAGCAGCTGCAATTTGAGTATGACAAGCGTGGCGAAGTTGTAGATAACGATAAAAATAAAAGGCAGGAATATTATAATCCTCCTGGAATTGTTGGAAAGACTTAAATATACCCATATGATATAATTGTCCAAGAGACTGCACTCCCTGACGGTTCCAGACCTCCCTAATCTGTAACGAAGCAAGCTCGTTAAGGGTACGTGTGTACACCAAGGGCGTTTCCGGGTCCGAGCCCTCTCCTTGTAGCAATCTATGCATCTGTCTCCAAACTAGAATTGCTTGTTTGATGACTGGAAGGTTAAGAAGTGATACATTGTCACTCAGCAGTAGTTGTAGTGGGGTACAATTTTGGTCAATTTTAAAAAGAATTCGGGAAATCAATTCATCCCTATTAGGATCATGTAACCACTTACTGATATGTACCAGTTGTGCCGCTAGGTAATACAAACCGAATTTAGGGAGGGCTAGACCCCCGGAGTCACGTGGGCGTGTGAGGGTGTCCAATTTTATTCTGACCCGTCGACTAGACCATACAATAGACGGTAGAAGGCCATCAATTTTCCTAAAGGTTTTTAATGGGAGATAAACAGGGGAGTGTTGCAGCGCATACAGCAATTTAGGTAGGGCGACCATTTTAACTCAATTCTGCCAGTTCTAGTAAGAGGTAAGTTCCCCCACACAACGATACGAGAGTGACTATAATCCATATGAGGTTTTATATTTAAGGAAAGGTATTGAGAGGGATTGTTTATGACCCAGATACCCAAATACTTAAATGAGTCCACCCACTGAACAGGGAGGGCCACGAGAAGTATACAAGGACAAACACCACAAAAGGGCAGGATGCAAGACTTAATCCAATTGATGGACAAACCACAGAACCCGCCATAGGTGTCGATAATACGCAACGTGTGTGGCATGGTATTGCAATAGTCTGATATAAACAGCAGGATATCATCCGCGTATAAAGCGATTTTGTCCATGACGTGGCCCACCCGGAACCCCCCACCCGTGACTCAGAACGCACCAAACACGCCAGTGGCTCCACTGCCAAGGCAAAGAGGATAGGGGATAACGGGCAGCCCTGCCTTGTAACACTGGCCAGAGGGAAAGAAGAAGAAATGTAAACATTTACCGAGACCCTGGCTGAGGGAGTGGAATTCAGTGACCCATCGTATAAAGCGTGGTCCAGTGTCGAAGCGGGACATAGACCCCCACAAGAACGCCCACTCCACTGAATCAAAAGCTTTAGCAGCATCAGGAGACACTATAACAGAAGTGCCGGCATCCTCGCGAGGGCCCTGAAGATGTGTAAACAGACGCCTTAGGTTAGTAAGAGTGGATCGCCGCCCGACACGAAACCAGTCTGATCTATATGAGTAATTTGAGTTAAAACAGAGTTTTACCTAAGTGCCAGTGGGTTCACTTAGAGGACAGGGTGGCAACCATGTTGTGTCACAGACGCCATTACAATATACATGTAGACATTACATACAAGTTTTATATCGCTGGATGCAAATGAATGTCCCATTTGCCACAAGGGGTTTTCACGTATGTTTCATTATCATCCCCACATAGAGCAAGCACAGTGTTAGAGGTTTTATCTGTCGCCTGTGGCATAGTATGAATGTTGGCCATACAGTAATCTGTGTTTGGCTTTATCAGATAAGCAATCTTGTGCAAGCAACCAGGCTTCTTTAGATGATATAGACAGAGAATGAAGAAAAGAAAGACTATGTTGGGGCACTCTTATCGTAAACTTGAATCGACGATAAAACTTAACTTTCTCTTATGTCCTAGAGGATACTGGGGTCCACATTAGTACCATGGGGTATAGACGGCTCCACTAGGAGCCCGCCACGCTTAGGGAATCTCCTAAAGAGTTTTCTGCATTTATTTTCTGTTCGTTATTTTACAGGCACTGCTGGGTGGCACCAGACTTCCTGCTTCGTGGGACTTAGGGGGCAGAATGGCCCAACTTCCTAAAGAGTTAATGGTCCCGTTTCTCCGCTGACAGGACACTGAGCTCCTGAGGGAGTAATTCGCAGGCCCCACCACGGCGAGCATACCCTCCCACAGCATGCCGCCACCCCTAACAGAGCCAGAAGAAAGAAGAGTGGTGAGTAGAATGCCGGTGTCCCAGTTAGCGGGTCGCCGGCGGTAATGGCGACACAAGAGTAAGAGCGCTGAGGCTGCATCTCCAGACTTCAGTAACATGCTTAGGTGTGTATCCGCGGTGAGGGGCGAGCTGAAGTCAAACTACTACTCACACTGGCGCTATCGCTTACATAAATTTCCTCAGGCCAGTATAAAATACTGGGAAGACTGCGCCATTACGGGGTCGGGGCTTCACTACGAGCGGATCCAGCAGCTCACCAGCGCCATTTTCCCTCTGCAGCTTACACTGACAGGAATCACAGGGAAGCGCAGCTCCTCCACAAAGACTCCTCGTCTCCACAGCGGTACCAGAGGGTCTTAGAAGGGGGAAGGAGTGTTGTAGAATACTAAGTCCTCTTAAGGGACTTAGTGTGGCGACCCAGCTGAGTTTACTTGGCTAAAGGGGTGCAGTGTGGCTGGCTCCATTTTCTGTGTCTCCCTCACGTTACCATGTCCAGGGACTGTTTCCTGCACAGCATAGTGTCTGTCCTCCCTGGAGACTCGCTACCATGTACCCAGAATAGTACACATTCTCAGGCTAGTGGGTCAGAACCCTCATGGTTAGATTCCATTAAGGGGATGATATCTAATATTTCTACTAAATTATCCCATACTGAGAAAGAGACGCAATTCATAAGACAGTCTATGGATGACCTGATGAATAGAGTTTCAGTTCCCCTACCGGCGTCTCAAGCCCCTGCCATTTGCCCACAAAAGCGTACTCTGGCCCAGCTCATGCAGGCTGATACTGATGACGAAACATCAGGCACAGAGGAGGGTGAAGTGGATGCGAGTGAGGGGGATGCAGTCCTGTCACAAGGAATACAGGCCCTAATAGAAGCTATTAGAGATGTCCTGCACATTCCTGACAAGGTTGCGGAGGTAGAGCAGGAATCTTCTTTAATGTAAAAAATAAATCCTCAGCTACTTTTCCAGCATCAAAGGAACTGAATGCTCTGTTTGAAGAAACTTGGGCTAATCCTTTCAAAAAATGTCAGATCCCTAAAAGGTTAATTTCCCTTTCCTCTTGAGGTTAGAAAGAAATGGGAAAACCCACCGATTGTTGACGCATCGGTATCTAGGTTGTCACATAAGATAGTCTTACCTGTTCCTGGGGCAGCATCCTTAAAGGACACGGCTGACCGCAAGATTGAGACCACTCTCAAATCTTTATACACTGCTGCTGGAGTGGCCCAGAGACCCACTATTGTTTGTGCGTGGATCACTAGGGCCATTGCTAAATGGTCAGATAACCTAGTTGATGGATTAGATTCCTTACCCAGGGAGGAGATAATTTAACTCCTACAACATATTCAGGACTCTGCTAACTTTATGGTGGAGGCCATAAAGGAACTTGGTTTGCTCAACGCGCACACCACTGCCATGGCAGTGTCAGCACGCAGGGGCATGTGGCTACGCCAGTGGACTGCGGATGCGGATTCCAGGAAAAGTGTGGAAAGCCTACCATTCACTGGTGAGGCCCTTTTTGGAGATGAACTGCATACGTGGATATCCAAGGCTACGGCGGGTAAGTCTACATACATACCTTCCTTCCGCAGCACCCCCAGCTAGGAAAACCTACTCTGTTTCAACTCTGCAGACCTTTTGAACAGCGAAATTTAAAGGCAAATCCAAAGGTTCTTCTACAGCCTTCAAAGGCGATAAAAGTAAACCCAGAAAACCAGCAGCTGCAGGTTCTCAGGAACAGACCTCCGGGTCTGCTTCCTCAAAGCCTTCAGCATGATGGTGGACTGCACTGCGTGGAAGAAAGGCAGGTGGGAGCCCGGTTACGTTATTTCAGTCACATTTGGGCAATATCATGCCAGAATCCCTGGGTCACAGACCTTATCGCCCAGGGATACAGACAGGAGTTTCAGGAACTCCCACCTCACAGATTCTTCAAATCAGGCTTACCAGCTTCTCCAGAAGCAGGTATGACTTTGCAGGCTGCAATTCAGAAACTGGTACAAACTCATTGTCCCGGTTCCACTTCAACTACAAAACAAAGGTTATTACTCCAACCTGTTTGTGGTACCGAAACTGGACGGTTCGGTAAGGCCCATTTTAAACCTCAAGTCACTGAACCTGTACTTAATGGTGTTCAGGTTCAAGATGGAGTCTCTGAGAGCGGTGATCCCAGGTCTGGAGGAGGGGGAATTTCTGGGATCTCTGGACATCAAGGATGCGTACCTTCATATTCCGATTTGGCTGCCTCATCAGGCTTATCTACGGTTTGCACTACAGGACTGTCAGTTCCAGTTCCAGGCCGTGCCATTTGGACTCTCCACAGCACTGAGGGTGTTCACAAAGGCAATGGCAGAGATGATGTTTGTCCTCCGCAAGCAAGGAGTGAACCTAATACCGTACCTGGACGATCTGCTGATAAAATCACCATCCAGGGAGAGGTTGTTGGACAGCATTGCCCTCTCAACCCGACTACTCCAGGATGACGGTGGATTCTAAACCTACCAAAATCCCACCTGTAACCAACACTGAGGCTTCCGTTCCTGAGGATGATACTGGATACAGAGGAACAGAAGGTATTCCTTCCGTTGGAAAAGGCATTGGTTATCCAGTCGATGGTGCGGGATGTTCTAAAATCAGCCCGGATATCGGTGCATCTGTGCATTCCCCTTCTGGGAAAGATGTTAGCCTCTTACGAGGCTCTGCAGTACGGAAGGTTTCATGCATGGCCCTTCCAGCTGGATCTGTTGGACAAATGGTCCAGATCGCATCTTCACATGAACCAGATAGGATTTCTCTTCTGTGGTGGCTTCAGACTTCTCACCTGTCCGAGGGTCGAAGGTTCGGAATTCACAATTGGATTCTGTTAACCACAGACGCAAGCCTCAGAGGTTGGGGAGCAGTCACCCAGGGGGAGCAGTTTTCAGAAAAATGGTCAAGTCAGGAAACCATTCTTCCGATCAACGTTCTGGAGCTAAGGGCCATATAAAACAACCTTCTACAGGCATCGCATCTTCTTCAAGATCACGCCATTCACGTTCAGTAGGACAATGTGACAGCAGTAACGTACATAAACCAACAGGGCAGAATGAAGAGCAAAGCAGCAATGTCAGAGGTAACAATGATTCTCCTCTGAGCAGAAAGACACGAGGTGGCGCTGTCGGCAATCTTCATTCTGGGAGTAGACAACTGGGAAGCGGACTTCCTCAGCAGACACAACCTCCACCCAGGAGAGTGGGGCCTTCACCAGCAGGTGTTTGAGTCCTTGACACGTCGGTGGGGAATCCCACAAATAGACATGGTGGCCTCTCAACTCAACAAGAAGCTCAAGCGGTATTGTTCCAGGTCGAGGGGCCCACAAGCAGTGGCGGTGGACGCTCTGGTGACTCCATGGGTCTACCAGATGGTTTACGTGTTTCCACTTCTTCCACTGATCCCAAGACTTCTCAAAAGAATAAAAAGGGAAAAGGTTCAAGCAATTCTCATTGCTCCTGACTCGCCAAGAAGGGCCTGGTACGCGGATCTACTGGAGATACTCCTAGAGGACCCGTGGCCTCTGCTTTTTCGAGAGGATCTTCTACAACAGGGGCTGTTTATCTATCAAGACTTAACACGGCTACGTTTGACGGCATGGAAGTTGAACGTCAAATTCTAGCCTGGAAGGGGATCCCGGACAAGGTTATTCCAACTCTGATCCAAGCTAGGAAATGGGTAATGCCTAAACATTACCACCGTATTTGGAAAAAATATGTCTCGTGGTGTTAAACAGGAAATTTCTTACAGTGGAATTTCAACTGGGATGTTTTCTCCTTTTTCTACAGTCAGGTGTGGATGTGGACCTACGTTTGGGCTCCTTAAAAGTCTAGATTTCGGCCTTATTCATTTTCTTCCAGAAACAATTAGCTTCCCTCCCTGAGGTTCAGACGTTCTTGGAGAGTGTTCTGCACATTCAACCGCCCTTTGTGCCTCCCACGGCACCTTGGGATCTCAACGTGGTGTTGCAGTTTCTACAATCGGAATGGTTTGAGCCTTTACAGGAGGTTGACGTAAAGTTTCTTATGTGGAAGACCATTACACTGTTGGCCTTAGCTTCAGCAAGGCGTGTGTCAGAACTGGGGGGCGTTATCTCACAAAAGCCCCTATTTGGTTTTTCATGAAGATAGAGCTGAACTCAGAACTCGTCAGTAATTTCTTCCTAAGGTGGTGTCTGCGTTTCATATCAACCAACCTATTGTGGGTCCGGTGCTTACTGACACCTCTGCTACCTCAAAATCCTTGGATGTTGTGAGGGCTTTGAAGATCTATGTGAAGCGGACAGCTCGTTACAGAAAATCTGACTCGCTGTTCGTTCTCTATGATCCCAAGAAAATTGGGTGTCTTGCTTCAAAGCAGTCTATTGCTCGCTAGATCAGGTTAGTATCCAGCAGGCTTATTCAACGGCAGGATTGCCGGTTCCTAAAGTACAGGCCCACTCTACTAGGTCGGTGGGTTCTTCCTGAGCGGCTGCCCGGGGTATCTCGGCTTTACAGCTCTGCCGAACAGCTACTTGGTCAGGTTCGAACACGTTTGCCAAGTTCTACAAGTTCGATATTTTGGCCTCTGAGGACCTTCAGTTTGGTAAATCTGTTCTGCAAGAACCTCAGCACTCTCCCACCCGGTTTGGGAGCTTTGTTACATGTCCATGGTACTAATGTGAAGCCCAGTATAATCTATGACGTAAGAGAAAATAGGATTTTAATTACCTACCAGTAAATCCTTTTCTCGTAGTCCGTAGAGGATACTGGGCGCCTACCCAGTGCTTCGTGTTTTTCTGCACTGTTACTTCGTTATGTATTATTGTTGGTTCAGCTGTTACTGTTCCTGTTCAGGTTTGGTTAGCATGGCTTTCCTCTTGTTTGTGCGTGCTGGTTTGAATCTCCCCACTGTTCTGTTAAATCCTTCGTCAGGATATGTCAGTCTCCTCGGGCACAGTTTCTAGACTGCGTCTGGTAGGAGGGGCATAGAGGGAGGAGCCAGTGCACACTATTGATTTCTTAACGTTCCCAAGCTTTCTTGTGGACCCGTCTATATCCCATGGTACTGTTAGGCGCCGAGGGTCCGCCCGTCAGTGCGGCCCGGCGCCTAGCAACTAGGGACGCCGCAGGCAGACAGCCGCCGGCTCCCTAGCAACGCTAGACGCCGGGCGCACGGAGCCGCTCAGACCCTAGCAACGGGGACGCCACGGTCGGACCGCGTTCCCCGTTGCTGGGTCTTAATTAATCAGTGCTAGTGTATTCTGGCCGTGCAGCATGCAGCTGCACGGCATCATATTGTGATTACCCTGTCTGGATCATGATTGGAGGGCTTCTAAATTTAAGCACTCTCAGGACTTCTCACAGACGCCGGTGATAGCTTCCTGTTTGCTGTGTCAGTTTCAGAGAGTTTCCAGTCCTGCTCAATCCGGTTGTTCCTGTCCTCAGTGATTCAGTACTCGGAATTTGTCATCTATTCCTGGAGTCCGACCGAGCACCTTTAACATCCTGTGGTGTTCGTGAGTCGCGGCGTAGCCGTGTGTTGCGGCTTGACCGCTTACTATTTATTATTTAGTTTTATTGTGTTCCGGAGCTTTTGCGGAGGATTCCGCTCCCACAAATCCACTCTGGTATCCAGCGGTGCTGGATAGGAGTAACGGATCAGTGGATCTTTGGTTGTCCTTTTCCCTGGCGGTTTGTTCGCACATACTTTTGGTTTAAGTTAGATAGCTTGTAACCCCTGGCCTGGTTGCTTAGTCAGAGGGCCCCTTGTTATCACCCTGTCTCGGATTTCCCTTTGTCTCCCATTAAGACCTGAGGGGGCATCGGGGTTGGGCAGACATAATCCGCCCTTCGAACGCGGCTGCCATGGGCTCAAGCAACCATAGTCTCGCAGGGGATTTCTGATAACACGGGCGAGACAACGGAGTCAGGGCGCCAGGGGTTACTAGGCTTTCCTGCTCCCGTAACCAGCATATCTTTCCAGTACTCAGACCTCTGCCATAAGATCTCCTCTGGTCTGGAGTACGGGAATCATAACATTATCACCGGCCAGACTAAAATTTAAAATTAAACTGGAGTTAATTTTTTCCCTTATTCTGTTGGGAGATTTGTCAGCCTCATGAATCCCACCGGTGTTGGGCCAAATCCTGGCCAGCTTTTAGTTAGCCAGATTCAAGAGCTTACTCAGATGGTTCAGGATCTGTCCCTTCGGGTGAGGTCTCAGGAAGATCTGTTACGGACTTCCCCGAGGGTCATTCCTGAACCAAAAATGCATCTGCCTGACCGTTTTTCTGGGGATAGAAAGCAGTTTTTTAATTTTAAAGAGTCTTGTAAACTGTATTTTCGTTTAAGACCAGTCTCCTCAGGTACGGAATCTCAGCGGGTAGGAATTATTATTTCTTTGCTACAGGGGGATCCTCAGACCTGGGCTTTTGGCTTAAAGACAGACGATCCGGCTTTATTGTCTGTAGACGCCTTTCTGGGGTCTTTAGGGCTATTGTATGACGACCCTGATAGAGAGGCATCCGCCGAGAGTCAGTTGCGTGCTCTCAGACAGGGTAGGAATCCCGCAGAGATTTATTGTACGGAGTTTCGCCGTTGGTCAAACGACTGTGGATGGAATGACCCAGCCCTGCGCAGTCAGTTTCGCCTCGGCTTATCCGAGTCTATAAAAGACAGTCTCCTTCAGTATCCCGCTCCTGAGACTCTCGATAAACTCATGGAGCTCTCTATTAAGATTGATCGTCGTCTCAGAGAGCGGAGGGCTGAAAAAGGAGCATCTGTCGGGTCTACTCCTTGTGTTTTTTCCATTCCTGTGGACATAGAGGAGCCCATGCAGATAGGCCTCTCCAAACTGTCTCCTGAAGAAAGAACCAGAAGGCAAAATTCTGGTCTTTGTTTATACTGTGGGGGTAAGGGACATTTTGCCCGTAGTTGTCCGAACAAGTCGGGAAACGCCTCGACCAAGTGAGTTGTGAGGGGGTTCACTTTGGTCTGCAGCTTATCTCCTCAAATAATTCACTGTTAGTTCCAGCTAAAGTTTCCTTTGGCAGCCTCTGTTCCTCGGTCTCGGCTTTTGTGGACAGTGGAGCTGCAGGGAACTTTATGGATTTAACATGGGCCAAGGCCTTAGGTATTCCTCAGTTAGCCTTGGGTAGGTGTATCACCATGCATGGTTTAGATGGGAGTCCCTTGTCCAATGGGGTTATTTCTCTCTGTACACCTCCTGTTCTACTTTCGGTAGGAGCTCTGCATTCTGAAAAGATCGAGTTTTTCCTTACCCATTGCCCAGCAGTTCCTGTGGTTCTGGGTCACCCTTGGCTGGCCTTTCATAATCCCATCATTGATTGGCAGTCGGGGGAGATCTTACAATGGGGTACCATCTGTAATAAGGAATGTATTACGCTTCCCATCAGAATAGCTGCTGTCATTCCCGCACCTATTCCTGTGGAATACCAGGATTTTGTTGATGTATTTTCCAAGGGCAATGCGGATATTCTGCCTCCCCATAGGCCTTATGATTGTGCTATTGAGTTAATTCCTGGTGCCACTTTGCCTAAGGGAAGGTTATATGCATTGTCCGGACCTGAAACTGTGGCCATGAATGAGTATGTTAAAGAAAGCCTAGGGAAAGGATTTATCAGGCCATCTAAATCCCCTTTAAGTGCTGGCTTCTTCTTCGTGGAGAAGAAGGATGGATCACTCAGACCTTGCATTGACTTTAGAGCCTTGAATAAAATCTCAGTACAGAATACTTACCCTTTGCCGCTGATTTCTGTCCTCTTTGATCAGCTACGTTCTGTCAAAGTCAGAAAAATATCTCTATACACATTGCCATATTTGCACCTCACACTGGTCCGCGCTGCGCATGCGTGCGCTCTCCCGTGAAGGCGCATACCCGCAGTTGAACAAAATTGGTTACCACAACAGGTCTCAGGCGCTTATCTATAAATGAGCCTTTGGAATGGCCCACGTCAATATTCTGGTGACGTGATGTATGTTCTAAAATCAAATATAAAAAATAACATAGTGTAAATCTGTTATAAAAGGGAGATGAATTTTGCTCCCTAGTGCAGACCCGTACCGGATTCGATGGTCTGCTATATAGGCAGACAAAACCACTTCGTGTATAAGAGGAATCTCCAAATGGCATGCGTCTTAGTCTTCCCTCTCCCACTGTGGAACCTTTTCTTCAGATAGCTCACACGTGATCATATGTAAATGGAGAGGAATTTAATAGTGCATTATTGTAAGACACCCTTAGCGACACACAAAGTGAAATGGACTCTCACCGGATATATTGGTCTACAGGTCACCGTAGACACTTAGGCATGTAATGAGTGACTTTAGTTCTCATATACCCTCCTCTCCTGATTGCCACTATCCGATGATATATAAAAGAAAGGGACTGTATGGTGTATTATCGTTTGATAATTTATTAAACAAATCACACACAGACAGAATAAAATGAACAGGTGGACTCTCACCAGATGTGATGGTCTACAGGTGTTAGTAGACTAAAAGCGCATTAATAATGAGCCCAGGCGTCCCCGGAAGTCTTCATCAATCGCCAAGTGAGTCCTCCACGTGTCCAAGTAGATACCTCAACCAACGCGTTTCAACAACAGAGTGTTGTCTTTTTCAAGGTGTAGAGGTATCACTTCCCTTTACCTCAGCCTGAATGCATATGCCCCATTACCATCCAGCTACGACCCTTCAGCCAAAAGTAGGCGCCTACTGAGAAAGTCACCGGAGGTGACGACACGCGTCTAGGACTCCTAGAGTCCTAGACGCGTGTCGTCACCTCCGGTGACTTTCTCAGTAGGCGCCTACTTTTGGCTGAAGGGTCGTAGCTGGATGGTAATGGGGCATATGCATTCAGGCTGAGGTAAAGGGAAGTGATACCTCTACACCTTGAAAAAGACAACACTCTGTTGTTGAAACGCGTTGGTTGAGGTATCTACTTGGACACGTGGAGGACTCACTTGGCGATTGATGAAGACTTCCGGGGACGCCTGGGCTCATTATTAATGCGCTTTTAGTCTACTAACACCTGTAGACCATCACATCTGGTGAGAGTCCACCTGTTCATTTTATTCTGTCTGTGTGTGATTTGTTTAATAAATTATCAAACGATAATACACCATACAGTCCCTTTCTTTTATATATCATCGGATAGTGGCAATCAGGAGAGGAGGGTATATGAGAACTAAAGTCACTCATTACATGCCTAAGTGTCTACGGTGACCTGTAGACCAATATATCCGGTGAGAGTCCATTTCACTTTGTGTGTCGCTAAGGGTGTCTTACAATAATGCACTATTAAATTCCTCTCCATTTACATATGATCACGTGTGAGCTATCTGAAGAAAAGGTTCCACAGTGGGAGAGGGAAGACTAAGACGCATGCCATTTGGAGATTCCTCTTATACACGAAGTGGTTTTGTCTGCCTATATAGCAGACCATCGAATCCGGTACGGGTCTGCACTAGGGAGCAAAATTCATCTCCCTTTTATAACAGATTTACACTATGTTATTTTTTATATTTGATTTTAGAACATACATCACGTCACCAGAATATTGACGTGGGCCATTCCAAAGGCTCATTTATAGATAAGCGCCTGAGACCTGTTGTGGTAACCAATTTTGTTCTTATGTACTTGAGTGTTGGTGAGACTCTTACCACTAGGTTATAGGCTGCTATCAGCGCATGAGTGCGTGTTCATATCCCTTTACAAGCATACCCGCAGTTGCGTGCACCCGCTGGTGCTCGGTATGCGTATTTACGGTAAAGTTTGTGTAGTCGTAGCGTGCGACTCAATCGTTACATATTTTCACTAATAAAGTATTTTATAGATCATGGTCCCTTTGATAGATTCTGAAAGTTTGGTTAATATAGCATGTTCCTGAACGGAGAGATTCCTCTTTGTATTGTACGAAGGGTCTGACAGGGGTCATACAGTAGTGTTTGGTACCCATCGGAAGAGTATTTAAATAGCAATATTCCGGTGTTGGTTTGGAGCGGATTAATCGCTCGTGCGAATAGTTATGGACATAAGAAGTTTATGTCCATTTACTATTATTTGTTCTTACTTAATCATGCGGCGGGAAAACCAGTATCCCACCCACCTGAACAGTTGGAAACAGTCACAACCCACCTGTATGAATCAACCTATGACCTTTTGTTATAATGCAGAGCCGAATTCCTGTGTCCAATGAACAATAAGATTGTAGGGACCATTGAATTGTATTGTGTGTGGGGCATAAATAGCAGGCCGACCATATCCAACTTCACTCTCATCAACGGTTCTCATTGCTGATAATCGGGAGCTGGATATCGAGGCGCATGCGATCGTTTCCCCTTGTGCGTAAGTTTTCTCCGTAATCATATTGTCTTACTGTGAGCCATTTCTCTCTCTCCCTCTCTTCTCTTTCGCTTGTATTTTTCCCTTTATAGTATTGTATTGTATTTACTGTATAGTTATCTGGTTAGTTGGTTTATGTTATATTGTAGTGTATGCTTTGTACTGTGATTCTTTTTGCAAGTATAATAGTCATAATACATATAATAGGTTTCGGACCCTAAGCCCAGGTATCTGTGTATTCTTTATAGTGTTAAGTATTCTCTGAGCGTCGGTGACGCTCAAGCAGCTTTGTAGTTAATCAGGTTACACAAGGTTGCATTTACACTTTGTCTCTACACTAAGGTTTACTGTGTATTTCATTGCTAAAGGTATAGATATAAAGGTTTAACGTTGTGAGCGTCTGCATCGCTGGTGATCTCCTCGTGGTCCCGAGCGCCGCTACGCTATAGCGAATCATTACGATAGTCAACAGCCAATAGCGTGCCTGCCTGTGATCACTTGGCCGTGAGTGAACGTGACGCCTGAGCGTCTCGATCACGGCTAAGCGATCGATACGCAACTTACGTACCCTTACGGTACTTCTTACGTAGATAGCGTACAGTGTTCTTAGACCTCATAAAGGGTTATATATAAGATAAATATTTAGCTTTATCAATTGGCGGCTCGTCCTGTCCTTCACATATCTGCACTAGGTAGATCAGCAGACATTATCCCTCAGCAAAGGGCGGGAGGTTGTCTCGTAGTGCTGACGGGATAAGCATCTGCTTCACTTAGGTAAAGGGTGCTGAAGGAATCCGGGAACCGGAGGTAAGAACAAAACGCTAGTGTCTTTAAAAAAAAAAAAAAACTGTTTATTTTTCTGTCTTGCGTACACACGCACGCACACATATATATATATGCATTTCTTTTTCATTTTCGTATATCACTCTCCTGTCTGCCAGTTTTATAGTTGATAAAAGTGCTAAAAGAGATTTGCTGTTATTTCATAGTTTAAGAATAGAGGTAACATAGTTAAAGTGTAGACAAACACACAGTTTTGCCTGGGAGATAGGGCGAAGTCAGTGTGGTGTGTGGTAGACGATCAAGGATCATCTACATTGATAAAAATATAAATTGTGTTACGGTGGATCTTTGCTTTGCGTACACGTGTCCCTAACAAAAAGACTTGTGTACGCAATCCAAGGGCCGACGCACGCAGCGTACATTACGCAACGGAGCGCCCGGTTACGCCCACGTAGCTCAAGTCACGATAAGTTGATAAGCAACGCGATAAGTAACGCAAAGCGGTAAATAGCGCAACAGGCGATAAATAACGCAAGTCTATTTTTGGAAATCCGAAATTTAAATTAACAGATCCTGCTCCTAATTGGTAACACAGCTGGGCTAAAGAAAAATTTCTGCGCAGAAATAGAAATAGAAGCAAAAGTGTACATGTGATGAGTGAGTGTTTTTGTATTACATAAGTTTATATAACTTAGAGGTTGAACCAAAAAGAAATCGGGTACTCGTGAGGGACATACGTGTAAGTGACGTGCACGGTGGCTAGGGAGGCATCCTTGGTTAAACGTAATATTTGAGCATTAGAGTATAGCGGACCAGTATAGAACAAGACCAGGAGGTCAGACCAGGAGGTCGTACAGAACAAGACCAGGAGGTCATAGTAGACCAGCAGGTCCAGGTACAGTAAACAGGGAAGTCCGCTATACAGTTTAGAGGCACAACACTAAAAGAAGGGTTGGTGCAAGACCCATATAGGCCGTACAAGCTCTTGCTGAAGGAATTCGCAGCCGAAATTTTCGATTCCATTGGTCTTTCCGTACATAAGTTTAGTTGCTTGTGTGCTGAACGACTGTACCGCACGTAATTGTGTACAGTAGTTAGTAATCTGACCTAGTACCATTAGAGTAAAGGGGTCACAAACGCTATTTGTACATTCTGACGTGATTTGTGTAATTTTTTATTTTTCAAGAAGGGAAGTTCGCTGGTCACTCAGGAACTATCTGACAACCTCACCTTTACTGGAAAGAGTAAGTGTTCTGCGGATAACCCTCGCATGTTCCAGTAAACAAGGGTTTTTATAGGTGCCCTGGGTCGAGTGCGCCAGCACCATATCGGTGTGATCAGGTCGCATTGGTCGGCGTGGGCGAGTGAGTGGGGTACTCGGTAAACCGCCACCGTCAGCCTATTTTGAATAATTTGGTTTTCTGTAAGGGTTCGCTGAAGACCTTGATATAGAGATCAAAGGTAGAGCAAGCAACGCCTGCAGAGTTATGGGGGCCAGTTGTTCAGGTAGGGGGCGATCAACCTCGGTTCGGGTTGATCCTGTAAACCGTCCAGTAGGATCGGCCAGGTACGTAATGTGTGAGAAATATGGAAGTCACACAGAGGTTTTATGTGATGAATGGGAGAGAATGACGGTACAAGACAGGGAGAAATTCCCAAGAATAGGTAGCTTCAGCCCAGAGGTGTTACAAAATTTAAGGAGGAGGATATGTCTCATAAAATCAACAAAGAGACGAGTTCAGCATTATGATTATTTACAGTTGTGGCAACAGGAGGGTGAGATACAGAGAGGTTTGGCTCAGGCGGCGGGATCGGGCTCTAACAGAAAACTGATTGCCACGGCCCCGCCGCCTCCATATATAGCAGGAGAGAAGTTGATTGCGGAGAAGGACGCACTAAGGTGTAACGCACAATCACTTAGTAACTGTGTAAATGTTAATGATAATGTTAACCCATTAACCCATGCAAGTATTAACCCGTGCAAGTTGTACCCTGTTTTGAACTTTCCTCAGGAGTGTGATCAAGAGGACGAAGCGACAACGATTTCAGCGCTCTCTCTAGCAGCCACCATAGCAGAGACCACAGTAGGCACAGCTCTACCCACGAGATTAGTAAAGGCCCCTAGCGGAGGGATAGGTGAGGTCGTATCGACTGGTAAGTACGGCACCATGCATTATACTGAAACAATTTCACCACAAGCTGTAGAATCTACACAGAATGAGGTTGTTAGAATTACTCCTGTTAGGGTAATAGCAGTTCCCAATGGGAAAACAGATGTATCAGGAGCCACTCCCATAAGGAACATTGCCATGTACAGCCCATTCTCCCGAATGGAATTAAGGACCATAGTGTCTGAATTCCCTGACCCTAGAAAAGATTTAGTTGCCAGCCAAAAATACATCACAGACTTAGGAAACACTTTAGAGCCCAATAATAAAGATTGGCAGATATTGCTAAGAGCATGTTTACCCTCCAACGTCGACTCAGCTCAATTCTTAGCTGATTGTGGACTAGACCTGGATGTACCTCTTACAGATGTGTACAACAAAGATAACGTAAAGAGGATAAATTTACAGTTAAAGGAGTATTTCCCAGCAGTTGTTAAATGGAACAAAATATTCACCATTAGACAAAAAGAGTCAGAAACAGCTGCAGAATATTTCCACCGGGCACTATTAGAGATGGCAAAGTACACTGGTATAGAGGACATTAGGACAAACCCAAACCATCAAGAAGTAGCAGTGTCTGTACTAATGGATGGTTTAAAGGAAACATTAAAGGCAAGGGTACAGACCACGCAACCATGTTGGCGAGGTCTGTCAGTGTCCACTTTGAGAGAGGCTGCTATTGATCACGACCGAAACATCACCAGACACAGGGAGTCGCAGAGTGATAAGCTAATGTCTGTAAGTATACAGGCTCTGACCACAAAGCAGCCTGCGTATGTACCATCCAACCCTGTGGGTAAGTCAACTATGATAACATGTTATTCTTGTCAAAGACAGGGACACTATGCACGAGACTGTAAAGCAAGAAATTCGCAAAGACCATACCAAACCCCTAGACAACGACACAACACACGACATTGGGATCAGGGTCCACAGAAACGGAGTTATGAGCCACATACAGGGGAAACAAAAAGATATCCCCCGAACAGAGACTGGCATGCCTCTGGTAGTTCCCAGCTATCTCCCTCACAAGTAGTTGCTGCCAGCGGGATTCAGGGAGGTCAGCATACCCAATAGGGGTGTGGCCATACCTGTAATCTGCAGCCAGTAAAATTGATTGCCAACCTTGGAAGTGAACCTGAGGTCGCAATTAATGTAGCTGGTAAAACTTTAAACTTTCTCGTAGACACAGGGGCGGCCAAGTCAGTGATAAATTCGACAGTGGGCATGAGAACCACTGGTAGGACAATTCCAGCCATGGGAGTAACAGGAGTAGTCCAGCACTACCCTGTTAGCAAACCAGCCGAGATTACAATAGGGCCTTTGCATACCAAGCATTCCTTTTTGCTGGCTGCATCGGCACCAACCAATCTCCTGGGAAGAGACTTACTGTGTAAAATGGGGTGCGTCATTTATTGTACTTCTGAAGGTGTATTCTTGGACATGCCTGAGAAACACGCTCAGGAAGTGCGAGACATGTTAGACTCCCCATCAAAATTAATGTCACACACCATTATGACAAATAGGAATCCATCCCAAGTAGAAGAGATGACATCTCAGATACCAGAGTCACTTTGGACAAAAGACGGACAGGACACTGGATTAATGGCGAACGTAGCTCCAGTAGTTGTACAAGTAAAAGATGGTAGGATAGCTCCAAAAATCCCACAGTATCCTCTGAAGCCAGAGGTGGAGTTAGGAGTTTTCCCAGTAATAGAGCGCTTGCTACAACAGGGCATTCTGGTAAGAACGTCCAGCACTGCCAATAGTCCCATCTTCCCTGTTAAAAAGAGTGGGGGGAGGGGTTACAGGCTACTGCAGGATCTAAGGGGGATTAACAAAATAGTTGAGAGTCAGTTCCCCGTAGTGCCAAATCCAGCTGTCATCCTAATGCAAATCCCTCCCACTGCCAAATTTTTCACTGTCATTGACCTCTGCTCCGCTTTCTTTTCGGTACCTCTGCATCCTGACAGCCAATATTTGTTTGCATTCACATACAGAGGAGTCCAATACACGTGGACTCGACTACCCCAAGGTTTCATAGATAGTCCAAGTATATTTTCTCAGGCTTTGCATGATTGTTTACAGTCTTTCCAACCAGAGAGTGGATCAGTATTGATACAGTATGTGGACGATTTACTGCTGTGTTCAGATTCACTGGAAGCATCTCTGAAGGATACGAAACAGCTCCTGTTTCATCTTTCAGACACAGGACACAAGGTGTCCAAAGACAAGTTACAATTATGCCAAACTAAGGTAAAATATTTGGGACACTGTCTAACACAAGGACTGAGACACCTGACCGCTGAGAGAATCCAAGCAATTAGAGACATGACCCTGCCACAAACCCAGCAACAGATCAGAACGTTTTTAGGAATGTGTGGGTATTGCCGTAATTGGATCCCAGGGTTTTCCATTTTGGCGTTACCTTTGCAGGAAATGGTCTCCTCAAACAAACCTGATCGGATTTCGCATACAGACGAGTCCGAAACAGCATTTGAGAGACTCAAACAGTGCCTAACGCAGGCACCAGCACTAGGTATGCCAGACTATGGGAAACCCTTTGAACTATACGGAACAGAAAGTGCTGGTTGCGCAGCAGGTGTACTAACCCAAAAGCACGGTGATGCCAGCAGGCCAGTAGCATACTACAGCGCTCAGCTAGACACGGTAGCGCGATCCCTCCCCACATGCTTGCGAAGCGTTGCTGCGATAGCATTGCTAGTGACAAAAAGCGAAGATGTCGTGCTAGGCCACAACCTCACAATCCATACGCCACATGCAGTATCAGCCTTATTGAATTCTGCCCAAACCAGACACGTCTCATCAGCGAGGTTTACAAGATGGGAATTAGCACTAATGGCCCCCGTAAACATCACCATAAGGAGATGCAGTGCATTAAATCCTGCAACATATCTCCCAGGTGTGCCTGGTCAGGCACAAAGGGTGGAAGGTGAGAGTGATGGGGAAGGAGGATTTAATACAAAGGAAGATACACATGATTGTATGGAATATTTGACCCAAAATTTTACCGCAAGGCCTGACATCAGTGACAACCCACTGGAAGATGCAGAACTCACGTTCTACACGGACGGTAGTTGTCACAGACAGTCAGACTCGGGAGACTTGTGTACTGGATACGCAGTCGTAGATGACCAAGACACCATAGAAGCGGAACCGCTAGGCCCACCTCACTCAGCCCAGGTTGCTGAACTGGTCGCCCTAACCAGAGCATGTGAATTGGCTAAGGGTAAGTCAGCCAATATCTACACCGATTCTAGATACGCATTCGGGGTAGTCCACGATTTCGGAGCCCTATGGCGCCTCAGAAATTTCATGACGGCAGCTGGTACACCGGTAGCGCATGCAGCTCACATAAAAAGGCTTCTAACAGCGATACAGGAACCCGACAGAGTGGCTGTTATCAAATGTAAAGCTCACACATATAGCCAAGACCCCGTATCACTTGGTAACAGCCGAGCAGACGAAGCTGCTAAGCTAGCAGCCGGTACCCCCAGACAGACAGACACCACACAACTGATGGTATTTAATACCATCAACACACAGAAGTTGTGTGAAATGCAGAATTTGTGTTCCACACAGGAAAGAGCGGTCTGGAAGGCAAAGGGATATGGCCAGGAGTCCTCAGGGCTCTGGACGGATGGACATGGTAAACCAGTGGCCCCCAAAGCATATCTTCCATGTCTGGCTGAGGCAGCTCACGGGCTGACTCATCTAGGCAAGGAGGGAATGTGCAAATTGGTAAGAGCATATTGGTGCGCCCCAGGATTCTCCTCTCATGCGAGTAAAAGAGCAATGTCATGCCTTACCTGTTTTAGAAAGAATATTGGAAAGGCAATACCTACAGAACCATCCCATATCCCACCTGCCGGCGGCCCTTTCCAGGTAATACAAATTGACTTTATACAATTACCCCCTTGTCGGAATTTGAAATATGTACTTGTCTGTATAGATGTTTTCTCGAATTGGGTCGAAGCATTTCCTGCAGCTACAAATACCGCCATGTTTACAGCTAAGAAAATTGTGCAGGAATTTGTATGTAGATATGGTATCCCTAGAATAATCGAAAGTGATAGGGGTACCCATTTTACAGGTGATGTCTTTCAAGGAATGTGTAAGTTAATGGGAATTGATAGCAAGTGATGGCAGAGACAGGATTGACATGGCCAGAAGCTTTACCCATTGTTTTGTACAGTATCAGAACCACTCCCAGGTCCCCTCTTAATCTGTCCCCCTTTGAAATCTTGTTTGGTCGACAACCGCATGTCATGATTAACCCTCAGGATGATTTGAAATGTAACAATGAAGTAACTGTAAAGTACTTGATTAACATGAGTAAACAGTTAAGGAACCAAAATGATAATCTAAAGTTAGTGATTCCTGATCTACCTGATAGTAATTGTCATGACATTGAACCTGGGGATTATGTAATGATACGAAATTTTCTACGCTCAGGTTGCCTTATTGACAGATGGGAAGGACCATACCAGGTCTTATTGACTAGCACTACAGCATTGAAGGTTGCTGAGAGAGAGACTTGGGTCCATTCATCCCACTGCAAGAAGGTTGCTGATCCAGAGAAGTCCCGTGATAGGGAACAGATGGTAGAGGTTGTATCACTGGAGTGTCTGTTCCAGGAGGACTGAGGCGGCACCTGAGCCTTGAAGACCGAAAGCAGTTGTCGACTCCCCACTCCCTTTTATTGTTTTTCTCCACTTCCCATCCCCTCTCCCTTGAAATTTCTTTTTCCCCCTTCTCATTCTTCTCCATTTCCTCCTCAAAGATGGACTTGCCCCAAGAGACTGTGATCCGGATTTTCCTGTTGACCATGATGTTGACCAGAGCAGTCTGTTCCGGCGAGAGTACCATGGAGGTCGAGAGAGGTTCTGGAATGGGTTCTGATGATAAAGATGGAGGCGTAGTTTTCCAAGATCAACCTAACCAACAAGCAAAGGCGAGTATCAGAAAACGACCCGATAGCATTGATCATAGAAGAAATTGTGACGGATTGTTAGCTGAAGAAAACTGTATCTGCAGGCTCTGTAACAATGTCATTGAGGATGGGTGCATAAAGAAATGCCAATCCAGTTTTAATATCCATATGGACCGGCATCCATTGAGTGACTATCACTCCTTAGTGGGTAATGTATTAAACAAAACAGATTGTTGGGTATGCTCTCAAGTACCTCAGGGTCATAGCAAATCAGGGCTAGTACCATTTCCTTTAACGATAGGGGAGGTACTTGAGTTAAATGGTGGGAGACCGGTGGACCGGAGGTTTAATATCTCCAGCCCTCCTAGTTTGAAGCTCCACCAATACCACGTGGATAGGTCCCTATTATGTTTTAACATCTCCAATCCCCGAAAACCGGGAAATTGGGAAGTGTCATGGAGTGACCACACCATGACCTTTTCGCATAGAGCAGATAGAATGCCTACAGATACAGAGCTTGTACGCCACATAGCCAGTAGAGGAAAATCTTTCCGGTATAGGTACACCTTAGGAAATAGGATTACTAGAGTCGGAGAAGTATCACCAGGATACTGTGCACATATCGTACAACCTGATACGTGTATTAAGCAGATGGAAGAATTAGGGTTAGGAGATTTCACCTGGAAGGTGTGTAACATGGTCATGTCCTTCTCCGTCCCATATGTTCTCCCCGATGATGCATATTTCATATGCGGGAGAAAGGCGTACAAGTGGCTTGCCCCAAACTCTGAAGGATTGTGTTATATTGGAAAAGTATTGCCTGAAGTAATGACTGTGTCACATGACAAAATGAAAGACATACACCGTGGTGCCCAAGCTCCTTATACTCACACTCATTACGAGCACCTCGTTAAAAGACAACTGTCAGAAAGGTTAGAGCACCCGGCCTCTGATCTGATCCATGAATCCACCGGGATTCAGGTTCTGGTGGCGTTAGATTTCACTCGCACCGCTCGAGGAGTGATGAATTATAGATACATTTCCACACTCGCCAATTTGTTAGATAATATCACTGAAATGTATGATGACACGTTTAGATACACTGGAGGAGACTGGGCACAAAAGTAAACTTTAGGACTACCTGGTGTGCACTGGCTCCTCCCCCTATGACCCTCCTCCAAGCCTCAGTTAGGATACTGTGCCCGGACGAGCGTACACAATAAGGAAGGATTATTGAATCCCGGGTAAGACTCATACCAGCCACACCAATCACACCGTACAACTCGTGATCTGAACCCAGTTAACAGTATGATAACAGAGGAGCCTCTCGAAAAGATGGCTCACTACAACAATAACCCGATTAGTTAACAATAACTATGTACAAGTATTGCAGATAATCCGCACTTGGGATGGGCGCCCAGCATCCACTACGGACTACGAGAAATAGATTTACCGGTGAGTAAAATCTTATTTTCTCTGACGTCCTAGCGGATGCTGGGAACTCCGTAAGGACCATGGGGATTATACCAAAGCTCCCAAACGGGCGGGAGAGTGCGGATGACTCTGCAGCACCGAATGAGAGAACTCCAGGTCCTCCTCAGCCAGGGTATTAAATTTGTAGAATTTTGCAAACGTATTTGCTCCTGACCAAGTAGCTGCTCGGCAAAGTTGTAAAGCCGAGACCCCTCGGGCAGCCGCCCAAGATGAGCCCACCTTCCTTGTGGAGTGGGCATTTACCGATTTTTGGCTGTGGCATGCCTGCCACAGAATGTGCCAGCTGAATTGTACTACAAATCCAACGAGCAATAGTCTGCTTAGAAGCAGGAGCACCCAGCTTGTTGGGTGCATACAGGATAAACAGCGAGTCAGATTTTCTGACTCCAGCCGTCATGGAAACATATATTTTCAGGGCCCTGACAACGTCTAGCAACTTGGAGTCCTCCAAGTCCCTAGTAGCCGCAGGCACCACAATAGGTTGGTTCAGGTGATACGCTGAAACCACCTTAGGGAGAAACTGAGGACGAGTCCTCAATTCCGCCCTGTCCGAATGGAAAATCAGATAAGGGCTTTTACAGGATAAAGCCGCCAATTCTGACACGCGCCTGGCCCAGGCCAGGGCCAACAGCATGACCACTTTCCATGTGAGATATTTTAACTCCACAGATTTAAGTGGTTCAAACCAATGTGACTTTTGGAACCCGAAAACTACATTGAGATCCCAAGGTGCCACTGGAGGCACAAAAGGAGGCTGTATATGCAGTACCCCTTTTACAAACGTCTGAACTTCAGGGACTGAAGCTAGTTCTTTCTGGAAGAAAATTGACAGGGCCGAAATTTGAACCTTAATGGACCCCAATTTCAGGCCCATAGAGACTCCTGTTTGCAGGAAATGTAGGAATCGACCCAGTTGAAATTCCTCCGTCGGGCCTTACTGGCCTCGCACCACGCAACATATTTTCGCCAAATGCGGTGATAATGTTTTGCGGTTACATCCTTCCTGGCTTTGATCAGGATAGGGATGACTTCATCCGGAATGCCTTTTTCCTTCAGGATCCGGCGTTCAACTGCCATGCCGTCAAACGCAGCCGCGGTAAGTCTTGGAACAGACAGGGTCCTTGCTGGAGCAGGTCCCTTCTTAGAGGTAGAGGCCACGGATCCTCCGTGAGCATCTCTTGAAGTTCCGGGTACCAAGTCCTTCTTGGCCAATCCGGAGCCACGAATATAGTGCTTACTCCTCTCCATCTTATAATTCTCAGTACCTTGGGTATGAGAGGCAGAGGAGGGAACACATACACTGACTGGTACACCCACGGTGTTACCAGAGCGTCTACAGCTATTGCCTGAGGGTCCCTTGACCTGGCGCAATACCTGTCGAGTTTTTTGTTGAGGCGGGACGCCATCATGTCCACCTTTGGTTTTTCCCAACGGTTTATAATCATGTGGAAGACTTCTGGGTGAAGTCCCCACTCTCCCGGGTGGAGGTCGTGTCTGCTGAGGAAGTCTGCTTCCCAGTTGTCCACTCCCGGAATTAATACTGCTGACAGTGCTATCACATGATTTTCCGCCCAGCGAAGAATCCTTGCAGCTTCTGCCATTGCCCTCCTGCTTCTTGTGCCACCCTGTCTGTTTACGTGGGTGACTGCCGTGATGTTGTCCGACTGGATCAACACCGGCTGACCTTGAAGCAGAGGTCTTGCTAAGCTTAGAGCATTGTAAATGGCCCTTAGCTCCAGGATATTTATGTGAAGTGATGTCTCCAGGCTTGACCATAAGCCCTGGAAATTCCTTCCCTGTGTGACTGCTCCCCAGCCTCTCAGGCTGGCATCCGTGGTCACCAGGACCCAGTCCTGAATGCCGAATCTGCGGCCCTCTAGAAGATGAGCACTCTGCAACCACCACAGGAGGGACACCCTTGTCCTTGGTGACAGGGTTATCCGCTGATGCATCTGAAGATGCGACCCGGACCATTTGTCCAGCAGGTCCCACTGGAAAGTTCTTGCGTGGAATCTGCCGAATGGGATTGCTTCGTAGGAAGCCACCATTTTTCCCAGAACCCTTGTGCATTGATGCACTGAGACTTGGCTCGGTTTTAGGAGGTTCCTGACTAGCTCGGATAACTCCCTGGCTTTCTCCTCCGGGAGAAACCCCTTTTTCTGGACTGTGTCCAGGATCATCCCTAGGAACAGAAGACGAGTCGTCGGAACCAGCTGCGATTTTGGAATATTGAGAATCCAACCGTGCTGCCGCAACACTACCTGAGATAGTGCTACACCGACCTCCAACTGTTCCCTGGATCTTACCCTTATCAGGAGATCGTCCAAGTAAGGGATAACTAAAACTCCCTTCCTTCGAAGGAGTATCATCATTTCGGCCATTACCTTGGTAAAGACCCGGGGTGCCGTGGACCATCCAAACGGCAGCGTCTGAAACTGATAGTGACAGTTCTGTACCACAAACGTGAGGTACCCTTGGTGAGAAGGGTAAATTGGGACATGAAGGTAAGCATCCTTGATGTCCAGAGACACCATGTAGTCCCCTTCTTCCAGGTTCGCAATCACTGTTCTGAGTGACTCCATCTTGAATTTGAACCTCTGTATGTAAGTGTTCAAAGATTTTAGATTTTAAATCGGTCTCACCGAGCCGTCCGGCTTCGGTACCACAACAGTGTGGAATAATACCCCTTTTCCTGTTGCAGGAGGGGTACCTTGATTATCACCTGCTGGGAATACAGCTTGTGAATGGCTTCCAAAACTGCCTCCCTGTCGGAGGGAGACGTCGGTAAAGCCGACTTTAGGAAACGGCGAGGGGGAGACGTCTCGTATTCCAATTTGTACCCCTGAGATACCACCTGAAGGATCCAGGGGTCTACTTGCGAGTGAGCCCACTGCGCGCTGAAATTCTTGAGAAGGGCCCCCACCGTGCCTGAGTCCGCTTGTAAAGCCCCAGCATCATGCTGAGGGCTTGGCAGAGGCGGGAGAGGGCTTCTGTTCCTGGGAACTGGCTGATTTCCGCAGCCTTTTTCCTCTCCCTCTGTCACGAGGCAGAAATGAGGAACCCTTTGCCCGCTTGCCCTTATGGGAACGAAAGGACTGCGCCTGATAATACGGCGTCTTCTTATGTTGAGAGGCGACCTGGGGTAAAAACGTGGATTTCCCAGCTGTTGCCGTGGCCACCAGGTCTTAAAGACCGACCCCAAATAACTCCTCCCCTTTATAAGGCAATACTTCCATATGCCGTTTGGAATCCGCATCACCTGACCACTGTCGTGTCCATAACCCTCTTCTGGCAGAAATGGACAGCGCACTTACTCTTGATGCCAGTCGGCAAATATCCCGCTGTGCATCACGCATATATAGAAATGCATCTTTTAAATGCTCTATAGGCAATAATATACTGTCCCTATCTAGGGTATCAATATTTTCAGTCAGGGAATCCGACCACGCCAACCCAGCACTGCACATCCAGGCTGAGGCGATTGCTGGTCGCAGTATAACACCAGTATGTGTGTAAATACATTTTAGGATACCCTCCTGCTTTCTATCAGCAGGATCCTAAAGGGCGGCCATCTCAGGAGAGGGTAGAGCCCTTGTTTTGACAAGCGTGTGAGCGCTTTATCCACCCTAGGGGGTGTTTCCCAACGCACCCTAACCTCTGGCGGGAAAGGATATAATGCCAATAACTTTTTAGAAATTATCAGTTTTTATCGGGGGAAACCCACGCTTCATCACACACCTCATTTAATTTCTCAGATTCAGGAAAACTGCAGGTAGTTTTTCCTCACCGAACATAATACCCCTTTTGGTGGTACTCGTATTATCAGAAATGTGTAAAACATTTTTCATTGCCTCAATCATGTAATGTGTGTCCCTACTGGAAGTCACATTTGTCTCTTCACCGTCGACACTGGAGTCAGTATCCGTGTTGGCGTCTGTATCTGCCATCTGAGGTAACGGGCGCTTTAGAGCCCCTGACGGCCTATGAGACGTCTGGACAGGCACAAGCTGAGTAGCCGGCTGTCTCATGTCAACCACTGTCTTTTGTAAAGAGCTGACACTGTCACGTAATTCCTTCCAACAGTTCATCCACTCAGGTGTCGACCCCCTAGGGAGTGACATCACTATTACAGGCAATTTGCTCCGCCTCCACATCATTTTCCTCCTCATACATGTCGACACAAACGTACCGACACACAGCACACACACAGGGAATGCTCTGATAGAGGACAGGACCCCACTAGTCCTTTGGGGAGACAGAGGGAGAGTTTGCCAGCACACACCAGAGCGCTATATATATACAGGGATAACCTTATATAAGTGTTTTTCCCCTTATAGCTGCTGTATTGTTAATACTGCGCCTAATTAGTGCCCCCTCTCTTTTTTAACCCTTTCTGTAGTGTAGTGACTGCAGGGGAGAGCCAGGGAGCGTCCCTCCAACGGAGCTGTGAGGGAAAATGGCGCCAGTGTGCTGAGGAGATAGGCTCCGCCCCCTTCTCGGCGGCCTTTTCTCCCGCTTTTCAGTGTAATCTGGCAGGGGTTAAAATTCATCCATATAGCCCTGGGGTCTAAATGTGATGTATTTTCGCCAGCCAAGGTGTTTTTATTGCTGCTCAGGGCGCCCCCCCCCAGCGCCCTGCACCCTCAGTGACCGAAGTGTGAAGTGTGCTGAGGAGCAATGGCGCACAGCTGCAGTGCTGTGCGCTACCTTGGTGAAGACAGGTTGTCTTCTGCCGCCGATTTTCCGGACCTCTTCTTGCTCCTCGATGCAGTGAGCCTGTTGCCAGCAGGTCTCACTGAAAATAAAAAACCTAAAGCTAAACTTTTCACTAAGCAGCTCAGGAGAGCCCCTAGTGTGCACCCTTCTCGTTCGGGCACAAAAATCTAACTGAGGCTTGGAGGAGGGTCATAGGGGGAGGAGCCAGTGCACACCAGGTAGTCCTAAAGCTTTACTTTTGTGCCCAGTCTCCTGCGGAGCCGCTATCCCCCATGGTCCTTACGGAGTTCCCAGCATCCACTAAGACGTCGGAGAAATAACATTAAAAACTCATGTCGACCTTTTGACCTGTCGACCTAGAACATGTCGACCTAAACACCCTGTCGACCTAGACCCCCTGTCGACCTAGTTACTGTCGACCAATAGTGGTCGACCTAGACATTGTAGACCTTGTTACTGTCGACCTTCAATACCACACCCGGACCACGTAGCCGCCTTGCACAATTGTTCTGCGGATGCGCCACGGCAGACCCCCCAAAAAGGTCCAACAGACTGAGTAGAATGGGTTTTCATAGCAGCAGGAGCTGGGTGTCCAGCCTGCGCATAAGCTTGTGCAATCACCATTCTAATCCATCTGGCCAAGGTTTGCTTATTCGCAGGCCAGCCACGTTTGTGAAAAACAAAAAGTACAAAAAGGGAATCTGACCTACGGATAGAGGCAGTCCTTTCCCCATAAATATGGAGAGCCCGTACCACATCCAAAGATCGCTCTTTGGAGGACAAACCAGAAGAGAGGAAGGCCGGAACAACAATCTCTTGGTTAAGGTGAAAAGATGATACCACCTTAGGCAAATAACATGGGCGAGTTCTAAGAACTGCCCGGTCACCGTGAAAAATCAGAAAGGGTGGGCGACAGGACAAAGTGCTTAAGTCTGACACCCTCCTAGCAGAGGCAATGGGCAACAGAAAAACGACCTTCAGCATAAGGCATTTAAAGTCCACAGACTCAAGAGGTTCAAATAGAGACTCTTGTAGGGCATTCAGAACAAAAGACAGATCACATGGAGCCACAGGAGGGACATAGGGAGGCTGAATCCGTAAAATATCCTGAGTGAAAGTATGAACGTCAGGAAGAGATGCAATTTTCCTCTGGAACCATACTGACAAGGCAGATATATGAACCTTGAGGGAAGCCAGACGAAGGCCTACGTCTAGGCCTTGTTGTAGAAAAGTCTGGAAGTTCTGAAAGTATATGCATCATAGTTCTTACCAGCACACCAGGTGAAGTAAGAATTCTAAACCCTGTAATAAATCCAAGCTGAAGCTGGTTTACAGGCTTTTAGCATAGTTTGAATGACCGCCTCAGAGAATCCTTTGGCTCTCAGGAATGAAGCTTCAAGAGCCTCGCCATCAAAGCCAGTCTTGCCAGGTCTGGGTAGACACAAGGGCCCTGAACGAGGAGGTCTGGGCGTTGAGGAAGTAGAAGAGGACGCTCTATCGAGAGACCCTGAAGGTCTAAGAATCAATGCCATATGGGCCACGCTGGAGCGACTAGAAGTAGTATTCCTCCTTCTTGCTTGAACTTCCGTAGAATCATGGGCAGAAGTGACACCGGAGGGAACATGTAGGGCAGCCGAAAGTGCCATGGAATTGCCAGTGCATCCACGAATGCTGCTTTCGGATACCTTGTCCTTTCTCTGAAGACCGGAACCTTGTGATTGTGTCGAGACTCCACCAGGTCTACAGCTGTTAGGCCCCACTTGTCCACTAGGAGTTTAAAGACTTCAGGATGAAGACTCCACTCTCCGGTGTGTACGTCCTGACGACTGAGGGAGTCCGCTTCCCAGTTGAGGACCCCCGGAATGAACACTGCCGATATTGCTGGCAGATGGCGTTCCACCCATTGAAGGATTTTTGACACTTCCATCATTGCCATGCGGCTTCGAGTGCCACCTTGATGATTTATGTACACCTCTATGGTGGCGTTGTCTGATTGTACTTGAACATGCCTTTTCTGTAGAAGAGGCAGGGCAAGTGTGAACGCATTGAACTCTGCCCACAATTCCAGAATGTTTATCGGGAGGAGAGATTCCTCCCTGGTCCACTGACCCTGGAGAGAGTGTTGCTCCAACACTGCGCCCCAACCCCGCAGGCTGGCATCCATCGTTAGGAGTACCCAGTTGTAAATCCAGAAGGGACGGCACCTGCTCAACTGTTGATCCTGTAGCCACCAGCTCAGTGACAGATGAACCGCCGGAGTCAAGAAAACAATTTGAGACCTGATCCAATGAGGCAGGCCGTCCCACTTGGAAAGGATTAACATCTGCAGAAGGTGGGAATGAGATTGAGTTTACTCTACCATGTCGAAAGTCGAAACCATGAGGCCTAGTACTTGCATCGCCCAGTGTATCAATACTCTTGTGCGAGAGAGAAAGCATCTGATCCTGCCCTGAAGTTTCAGGATCTTCTCTGGAGACAAGAACAATCGTTGGTTGTGTGTGTCCAACAGTGCCCCTAGGTGCACCATGCTTCGAGCAGGGACCAGCGAGGACTTTTTCCAGTTGATGATCCACCCGTGGGCTTGTAGGAATTGGACCGTCAGTTCCAGATGACTGAGGAGAACCGCCGGGGAGTTTGCCAGGATCAGTAAATCGTCCAGATACGGCAAGATACTGATACCCTGAGGGGGGAGAATGACCGTCATCACAGCCATGACCTTGGTGATGATCTGAGGAGCCGTGGTCAGTCCAAAAGGCAAAACCTGGAATTGATAATGTAGGTTGCCAATAGCAAACAATGCACATTTATTAGCAAGCTGATCAATCAGATTGTGATGTCACTCAGGTGCTAAAAGGGAGGGGTAATTCTGGGTAAGAGGAAAACATTTTGCTATCCTTGATGCACACTGAGTGAGAAATAGCACTACATAAAATCAGATAATACAGAGATCTTAGTTGCGTATATCTGCAAATATAGGGTTTAGCCCCCAGGCCGAATGGCAAGGCGTCTCTGTCACTGGGGGTCCCTAAGTGTGGGTCTAGGGTGCGGGACCCCATCATGTTGGCACAGGCCGGCTACCCCAGGGCAGCACACAGGTGAAAATTAATAAGGGTTAATAAGAAGCACATAAGTGCTATGTAAGTGAGGTGTGATTAAAGTAATCTCCTATATAATAGCCCTGTGATTTTCTGTGCCTGGCCCTCTAACGCTGGGCGTGGCTAGGAGCTCTCATTGGGTTAGTGGCAGGTCTATCACACCCAGTCCACAGCTGATTAGGTGAGAAACGCCCTCACACACAGGTTACTTCCAATGGGAGGCTCTGCCCTTTGCCTGCTGTGTTTTCACAGAGCAGGATTAGCAATGGGGCTGATGGAGCTGCAGCTCCAGCCCCACACCCCAAAATAGTCCCCCTGCATCTGCAGCAACACACCCTCCAACAATTTACACATAAACACTGATGCACATTCGAAAAGGGGGCGTGTCCACGGATACAACACCGTGACCACGCCCCTTTTCCTGTACTTTCAATGGAAGCTTGGAGAATCAAAAACCGGTACAGACCATAAAAAAAAGGGACTGTACCTGCCAGGAAGGTGCAGCTGGAGGGTATGCCACTGCATCTGCAGCAAGTCTCTGCGCTGTACATAGGGGGAAAACATCCTTTTGCTGCAGCGTCCTATGGGGCTCATTCCAAGTTGATTGCTAGCTGCATTCGTTCGCTGTGCAGCGATCAGGCAAAAACGCTGCACTTCTGCGCATGCATATGCAGCGCAATGCTCACGTGCGGCGTACTATTACAACGAACGAGGGTCTAGCGATACTTTTCAGTCGCACAGGCAGCCGCAGAGTGATTGACAGGAAGAGGGCGTTTCTGGGTGTCAACTGACCGCTTTCAGGGAGTGTTCGGAAAAACGCAGGCGTGGCTGGGCGAACGCAGGGCGTATTTGTGACGTCAAATCAGGAACTGAATGGTCTGAAGTGATCGCAAGCGCTGAGTAGGTCTGAAGCTACTTTGAAACTGCACAAAATATTTTTGGACCCACTCTCCGATCCCTTCGTTCGCACTTCTGCTAAGCTAAAATACACTCCCAGCGGGCGGCGGCAAATCGCGTTTGCACGGCTGCTAAAAACTGCTAGCAAATGATCAACTCGGAATGACCACCAATGTCTTGCTGCCAGTCCACCTGCCCCCTATTTATTAATAATAATCATTGCAATAAAATTTTGCATTTTAAGTGAGGTTCTTTGCATAGTTATGGCCATAAGTAACTGCTTGCCCACCCCGTCCAGGTGACCTCATTAGTCGGGCAAGTCCCTAACATTTTGGGGGGTACAAATCTAGGGTGCGGGACCCCCCAAAATGAAGCAGCTGAGTGACCCCAGGGCAACACAAAGGTGAACAAAATATATAGTGAAAAAGTGAAAATAGTGAGGGAGGCTGCTGAAAAGAGCAGGGGTAAATTAGTGAGAGGTAATGAAGTGAGAGATAAAGTAGTGAGAGGTAAAGTAGTGAAAAGTGAAGGAAGGAAATTAATTACATGGTAATGTTTGAATTGTGCACCTGCAACCTTTTCCTTTGTATGAACTTCTGCATTGTACCTGCGACTGAGTGTGCCTGTAGCTGCTGTGTGGATTCCATTCTTGTGTATCACACGTATTGCTATCACTATATTCTGTTCCCTGGGTCTCATATACAGTGCTACACAGGATATACTGTTTTGTATTTTTCACTGTGTTTTTCAGTCACCTCACACCACTTAAATCCTCTGTTTGTGCTTTGTAGTTACTGTCACATAACATAGGGGGTTATTTGCAGATTTTGTATTTGTCTGGCTATATTGTACTGTTACGCCCTAAGGCTACATTCCCTGTAATGTCTGCTACACAGGGCGGGAAATACGCAGATGCTCCTGCCTCATGCAGTGCTGGCTCCACGGATATACCTGAGGGAGAAGTTTCAGCTGAGGGTTCAGGCACTGGGTGATAGACTCCTTCAAGTCAGCTCGCAGCACCTGTGGCCAATCAGGACCCACCTTGGGCAGCATTTTCAAGTATGCTGACTATGCTTGTAACACGCCTTACGCCCCCTGTGGGACCTCCTGTGCCATTACAGCCACATATTGTCCCTGTAGTTAATCTGCCCTGGGCGGATACTCTGTCTAACCAGTTACAACAATTACATCAATCTGTGGTTAAACGAAAGTCTACCCCACATCCTTCTGGGGCCAAGGGGTCATCTAAGCAGGCCATTTCTTCCTCACAATCCACTAATATTTTGGATAATTCGTCCGATGAGGATGGGTATTATACTGATCCGTTAGACACTGAAACAGTTGCTTCCGATGAGGAATCTACAATTCAGGTTGATGTTCCTGACTTAGTGGAGGCTATCAAGCTGATTCTACAGATTGATGATGAGATGGAGCCTCCTGCTACGCCTAAGAAACCTGATAAATTCAAATGTCAGAAGTAAAGTAGTTTTACCACATTCTGACCTTTTAATTGACATATGTCAGGAATCCTGGTCGTCTCCAGCAAAGAAATTTTCCCTGTCTAAAAAGATGCTAGCTCGTTATCCTATCCCTGCGCAATTGAGTAACAAGTGGAAAACTCCACCGCCGATGGACTCTCGTGGCACGTCTCATGGTGTCCTCTACTCTTTCTGTCACCACCGTCACCTCCCTGAAGGAACCGACGGATAAGTGTGTGGAGGGATGCCTGAAGTCTATTTGCACTCTTACATAGACCCACTATGGCAGCCTCCTGGGCTGTAAAAGGAATTGAAGCATGGGTTCAGGCAATTGAGGAGCTATCTCAGGATTTTTCTAACACTGCCAGACAATATCTGTCGTATATTACCACAGCCTCCCACTATATTCAGAAGGCGGCCTCTGGAGCAGGCGTAATGGCAGCCAAGGCGTCTACTACATCTATCCTGGCTCGCCGGATTCTGTGATTAAGGTCCTGGAAGGTGGATCTGGACTCTAAGAAGACCTTGGAGGTGCTTCCTTTTAAGGGAGACATAATATTTGGCGAGGATTTGAACAAGATTGTGAATGACTTGGCGACGGCCAAGACTGCGTTTCTCCCAAGTACTAATCCTTCTGTTCCAAAGGCTAAGAGTACCACTTTTCATTCCTTTCGACCTCCAGGTAAAGTAAAAGGTTAGGCGTACCTGAGACAGGCTCGTTCTTCCAAAACCACTTAGCCCAAATCTAAACAATCTTGGGCCACCCGTCAGCATGCTTCAAAACAAGACAAGCCTGCTGCATGATGGGGCAGGCCTCCCCCTGGGGGACCTCAGGGTGGGAGGCCAACTTCTGCAGTTCGCCCAGGCCTGGTTAAAGACCACTTCTGATGCCTGGGTGCGGGAAGTTGTCTCTCATGGGTACACAATCTCTTTCAAAAGATGTCCCCCTCACCAGTTTTGCACAACGGTTATCCCTTCGGATCCGTTGAAAGCGCAATCCTACACTTGGTTGTGAAATCCCTCCTGGACACAGGAGTAGTATTGCCAGTACCGCTGTCTCAGAGAGGCAAGGGATACTATTCGAACCTGTTTCTAATTCCGAAGCCAAATGGGTCTTTCCGGCCTATACTCAAACTCAAATCTTTGAACAAATTTGTGATAGTATCCAAATTCTGTATGGACACTCTGCGGTCTATTGTACTGGCCATGGAGCCCAAGTACTATATGGTATCCCTGGACATACAGGATGCTTACCTGCATATACCTATTGCAATGTCGCATAAGCAATATCTGTGGTTTGCTATTGGCAAGAGAAAAGCATTTTGCTATTCCGATGCACACTGAGTGAGAAATAGCAATACATAATAATCAGATAATACAGAGATCTTAGTTGCTTATATCTGCAGATTTAGGGTTAACCCTATATCACAATCTGATTGAGCAGCTTGCCAATAAATGTGCATTGTATTTCAGAGATGCATGGGTCAGCATTAGGAGGAATTGCTGACTCCATTGAAGAAGTTAGGGGTGTCTCCGGGTAAGCTGGCTCTCAGATGCTGTAGGAGCCATTATCATGTGGCCTTACACTGGGCTATCAGACACAGACATATTTGTTATTATTTATGGGGTGGGTTTGCGGTGCGATTTCCCCTGTGTTGGTGCAGCTGAGCTGCTTCAGGTCGGCACACCCCAACACCTTATTAACACTTTATTTTTCCCTATCACTTTGTATATATTTTTGTACTAGGTGATTCATCGCGCCCTACGGGCGCTCTTCACACCGTCATAAGGGGCTGCGCCCCCTTAACCCTTGCACACCCTTGTGGCGTGGAATATTTTTATTATATGGAGTATTACATCCAATCATAATTGTGTGAGTGGTTAAATTTGCACGGACAAAGGGCGTGCAATGGTTAAGGGGTCGTAGCCCCTTGCAACGGCGCGAACAGCGCACGCAGGGCCTGGTGAATCACCTAGTAAGTGCTGTGGTTGGGGGAGTAGGGGGTGCGGGGAAGAGGCGGATGGGATCCTGGGGTGCCATGGGATGGGCGGTTGTGGTGGGGTCGCAGGTAGGGGAGGGTGCGTGGGTGCTGCGGGTGGTGGTCCGAACCCGCTTCAGGTGGGGGAGGAGCAGTTGCGGGGTTGCCCCAGGTGGGGGAGGGGTGGACGCAGTGGTGCGGCGGGAGGTACGGGGTCGCTGCGGGTGGGGGAGGGGGTCCAGAGCTATCGCGGGTGCTGGAGGGGGAGTGTGGGGGTGCCGTGGATGGAGCTCGGAGGTACTGTGAGTGGGGGAGGGGCGGGTAATGCTTCTCCTGTCAGAAGCTAAGCTGCTGTCCTCCCTTGGGCAGTGGCTCTGCCGGAGACTCGCACAGCAGGCAGTCACTATTGTTTGCGCCGGTGTCCCAACGCGCCGCATTACAGGGAAGAAGATGTACGCAATAAACTACAGGTCCCAGCAGCTCTATGGGGCGGAATGCTTCGGCGCTAAGGGCTGCTGGGAGCTGTAGTTTATGTAGTGCGTCTACTTCCCTGTAATGCGGCGCGTTGGGACACTGGTGATAACAATAGAGACTGGCTGGCAGAACTGAGTGACTGGCTGAATCAATATGAGAGATTTATGAGAGCTACTGTCAGCATATTTTTTATGGATCAGTGACTCACACTGAGGAAGCCGCCGAGGTTTAAAGGCAGGGAAACGCGTCTGTTTCGTCTCCCACATACACGGTATAGCGGAGATACATTTACCAGCCGTCTGGTTAATAATATACCCGAGTGCAAAGAGGGGCACAAGGTGGAGAAGTGACCATATACTCCTGAGAAAGCTGATGGTGAGCAAGCAGCCGGGAGGAACATCGTTGGCATAGAGGTGATCTACGGACTCCAGCCGGGGAGGGTAATCATCCAACTGCGGTGAAATAGGTTTGCTGACTGATCCATAAAAAATATGCTGAGATATATTATCTGCTGACAATAGCTCTGGATTTAGCATAGACTATTTTTGCATGGCCACGCATGACTGCTTATTATCAAACTAATTTGGCAGTTAAAACTCACAAAAAGCTATTAATTCCATTACTAAAGTAACAGGCATTTATCAACTGCAAAGAAAGGAGCTTTCAAGAGCATGCTTTTATTGCTACATTGGACATGTGGACTGAACAGTAAACTTGTAGCCATAATAGAAAGTATCATTCAAGGACTTTTATACAAAGACTTGGTTTGCAGTTATATTACAGTTTTTGCAGGTCACTGTCTGTATGGATGGGTGTAATGTATATGTGTTTTACTAAAATGTGAGTCAATTTTATTGATACTGGCCGGTATTAACTTTAGTTTTCATAATTAACCATTTAATAATAAAATCTACTACAGATCAAATTAGCACTTTCCTTTTGCTTTTTCTTGTTCTACTGATTAGGAGGGGTTTATAAACCAATTACCCCTGGGAAAGCAGCAATTTCTTCTGTGCAATAAAGGCACCTGTGGTTTTTTGGTTTTGTTCTTCAATGTTTGTTCACTTTTTTTTTTTTACTGTTCAGAAATCACTTTGTCCTTTACACCACGGCTACACTGCACTAAATGTAAAGATATAGGGGTATATGCGAATCGCGGCAATTTTTCGGCCGTTTTTTAATTCAACACAATTCGACCGTCTAATTTCGGCAAGTGGGTGTCAAAATTGACCATATTCAATAAAAAACGGATTTGACAGTCCCGCTGTCGAAAAACGGCCGATTTAACGGATTTTTATCCGATTTTTTAAAAACGGTAAAAAAACTGTAAAAAACCCGGAAAAAAAATTACGTGGGGTCCCCCCTCCAAAGCATAACCAGCCTCGGGCTCTTCGAGCCGGTCCTGGTTCTAAAAATCCAGGGGGGGAAATGACAGGGGATCCCCCGTATTTTTAAAACCAGCACCGGGCTCTGCGCCTGGTACTGGTGCAAAAAATACGGCGGACAAAAAGAGTAGGGGTCCCCCGTATTTTTTACACCAGCATCGGGCTCCACTAGCTGGACAGATAATGCCACAGCCGGGGGTCACTTTTATACAGCGCCCTGCGGCCGTGGCATTAAATATCCAACTAGTCACCCCTGGCCGGGGTACCCTGGGGGAGTGGGGACCCCTTTAATCAAGGGGTCCCCCCCAGCCACCCAAGGGCCAGGGGTGAAGCCCGAAGCTGTCCCCCCCCCATCCAAGGGCTGCAGATGGGGGGCTGATAGCCTTGAGAAATTTGAAAGAATATTGGTTTTTCCTGTAGTACTACAAGTCCCAGCAAGCCTCCCCGCAAGCTGGTACTTGGAGAACCACAAGTACCAGCATGCAGGAGGAAAACGGGCCCGCTGGTACCTGTAGTTCTACTGAAAAAAAATACCCAAATAAAAACAGGAGACACACACCGTGAAAGTAAAATTTTATTTCATACATGCCGACACATACATACCTATGTTGACCCGCCGACTGCCACGCCCCCCTTGTCACTGAAGAATCCGGGGTACCTGTGAAAAAAATTATACTCACCTCAATCCAGTGTCCGGATCTTTTACAATAATCCTCGTACTTGGCAAAAAAAAAAAAACGAACACCCGAACCAGCCGGACTGAAAGGGGTCCCATGTTTATACATGGGACCCCTTTCCCCGAATGCAGAGACTCCCCCCGTGACTGCTGTCACAGAAAGGTCTCTTCAGCCAATCAGCGAGCGCAACGTCCTGGCACTCTGCCAATTGGCTATGCGCGTCTGCTATCAGACAGCGCATCGCACAGCTCCCTCCATTAGTTTCAATGGTGGGAACTTTGCGTCAGCGTTGAGGTCACCCGCGGTCAGCGGCTGACTGCGGGTAACCCCACCGCTACCCGCAAAGTTCCCACCATTGAAAGTAATGGAGGGAGCTGTGCGATGCGCTGTCTGACAGCAGACGCGCATACAGCCAATCAGGTGAGTGCCACGAAGTAGTGCTTCCTGATTGGCTGAAGGGACCTTCTGTGACAGAAGTCACGTGGGGTCCCGGCATTCGTGGAAAGAGGTCCCATGTGTAAACATGGGACCCCTTTCAGTCCGTTTGGTCCGGGTGTTCGTTTTTTTTGTTTGCCAAGTACGTGGATTATAACCTGGACACTGGATCAGGTGAGTATAATTTTATTCACAGGTACACGTGGATTCTACTTGGACAAGTGGACAGAGGTCGGCGTGTGAACATAGGTAAGTATGTGTGTGTCGACATGTGTGTAATAAAGTTGTACTATCATGGTGTGCGTCTCCTGTTTTTATTTGGGTATTTTTTTCCAGTAGAACTACAGGTACCAGCGGGCACGTTTTTCTCCCGCATGCTGGTACTTGTGGTTCTCCAAGTACCAGCTTGCAGGGGAGGCTTGCTGGGACTTGTAGTACTACTGGAAAAATCAATATTCTTTCAAATTTCTCAATGCTAACAGCCCCCCATCTGCAGCCCTTGGATGGGGGGGACAGCCTCGGGCTTCACCCCTGGCCCTTGGGTGGCTGTGGGGGGGGACCCCTTGATTGAAGGGGTCCCCACTCCCCCAGGGTACCCCGGCCAGGGGTGACTAGTTGGATATTTAATGCCACGGCCGCAGGGCGCTGTATAAAAGTGACCCCCGGCTGTGGCATTATCTGTCCAGCCAGTGGAGCATGATGCTGGTGTAAAAAATACAGGGGACCCCAACTCTTTTTGTCCGCCGTATTTTTTGCACCAGCACCAGGCGCAGAGCCCGGTGCTGGTTTTAAAAATACGGGGGATCCCCTGTCATTTCTCCCCCCTGGATTTTTAGAACCAGGACCGGCTCGAAGAGCCCGAGGCTGGTTATGCTTTGGAAGGGGGAACCCACGCCATTTTTTTTTCAGGATTTTACCATTCCATTTAAAAAAAATATATATATATTTTTAAAAATATATAAATAATACTTGTGCCTCCAAAATAGACAAACCAAGTACCTAATTCCTTCTAATATAAATAGATATGCTATTACCAATAAAAAAAAACACCAAAAAAAACATGTTTTACATTTTTTGTATTAGATTCCCCCACCAAAGTGGGGGAATTGACGAATTTACTGTCTAAAAGCACTGTTGTCGAATTTCCAAACTTCAATTGAATATACTTTTGGCGAATTGCCGTATTTGTACCATTGCAGAAATGTCGAATTCGACAAATGTCGAATTTCAAAAAGTCGAATTTTGAAAGTCCGTTTTTTTGACGGAAAGTACTGAATTGCATTGTCGATTATTTTTTTGGGCCAAAAAAGTCCCGTTTTAAGTCAATTTCGGGAATTCGACCGCAATTGCATATACCCCATAGTAAGTCTGTTTAACGGGCTCTACACACTGGGCGATTTCAGCGATTTTAACGACCAATGATATTATCTTTGGTCGATCTTTCCCCAACGATTTTTGCATACACACTGGACGATATCTATGGCCAAAACGACAGTACAATACATCGTCCAAATTGGATTGCATATATAAGCGATGATTGACCAACGATGAACGACTTGTGGGGATTGGCTTCGTTCATCGTTGGTGCATACACACTGATCGATATGAATGACTTATTGTTCATTTTTTAACGATATCCTTCATATCTATCATGGTTATCACAAAGTGTGTAGGTCCCTTAAGACAGACTACACTTGAATACCAATGGTCCAAATGATTATAGGATATAGGGGCAGATGTATTAAGCCTGGGGAAAGCATAAGGAAGTGATAAACCAGTGATACGTGCAAGGTGATAACTCACCAGCCAATCAGCTCCTGTTAATTTACATATTGGAGCTGATTACCTCATAGACAGCCTGCAACAATAAACTATGGCCCTCATTCCGAGTTGTTCGCTCGCAAGGCGATTATAGCAGAGTTACACACGCTAAGCCGCCGCCTACTGGGAGTGAATCTAAACTTCTTAAATGTGCGACCGATGTATGCGCAATATTGCGATCACAAACGAGTTAGCAGTTTTTGAGTAACTCCAGACTTACTCTGCCTGTGCGATCAGTTCAGTGCTTTTCGGTCCCGGCTGACGTCATAAACACACCCAGCGTTCGGCCAAGCACTCCCACCGTTTCTCCAGACACGCCTGCGTTTTTTCCGGAAACGGTAGCGTTTTCAGCCACACGCCCCTTAAACGCCGTGTTTCCGCCCAGTAACACCCATTTCCTGTCAATCACATTACGATCGCCGGAGCGATGAAAACACCGTGAGTAAAACTACTTTCTTCTTAGTAAAGTTACTTGGCGCAGTCGCAGTGCGAACTTTGCGCATGCGCTCTAAGCGGAATTTCACTGCGATGCGATGAAAATCTCCGAGCGAACAACTCGGAATGAGGGCCTATGATTCACTGAACAACTTCCCCACACAAGAAATACCAATTACAAGCAAGTCATTACATCACAAACTTTAAAAACATAGGGGTATATTTACTAAGCTCCCGATTTTGACCGTGATGGCGTTTTTTCTTCTAAGTGTCATCTCGGTCATTTACTAAACAGTATTTACGGCAGTGATGAGGGCATTCGTATTTTTTTCCTTGTCCAAGTCTAAAATTAAGAATGAATACACCATCGGTCAAATTACGCCTGTTTAGATGTGAATCTCGGTCATTTACTAACCATTCGTAATTGTATTTGCTGCCGCGAAAATGCTTTTGCGGCCGCGAAAAATTACGATTCGCATTTTTTTCCTAAAAAAAAACGCGCCAGCCTTTGAAAACCGCGTTTACATGTGAACTTAATTTTCCATTACTCACACCTGATTTTTTGGGCCTATAAAAGTGTTTCAGCCACATTCTGAACTACTCTCACTCTGAAATGGCGGCTGTAGTGTGTGGCAATGGTTTTTTGTTGGCTGTGGGATACGTTAGACTGCTTCATGAGGCTCCCAGGAATCAGGACCAGGTAAGTGAACATGGCCAACAGGTTGTCCAGGTACCGCGGAGGCTGCGCCAGCCTCGTTTTTTTAAAGGGCGTTTAAACTTAAATGCATTGTCCGATGATAGGGTCATACAGATGTTCCGCCTAAATAGAAACAACATTTTCCACCTGTATGACCTTGTCAAACTGGGCATAGACCCTGAGACAGCACGCTCTCGCTCTGTCTCAGGCCTACACAAACTCCTGGCTGTGTTACACTTTATGGCTACTGGGAGCTTCCAGGCTGTGGCAGGCGACGTCATTGGGATCTCACAGCCCACCTTTTCAAGATATTTGATGCAGGTGAGTCTACAAATACCTATGCGGTTATGGCTAAGTGTTGCTTGTGTAATTTGAAACACCACAGTATTGTAGAGACTACCTAACATGACACTCACCTTAGCTTCTTTAATGTCCACTCAGGTTTTGGATGTGTTGGAGCCACACATTAAAGCCTCAATCTGCTTCCCTACCGAGGAGTCGGAGTGGAGTGCTGTCAGGGTAGCTTTCTATGAGCTTGCTGGCATGCCCAATGTGCTGGGGGCCATAGATTGCACACACGTTCAGCTGAGATCACCTAAGGGCCGCCAGTATATATATACTAATAGGCATATGGATCAATCAACTAATGTCCAGGTGGTCTGTGATGCAAAATTAAAAATTATGAGAGTTGTTGCAGGTTACCCTGGTGCCTGCCATGACTCCTTCATCCTCAGTCAGTCATCGCTCTTCGATAAATTTGAGGAGGGACAAATGCCTGATGGCTGGCTGTTGGGTATGTTGAAAATGTTATGTGTGTATGTCTTTTAACCACAGCCTAGTTTTTGTAGGAGGTGATAGAATAATCTAACATATGTCCTAATGTTGACTATATATGTTTTTCAGGTGATGGGGGTTACGGCTGCTACTCTTGGCTCCTTACTCCATTGTCCCAACCTGATTCTCCTGCTGAACACAGTTATAATCATGCACATAAGGCTACACGGAATGTGATAGAAAGATGTTTTGGGGTGCTGAAGTCACGTTTTCGGTGTCTTGATAAATCTGGTGGCCTTTTGTTGTATAGTCCCTCAAAGGTGACTAGGATTGTGTTCTGCTGCTGTTTTCTCCATAATCTGTGTTTAAGCCAACATCTTGCACATGGTGAGGGAGAAAGCAGCCAGCAAGCAGAGGAGTTAGAACCATCTGGTGACAGTGTCAGTACAAATGTAGGGAGGCAGGTACGTCAAGAAGTGATCCTGCGATATTTTACAGGTTAGTTTTATTATGCTGTAATTAGCCTTCACTAAACACTTTCCTATACTTTCTATTGTGTGTTCTGTTACTTACTGTTTGTTGTTTATAGTGGTGTGTCCATTGTGCTTAGTTGATGCTAACAAAACATTTACAGTCATTACCCTTGAAAAACCTAACATCATACATACAGACCAGCTTCATACATTTTTGAGTCGGACACAGGAATGTGTTTTTAAAACAAAAGCTTTTATTTTTTCTTAACAACAGTTTACTGTTATTTTTTTCTCTTGTGTGTGCTGGGTGCTGGCTCACTGGCACGTGCTCTTGATGAACGCCGGACAGGGGAGGTTACTGGCGTTTGAACAGGGGTTGTGGTTCCAGAGCTGGAGGTAGCTTGATGGCCACCCATGTTAGCAATATTGCTGCTCAGATTATTCAAACTGGCAATCAGCTGAGTGTTTGTAGCAGTGTGGCTGGCTACTATCCTGGATAAGGCCTCATTCACCACTTGATTGTGTTGTATTATCTGTACAAGTGCCTGCTGATGTCGCTGTTGGTCATCTATAATGCGTGTTAAGTTGGCGTTCATTTGACTGTTTTCCGCCCTAATTTGCTCCATAGAGGTCGCCATTCTCCCTACTTGTACTATTAGTCTGCCCGAGTTGCGACTAAGACGCGGAAGATGATGGGGCAGACTGGCAAGGTGTTGTGTGTGTTGGGTGAGGGTGGCATTGCTTTGGGCCTGTTGGCTTGTCCAACTTGCCCAAAAGTCGTCAGGAATTTGGGTTTGGGGCGGAGCTTGTGCCAGTTGTGGACTGCTGGTTGGTTGGGGTATATCCTGCAACTGGATTGGCATGCTTGGATCAACAGCTGTAAGTTGCAGTGTGAATGATGGCTGTTGTTCTGGTCCCTGCTGCTCGTCACCGGACATCAAGTTGGGCTCTGTATGGGGGAGGCAACATGCAATGTTGTTTGTTTTTAAATTTGGCGTGGCTAATACAACACATTAATACATTCCTAATAAGACATTTTTGTAATATTACCTCTTGTTGTTCTCTACGTTAACAATTTTGCACTTTTTTCAAACATAAACCCCACACAGGCACAGACATTGTCAAATTTGCATATTCCTCACCTAACTAACTTCCCTCCACAACATTACACTGTTAGATTCCCTCCCCTCACCACGAGATAGACTACTTACCTGTATAGTGCCGAGGAGCAGAGCAAGTAAGCCATCTACATACTGGACAGGGACGATGTGTGATCACTATTTTGGCTTTTGGGTTTTGAACTAAAATTTAATTGACTTCATAATTTTGAACAATGAGAACGTGTGTGTGCTTAATGTATCCTCAAATCTGTTTTTTACAAACAACTAGATTGTCTAGACCATCCACTAAGACCTTATTTATTTTAAGCAAATCACCTTGAGCAATTGAAGACATTACATCACATTGATTGCAGGGGAAAACATGTAAACTCCAAACCAACTAACAACATCATAAATGTACTGTGTATATTATTGCTTATGTGTTTTTTATCCAATTTTACTCACCAGATAACTGAGGTGATCTGGGCTCATCACTCTGCGAACTCGCCAATAGTGCCAGTGGTGGCTGGGATGACACTGCCGATAGCCTTCGCCTGGGTGGGGATGATGGAGGTGCAGAATCAGACCCAAGACGCCGAGTCTTAGTTGGCCTCCTGGGTAAGTGGCCCGAGCCCTGTGATGGGCGCCTTACAGGAGGTCGGCTTCCAGAAGCAGAACCTAGGTGGAAATGTAAAAATTAATATTTTGAACTTCTATGTGTTTTCAGAATATGTGACTACAGTGAAGACTTACCTGCAACACCGGCATCATCACGACTGGTCTGAGGCCTGTCTGGGCGGCTGGTCTGTGTGACTGTGAAAAAAGGAACACCAACATTATTTTTTTTTTTTTTTTAAAAAGGACCCAGTGAAAACCATTGATGTACTGTAAGCATATATTTGTTTTGGTTTCCACAACAATAAAAAGCTTAAGAGCGTCAATTTTTTTTTTTGGAGTAGAAAATCAAAATGTAATTCATGTGGGCCACACTTTTTTTTCTCTGCAAACATAAATGTTTAAAAATATTGCAGAGATTCAGTACTTTCCAAGTTAAACAAAATGTAATGTTTTTAAAATTGACCAGCTTTTAAGTGGTCTGTTTAAGTTAATTCAAAATGAGGCATACAAACAAACACACATGTTACAGCATTATCGCCAAAAATAGGGCCAAAAATTTACAAACAACATATGCAAGCTGAAAAATTTTTTGTAATACAAAAAACACACCTTAAGGGAGCATAGGCCTGCAATCTTTAAAAAAAACAAAAATAAGCCCTAAAAATTGCACAAAAAAATACTAAAAAAAAAAAAAAAATACATTTTAATATCAACATTACCAAACAAACTTACCATCCTGCGTGGGTCGGTCCGAATCCCGGACATGAGTAGCAGACACCACTTCGCCAGGAATCAATGCCCGCACAGGCTCCTCCCAGTCCCGATAGGCGACACGTAAAGGTGGGCCACCTCCGGTCCTACGTGCAGCTTTTGACTCTTTGGCCATCTTGGCCTTGACACGCCGCTTGATATCATAGAAACGCTTGCGGCACGTGTCCTCTGTCCGCCTCACCACACCCTCACTATTGACAGCAAGTATGACTTGCCCCCACAGGGCAGACTTCCTGCGGGAGGACACCCTGGCAGCATCCTGACCAAACAATTGGCGATGGTGCTTCATCAGCTCACGCACCAACGCCATGTTTTCAGCATAGCTGAACTTTATATTCCTGCCAGTCTTGGTAGTGGTGCGTGGCTGCGGAGCCACAACACCATCACTATCACTGGAAAATCCAGCAACAGGCACCCCCTCCTCCTCCTCCTCACTCACCTCCTCCCTCTCACTACCCCCCTCCACCTCACTACCAGCCTCCACCTCACTACGAGCCTCCACCTCACTACCAGCCTCCACCTCACTAACCTCCGCCACCACACTGACCTCTGAGTCGGACATGACAAACAACAGAAAACACTGAAAAAAAAAACACAAAACACACTCCTCCACTACTCCTACTACACACCACACAGCCAACACACACGCTCACTCACTCACAAACAAAGACAAAAGACTGAAAAAAAACAACAAGGACAAAAAAGTTTACAAACTGGTAAAAAACAATACTACAAAGTTCACAAGACTACTAACACACACAGTACAGCACTCAACAATCACCAAACTCCTCTCCAAATCCACCAAAAACTCCACCAAACTCACCAACTCCAAATACACCTTCCTCTCTCCTCTCCACTAGCTAAACCCACGAGGTGCGGAGTGTTTGGGGCGTTTTTATAGTAACATGCACAGACACTCCTCCTTGACGAATACAACCAATCACGGCCGCGTGACGAAAACGAAACTTAGAAGTCAAAACGCGGCCGCAAATTCCAAAACACTGCCGTAACAGACTTGTGACGCAGTCGTAAAAAACCCCCCAACGCGGCCGCGAAAAAACTAAACGCGGCCGCATTCTACAGCAGAAAAGCACGAATGACATCGACATCGGAAGATACAAAAAATACGAATACGAATGCTTAGTAAATGAGTCGTAATCAATTCAAAAAGTTGCAAGATTACACTGTCGATGTCAGTCGCATTTGAACTTGAACATGATTCTGAAAAATACGAATCTTAGTAAATAAACCCCATAGAAGGGTTTGCATAAAGAAAGAAATGTAGTGAGCAGATTGTCCATTTCAGAGTTCAAAAACACAGATGTTAATTACATTTTAACAGCAAATGAATGACATACTTTTGAGGCATCAATGCAGTCCATATGTGGTAGCTTTGGTTTGTAGATGTTTCCCTTCAGTTTAACGCAGGTGTAACACTAATATTATTACTATAATAGCCCTTTTATGCCAGCACTTCCATGGAAGAACTGACATAAATGTTATATAGTAAAGTTTGCCATGTGAATGCAATGATTGCAACTCCTCCCAATACAGTCCAGGCAATAAATTATCTTACACAAACATTACATACCAACATGGCAGACAACAGAATCTTAACAGAGAAAAAAAACATGTTCAATTTACTTATACACTACAACACTGCTATGCAATACAATCCTAGGTAAGGTGACACCACAGGCCGCTCCCCCTGCGGTACAGTGATGTGACAACACAGGCCGCTCCCCCTGCGGTACAGTGAGGTGACACCACAGGCCGCTCCCCCTGCGGTACAGTGAGGTGACACCACAGGCTGCTCCCCCTGCAGTACAGGAAGGTGACACCACAGGCTGCTCCCCCTGCGGTACAGTGAGGTGAAGGTTAATTCTATATCGGAGTGGGAAAAGGGACCTTCTAACGTACCTAGGGGAGGAGACACGTCACCAGGGGGAGGAGCTACGGGCGAACAGAGTACCCGAAAAGTACGCTCGCCACCTGATTACGAAAGGTAATAGTTGGTGGCGTGGATAGTAGAGGATTGCTCCTCCCCCTGACAGAAAAGGTCCCTTAGCCCACTTGAATCTAGCATCAACTGTGTGGTGACACCACAGGCTGCTCCCCCTGCGGTACAGTGAGGTGACACCACAGGCTGCTCCCCATGCAGTACAGTGAGGTGACACCACAGGCCGCTCCCCCTGCAGTACAGTGAGATGACACCACAGGCCGCTCCACCTGCAGTACAGTGAGGTGATACCACAGGCCGCTCCCCCTACGGTACAGTGAGGTGATACCACAGGCAGCTCCCCCTGCGGTACAGTAAGGTGACACCACAGGCCGCTCCCCCTGCAGTACAGTAAGGTGACACCACAGGCCGCTCCCCCTGCAGTACAGTAAGGTGACACCACAGGCCGCTCCCCCTGCGGTACAGTAAGGTGACACCACAGGCCGCTCCCCCTGCGGTACAGTAAGGTGACACCACAGGCCGCTCCCCCTGCGGTACAGTGAGGTGACACCACAGGCCGCTCCCCCTGCAGTACAGTGAGGTGACACCACAGGCTGCTCCCCCTGCGGTACAGTAAGGTGACACCACAGGCCGCTCCCCCTGCGGTACAGTAAGGTGACACCACAGGCCGCTCCCCCTGCGGTACAGTAAGGTGACACCACAGGCTGCTCCCCCTGCGGTACAGTGAGGTGACACCACAGGCTGCTCCTCCTGCGGTACAGTGAGGTGACACCACAGGCTGCAGTATAAGCCATAGCTGATATATAATAACACAGGACACTGCCCGGGGGGACATATTGGGGACAGAGCAGCACATTACTACCTGTTACTAATACTGTCAGGAGATTATTATATATCCCTCATTAGTCACATGACAGCCAGTGTTACTATGGGGAGGGGCGGGGCCTCTTCAGCGTCTCTCTGTAGCCATGGTTACTGTCCCTGAAGGCTCTACCTCCTATTATACTACTGACACGCCCACCCCGCTGCTGTCCCCTCCCACTCACCCCACGTCAGCCAATCGCATCGCACAGCTGTCTTTCCGGCTCCTCCCACCCATTTTCACTATGGCTACAGCTACCGCCCCATCCCATTTAGTGCTGAGACTGACGCACCGAGAAGCCAATCAGGCGGCAGATTATACTTCGGACGTCATGTACATAGTGGCAGCTGCATCACACAGGTCATCAGCATCACTCGAGTAATCAACCTTGGTACAATCAGTGTCCTCATATGGGCGGCGGCCATTTTCCTGTAGTCTCTAATACGTAATAGGTTGTTAGAGCCTAAAGGAGTGACGCAGAAGAGGGGGCGGAGTTAGGGAGTCCTCAGCCGCCTCTTTGGAGATCTTCATTACAACAGGTAACAACTCTATATGATATTATTATATAGGGGAGAGGGGACCGTACAGTGATATATGAGGGGAATAACACAGCTCCCGGCATACACTGATATGTGGTATTATTATTATATAGTGGAGAGGGGACTGTACAGTGATATATGAGGGGGAATCACACAGCACCCGGCACACACTGAACTGATATTTGGTATTATTATATAGGGGAGAGGGGACTGTACAGTGATATATGAGGGGAATAACACAGCCCCCGGCACACACTGATATGTGGTATTATTATTATATAGGGGAGAGGGGACCGTACAGTGATATATGAGGGGGAATAACACAGCCCCCGGCACACACTGATATGTGGTATTATTATTATATAGGGGAGAGGGGACTGTACAGTGATATATGGGGGGGATAACACAGCCCCCGGCACACACTGATATGTGGTATTATTATATAGGGGAGAGGGGACCGTACAGTGATATATGAGGAGGAATAACACAGCTCCCGGCACACACTGATATGTGGTATTATTATTATATAGGGGAGAGGGGACTGTACAGTGATATATGAGGGGGAATAACACAGCTCCCGGCACACACTGATATGTGGTATTATTATTATATAGGGGAGAGGGGACTGTACAGTGATATATGGGGGGGATAACACAGCCCCCGGCACACACTGATATGTGGTATTATTATTATATAGGGGAGAGGGGACCGTACAGTGATATATGAGGGGGAATAACACAGCCCCCGGCACACACTGATATGTGGTATTATTATTATATAGTGGAGAGGGGACTGTACAGTGATATATGAGGGGGAATAACACAGCACCCGGCACACACTGATATTTGGTATTATTATATAGGGGAGAGGGGACTGTACAGTGATATATGAGGGGAATAACACAGCCCCCGGCACACACTGATATGTGGTATTATTATTATATAGGGGAGAGGGGACCGTACAGTGATATATGAGGGGGAATAACACAGCCCCCGGCACACACTGATATGTGGTATTATTATTATATAGGGGAGAGGGGACCGTACAGTGATATATGAGGGGGAATAACACAGCCCCCGGCACACACTGATATGTGGTATTATTATTATATAGGGGAGAGGGGACTGTACAGTGATATATGGGGGGGATAACACAGCCCCCGGCACACACTGATATGTGGTATTATTATATAGGGGAGAGGGGACCGTACAGTGATATATGAGGAGGAATAACACAGCTCCCGGCACACACTGATATGTGGTATTATTATTATATAGGGGAGAGGGGACTGTACAGTGATATATGATGGGAATAACACAGCTCCCGGCACACACTGATATGTGGTATTATTATATAGGGGAGAGGGGACCGTACAGTGATATATGAGGGGGAATAACACAGCCCCGGCACACACTGATATATGGTATTATTATATAGGGGAGAGGGGACCGTACAGTGATATATGAGGGGGAATAACACAGCTCCCAGCACACACTGATATGTGGTATTATTATTATATAGGGGAGAGGGGACTGTACAGTGATATATGAGGGGGAATAACACAGCCCCGGCACACACTGATATATGGTATTATTATATAGGGGAGAGGGGACCGTACAGTGATATATGAGAGGGAATAACACAGCCCCCGGCACACACTGATATGTGGTATTATTATATAGGGTAGAGAGGACCGTACAGTGATATATGAAAGGGAATAACACAGCCCCCGGCACACACTGATATGTGGTAATGATATTACATAGGGGAGAGGGGACCGTACAGTGATATATGAGGGGGAATAACACAGCCCCCGGCACACACTGATATGTACGAGGCTGAAGTTAGCTTCTTATTCGGCCAGCTTCTTATTCACTTCTTATTCAAGCTCCAGCTTCTTATTCACTTCTTATTCAAGCTCCAGCTTCTTATTCACTTCTTATTCGAACTCCAGCTTCTTATTCAGATCATTCAGTTTCGCAAGGGTTAATGAGTCTTCTGTCACAAATTTGACACCTGAAATCAACAGAGTAGGGTCCCTTGCATATGACCCACGTCTGATATGTGGTATAATTATATAGGGGAGAGGGGACCATACAGTGATATATGAGAGGGAATAACACAGCCCCCGGCACACACTGATATGTGGTATTATTATATAGGGGAGAGGGGACTGTACAGTGATATATGAGGGGGAATAACACAGTTCCCGGCACACACTGATATGTGGTAATGATATTACATAGGGGAGAGGGGACCGTACAGTGATATATGAGAGGGAATAACACAGCCCCCGGCACACACTGATATGTGGTATTATTATATAGGGGAGAGGGGACTGTACAGTGATATATGAGGGGGAATAACACAGCTCCCGGCACACACTGATATGTGGTATTATTATTATATAGGGGAGAGGGGACCGTACAGTGATATATGAGGGGGAATAACACAGCCCCCGGCACACACTGATATATGGTATTATTATATAGGGGAGAGGGGACCGTACAGTGATATATGAGGGGGAATAACACAGCCCCCGGCACACACTGATATGTGGTATTATTATATAGGGTAGAGAGGACCGTACAGTGATATATGAAAGGGAATAACACAGCCCCCGGCACACACTGATACGTGGTAATGATATTACATAGGGGAGAGGGGACCGTACAGTGATATATGAGGGGGAATAACACAGCCCCCGGCACACACTGATATGTGGTATAATTATATAGGGGAGAGGGGACCATACAGTGATATATGAGAGGGAATAACACAGCCCCCGGCACACACTGATATGTGGTATTATTATATAGGGGAGAGGGGACTGTACAGTGATATATGAGGGGGAATAACACAGTTCCCGGCACACACTGATATGTGGTAATGATATTACATAGGGGAGAGGGGACCGTACAGTGATATATAAGAGGGAATAACACAGCCCCCGGCACACACTGATATGTGGTATTATTATATAGGGGAGAGGGGACTGTACAGTGATATATGAGGGGGAATAACACAGCCCCCGGCACACACTGATATGTGATATTATTATTATATAGGGGAGAGGGGACTGTACAGTGATATATGAGGGGAATAACACAGCTCCCGGCACACACTGATATGTGGTATTATTATATAGGGGAGAGGGGACTGTACAGTGATATATGAGGGGAATAACACAGCTCCCGGCACACACTGATATGTGGTATTATTATATAGGGGAGAGGGGACTGTACAGTGATATATGAGGGGGAATAACACAGCTCCCGGCACACACTGATATGTGGTATTATTATTTCTGCAGTGCGGTACACTGTGTTCTACAGGGAATACATCAGGGGTGTAGAGATGGATCTTGATGCAGAGGCACCAACAGGCTAAAGCTTTAAACTGTCCCAGGAGGTTTTGCGGTGCCTCCTCTATATAACCCCACCTCTAGGCACAGGAGCTCAGTTTTAGAGTTGGTGTCTTCGTGAAGCAGGTCACTTAACAGGGATGCTGCAGGTAGGCAACCCTGAAAAAGCTTTTTAGATGACATTGTGACATTCTGTGCTACGGTTCCATCACCTCCTCAGCGGCGTTGCATACTCCTGTTGGTTCTGTTCCTGGGTACTTGCGGCGAAGGTGCTCCGGTTCCTAGGTATACCACCGCAGACGCTCTCCTGGATCGCGTGGCTGCTTCTAAGAGATGAGGTAAGAGGGTCCCCCAGGTGGGACCCGCCATTAAATCGTGTTCCGGTCTCGGCCTAAGGAGACGGATCGCGACGCTGGCGTGGACACTGTGGCCGTGCAGGGACCCCTCTATATCCGCCAGAGCATGGGAGCATAGGTCGGATAAGTAAAATATCCATTTTAATAAGGCTCCATAGTATCTGGTGGTGAGGACCAGCATAGGGGATAAGGTGCTTGACCTGTAGCCCCTCCCCCAGCTCCAGGCACGATCTACTGCTAGTGTTCCCACCCTGGAGCTGCCTCACACTCTCCAAGACATAACAGACCTTTGGGGATTACCCCAAATAGACATGATGGCCTCTCGTCTCAACAAGAAGCTTCAACGTTATTGTTCCAGGTCGAAGGACCCACAGGCAGTGGCATTGGACGCCGTGGTGCCTCCGTGGGTATTCCAGTCGGTGTACATGTTTCCACTACTCCCACTCATCCCAAGAATACTAAAGCTCATAAGGAGAACAAGGGTTCAAGCGATCCTGATTGCTCCAGACTGGCCGAGAAGGGCTTGGTACGCGGACCTTCTGGATCTTGTTAGGTTATGTTAACCTATTCAGGTCTGGTCTATAAACTCTCTGCAGTCATCAGTCAGAATTCTGTTTCTTTTGCAACCGGTTGGAGATCAGTGAATGAAAAGGTGACACAGGATCATGTGTAACCTAAGCAGTCCATAGTTGACCTGCCTTAGGGGCCATATAAGGTTTATTTTATAGCTGGAGGACAAAGGATTCATGTTTGCCAATACATTTAGCCAATCAGAATACACCATGTATGTCTCAAAAACTGTAATACATCAATTGTCATACAAGATTATAATTAGCAATTAGAACATTCTAGAAAATGGTTAGTGCTTCGTTTATCAGTCTTTCGGACATAAACTTCTTTCCAATTAGCCTTGGATACATCTGGCGTTGCCTTGTCCTTGAACACGTCATGCTTTAGAACAAGATATTCGAGGTATAAAGTCTGAATATATCTGTCCAATATTTTTAAGGACACATGAACACATTTTTTGTGATTAACAGTAAATTTCTCTGACGTCCTAGTGGATGCTGGGACTTCCGTAAGGACCATGGGGAATAGCGGCTCCGCAGGAGACTGGGCACAAAAGTAAAAGCTTTATGACTAGCTGGTGTGCACTGGCTCCTCCCCCTATGACCCTCCTCCAAGCCTCAGTTAGATTTTTGTGCCCGAACGAGAAGGGTGCATGCTAGGTGGCTCTCCTTAGCTGCTTAGAGTAAAAGTTTAAATAGGTTTTTCTATTTTCAGTGAGTCCTGCTGGCAACAGGCTCACTGCATCGTGGGACTAAGGGGAGAAGAAGCGAACTCACCTGCGTGCAGAGTGGATTGGGCTTCTTGGCTACTGGACATTAGCTCCAGAGGGACGATCACAGGTTCAGCCTAGATGGGTCCCGGAGCCGCGCCGCCGGTCCCCTTACAGAGCCAGAAGAGCGAAGAGGTCCGGTGAAATCGGCGGCAGAAGACGTTCCTGTCTTCAAATAAGGTAGCGCACAGCACCGCAGCTGTGCGCCATTGCTCTCAGCACACTTCACACTCCGGTCACTGAGGGTGCAGGGCGCTGGGGGGGAGCGCCCTGAGACGCAATCAAACACTGTTTAAAACCTTATATGGCTAAAGAAATGCATCACATATAGCTCCTGGGCTATATGGATGCATTTAACCCCTGCCAGGTTTCCTGAAAAAAACGGGAGAAAAGGCCGCCGAGAAGGGGGCGGAGCCTATCTCCTCAGCACACAAGCGCCATTTTCCCTCACAGCTCCGCTGGAAGGACAGCTCCCTGACTCTCCCCTGCAGTCCTGCACTACAGAAACAGGGTAAAACAAGAGAGGGGGGGCACTATTTGGCAAATAATATATTACAGCAGCTATTAAAGGGAGAAACACTTATATAAGGTTATCCCTATACATATATAGCGCTCTGGTGTGTGCTGGCAAACTCTCCCTCTGTCTCCCCAAAGGGCTCGTGGGGTCCTGTCCTCTATCAGAGCATTCCCTGTGTGTGTGTGCTGGGTGTCGGTACGATTGTGTTGACATGTATGAGGAGGAAAATGATGTGGAAGCGGAGCAATTGCCTGTGTTAGTGATGTCACCCCCTAGGGAGTCGACACCTGACTGGATGGTCGTATTTAAAGAATTACGTGACAATGTCAGCACTTTGCAAAAAACTGTTGACGACATGAGACAGCCGGCAAATCAATTAGTGCCAGTCCAGGCGTCTCAGACACCGTCAGGGGCGCTAAAACGCCCGTTACCTCAGATGGTCGACACAGACCCAGACACGGATACTGAATCCAGTGTCGACGGTGAGGAGACAAACATAATGTCCAGTAGGGCCACACGTTACATGATCACGGCAATGAAGGAGGCGTTGAACATTTCTGACACTACAAGTACCACAAAAAAGGGTATTATGTGGGGTGTGAAAAAACTACCTGTAGTTTTTCCTGAGTCAGATGAATTAAATGAGGTGTGTGATAAAGCGTGGGTTTCCCCCGATAAAAAACTGCTGATTTCTAATAAATTATTGGCACTATATCCTTTCCCGCCAGAGGTTAGGGCGCGTTGGGAAACACTACCTAGGGTAGATAAGGCGCTCACACGCTTATCAAAACAAGTGGCGTTACCGTCTCCTGATACGGCCGCCCTCAAAGAACCAGCTGATAGAAGGCTGGAAAATATCCTAAAAGGTATATACACACATACTGGTGTTATACTGCGACCAGCAATCGCCTCAGCCTGGATGTGCAGCGCTGGAGTGGCTTGGTCGGATTCCCTGACTGAAAATATTGATACCCTGGATAGGGACAGTATATTATTAACTATAGAGCATTTAAAGGATGCATTACTATATATGCGAGATGCATAGAGGGATATTTGCACCCTGGCATCAAGAGTGAGTGCGATGTCCATTTCTGCCAGAAGAGCGTTATGGACGCGACAGTGGTCAGGTGATGCGGATTCCAAACGACATATGGAAGTATTGCCGTATAAAGGGGAGGAGTTATTTGGGGTCGGTCTATCGGACCTGGTGGCCACGGCAACGGCTGGAAAATCCACCTTTTTACCCCAGGTCACCTCTCAGCAGAAGAAGACACCGTCTTTTCAAACTCAGTCCTTTCGTTCCCATAAGGGCAAGCGGGCAAAATGCCACTAATTTTTGCCCCGGGGCAGAGGAAGAGGGAAAAGACTGCACCAGGCAGCCTCTTCCCAGGAGCAGAAGCCCTCCCCCGCTTCTGCCAAGTCTTCAGCATGACGCTGGGGCTTTACAAGCGGACTCAGGCACGGTGGGGGCCCGTCTCAAAAATTTCAACGCGCAGTGGGCTCACTCGCAAGTGGACCCCTGGATCCTGCAGGTAGTATCACAGGGGTACAAATTGGAATTCGAGACGTCTCCCCCTCGCCGGTTCCTGAAGTCTGCTCTACCAACGTCTCCCTCCGACAGGGAGGCAGTATTGGAAGCTATTCACAAGCTGTATTCCCAGCAGGTGATAATCAAGGTACCCCTCCTACAACAGGGAAGGGGGTATTATTCCACGCTGTTTGGTGTACCGAAGCCGGACGGCTCGGTGAGACCAATTTTAAATCTAAAATCCTTGAACACTTACATAAAAAGGTTCAAATTCAAGATGGAGTCACTCAGAGCAGTGATAGCGAACCTGGAAGAAGGGGACTATATGGTATCTCTGGACATCAAAGATGCTTATCTCCATGTCCCAATCTTCCCTTCTCACCAAGGGTACCTCAGGTTTGTGGTACAAAACTGTCATTATCAGTTTCAGACGCTGCCGTTTGGATTGTCCACGGCACCCCGGGTCTTTACCAAGGTAATGGCCGAAATGATGATTCTCCTTCGAAGAAAAGGCGTCTTAATTATCCCTTACTTGGACGATCTCCTGATAAGGGCAAGGTCAAGGGAACAGTTAGAGGTCAGAGTAGCACTATCTCAGGTGGTGCTACGTCAGCACGGGTGGATTCTAAATATCCCAAAATCACAGCTGATTCCAACAACACGTCTACTGTTCCTAGGGATGATTCTGGACACAGTCCAGAAAAAGGTGTTTCTCCCGGTGGAGAAGGACAGGGAGTTATCTGAGCTAGTCAGGAACCTCCTAAAACCAGGCCAAGTGTCAGTGCAAGACAAGAGTCCTGGGAAAAATGGTGGCTTCTTACGAAGCGATTCCATTCGGAAGATTCCATGCAAGAACTTTTTCAGTGGGATCTGCTGGACAAATGGTCCGGATCGCATCTTCAGATGCATCAGCGGATAACCCTATCTCCAAGGACAAAGGTGTCTCTCCTGTGGTGGTTACAGAGTGCTCATCTTCTAGAGGGCCGCAGATTCGGCATTCAGGATTGGATGCTGGTGACCACGGATGCCAGCCTGAGAGGCTGGGGAGCAGTCACACAGGGAAGAAATTTCCAGGGCTTGTGGTCAAGCATGGAAACGTCTCTTCACATAAATATCCTGGAACTAAGGGCCATTTACAATGCCCTAAGTGAAGCAAGGCCTCTGCTTCAGGGTCAACCGGTATTGATCCAGTCGGACAACATCACGGCTGTCGCCCACGTAAACAGACAGGGCGGCACAAGAAGCAGGAGGGCAATGGCAGAAGCTGCAAGGATTCTCCGCTGGGCGGAAAATCATGTGATAGCACTGTCAGCAGTGTTCATTCCGGGAGTGGACAACTGGGAAGCAGACTTCCTCAGCAGACACGACCTCCACCCGGGGGAGTGGGGACTTCACCCAGAAGTCTTCCAAGTGATTATAAACCGTTGGGAAAAACCAAAGGTGGACATGATGGCGTCCCGTCTCAACAAAAAACTGGACAGATATTGCGCCAGGTCAAGGGACCTCAGGCAATAGCGGTGGACGCTCTGGTAACACCGTGGGTGTACCAGTCGGTGTATGTGTTCCCTCCTCTGCCTCTCTTACCCAAGGTACTGAGAATCATAAGAAGGAGAGGAGTAAGAACTATACTCGTGGCTCCGGATTGGCCAAGAAGAACTTGGTACCCGGAACTGCAAGAGATGCTCACGGAGGACCCGTGGCCTCTACCTCTAAGAAAGGACCTGCTCCAGCAAGGACCTTGTCTGTTCCAAGACTTACCGCGGCTGCGTTTGACGGCACGGCGGTTGAACGCCGGATCCTGAAGGAAAAAGGCATTCCAGATGAAGTCATCCCTACCCTGATCAAAGCCAGGAAGGATGTAACCGCAAAACATTATCATCGCATTTGGCGGAAATATGTTGCGTTGTGTGAGGCCAAGAAGGCCTCTACAGAGGAATTTCAACTGGGTCGTTTCCTACATTTCCTGCAAGCAGGACTGTCTATGGGCCTAAAATTAGGATCCATTAAGGTTCAGATTTCGGCCCTGTCGATCTTCTTCCAGAAAGAACTGGCTTCAGTGCCTGAAGTTCAGACGTTTGTCAAGGTGGTACTGCATATACAGCCTCCTTTTGTGCCTCCAGTGGCACCTTGGGATCTCAATGTAGTTTTAGTGTTCCTAAAATCACATTGGTTTGAACCACTCACCACTGTGGAATTAAGATATCTCACATGGAAGGTGGTCATGCTGTTAGCCCTGGCGTCAGCCAGGCGTGTCTCAGAATTGGCGGCTTTATCATATAAAAGCCCTTACCTAATTTTTCATTCAGACAGGGCAGAATTGAGGACTCGTCCTCAATTTCTCCCTAAGGTGGTTTCAGCGTTTCACATGAACCAGCCTATTGTGCTACCTGCGGCTACTAGGGACTTGGAGGACTCCAAGTTGCTGGACGTAGTCAGGGCCCTGAAAATATATGTTTCCAGGACGGCTGGAGTCAGAAAATCTGACTCGCTGTTTATCCTGTATGCACCCAACAAGCTGGGTGCTCCTGCTTCTAAGCAGACGATTGCTCGTTGGATTTGTAGTACAATTCAGCTTGCACATTCTGTGGCAGGCCTGCCACAGCCAAAATCTGTTAAAGCCCATTCTACAAGGAAAGTGGGCTCATCTTGGGCGGCTGCCCGAGGGGTCTCGGCTTTACAACTTTGCCGAGCAGCTACTTGGTCAGGGGCAAACACGTTTGCAAAATTTTACAAATTCGATACCCTGGCTGAGGAGGACCCGGAGTTCTCTCATTCGGTGCTGCAGAGTCATCCGCACTCTCCTGCCCGTTTGGGAGCTTTGGTATAATCCCCATGGTCCTTACGGAAGTCCCAGCATCCACTAGGACGTCAGAGAAAATAAGAATTTACTTACCGATAATTCTATTTCTCGTAGTCCGTAGTGGATGCTGGGCGCCCATCCCAAGTGCGGATTGTCTGCAATACTTGTATATAGTTATTGTTACAAAAAAATCGGGTTGTTTATTGTTGTGAGCCATCTTTTCAGAGGCTCCTACGTTTATCATACTGTTAACTGGGTTCAGATCACAAGTTGTACGGTGTGATTGGTGTGGCTGGTATGAGTCTTACCCGGGATTCAAAATCCTTCCTTATTATGTACGCTCGTCCGGGCACAGTATCCTAACTGAGGCTTGGAGGAGAGTCATAGGGGGAGGAGCCAGTGCACACCAGCTAGTCATAAAGCTTTTACTTTTGTGCCCAGTCTCCTGCGGAGCCGCTATTCCCCATGGTCCTTACGGAAGTCCCAGCATCCACTACGGACTACGAGAAATAGAATTATCGGTAAGTAAATTCTTATTATCTTATTCAATGCAAAAAAGCGTGAATCAATATATTTGCTATACTGCGGAAGCTCCTACACCATCAATCTACTACAAGAAGAGCCGAGGCCCCTTCCTCTTCTAGAGGACCTGTTGCAACAGGGGCCGTTCGCTTATCAGGACTTACAACAGCTACGTTTGACGGCATGAAGGTTGAACGCCTGATACTAGCTTGGAAGGGCATTCCGAACAAAGTTATTCCTACCCTGATACAGGCTAGGAAAGTAGTAACATCTAAACATTACCATCGTATTTGGAAGAAATGTGTCTTGGTGTGAGTCCAAGAGGTTTCCTACGGTGGAGTTTCAACTGGGACGGTTTCTCCTCTTCCTGCAGGCTGAAGTGGATATGGGCCTGAGGTTGGGATCTGTGAAGGTCCAGATTTCGTCCCTATCCATTTTCTTCCAGAAACAATTGGCTGCCCTCCTTGAGGTTCAGACCTTTTTGAAGGGAGTTCTGCACATTCAGCCTCCATTTGTACCACCTGCGGCGCGACGGGATCTCAACGTGGTGTTGCAGTTTCTCCAGTCTGACTGGTTTGAGCCTCTGCAAAAGGTAGAGGTCAAGTTTCTTACGTGGAAGGCTGTCACTTTGTTGGCCTTAGCTTCTGCTAGACGTGTGTCGGAGTTGGGGGCTTTGTTTTGTAAGAGCCCCTACTTGATCTTCCATGCAGATAGGGTTGAGCTCTGGACGCGTCAGCAGTTTCTTTTGAAGGTTGTGATGGCATTTCATATCAACCAACCTATTGTGGTGCCAGTTGTTACTGACTCCTCAATTTCATCTAAGTCCTTAGATGTGGTAAGGGCTCTGAAGATCTATGTGAAGAGGAATGCTCGTCACAGAAAATTGGACTCTGTTTGTCCTGTATGATCCCAAGAAAATTGGGTGTCCTGCTTCTAAGCAGTCTATCTCTCGCTGGATCAGGTTCACTATCCAGCATGCATATTCTACGGCGAGATTGCCATGTCCTAAGTCTGTTAAGGCCCACTCTACTCGTAAGGTGGGGTCTTCCTGGGCGGCTGCCCGGGGTGTCTCGGCATTACAACTTTGCAGAGCAGCAACTTGGTCTGGGTCGAACACGTTTGCAAAGTTCTACAAGTTCGATACTTTGGCCTCTGATGATCTGAAGTTCAGTCAGTCAGTTCTACAGGAGCCTCCACGCTCTCCCTCCCGTTCTGGGAGCTTTGGTACATCCCTATGGTACTAATGTGAACCCCAGCATCCTCTAGGATGTAAGAGAAAATAGGATTTTAATTACCTACCGGTAAATCCTTTTCTCGTAGTCCGTAGAGGATGCTGAGCGCCCGGCCAGCGCTTCATTTTCCTGCAGTTGTTATCTGGTTCAGTACAACTTTGTTGTTAGTTACAGTGTGTACTGCATTATTACTTGGTAAGTAATGTTTCAGCTGTTGCTGAAGGTTTTCAAGCTCGTTAGCTTGATGTGCCTTGTATGTGAGAGCTGGTATGAATCTCGCCACTATCTGTGTATAATCCTTCTCTCGAAGATGTCCATCTCCTCGGGCACAGTTTCTAGACTGAGTCTGGTAGGAGGGGCATAGAGGGAGGAGCCAGTCCACACTCTCAAATTCTTAAAGTGCAAATGGCTCCTGGTGGACCCGTCTATACCCCAATGGTACTAATGTGGACCCCCAGCATCTTCTACGGACTACGAATAAAAAGGATTTACTGGTAGGTAATTAAAATCTTATTTTTAATTACCTACCAGTAAATCCTTTTGTCGTAGTCCATAAGGGATATTGGGCGCCCGCCTCTGTGCTGTGACTTTCTGAAGGTTCTCTGTTGTGTGTTACCAGTTCAGCTGTTGCTGTTTATGTTGCCAGCTGTTGCTAGCCAAGTTATGTTATGGTGTGCTGGTGTGTAAATCTCATCTCACTTATTGTTGTTATGTTCCTTCTCTCACGTATGTCATTTCTCCTTTGGGCACTGTTTTACCGATAACTGCTTGTGGGAGGGGGCATAGAGGGGAGGAGCCAGCACACCCAGTTGAAGAAATTTAAAGTGCACTGGGTCCTTTGGACCCCATCTATACCCTATCGTACTAATGTGTCCCCAATATCCCTTATGGACTATGAGAAAAGGATTTACCGGTAGATATCAAAATCCTATTTTTGTCCCTTCTGCTCACTACCTGGGGGTAAATAATATCACACAACATATTAATCAGGAAATGAGAGGATAAAGAGTGTAGTAATAAATCTGCAGGTGTGCACATAGCAGGGGCTTCCTGTTGTCCAGATCCTTTCTGAAGTGAGATCATAGAGACCCTGCCTGTCTCCTCCCACATTCTTTCACTATTTACTGTCTCCAGGTGCAGCCAATCAGAATAGAGCGCGGGGAGACCAGGATGTAGAGAGGGGACACAGCATTGAGTGAGGCATGAAGAGGGTGCATCAGAAATGTTTTGGCCCATATAGATAGTTACTGGTAGTGGGATTGTCTATCAGAGCATATGTATATTACTATAGAGATGTCATCCACGCCAGACACTAGTGTGACCCAATGTTGGTGATGTGTATACGTCCACTGTAGTACTTTCACTATCACACTGTGAGAGGCTGCGGCTATATATTGTTATATACAAGAACGTCGGCTGATTAATACTCAGGCTTATCCTCCTTCTACTGATATGAATGGTTAGATATTTGAATATGTTACATGTGTATAATGTGATGTTATGTTAATTATTTTAATTATTATACTTATTCCTAGATAATTACGTGGTGCGGATCCAGAGAACTTGAGGCTGGACATGGACCGGAGTCCCACAAATGAGAGGATATTACATCTCACCCTGGAGATTGTCCACCTGCTGACTGGGGAGGTGAGGGGATCTGGGAGTGTCACAGTGACATCACATATATCTGTAGTAATAATACGGGGACATGACTGGGGAGGTGAGGGGGTCTGGGAGTGTCACTGTGACATCACATATCTATAGTAATAATACAGGGACATGACTGGGGAGGTTAGGGTATCTGGGAGTGTCACAGTGTCATCACATCTATAGTAATAATACAGGAACATGACTGGGGAGGTGAGGGGATCTGGGAGTGTCCCAGTGACATCACTTATATCTATAGTAATAATACAGGGACATGACTAGGGAGGTGAGGGGATCTGGGAGTGTCACAGTGACATCACTTATATCTATAGTAATAATACACGGACATGACTGGGGAGGTGAGGGGATCTGGGAGTGTCACAGTGACATCACTTATATCTATAGTAGGCATGTCCAATCTGCGGCCCTCCAGCTGTTGAGAAACTACGCATCCCAGCATGCCCTGACACAGCTATAGCATTCTCTGACAGCAAAACTGTGTCAGGGCATGCTGGGATATGTAGTTTCACAACAGCTGGAGGGCCGTAGTTTGGACGTGCCTGATCTATAGTAATAATCCAGTTACATGACTGGGGAGGTGAGGGGATCTGGGAGTGTCACAGTGAAATCATTTATATCTATAGTAATGATACAGGGAAATGACTGGGGAGGTGAGGGGATCTGGGAGTGTCACAGGGACATTACTTATTTCTATAGTACAGGTTCTCAAACTCGGTCCTCAGGACCCCACACAGTGCATGTTTTGCAGGTTTCCTCACAGAATCACAAATTAAATAATTAGCTCCACATGTGGACTTTTTAAAATGTGTCAGTGAGTAATTAATATACCTGTGCACCTGCTGGGTTAACTGCAAAACATGCACTGTGTGGGGTTCTGAGGACCGAGTTTGAGAACCTGTGATCTATAGTAATAATACAGGGACATGACTGTGTAGGTGATGGGATCTGGGAGCGTCACAGTGACATCACATATCTATAGTAATAATACAGAGACAAGACTGGGGAGGTGAGGGGATCTGGGAGCGTCACAGTGACATCACTTATATCTATAGTAATAATACAGGGACATACCTGGAGAGGTGAGGGGATCCGACAGTGTCACAGTGACATCACTTATATCTATGGTAATAACACAAGGAAATGACTGGGAATGTGAGGGGATATAACAGTGTCACAGTGACATCATTTTTATCTATATTAATTATACAGGGACATGACTGGGGAGGGGAGGGGATCTGGGAGCGTCACAGTGAAATCACTTATATATACTGTATAGTAATAATACAGGGACATGACTGGGGAGGTGAGAGGATCTGGGAGTGTCACAGTGACATCACTTATATCTATAGTAATACAGGGACATGACTGGGGAGGTGAGGAGATCTGGGAGTGTCACTGTGACATCACTTATATCTATAGTAATAATACAGGGACATGACTGGGGAGTGATGGGTCTGGGAGACTCCACTTCTTATGACTCTGGTCTCCAGGATCCACCTATTTAGACACATTCAGGATAATCAATAAAAGGTTTGTACATGTGGATGTAGCTGGTAATATGAGGTGTGACCTCTCCTGCATCTCCACCACCCTCAGTGGGCGGCTGTTCTCAGTCCTCTGTTTTCCTCCAGCTCCCACCACATCATCATCTTAGTGTCTGCACTACTCTGTCCAAGGCACATGATTCATCTATGGGTACCAACCATACACAGAGGACACTGAGTGCTGGGCCCACTGAGGATGGCGGGAGACGTGCTATATACACTCCACTATCCTGTATACTATCTTGTATCATGTAAGATGGGGGTTGTCCTTATAAATTACACTGTTGTGTTTTTTGCACAATTATTCCCTAAAAAGTGAAACTCCAAATAGGCAAACTAATTAACTTACTTTCAACGTTGTCTCTATCAATACACAGGATTACACAGTAGTGAAGAAGACATTCCTTGACCATCTGACAACCATCAGCTGTGCCTCCATCACAGTGCCTCCACCTCAGTCACAGATACATGAGAGGCATGATGACCAGAAGATCCTGGAACTCACCAACAAGATCATTCAGCTGCCATCTGGAGAGGTGACTGCTGGGAATGGGACATTATACAGTAACACCTGGGGATGTGTCTGGGTGATGACTGGAGAGGTGACTGCTGGGAATGGGGCATTATACAGTAACACCAGGCGATGTGTCTGGGTGAGGACTGGAAAGGTGATTGCTGGGATTAGGGCATTATACAGTAACACCAGGGGATGTGTCTGGGTGATGACTGGAGAGGTGATTGCTGGGATTAGGGCATTATACAGTAACACCAGGGGACGTGTCCGGGTGATGACTGGAGAGGTGACTGCTGGGAATGGGACATTATACAGTAACACCAGGGGACGTGTCTGGGTGATGACTGGAGAGGTGACTTCTGGGAATGGGGCATTATACAGTAACACCAGGGGATGTGTCTGGGTAATGAGTGGAGAGGTGACTGCTGGGAATGGGACATTATACAGTAACACCAGGGTATCTGTTTGGGTGATGACTGGAGAGGTGACTGCTGGGAATGGGGCATTATACAGTAACACTAGGGGACGTGTCCAGGTGATGACTGAAGAGGTGACTGCTGGGAATGGGACATTATACAGTAACACCAGAGAACATGTCTGGTTGATGACAGGAGAGGTGACTGCTGGGAATGGGACATTATACAGTAACACCAGGGGACGTGTCTGGATTTTGACTGGAGAGGTGACTGCTGGCAATGGGACATTATACAGTAACACCAGGGGACGTGTCTGTGTGATGACTGGAGAGGTGACTGCTGGGAATGGGGCATTATACAGTAACACCAGGGGACTTGTCTGGGTGATGACTAGAGAGGTGACTGCTGGGAATGGGGCATTATACAGTAACACCAGGGGATGTGTCTGAGTGATGACTGGAGAGGTGACTGCTGGGAATGGGGCATTATACAGTAACACCAGGGGACTTGTCTGGGTGATGACTGGAGAGGTGACTGCTGGGTATGGGACATTATACAGTAACACCAGGGGATGTGTCTAGGTGATGACTAGAGAGGTGACTGCTGGGAATGGGACATTATACAGTAACACCAGAGAACGTGTCTGGTTGATGACAGGAGAGGTGACTGCTGGGAATGGGGCATTATACAGTAACACCAGGGGACATGTCTGGGTGATGACTGGAGAGGTGACTGCTGGGAATGGGGCATTATACAGTAACACCAGGCGATGTGTCTGGGTGATGACTGGAGAGGTGACTGCTGCATATGGGGCATTATACAGTAACACTAGGGGATGTGTCTGGGTGATGACTGGAGAGGTGACTGCTGGGAATGGGACATTATACAGTAACACCATGGGATGTGTCTGGGTGATGACTGGAGAGGTGACTGCTGCGAATGGGGCATTATACAGTAACACTAGGGGATGTGTCTGGGTAATGACTGGAGAGGTGACTGCTGGGAATGGGACATTATACAGTAACACCTGGGGATGTGTCTGGGTGATGACTGGAGAGGTGACTGCTGGGAATGGGGCATTATACAGTAACACCAGGCGATGTGTCTGGGTGAGGACTGGAAAGGTGATTGCTGGGATTAGGGCATTATACAGTAACACCAGGGGATGTGTCTGGGTGATGACTGGAGAGGTGATTGCTGGGATTAGGGCATTATACAGTAACACCAGGGGACGTGTCCGGGTGATGACTGGAGAGGTGACTGCTGGGAATGGGACATTATACAGTAACACCAGGGGACGTGTCTGGGTGATGACTGGAGAGGTGACTTCTGGGAATGGGGCATTATACAGTAACACCAGGGGATGTGTCTGGGTAATGAGTGGAGAGGTGACTGCTGGGAATGGGACATTATACAGTAACACCAGGGTATCTGTCTGGGTGATGACTGGAGAGGTGACTGCTGGGAATGGGGCATTATACAGTAACACTAGGGGACGTGTCCAGGTGATGACTGAAGAGGTGACTGCTGGGAATGGGACATTATACAGTAACACCAGAGAACGTGTCTGGTTGATGACAGGAGAGGTGACTGCTGGGAATGGGACATTATACAGTAACACCAGGGGACGTGTCTGTGTGATGACTGGAGAGGTGACTGCTGGGAATGGGGCATTATACAGTAACACCAGGGGACTTGTCTGGGTGATGACTAGAGAGGTGACTGCTGGGAATGGGGCATTATACAGTAACACCAGGGGATGTGTCTGAGTGATGACTGGAGAGGTGACTGCTGGGAATGGGGCATTATACAGTAACACCAGGGGACTTGTCTGGGTGATGACTGGAGAGGTGACTGCTGGGTATGGGACATTATACAGTAACACCAGGGGATGTGTCTAGGTGATGACTAGAGAGGTGACTGCTGGGAATGGGACATTATACAGTAACACCAGGGGACGTGTCTGGGTGATAACTGGAGAGGTGACTGCTGGGAATGGGGCATTATACACTAACACCAGGGGACTTGTCTGGGTGATAACTGGAGAGGTCACTGCAGGGAATAGGGCATTATACAGTAACACCAGGGGACATGTCTGGGTGATGACTGGAGAAGTGACTGCTGGGTATGGGACATTATACATTAACACCAGGGGATGTGTCTAGGTGATGACTAGAGAGGTGACTGCTGGGAATGGGACATTATACAGTAACACCAGAGAACATGTCTGGTTGATGACAGGAGAGGTGACTGCTGGAAATGGGGCATTATACAGTAACACCAGGGGATGTGTCTGGGTGATGACTGGAGAGGTGACTGCTGGGAATGGGGCATTATACAGTAACACCAGGGGACTTGTCTGGGTAATGACTGGAGAGGTGACTGCTGGGTATGGGACATTATACAGTAACACCAGGGGATGTGTCTAGGTGATGACTAGAGAGGTGACTGCTGGGAATGGGACATTATACAGTAACACCAGGGGACGTGTCTGGGTGATAACTGGAAAGGTGACTGCTGGGAATGGGACATTATACAGTAACACCAGGGGACGTGTCTGGGTTTTGACTGGATAGGTGGCTGCTGGGAATGGGACATTATATAGTAACACCAGGGGACGTGTCTGTGTGATGACTGGAGAGGTGACTGCTGGGAATGGGGCATTATACAGTAACACCAGGGGATGTGTCTGGGTGATGACTGGAGAGGTGACTGCTGGGAATGGGGCATTATACAATAACACCAGGGGATGTGTCTGAGTGATGACTGGAGAGGTGACTTCTGGGAATGGGGCATTATACAGTAACACCAGGGGACATGTCTGGGTGATGACTGGAGAAGTGACTGCTGGGTATGGGACATTATACAGTAACACCAGGGGATGTGTCTAGGTGATGACTAGAGAGGTGACTGCTGGGAATGGGACATTATACAGTAACACCAGAGAACATGTCTGGTTGATGACAGGAGAGGTGACTGCTGGGAATGGGGCATTATACAGTAACACCAGGGGATGTGTCTGGGTGATGACTGGAGAGGTGACTGCTGGGAATGGGACATTATACAGTAACACCAGGGGACGTGTCTGGGTTTTGACTGGAGAGGTGACTGCTGGGAATGGGACATTATACAGTAACACCAGGGGATGTGTCTGGGTGATGACTAGAGAAGCGACTGCTGGGAATGGGACATTATACAGTAACACCAGGGGACGTGTCTGGGTGATAACTGGAGAGGTGACTTCTGGGAATGGGACATTATACAGTAACACCAGGGGATGTGTCTGGGTGATGACTGGAGAGGTGACTGCTGGGATAGGGACATTATACAGTAACATCAGGGGATGTGTCTGGGTGATGACTGGAGAGGTGACTGCTGGGAATGGGACATTATATAGTAACACCAGGGGACGTGTCCGGGTGATGACTGGAGAGGTGACTGCTGGGAATGGGACATTATACAGTAACACCAGGGGACGTGTCTGGTTGATGACAGGAGAGGTGACTGCTGGGAATGGGGCATTATACAGTAACACCAGGGGATGTGTCTGGGTGATGACTGGAGAGGTGACTGCTCGCAATGGGACATTATACAGTAACACCAGGGGACGTGTCTGGGTTTTGACTGGAGAGGTGACTGCTGGGAATGGGACATTATACAGTAACACCAGGGGATGTATCTAGGTAATGACTAGAGAGGTGACTGCTGGGAATGGGGCATTATACAGTAACACCAGGGGATGTGACTGTGTGATGACTGGAGAGGTGACTGCTGGGAATGGGACATTATACAGTAACACCAGGGGATGTGTCTGGGTGATGACTGGAGAGGTGACTGCTGGGAATGGGGCATTATACAGTAACACCAGGGGATGTGTCTGGGTGATGACTGGAGAGGTGACTGCTGGGAATGGGACATTATACAGTAACACCAGGGGATGTGTCTGGGTGATGACTGGAGAGGTGACTGCTGGGTATGGGACATTATACAGTAACACCAGGGGATGTATCTAGGTAATGACTAGAGAGGTGACTGCTGGGAATGGGACATTATACAGTAACACCAGGTGACGTGTCTGGGTGATAACTGGAGAGGTGACTGCTGGGAATGGGGCATTATACAGTAACACCAGGGTATGTGTCTGGGTGATGACTAGAGAGGTAACTGCTGGGTATGGGACATTATACAGTAACACCAGGGGATGTGTCTGGGTGATGACTAGAGAGGTGACTGCTGGGAATGGGACATTATACAGTATCACCAGGGGACGTGTCTGGGTGATAACTGGAGAGGTCACTGCAGGGAATGGGGCATTATACAGTAACACCAGGGGACATGTCTGGGTGATGACTGGAGAAGTGACTGCTGGGTATGGGACATTATACAGTAACACCAGGGGATGTGTCTAGGTGATGACTAGAGAGGTGACTGCTGGGTATGGGACATTATACAGTAACACCAGAGAACATGTCTGGTTGATGACAGGAGAGGTGACTGCTGGGAATGGGGCATTATACAGTAACACCAGGGGATGTGTCTGGGTGATGACTGGAGAGGTGACTGCTGGGAATGGGGCATTATACAGTAACACCAGGGGACTTGTCTGGGTAATGACTGGAGAGGTGACTGCTGGGTATGGGACATTATACAGTAACACCAGGGGATGTGTCTAGGTGATGACTAGAGAGGTGACTGCTGGGAATGGGACATTATACAGTAACACCAGGGGACGTGTCTGGGTGATAACTGGAAAGGTGACTGCTGGGAATGGGACATTATACAGTAACACCAGGGGACGTGTCTGGGTTTTGACTGGATAGGTGGCTGCTGGGAATGGGACATTATATAGTAACACCAGGGGACGTGTCTGTGTGATGACTGGAGAGGTGACTGCTGGGAATGGGGCATTATACAGTAACACCAGAGAACATGTCTGGTTGATGACAGGAGAGGTGACTGCTGGAAATGGGGCATTATACAGTAACACCAGGGGATGTGTCTGGGTGATGACTGGAGAGGTGACTGCTGGGAATGGGGCATTATACAGTAACACCAGGGGACTTGTCTGGGTAATGACTGGAGAGGTGACTGCTGGGTATGGGACATTATACAGTAACACCAGGGGATGTGTCTAGGTGATGACTAGAGAGGTGACTGCTGGGAATGGGACATTATACAGTAACACCAGGGGACGTGTCTGGGTGATAACTGGAAAGGTGACTGCTGGGAATGGGACATTATACAGTAACACCAGGGGACGTGTCTGGGTTTTGACTGGATAGGTGGCTGCTGGGAATGGGACATTATATAGTAACACCAGGGGACGTGTCTGTGTGATGACTGGAGAGGTGACTGCTGGGAATGGGGCATTATACAGTAACACCAGAGAACATGTCTGGTTGATGACAGGAGAGGTGACTGCTGGAAATGGGGCATTATACAGTAACACCAGGGGATGTGTCTGGGTGATGACTGGAGAGGTGACTGCTGGGAATGGGGCATTATACAGTAACACCAGGGGACATGTCTGGGTGATGACTGGAGAAGTGACTGCTGGGTATGGGACATTATACAGTAACACCAGGGGATGTGTCTAGGTGATGACTAGAGAGGTGACTGCTGGGAATGGGACATTATACAGTAACACCAGAGAACATGTCTGGTTGATGACAGGAGAGGTGACTGCTGGGAATGGGGCATTATACAGTAACACCAGGGGATGTGTCTGGGTGATGAATGGAGAGGTGACTGCTGGGAATGGGGCATTATACAGTAACACCAGGGGACATGTCTGGGTGATGACTGGAGAAGTGACTGCTGGGTATGGGACATTATACAGTAACACCAGGGGATGTGTCTAGGTGATGACTAGAGAGGTGACTGCTGGGAATGGGACATTATACAGTAACACCAGAGAACATGTCTGGTTGATGACAGGAGAGGTGACTGCTGGGAATGGGGCATTATACAGTAACACCAGGGGATGTGTCTGGGTGATGACTGGAGAGGTGACTGCTGGGAATGGGACATTATACAGTAACACCAGGGGACGTGTCTGGGTTTTGACTGGAGAGGTGACTGCTGGGAATGGGACATTATACAGTAACACCAGGGGATGTGTCTGGGTGATGACTAGAGAAGCGACTGCTGGGAATGGGACATTATACAGTAACACCAGGGGACGTGTCTGGGTGATAACTGGAGAGGTGACTTCTGGGAATGGGACATTATACAGTAACACCAGGGGATGTGTCTGGGTGATGACTGGAGAGGTGACTGCTGGGATAGGGACATTATACAGTAACATCAGGGGATGTGTCTGGGTGATGACTGGAGAGGTGACTGCTGGGAATGGGACATTATATAGTAACACCAGGGGACGTGTCCGGGTGATGAATGGAGAGGTGACTGCTGGGAATGGGACATTATACAGTAACACCAGGGGACGTGTCTGGTTGATGACAGGACAGGTGACTGCTGGGAATGGGGCATTATACAGTAACACCAGGGGATGTGTCTGGGTGATGACTGGAGAGGTGACTGCTCGCAATGGGACATTATACAGTAACACCAGGGGACGTGTCTGGGTTTTGACTGGAGAGGTGACTGCTGGGAATGGGACATTATACAGTAACACCAGAGAACATGTCTGGTTGATGACAGGAGAGGTGACTGCTGGGAATGGGGCATTATACAGTAACACCAGGGGATGTGTCTGTGTGATGACTGGAGAGGTGACTGCTGGGAATGGGACATTATACAGTAACACCAGGGGATGTGTCTGTGTGATGACTGGAGAGGTGACTGCTGGGAATGGGACATTATACAGTAACACCAGGGGATGTGTCTGGGTGATGACTGGAGAGGTGACTGCTGGGAATGGGGCATTATACAGTAACAGCAGGGGATGTGTCTGGGTGATGACTGGAGAGGTGACTGCTGGGAATGGGACATTATACAGTAACACCAGGGCATGTGTCTGGGTGATGACTGGAGAGGTGACTGCTGGGTATGGGACATTATACAGTAACACCAGGGGCCGCTCCCCCTGCAGTACAGTGAGATGACACCACAGGCCGCTCCACCTGCAGTACAGTGAGGTGATACCACAGGCCGCTCCCCCTACGGTACAGTGAGGTGATACCACAGGCAGCTCCCCCTGCGGTACAGTAAGGTGACACCACAGGCCGCTCCCCCTGCAGTACAGTAAGGTGACACCACAGGCCGCTCCCCCTGCAGTACAGTAAGGTGACACCACAGGCCGCTCCCCCTGCGGTACAGTAAGGTGACACCACAGGCCGCTCCCCCTGCGGTACAGTAAGGTGACACCACAGGCCGCTCCCCCTGCGGTACAGTGAGGTGACACCACAGGCTGCTCCCCCTGCGGTACAGTGAGGTGACACCACAGGCTGCTCCCCCTGCGGTACAGTGAGGTGACACCACAGGCCGCTCCCCCTGCGGTACAGTAAGGTGACACCACAGGCCGCTCCCCCTGCGGTACAGTAAGGTGACACCACAGGCTGCTCCCCCTGCGGTACAGTGAGGTGACACCACAGGCTGCTCCTCCTGCGGTACAGTGAGGTGACACCACAGGCTGCAGTATAAGCCATAGCTGATATATAATAACACAGGACACTGCCCGGGGGGACATATTGGGGACAGAGCAGCACATTACTACCTGTTACTAATACTGTCAGGAGATTATTATATATCCCTCATTAGTCACATGACAGCCAGTGTTACTATGGGGAGGGGCGGGGCCTCTTCAGCGTCTCTCTGTAGCCATGGTTACTGTCCCTGAAGGCTCTACCTCCTATTATACTACTGACACGCCCACCCCGCTGCTGTCCCCTCCCACTCACCCCACGTCAGCCAATCGCATCGCACAGCTGTCTTTCCGGCTCCTCCCACCCATTCTCACTATGGCTACAGCTACCGCCCCATCCCATTTAGTGCTGAGACTGACGCACCGAGAAGCCAATCAGGCGGCAGATTATACTTCGGACGTCATGTACATAGTGGCAGCTGCATCACACAGGTCATCAGCATCACTCGAGTAATCAACCTTGGTACAATCAGTGTCCTCATATGGGCGGCGGCCATTTTCCTGTAGTCTCTAATACGTAATAGGTTGTTAGAGCCTAAAGGAGTGACGCAGAAGAGGGGGCGGAGTTAGGGAGTCCTCAGCCGCCTCTTTGGAGATCTTCATTACAACAGGTAACAACTCTATATGATATTATTATATAGGGGAGAGGGGACCGTACAGTGATATATGAGGGGGAATAACACAGCCCCCGGCACACACTGATATGTGGTATTATTATTATATAGTGGAGAGGGGACTGTACAGTGATATATGAGGGGGAATCACACAGCACCCGGCACACACTGAACTGATATTTGGTATTATTATATAGGGGAGAGGGGACTGTACAGTGATATATGAGGGGAATAACACAGCCCCCGGCACACACTGATATGTGGTATTATTATTATATAGGGGAGAGGGGACCGTACAGTGATATATGAGGGGGAATAACACAGCCCCCGGCACACACTGATATGTGGTATTATTATTATATAGGGGAGAGGGGACTGTACAGTGATATATGGGGGGGATAACACAGCCCCCGGCACACACTGATATGTGGTATTATTATATAGGGGAGAGGGGACCGTACAGTGATATATGAGGAGGAATAACACAGCTCCCGGCACACACTGATATGTGGTATTATTATTATATAGGGGAGAGGGGACTGTACAGTGATATATGAGGGGAATAACACAGCTCCCGGCACACACTGATATGTGGTATTATTATATAGGGGAGAGGGGACCGTACAGTGATATATGAGGGGGAATAACACAGCCCCCGGCACACACTGATATGTGGTATTATTATTATATAGGGGAGAGGGGACTGTACAGTGATATATGGGGGGGATAACACAGCCCCCGGCACACACTGATATGTGGTATTATTATTATATAGGGGAGAGGGGACCGTACAGTGATATATGAGGGGGAATAACACAGCCCCCGGCACACACTGATATGTGGTATTATTATTATATAGTGGAGAGGGGACTGTACAGTGATATATGAGGGGGAATAACACAGCACCCGGCACACACTGATATTTGGTATTATTATATAGGGGAGAGGGGACTGTACAGTGATATATGAGGGGAATAACACAGCCCCCGGCACACACTGATATGTGGTATTATTATTATATAGGGGAGAGGGGACCGTACAGTGATATATGAGGGGGAATAACACAGCCCCCGGCACACACTGATATGTGGTATTATTATTATATAGGGGAGAGGGGACCGTACAGTGATATATGAGGGGGAATAACACAGCCCCCGGCACACACTGATATGTGGTATTATTATTATATAGGGGAGAGGGGACTGTACAGTGATATATGGGGGGGATAACACAGCCCCCGGCACACACTGATATGTGGTATTATTATATAGGGGAGAGGGGACCGTACAGTGATATATGAGGAGGAATAACACAGCTCCCGGCACACACTGATATGTGGTATTATTATTATATAGGGGAGAGGGGACTGTACAGTGATATATGATGGGAATAACACAGCTCCCGGCACACACTGATATGTGGTATTATTATATAGGGGAGAGGGGACCGTACAGTGATATATGAGGGGGAATAACACAGCCCCGGCACACACTGATATATGGTATTATTATATAGGGGAGAGGGGACCGTACAGTGATATATGAGGGGGAATAACACAGCTCCCAGCACACACTGATATGTGGTATTATTATTATATAGGGGAGAGGGGACCGTACAGTGATATATGAGGGGGAATAACACAGCCCCGGCACACACTGATATATGGTATTATTATATAGGGGAGAGGGGACCGTACAGTGATATATGAGAGGGAATAACACAGCCCCCGGCACACACTGATATGTGGTATTATTATATAGGGTAGAGAGGACCGTACAGTGATATATGAAAGGGAATAACACAGCCCCCGGCACACACTGATATGTGGTAATGATATTACATAGGGGAGAGGGGACCGTACAGTGATATATGAGGGGGAATAACACAGCCCCCGGCACACACTGATATGTACGAGGCTGAAGTTAGCTTCTTATTCGGCCAGCTTCTTATTCACTTCTTATTCAAGCTCCAGCTTCTTATTCACTTCTTATTCAAGCTCCAGCTTCTTATTCACTTCTTATTCGAACTCCAGCTTCTTATTCAGATCATTCAGTTTCGCAAGGGTTAATGAGTCTTCTGTCACAAATTTGACACCTGAAATCAACAGAGTAGGGTCCCTTGCATATGACCCACGTCTGATATGTGGTATAATTATATAGGGGAGAGGGGACCATACAGTGATATATGAGAGGGAATAACACAGCCCCCGGCACACACTGATATGTGGTATTATTATATAGGGGAGAGGGGACTGTACAGTGATATATGAGGGGGAATAACACAGTTCCCGGCACACACTGATATGTGGTAATGATATTACATAGGGGAGAGGGGACCGTACAGTGATATATGAGAGGGAATAACACAGCCCCCGGCACACACTGATATGTGGTATTATTATATAGGGGAGAGGGGACTGTACAGTGATATATGAGGGGGAATAACACAGCTCCCGGCACACACTGATATGTGGTATTATTATTATATAGGGGAGAGGGGACCGTACAGTGATATATGAGGGGGAATAACACAGCCCCCGGCACACACTGATATATGGTATTATTATATAGGGGAGAGGGGACCGTACAGTGATATATGAGGGGGAATAACACAGCCCCCGGCACACACTGATATGTGGTATTATTATATAGGGTAGAGAGGACCGTACAGTGATATATGAAAGGGAATAACACAGCCCCCGGCACACACTGATATGTGGTAATGATATTACATAGGGGAGAGGGGACCGTACAGTGATATATGAGGGGGAATAACACAGCCCCCGGCACACACTGATATGTGGTATAATTATATAGGGGAGAGGGGACCATACAGTGATATATGAGAGGGAATAACACAGCCCCCGGCACACACTGATATGTGGTATTATTATATAGGGGAGAGGGGACTGTACAGTGATATATGAGGGGGAATAACACAGTTCCCGGCACACACTGATATGTGGTAATGATATTACATAGGGGAGAGGGGACCGTACAGTGATATATAAGAGGGAATAACACAGCCCCCGGCACACACTGATATGTGGTATTATTATATAGGGGAGAGGGGACTGTACAGTGATATATGAGGGGGAATAACACAGCCCCCGGCACACACTGATATGTGATATTATTATTATATAGGGGAGAGGGGACTGTACAGTGATATATGAGGGGAATAACACAGCTCCCGGCACACACTGATATGTGGTATTATTATATAGGGGAGAGGGGACTGTACAGTGATATATGAGGGGAATAACACAGCTCCCGGCACACACTGATATGTGGTATTATTATATAGGGGAGAGGGGACTGTACAGTGATATATGAGGGGGAATAACACAGCTCCCGGCACACACTGATATGTGGTATTATTATTTCTGCAGTGCGGTACACTGTGTTCTACAGGGAATACATCAGGGGTGTAGAGATGGATCTTGATGCAGAGGCACCAACAGGCTAAAGCTTTAAACTGTCCCAGGAGGTTTTGCGGTGCCTCCTCTATATAACCCCACCTCTAGGCACAGGAGCTCAGTTTTAGAGTTGGTGTCTTCGTGAAGCAGGTCACTTAACAGGGATGCTGCAGGTAGGCAACCCTGAAAAAGCTTTTTAGATGACATTGTGACATTCTGTGCTACGGTTCCATCACCTCCTCAGCGGCGTTGCATACTCCTGTTGGTTCTGTTCCTGGGTACTTGCGGCGAAGGTGCTCCGGTTCCTAGGTATACCACCGCAGACGCTCTCCTGGATCGCGTGGCTGCTTCTAAGAGAGGAGGTAAGAGGGTCCCCCAGGTGGGACCCGCCATTAAATCGTGTTCCGGTCTCGGCCTAAGGAGACGGATCGCGACGCTGGCGTGGACACTGTGGCCGTGCAGGGACCCCTCTATATCCGCCAGAGCATGGGAGCATAGGTCGGATAAGTAAAATATCCATTTTAATAAGGCTCCATAGTATCTGGTGGTGAGGACCAGCATAGGGGATAAGGTGCTTGACCTGTAGCCCCTCCCCCAGCTCCAGGCACGATCTACTGCTAGTGTTCCCACCCTGGAGCTGCCTCACACTCTCCAAGACATAACAGACCTTTGGGGATTACCCCAAATAGACATGATGGCCTCTCGTCTCAACAAGAAGCTTCAACGTTATTGTTCCAGGTCGAAGGACCCACAGGCAGTGGCATTGGACGCCGTGGTGCCTCCGTGGGTATTCCAGTCGGTGTACATGTTTCCACTACTCCCACTCATCCCAAGAATACTAAAGCTCATAAGGAGAACAAGGGTTCAAGCGATCCTGATTGCTCCAGACTGGCCGAGAAGGGCTTGGTACGCGGACCTTCTGGATCTTGTTAGGGTATGTTAACCTATTCAGGTCTGGTCTATAAACTCTCTGCAGTCATCAGTCAGAATTCTGTTTCTTTTGCAACCGGTTGGAGATCAGTGAATGAAAAGGTGACACAGGATCATGTGTAACCTAAGCAGTCCATAGTTGACCTGCCTTAGGGGCCATATAAGGTTTATTTTATAGCTGGAGGACAAAGGATTCATGTTTGCCAATACATTTAGCCAATCAGAATACACCATGTATGTCTCAAAAACTGTAATACATCAATTGTCATACAAGATTATAATTAGCAATTAGAACATTCTAGAAAATGGTTAGTGCTTCGTTTATCAGTCTTTCGGACATAAACTTCTTTCCAATTAGCCTTGGATACATCTGGCGTTGCCTTGTCCTTGAACACGTCATGCTTTAGAACAAGATATTCGAGGTATAAAGTCTGAATATATCTGTCCAATATTTTTAAGGACACATGAACACATTTTTTGTGATTAACAGTAAATTTCTCTGACGTCCTAGTGGATGCTGGGACTTCCGTAAGGACCATGGGGAATAGCGGCTCCGCAGGAGACTGGGCACAAAAGTAAAAGCTTTATGACTAGCTGGTGTGCACTGGCTCCTCCCCCTATGACCCTCCTCCAAGCCTCAGTTAGATTTTTGTGCCCGAACGAGAAGGGTGCATGCTAGGTGGCTCTCCTTAGCTGCTTAGAGTAAAAGTTTAAATAGGTTTTTCTATTTTCAGTGAGTCCTGCTGGCAACAGGCTCACTGCATCGTGGGACTAAGGGGAGAAGAAGCGAACTCACCTGCGTGCAGAGTGGATTGGGCTTCTTGGCTACTGGACATTAGCTCCAGAGGGACGATCACAGGTTCAGCCTAGATGGGTCCCGGAGCCGCGCCGCCGGTCCCCTTACAGAGCCAGAAGAGCGAAGAGGTCCGGTGAAATCGGCGGCAGAAGACGTTCCTGTCTTCAAATAAGGTAGCGCACAGCACCGCAGCTGTGCGCCATTGCTCTCAGCACACTTCACACTCCGGTCACTGAGGGTGCAGGGCGCTGGGGGGGAGCGCCCTGAGACGCAATCAAACACTGTTTAAAACCTTATATGGCTAAAGAAATGCATCACATATAGCTCCTGGGCTATATGGATGCATTTAACCCCTGCCAGGTTTCCTGAAAAAAACGGGAGAAAAGGCCGCCGAGAAGGGGGCGGAGCCTATCTCCTCAGCACACAAGCGCCATTTTCCCTCACAGCTCCGCTGGAAGGACAGCTCCCTGACTCTCCCCTGCAGTCCTGCACTACAGAAACAGGGTAAAACAAGAGAGGGGGGGCACTATTTGGCAAATAATATATTACAGCAGCTATTAAAGGGAGAAACACTTATATAAGGTTATCCCTATACATATATAGCGCTCTGGTGTGTGCTGGCAAACTCTCCCTCTGTCTCCCCAAAGGGCTCGTGGGGTCCTGTCCTCTATCAGAGCATTCCCTGTGTGTGTGTGCTGGGTGTCGGTACGATTGTGTTGACATGTATGAGGAGGAAAATGATGTGGAAGCGGAGCAATTGCCTGTGTTAGTGATGTCACCCCCTAGGGAGTCGACACCTGACTGGATGGTCGTATTTAAAGAATTACGTGACAATGTCAGCACTTTGCAAAAAACTGTTGACGACATGAGACAGCCGGCAAATCAATTAGTGCCAGTCCAGGCGTCTCAGACACCGTCAGGGGCGCTAAAACGCCCGTTACCTCAGATGGTCGACACAGACCCAGACACGGATACTGAATCCAGTGTCGACGGTGAGGAGACAAACATAATGTCCAGTAGGGCCACACGTTACATGATCACGGCAATGAAGGAGGCGTTGAACATTTCTGACACTACAAGTACCACAAAAAAGGGTATTATGTGGGGTGTGAAAAAACTACCTGTAGTTTTTCCTGAGTCAGATGAATTAAATGAGGTGTGTGATAAAGCGTGGGTTTCCTCCGATAAAAAACTGCTGATTTCTAATAAATTATTGGCACTATATCCTTTCCCGCCAGAGGTTAGGGCGCGTTGGGAAACACTACCTAGGGTAGATAAGGCGCTCACACGCTTATCAAAACAAGTGGCGTTACCGTCTCCTGATACGGCCGCCCTCAAAGAACCAGCTGATAGAAGGCTGGAAAATATCCTAAAAGGTATATACACACATACTGGTGTTATACTGCGACCAGCAATCGCCTCAGCCTGGATGTGCAGCGCTGGAGTGGCTTGGTCGGATTCCCTGACTGAAAATATTGATACCCTGGATAGGGACAGTATATTATTAACTATAGAGCATTTAAAGGATGCATTACTATATATGCGAGATGCACAGAGGGATATTTGCACCCTGGCATCAAGAGTGAGTGCGATGTCCATTTCTGCCAGAAGAGCGTTATGGACGCGACAGTGGTCAGGTGATGCGGATTCCAAACGACATATGGAAGTATTGCCGTATAAAGGGGAGGAGTTATTTGGGGTCGGTCTATCGGACCTGGTGGCCACGGCAACGGCTGGAAAATCCACCTTTTTACCCCAGGTCACCTCTCGGCAGAAGAAGACACCGTCTTTTCAAACTCAGTCCTTTCGTTCCCATAAGGGCAAGCGGGCAAAATGCCACTAATTTTTGCCCCGGGGCAGAGGAAGAGGGAAAAGACTGCACCAGGCAGCCTCTTCCCAGGAGCAGAAGCCCTCCCCCGCTTCTGCCAAGTCTTCAGCATGACGCTGGGGCTTTACAAGCGGACTCAGGCACGGTGGGGGCCCGTCTCAAAAATTTAAACGCGCAGTGGGCTCACTCGCAAGTGGACCCCTGGATCCTGCAGGTAGTATCACAGGGGTACAAATTGGAATTCGAGACGTCTCCCCCTCGCCGGTTCCTGAAGTCTGCTCTACCAACGTCTCCCTCCGACAGGGAGGCAGTATTGGAAGCTATTCACAAGCTGTATTCCCAGCAGGTGATAATCAAGGTACCCCTCCTACAACAGGGAAGGGGGTATTATTCCACGCTGTTTGGTGTACCGAAGCCGGACGGCTCGGTGAGACCAATTTTAAATCTAAAATCCTTGAACACTTACATAAAAAGGTTCAAATTCAAGATGGAGTCACTCAGAGCAGTGATAGCGAACCTGGAAGAAGGGGACTATATGGTATCTCTGGACATCAAAGATGCTTATCTCCATGTCCCAATCTTCCCTTCTCACCAAGGGTACCTCAGGTTTGTGGTACAAAACTGTCATTATCAGTTTCAGACGCTGCCGTTTGGATTGTCCACGGCACCCCGGGTCTTTACCAAGGTAATGGCCGAAATGATGATTCTCCTTCGAAGAAAAGGCGTCTTAATTATCCCTTACTTGGACGATCTCCTGATAAGGGCAAGGTCAAGGGAACAGTTAGAGGTCAGAGTAGCACTATCTCAGGTGGTGCTACGTCAGCACGGGTGGATTCTAAATATCCCAAAATCACAGCTGATTCCAACAACACGTCTACTGTTCCTAGGGATGATTCTGGACACAGTCCAGAAAAAGGTGTTTCTCCCGGTGGAGAAGGACAGGGAGTTATCTGAGCTAGTCAGGAACCTCCTAAAACCAGGCCAAGTGTCAGTGCAAGACAAGAGTCCTGGGAAAAATGGTGGCTTCTTACGAAGCGATTCCATTCGGAAGATTCCATGCAAGAACTTTTTCAGTGGGATCTGCTGGACAAATGGTCCGGATCGCATCTTCAGATGCATCAGCGGATAACCCTATCTCCAAGGACAAAGGTGTCTCTCCTGTGGTGGTTACAGAGTGCTCATCTTCTAGAGGGCCGCAGATTCGGCATTCAGGATTGGATGCTGGTGACCACGGATGCCAGCCTGAGAGGCTGGGGAGCAGTCACACAGGGAAGAAATTTCCAGGGCTTGTGGTCAAGCATGGAAACGTCTCTTCACATAAATATCCTGGAACTAAGGGCCATTTACAATGCCCTAAGTGAAGCAAGGCCTCTGCTTCAGGGTCAACCGGTATTGATCCAGTCGGACAACATCACGGCTGTCGCCCACGTAAACAGACAGGGCGGCACAAGAAGCAGGAGGGCAATGGCAGAAGCTGCAAGGATTCTCCGCTGGGCGGAAAATCATGTGATAGCACTGTCAGCAGTGTTCATTCCGGGAGTGGACAACTGGGAAGCAGACTTCCTCAGCAGACACGACCTCCACCCGGGGGAGTGGGGACTTCACCCAGAAGTCTTCCAAGTGATTATAAACCGTTGGGAAAAACCAAAGGTGGACATGATGGCGTCCCGTCTCAACAAAAAACTGGACAGATATTGCGCCAGGTCAAGGGACCTCAGGCAATAGCGGTGGACGCTCTGGTAACACCGTGGGTGTACCAGTCGGTGTATGTGTTCCCTCCTCTGCCTCTCTTACCCAAGGTACTGAGAATCATAAGAAGGAGAGGAGTAAGAACTATACTCGTGGCTCCGGATTGGCCAAGAAGAACTTGGTACCCGGAACTGCAAGAGATGCTCACGGAGGACCCGTGGCCTCTACCTCTAAGAAAGGACCTGCTCCAGCAAGGACCTTGTCTGTTCCAAGACTTACCGCGGCTGCGTTTGACGGCACGGCGGTTGAACGCCGGATCCTGAAGGAAAAAGGCATTCCAGATGAAGTCATCCCTACCCTGATCAAAGCCAGGAAGGATGTAACCGCAAAACATTATCATCGCATTTGGCGGAAATATGTTGCGTTGTGTGAGGCCAAGAAGGCCTCTACAGAGGAATTTCAACTGGGTCGTTTCCTACATTTCCTGCAAGCAGGACTGTCTATGGGCCTAAAATTAGGATCCATTAAGGTTCAGATTTCGGCCCTGTCGATCTTCTTCCAGAAAGAACTGGCTTCAGTGCCTGAAGTTCAGACGTTTGTCAAGGTGGTACTGCATATACAGCCTCCTTTTGTGCCTCCAGTGGCACCTTGGGATCTCAATGTAGTTTTAGTGTTCCTAAAATCACATTGGTTTGAACCACTCACCACTGTGGAATTAAGATATCTCACATGGAAGGTGGTCATGCTGTTAGCCCTGGCGTCAGCCAGGCGTGTCTCAGAATTGGCGGCTTTATCATATAAAAGCCCTTACCTAATTTTTCATTCAGACAGGGCAGAATTGAGGACTCGTCCTCAATTTCTCCCTAAGGTGGTTTCAGCGTTTCACATGAACCAGCCTATTGTGCTACCTGCGGCTACTAGGGACTTGGAGGACTCCAAGTTGCTGGACGTAGTCAGGGCCCTGAAAATATATGTTTCCAGGACGGCTGGAGTCAGAAAATCTGACTCGCTGTTTATCCTGTATGCACCCAACAAGCTGGGTGCTCCTGCTTCTAAGCAGACGATTGCTCGTTGGATTTGTAGTACAATTCAGCTTGCACATTCTGTGGCAGGCCTGCCACAGCCAAAATCTGTTAAAGCCCATTCTACAAGGAAAGTGGGCTCATCTTGGGCGGCTGCCCGAGGGGTCTCGGCTTTACAACTTTGCCGAGCAGCTACTTGGTCAGGGGCAAACACGTTTGCAAAATTTTACAAATTCGATACCCTGGCTGAGGAGGACCCGGAGTTCTCTCATTCGGTGCTGCAGAGTCATCCGCACTCTCCTGCCCGTTTGGGAGCTTTGGTATAATCCCCATGGTCCTTACGGAAGTCCCAGCATCCACTAGGACGTCAGAGAAAATAAGAATTTACTTACCGATAATTCTATTTCTCGTAGTCCGTAGTGGATGCTGGGCGCCCATCCCAAGTGCGGATTGTCTGCAATACTTGTATATAGTTATTGTTACAAAAAAATCGGGTTGTTTATTGTTGTGAGCCATCTTTTCAGAGGCTCCTACGTTTATCATACTGTTAACTGGGTTCAGATCACAAGTTGTACGGTGTGATTGGTGTGGCTGGTATGAGTCTTACCCGGGATTCAAAATCCTTCCTTATTATGTACGCTCGTCCGGGCACAGTATCCTAACTGAGGCTTGGAGGAGAGTCATAGGGAGAGGAGCCAGTGCACACCAGCTAGTCATAAAGCTTTTACTTTTGTGCCCAGTCTCCTGCGGAGCCGCTATTCCCCATGGTCCTTACGGAAGTCCCAGCATCCACTACGGACTACGAGAAATAGAATTATCGGTAAGTAAATTCTTATTATCTTATTCAATGCAAAAAAGCGTGAATCAATATATTTGCTATACTGCGGAAGCTCCTACACCATCAATCTACTACAAGAAGAGCCGAGGCCCCTTCCTCTTCTAGAGGACCTGTTGCAACAGGGGCCGTTCGCTTATCAGGACTTACAACAGCTACGTTTGACGGCATGAAGGTTGAACGCCTGATACTAGCTTGGAAGGGCATTCCGAACAAAGTTATTCCTACCCTGATACAGGCTAGGAAAGTAGTAACATCTAAACATTACCATCGTATTTGGAAGAAATGTGTCTTGGTGTGAGTCCAAGAGGTTTCCTACGGTGGAGTTTCAACTGGGACGGTTTCTCCTCTTCCTGCAGGCTGAAGTGGATATGGGCCTGAGGTTGGGATCTGTGAAGGTCCAGATTTCGTCCCTATCCATTTTCTTCCAGAAACAATTGGCTGCCCTCCTTGAGGTTCAGACCTTTTTGAAGGGAGTTCTGCACATTCAGCCTCCATTTGTACCACCTGCGGCGCGACGGGATCTCAACGTGGTGTTGCAGTTTCTCCAGTCTGACTGGTTTGAGCCTCTGCAAAAGGTAGAGGTCAAGTTTCTTACGTGGAAGGCTGTCACTTTGTTGGCCTTAGCTTCTGCTAGACGTGTGTCGGAGTTGGGGGCTTTGTTTTGTAAGAGCCCCTACTTGATCTTCCATGCAGATAGGGTTGAGCTCTGGACGCGTCAGCAGTTTCTTTTGAAGGTTGTGATGGCATTTCATATCAACCAACCTATTGTGGTGCCAGTTGTTACTGACTCCTCAATTTCATCTAAGTCCTTAGATGTGGTAAGGGCTCTGAAGATCTATGTGAAGAGGAATGCTCGTCACAGAAAATTGGACTCTGTTTGTCCTGTATGATCCCAAGAAAATTGGGTGTCCTGCTTCTAAGCAGTCTATCTCTCGCTGGATCAGGTTCACTATCCAGCATGCATATTCTACGGCGAGATTGCCATGTCCTAAGTCTGTTAAGGCCCACTCTACTCGTAAGGTGGGGTCTTCCTGGGCGGCTGCCCGGGGTGTCTCGGCATTACAACTTTGCAGAGCAGCAACTTGGTCTGGGTCGAACACGTTTGCAAAGTTCTACAAGTTCGATACTTTGGCCTCTGATGATCTGAAGTTCAGTCAGTCAGTTCTACAGGAGCCTCCACGCTCTCCCTCCCGTTCTGGGAGCTTTGGTACATCCCTATGGTACTAATGTGAACCCCAGCATCCTCTAGGATGTAAGAGAAAATAGGATTTTAATTACCTACCGGTAAATCCTTTTCTCGTAGTCCGTAGAGGATGCTGAGCGCCCGGCCAGCGCTTCATTTTCCTGCAGTTGTTATCTGGTTCAGTACAACTTTGTTGTTAGTTACAGTGAGTACTGCATTATTACTTGGTAAGTAATGTTTCAGCTGTTGCTGAAGGTTTTCAAGCTCGTTAGCTTGATGTGCCTTGTATGTGAGAGCTGGTATGAATCTCGCCACTATCTGTGTATAATCCTTCTCTCGAAGATGTCCATCTCCTCGGGCACAGTTTCTAGACTGAGTCTGGTAGGAGGGGCATAGAGGGAGGAGCCAGTCCACACTCTCAAATTCTTAAAGTGCAAATGGCTCCTGGTGGACCCGTCTATACCCCAATGGTACTAATGTGGACCCCCAGCATCTTCTACGGACTACGAATAAAAAGGATTTACTGGTAGGTAATTAAAATCTTATTTTTAATTACCTACCAGTAAATCCTTTTGTCGTAGTCCATAAGGGATATTGGGCGCCCGCCTCTGTGCTGTGACTTTCTGAAGGTTCTCTGTTGTGTGTTACCAGTTCAGCTGTTGCTGTTTATGTTGCCAGCTGTTGCTAGCCAAGTTATGTTATGGTGTGCTGGTGTGTAAATCTCATCTCACTTATTGTTGTTATGTTCCTTCTCTCACGTATGTCATTTCTCCTTTGGGCACTGTTTTACCGATAACTGCTTGTGGGAGGGGGCATAGAGGGGAGGAGCCAGCACACCCAGTTGAAGAAATTTAAAGTGCACTGGGTCCTTTGGACCCCATCTATACCCTATCGTACTAATGTGTCCCCAATATCCCTTATGGACTATGAGAAAAGGATTTACCGGTAGATATCAAAATCCTATTTTTGTCCCTTCTGCTCACTACCTGGGGGTAAATAATATCACACAACATATTAATCAGGAAATGAGAGGATAAAGAGTGTAGTAATAAATCTGCAGGTGTGCACATAGCAGGGGCTTCCTGTTGTCCAGATCCTTTCTGAAGTGAGATCATAGAGACCCTGCCTGTCTCCTCCCACATTCTTTCACTATTTACTGTCTCCAGGTGCAGCCAATCAGAATAGAGCGCGGGGAGACCAGGATGTAGAGAGGGGACACAGCATTGAGTGAGGCATGAAGAGGGTGCATCAGAAATGTTTTGGCCCATATAGATAGTTACTGGTAGTGGGATTGTCTATCAGAGCATATGTATATTACTATAGAGATGTCATCCACGCCAGACACTAGTGTGACCCAATGTTGGTGATGTGTATACGTCCACTGTAGTACTTTCACTATCACACTGTGAGAGGCTGCGGCTATATATTGTTATATACAAGAACGTCGGCTGATTAATACTCAGGCTTATCCTCCTTCTACTGATATGAATGGTTAGATATTTGAATATGTTACATGTGTATAATGTGATGTTATGTTAATTATTTTAATTATTATACTTATTCCTAGATAATTACGTGGTGCGGATCCAGAGAACTTGAGGCTGGACATGGACCGGAGTCCCACAAATGAGAGGATATTACATCTCACCCTGGAGATTGTCCACCTGCTGACTGGGGAGGTGAGGGGATCTGGGAGTGTCACAGTGACATCACATATATCTGTAGTAATAATACGGGGACATGACTGGGGAGGTGAGGGGGTCTGGGAGTGTCACTGTGACATCACATATCTATAGTAATAATACAGGGACATGACTGGGGAGGTTAGGGTATCTGGGAGTGTCACAGTGTCATCACATCTATAGTAATAATACAGGAACATGACTGGGGAGGTGAGGGGATCTGGGAGTGTCCCAGTGACATCACTTATATCTATAGTAATAATACAGGGACATGACTAGGGAGGTGAGGGGATCTGGGAGTGTCACAGTGACATCACTTATATCTATAGTAATAATACACGGACATGACTGGGGAGGTGAGGGGATCTGGGAGTGTCACAGTGACATCACTTATATCTATAGTAGGCATGTCCAATCTGCGGCCCTCCAGCTGTTGAGAAACTACGCATCCCAGCATGCCCTGACACAGCTATAGCATTCTCTGACAGCAAAACTGTGTCAGGGCATGCTGGGATATGTAGTTTCACAACAGCTGGAGGGCCGTAGTTTGGACGTGCCTGATCTATAGTAATAATCCAGTTACATGACTGGGGAGGTGAGGGGATCTGGGAGTGTCACAGTGAAATCATTTATATCTATAGTAATGATACAGGGAAATGACTGGGGAGGTGAGGGGATCTGGGAGTGTCACAGGGACATTACTTATTTCTATAGTACAGGTTCTCAAACTCGGTCCTCAGGACCCCACACAGTGCATGTTTTGCAGGTTTCCTCACAGAATCACAAATTAAATAATTAGCTCCACATGTGGACTTTTTAAAATGTGTCAGTGAGTAATTAATATACCTGTGCACCTGCTGGGTTAACTGCAAAACATGCACTGTGTGGGGTTCTGAGGACCGAGTTTGAGAACCTGTGATCTATAGTAATAATAAAGGGACATGACTGTGTAGGTGATGGGATCTGGGAGCGTCACAGTGACATCACATATCTATAGTAATAATACAGAGACAAGACTGGGGAGGTGAGGGGATCTGGGAGCGTCACAGTGACATCACTTATATCTATAGTAATAATACAGGGACATACCTGGAGAGGTGAGGGGATCCGACAGTGTCACAGTGACATCACTTATATCTATGGTAATAACACAAGGAAATGACTGGGAATGTGAGGGGATATAACAGTGTCACAGTGACATCATTTTTATCTATATTAATTATACAGGGACATGACTGGGGAGGGGAGGGGATCTGGGAGCGTCACAGTGAAATCACTTATATATACTGTATAGTAATAATACAGGGACATGACTGGGGAGGTGAGAGGATCTGGGAGTGTCACAGTGACATCACTTATATCTATAGTAATACAGGGACATGACTGGGGAGGTGAGGAGATCTGGGAGTGTCACTGTGACATCACTTATATCTATAGTAATAATACAGGGACATGACTGGGGAGTGATGGGTCTGGGAGACTCCACTTCTTATGACTCTGGTCTCCAGGATCCACCTATTTAGACACATTCAGGATAATCAATAAAAGGTTTGTACATGTGGATGTAGCTGGTAATATGAGGTGTGACCTCTCCTGCATCTCCACCACCCTCAGTGGGCGGCTGTTCTCAGTCCTCTGTTTTCCTCCAGCTCCCACCACATCATCATCTTAGTGTCTGCACTACTCTGTCCAAGGCACATGATTCATCTATGGGTACCAACCATACACAGAGGACACTGAGTGCTGGGCCCACTGAGGATGGCGGGAGACGTGCTATATACACTCCACTATCCTGTATACTATCTTGTATCATGTAAGATGGGGGTTGTCCTTATAAATTACACTGTTGTGTTTTTTGCACAATTATTCCCTAAAAAGTGAAACTCCAAATAGGCAAACTAATTAACTTACTTTCAACGTTGTCTCTATCAATACACAGGATTACACAGTAGTGAAGAAGACATTCCTTGACCATCTGACAACCATCAGCTGTGCCTCCATCACAGTGCCTCCACCTCAGTCACAGATACATGAGAGGCATGATGACCAGAAGATCCTGGAACTCACCAACAAGATCATTCAGCTGCCATCTGGAGAGGTGACTGCTGGGAATGGGACATTATACAGTAACACCTGGGGATGTGTCTGGGTGATGACTGGAGAGGTGACTGCTGGGAATGGGGCATTATACAGTAACACCAGGCGATGTGTCTGGGTGAGGACTGGAAAGGTGATTGCTGGGATTAGGGCATTATACAGTAACACCAGGGGATGTGTCTGGGTGATGACTGGAGAGGTGATTGCTGGGATTAGGGCATTATACAGTAACACCAGGGGACGTGTCCGGGTGATGACTGGAGAGGTGACTGCTGGGAATGGGACATTATACAGTAACACCAGGGGACGTGTCTGGGTGATGACTGGAGAGGTGACTTCTGGGAATGGGGCATTATACAGTAACACCAGGGGATGTGTCTGGGTAATGAGTGGAGAGGTGACTGCTGGGAATGGGACATTATACAGTAACACCAGGGTATCTGTTTGGGTGATGACTGGAGAGGTGACTGCTGGGAATGGGGCATTATACAGTAACACTAGGGGACGTGTCCAGGTGATGACTGAAGAGGTGACTGCTGGGAATGGGACATTATACAGTAACACCAGAGAACATGTCTGGTTGATGACAGGAGAGGTGACTGCTGGGAATGGGACATTATACAGTAACACCAGGGGACGTGTCTGGATTTTGACTGGAGAGGTGACTGCTGGGAATGGGACATTATACAGTAACACCAGGGGACGTGTCTGTGTGATGACTGGAGAGGTGACTGCTGGGAATGGGGCATTATACAGTAACACCAGGGGACTTGTCTGGGTGATGACTAGAGAGGTGACTGCTGGGAATGGGGCATTATACAGTAACACCAGGGGATGTGTCTGAGTGATGACTGGAGAGGTGACTGCTGGGAATGGGGCATTATACAGTAACACCAGGGGACTTGTCTGGGTGATGACTGGAGAGGTGACTGCTGGGTATGGGACATTATACAGTAACACCAGGGGATGTGTCTAGGTGATGACTAGAGAGGTGACTGCTGGGAATGGGACATTATACAGTAACACCAGAGAACGTGTCTGGTTGATGACAGGAGAGGTGACTGCTGGGAATGGGGCATTATACAGTAACACCAGGGGACATGTCTGGGTGATGACTGGAGAGGTGACTGCTGGGAATGGGGCATTATACAGTAACACCAGGCGATGTGTCTGGGTGATGACTGGAGAGGTGACTGCTGCATATGGGGCATTATACAGTAACACTAGGGGATGTGTCTGGGTGATGACTGGAGAGGTGACTGCTGGGAATGGGACATTATACAGTAACACCATGGGATGTGTCTGGGTGATGACTGGAGAGGTGACTGCTGCGAATGGGGCATTATACAGTAACACTAGGGGATGTGTCTGGGTAATGACTGGAGAGGTGACTGCTGGGAATGGGACATTATACAGTAACACCTGGGGATGTGTCTGGGTGATGACTGGAGAGGTGACTGCTGGGAATGGGGCATTATACAGTAACACCAGGCGATGTGTCTGGGTGAGGACTGGAAAGGTGATTGCTGGGATTAGGGCATTATACAGTAACACCAGGGGATGTGTCTGGGTGATGACTGGAGAGGTGATTGCTGGGATTAGGGCATTATACAGTAACACCAGGGGACGTGTCCGGGTGATGACTGGAGAGGTGACTGCTGGGAATGGGACATTATACAGTAACACCAGGGGACGTGTCTGGGTGATGACTGGAGAGGTGACTTCTGGGAATGGGGCATTATACAGTAACACCAGGGGATGTGTCTGGGTAATGAGTGGAGAGGTGACTGCTGGGAATGGGACATTATACAGTAACACCAGGGTATCTGTCTGGGTGATGACTGGAGAGGTGACTGCTGGGAATGGGGCATTATACAGTAACACTAGGGGACGTGTCCAGGTGATGACTGAAGAGGTGACTGCTGGGAATGGGACATTATACAGTAACACCAGAGAACGTGTCTGGTTGATGACAGGAGAGGTGACTGCTGGGAATGGGACATTATACAGTAACACCAGGGGACGTGTCTGTGTGATGACTGGAGAGGTGACTGCTGGGAATGGGGCATTATACAGTAACACCAGGGGACTTGTCTGGGTGATGACTAGAGAGGTGACTGCTGGGAATGGGGCATTATACAGTAACACCAGGGGATGTGTCTGAGTGATGACTGGAGAGGTGACTGCTGGGAATGGGGCATTATACAGTAACACCAGGGGACTTGTCTGGGTGATGACTGGAGAGGTGACTGCTGGGTATGGGACATTATACAGTAACACCAGGGGATGTGTCTAGGTGATGACTAGAGAGGTGACTGCTGGGAATGGGACATTATACAGTAACACCAGGGGACGTGTCTGGGTGATAACTGGAGAGGTGACTGCTGGGAATGGGGCATTATACACTAACACCAGGGGACTTGTCTGGGTGATAACTGGAGAGGTCACTGCAGGGAATAGGGCATTATACAGTAACACCAGGGGACATGTCTGGGTGATGACTGGAGAAGTGACTGCTGGGTATGGGACATTATACATTAACACCAGGGGATGTGTCTAGGTGATGACTAGAGAGGTGACTGCTGGGAATGGGACATTATACAGTAACACCAGAGAACATGTCTGGTTGATGACAGGAGAGGTGACTGCTGGAAATGGGGCATTATACAGTAACACCAGGGGATGTGTCTGGGTGATGACTGGAGAGGTGACTGCTGGGAATGGGGCATTATACAGTAACACCAGGGGACTTGTCTGGGTAATGACTGGAGAGGTGACTGCTGGGTATGGGACATTATACAGTAACACCAGGGGATGTGTCTAGGTGATGACTAGAGTGGTGACTGCTGGGAATGGGACATTATACAGTAACACCAGGGGACGTGTCTGGGTGATAACTGGAAAGGTGACTGCTGGGAATGGGACATTATACAGTAACACCAGGGGACGTGTCTGGGTTTTGACTGGATAGGTGGCTGCTGGGAATGGGACATTATATAGTAACACCAGGGGACGTGTCTGTGTGATGACTGGAGAGGTGACTGCTGGGAATGGGGCATTATACAGTAACACCAGGGGATGTGTCTGGGTGATGACTGGAGAGGTGACTGCTGGGAATGGGGCATTATACAATAACACCAGGGGATGTGTCTGAGTGATGACTGGAGAGGTGACTTCTGGGAATGGGGCATTATACAGTAACACCAGGGGACATGTCTGGGTGATGACTGGAGAAGTGACTGCTGGGTATGGGACATTATACAGTAACACCAGGGGATGTGTCTAGGTGATGACTAGAGAGGTGACTGCTGGGAATGGGACATTATACAGTAACACCAGAGAACATGTCTGGTTGATGACAGGAGAGGTGACTGCTGGGAATGGGGCATTATACAGTAACACCAGGGGATGTGTCTGGGTGATGACTGGAGAGGTGACTGCTGGGAATGGGACATTATACAGTAACACCAGGGGACGTGTCTGGGTTTTGACTGGAGAGGTGACTGCTGGGAATGGGACATTATACAGTAACACCAGGGGATGTGTCTGGGTGATGACTAGAGAAGCGACTGCTGGGAATGGGACATTATACAGTAACACCAGGGGACGTGTCTGGGTGATAACTGGAGAGGTGACTTCTGGGAATGGGACATTATACAGTAACACCAGGGGATGTGTCTGGGTGATGACTGGAGAGGTGACTGCTGGGATAGGGACATTATACAGTAACATCAGGGGATGTGTCTGGGTGATGACTGGAGAGGTGACTGCTGGGAATGGGACATTATATAGTAACACCAGGGGACGTGTCCGGGTGATGACTGGAGAGGTGACTGCTGGGAATGGGACATTATACAGTAACACCAGGGGACGTGTCTGGTTGATGACAGGAGAGGTGACTGCTGGGAATTGGGCATTATACAGTTACACCAGGGGATGTGTCTGGGTGATGACTGGAGAGGTGACTGCTCGCAATGGGACATTATACAGTAACACCAGGGGACGTGTCTGGGTTTTGACTGGAGAGGTGACTGCTGGGAATGGGACATTATACAGTAACACCAGGGGATGTATCTAGGTAATGACTAGAGAGGTGACTGCTGGGAATGGGGCATTATACAGTAACACCAGGGGATGTGACTGTGTGATGACTGGAGAGGTGACTGCTGGGAATGGGACATTATACAGTAACACCAGGGGATGTGTCTGGGTGATGACTGGAGAGGTGACTGCTGGGAATGGGGCATTATACAGTAACACCAGGGGATGTGTCTGGGTGATGACTGGAGAGGTGACTGCTGGGAATGGGACATTATACAGTAACACCAGGGGATGTGTCTGGGTGATGACTGGAGAGGTGACTGCTGGGTATGGGACATTATACAGTAACACCAGGGGATGTATCTAGGTAATGACTAGAGAGGTGACTGCTGGGAATGGGACATTATACAGTAACACCAGGTGACGTGTCTGGGTGATAACTGGAGAGGTGACTGCTGGGAATGGGGCATTATACAGTAACACCAGGGTATGTGTCTGGGTGATGACTAGAGAGGTAACTGCTGGGTATGGGACATTATACAGTAACACCAGGGGATGTGTCTGGGTGATGACTAGAGAGGTGACTGCTGGGAATGGGACATTATACAGTATCACCAGGGGACGTGTCTGGGTGATAACTGGAGAGGTCACTGCAGGGAATGGGGCATTATACAGTAACACCAGGGGACATGTCTGGGTGATGACTGGAGAAGTGACTGCTGGGTATGGGACATTATACAGTAACACCAGGGGATGTGTCTAGGTGATGACTAGAGAGGTGACTGCTGGGTATGGGACATTATACAGTAACACCAGAGAACATGTCTGGTTGATGACAGGAGAGGTGACTGCTGGGAATGGGGCATTATACAGTAACACCAGGGGATGTGTCTGGGTGATGACTGGAGAGGTGACTGCTGGGAATGGGGCATTATACAGTAACACCAGGGGACTTGTCTGGGTAATGACTGGAGAGGTGACTGCTGGGTATGGGACATTATACAGTAACACCAGGGGATGTGTCTAGGTGATGACTAGAGAGGTGACTGCTGGGAATGGGACATTATACAGTAACACCAGGGGACGTGTCTGGGTGATAACTGGAAAGGTGACTGCTGGGAATGGGACATTATACAGTAACACCAGGGGACGTGTCTGGGTTTTGACTGGATAGGTGGCTGCTGGGAATGGGACATTATATAGTAACACCAGGGGACGTGTCTGTGTGATGACTGGAGAGGTGACTGCTGGGAATGGGGCATTATACAGTAACACCAGAGAACATGTCTGGTTGATGACAGGAGAGGTGACTGCTGGAAATGGGGCATTATACAGTAACACCAGGGGATGTGTCTGGGTGATGACTGGAGAGGTGACTGCTGGGAATGGGGCATTATACAGTAACACCAGGGGACTTGTCTGGGTAATGACTGGAGAGGTGACTGCTGGGTATGGGACATTATACAGTAACACCAGGGGATGTGTCTAGGTGATGACTAGAGAGGTGACTGCTGGGAATGGGACATTATACAGTAACACCAGGGGACGTGTCTGGGTGATAACTGGAAAGGTGACTGCTGGGAATGGGACATTATACAGTAACACCAGGGGACGTGTCTGGGTTTTGACTGGATAGGTGGCTGCTGGGAATGGGACATTATATAGTAACACCAGGGGACGTGTCTGTGTGATGACTGGAGAGGTGACTGCTGGGAATGGGGCATTATACAGTAACACCAGAGAACATGTCTGGTTGATGACAGGAGAGGTGACTGCTGGAAATGGGGCATTATACAGTAACACCAGGGGATGTGTCTGGGTGATGACTGGAGAGGTGACTGCTGGGAATGGGGCATTATACAGTAACACCAGGGGACATGTCTGGGTGATGACTGGAGAAGTGACTGCTGGGTATGGGACATTATACAGTAACACCAGGGGATGTGTCTAGGTGATGACTAGAGAGGTGACTGCTGGGAATGGGACATTATACAGTAACACCAGAGAACATGTCTGGTTGATGACAGGAGAGGTGACTGCTGGGAATGGGGCATTATACAGTAACACCAGGGGATGTGTCTGGGTGATGAATGGAGAGGTGACTGCTGGGAATGGGGCATTATACAGTAACACCAGGGGACATGTCTGGGTGATGACTGGAGAAGTGACTGCTGGGTATGGGACATTATACAGTAACACCAGGGGATGTGTCTAGGTGATGACTAGAGAGGTGACTGCTGGGAATGGGACATTATACAGTAACACCAGAGAACATGTCTGGTTGATGACAGGAGAGGTGACTGCTGGGAATGGGGCATTATACAGTAACACCAGGGGATGTGTCTGGGTGATGACTGGAGAGGTGACTGCTGGGAATGGGACATTATACAGTAACACCAGGGGACGTGTCTGGGTTTTGACTGGAGAGGTGACTGCTGGGAATGGGACATTATACAGTAACACCAGGGGATGTGTCTGGGTGATGACTAGAGAAGCGACTGCTGGGAATGGGACATTATACAGTAACACCAGGGGACGTGTCTGGGTGATAACTGGAGAGGTGACTTCTGGGAATGGGACATTATACAGTAACACCAGGGGATGTGTCTGGGTGATGACTGGAGAGGTGACTGCTGGGATAGGGACATTATACAGTAACATCAGGGGATGTGTCTGGGTGATGACTGGAGAGGTGACTGCTGGGAATGGGACATTATATAGTAACACCAGGGGACGTGTCCGGGTGATGAATGGAGAGGTGACTGCTGGGAATGGGACATTATACAGTAACACCAGGGGACGTGTCTGGTTGATGACAGGACAGGTGACTGCTGGGAATGGGGCATTATACAGTAACACCAGGGGATGTGTCTGGGTGATGACTGGAGAGGTGACTGCTCGCAATGGGACATTATACAGTAACACCAGGGGACGTGTCTGGGTTTTGACTGGAGAGGTGACTGCTGGGAATGGGACATTATACAGTAACACCAGAGAACATGTCTGGTTGATGACAGGAGAGGTGACTGCTGGGAATGGGGCATTATACAGTAACACCAGGGGATGTGTCTGTGTGATGACTGGAGAGGTGACTGCTGGGAATGGGACATTATACAGTAACACCAGGGGATGTGTCTGTGTGATGACTGGAGAGGTGACTGCTGGGAATGGAACATTATACAGTAACACCAGGGGATGTGTCTGGGTGATGACTGGAGAGGTGACTGCTGGGAATGGGGCATTATACAGTAACAGCAGGGGATGTGTCTGGGTGATGACTGGAGAGGTGACTGCTGGGAATGGGACATTATACAGTAACACCAGGGCATGTGTCTGGGTGATGACTGGAGAGGTGACTGCTGGGTATGGGACATTATACAGTAACACCAGGGGATGTATCTAGGTAATGACTAGAGAGGTGACTGCTGGGAATGGGACATTATACAGTAACACCAGGTGACATGTCTGGGTGATAACTGGAGAGGTGACTGCTGGGAATGGGGCATTATACAGTAACACCAGGGTATGTGTCTGGGTGATGACTAGAGAGGTAACTGCTGGGTATGGGACATTATACAGTAACACCAGGGGATGTGTCTGGGTGATGACTAGAGAGGTGACTGCTGGGAATGGGACATTATGCAGTATCACCAGGGGACGTGTCTGGGTGATAACTGGAGAGGTGACTGCTGGGAATGGGACATTATACAGTAACACCAGGGGATGTGTCTGGGTGATGACTGGAGAGGTGACTGCTGGATATGGGACATTATACAGTAACACCAGGGGATGTGTCTAGGTGATGACTAGAGAACTAGAGAGGTGACTGCTGGGAATGGGACATTATACAGTAACACCAGGGGATGTGTCTGGGTGATGACAGGAGAGGTGACTGCTGGGAATGGGGCATTATACAGTAACACCAGGGGATGTGTCTGGGTGATGACTGGAGAGGTGACTGCTGGGAATGGGACATTATACATTAACACCAGGGGACGTGTCTGGGTTTTGACTGGAGAGGTGACTGCTGGGAATGGGACATTATACAGTAACACCAGGGGATGTGTCTAGGTGATGACTGGAGAGGTGACTGCTGGGAATGGTACATTATACAGTAACACCAGGGGATGTGTCTGGGTGATGACTGGAGAGGTGACTGCTGGGTATGGGACATTATACAGTAACACCAGGGGATGTGTCTAGGTGATGACTAGAGAACTAGAGAGGTGACTGCTGGGAATGGGGCATTATACAGTAACACCAGGGGACGTGTCTGGGTGATGACTGGAGAGGAGACTGCTGGGAATGGGACATTATACAGTAACACCAGGGGATGTGTCTGAGTGATGACTGGATAGGTGACTGCTGGGAATGGGACATTATACAGTAACACCAGGGGATGTGTCTGGGTGATGACTGGAGAGGTGACTGCTGGGAATGGGACATTATACAGTAACATCAGGGGATGTGTCTGGGTGATGACTAGAGAGGTGACTGCTGGGAATGTGACATTATACAGTAACACCAGGGGATGTGTCTGGGTTATAACTGGAGAGGTGATTGCAGGGAATGGGGCATTATACAGTAACACCAGGGGACATGTCTGGGTGATGACTGGAGAAGTGACTGCTGGGAATGGGACATTATACAGTAACACCAGGGGATGTGTCTGGGTGATGACTGGAGAGGTGACTGCTGGGATAGGGACATTATACAGTAACATCAGGGGATGTGTCTTGGTGATGACTGGAGAGGTGACTGCTGGGAATGGGACATTATATAGTAACACCAGGGGACGTGTCCGGGTGATGACTGGAGAGGTGACTGCTGGGAATGGGACATTATACAGTAACACCAGGGGACGTGTCTGGTTGATGACAGGAGAGGTGACTGCTGGGAATGGGACATTATACAGTAACACCAGGGGATGTGTCTGGGTGATGACTGGAGAGGTGACTGCTCGCAATGGGACATTATACAGTAACACCAGGGGACGTGTCTTGGTTTTGACTGGAGAGGTGACTGCTGGGAATGGGACATTATACAGTAACACCAGGGGATGTGTCTGTGTGATGACTGGAGATGTGACTGCTGGGAATGGGACATTATACAGTAACACCAGGGGATGTGTCTGGGTGATGACTGGAGAGGTGACTGCTGGGAATGGGGCATTATACAGTAACACCAGGGGATGTGTCTGGGTGATGACTGGAGAGGTGACTGCTGGGAATGGGACATTATACAGTAACACCAGGGGATGTGTCTGGGTGATGACTGGAGAGGTGACTGCTGGGTATGGGACATTATACAGTAACACCAGGGGATGTGTCTGGGTGATGACTAGAGAGGTGACTGCTGGGAATGGGACATTATACAGTATCACCAGGGGACGTGTCTGGGTGATAACTGGAGAGGTGACTTCTGGGAATGGGACATTATACAGTAACACCAGGGGATGTGTCTGGATTACGACTGGAGAGGTGACTGCTGGGAATGGGACATTATACAGTAACACCAGGGGATGTGTCTGGGTGATGACTGGAGAAGTGACTGCTGGGTATGGGACATTATACAGTTACACCAGGGGATGTGTCTATGTGATGACTAGAGAGGTGACTGCTGAGAATGGGACATTATACAGTAACACCAGGGGACGTGTCTGGGTGATAACTGGATAGGTGACTGCTGGGAATGGGACATTATACAGTAACACCAGGGGACGTGTCTGTGTGATGACTGGAGAGGTGACTGCTGGGAATGGGGCATTATACAGTAACACCAGGGGATGTGTCCAGGTGATGACTGGAGAGGTGACTGCTGGGAATGGGGCATTATACAATAACACCAGGGGACGTGTCCGGGTGATGACTGGAGAGGTGACTGCTGGGAATGGGGCATTATACAGTAACACCTGGGGACGTGTCTGGGTGATAACTGGAGAGGTGACTTCTGGGAATGGGACATTATACAGTAACACCAGGGGATGTGCCTGGGTGATGACTGGAGAGGTGACTGCTGGGAATGGGACATTATACAGTAACATCAGGGGATGTGTCTGGGTGATGACTGGAGAGGTGACTGCTGGGAATGGGACATTATACAGTAACACCAGGGGATGTGTCTAGGTGATGACTAGACAGGTGACTGCTGGGAATGGGACATTATATAGTAACACCAGGGGACGTGTCCGGGTGATGAATGGAGAGGTGACTGCTGGGAATGGGACATTATACAGTAACACCAGGGGACGTGTCTGGTTGATGACAGGACAGGTGACTGCTGGGAATGGGGCATTATACAGTAACACCAGGGGATGTGTCTGGGTGATGACTGGAGAGGTGACTGCTCGCAATGGGACATTATACAGTAACACCAGGGGACGTGTCTGGGTTTTGACTGGAGAGGTGACTGCTGGGAATGGGACATTATACAGTAACACCAGAGAACATGTCTGGTTGATGACAGGAGAGGTGACTGCTGGGAATGGGGCATTATACAGTAACACCAGGGGATGTGTCTGTGTGATGACTGGAGAGGTGACTGCTGGGAATGGGACATTATACAGTAACACCAGGGGATGTGTCTGTGTGATGACTGGAGAGGTGACTGCTGGGAATGGAACATTATACAGTAACACCAGGGGATGTGTCTGGGTGATGACTGGAGAGGTGACTGCTGGGAATGGGGCATTATACAGTAACAGCAGGGGATGTGTCTGGGTGATGACTGGAGAGGTGACTGCTGGGAATGGGACATTATACAGTAACACCAGGGCATGTGTCTGGGTGATGACTGGAGAGGTGACTGCTGGGTATGGGACATTATACAGTAACACCAGGGGATGTATCTAGGTAATGACTAGAGAGGTGACTGCTGGGAATGGGACATTATACAGTAACACCAGGTGACATGTCTGGGTGATAACTGGAGAGGTGACTGCTGGGAATGGGGCATTATACAGTAACACCAGGGTATGTGTCTGGGTGATGACTAGAGAGGTAACTGCTGGGTATGGGACATTATACAGTAACACCAGGGGATGTGTCTGGGTGATGACTAGAGAGGTGACTGCTGGATATGGGACATTATACAGTAACACCAGGGGATGTGTCTAGGTGATGACTAGAGAACTAGAGAGGTGACTGCTGGGAATGGGACATTATACAGTAACACCAGGGGATGTGTCTGGGTGATGACAGGAGAGGTGACTGCTGGGAATGGGGCATTATACAGTAACACCAGGGGATGTGTCTGGGTGATGACTGGAGAGGTGACTGCTGGGAATGGGACATTATACATTAACACCAGGGGACGTGTCTGGGTTTTGACTGGAGAGGTGACTGCTGGGAATGGGACATTATACAGTAACACCAGGGGATGTGTCTAGGTGATGACTGGAGAGGTGACTGCTGGGAATGGTACATTATACAGTAACACCAGGGGATGTGTCTGGGTGATGACTGGAGAGGTGACTGCTGGGTATGGGACATTATACAGTAACACCAGGGGATGTGTCTAGGTGATGACTAGAGAACTAGAGAGGTGACTGCTGGGAATGGGGCATTATACAGTAACACCAGGGGACGTGTCTGGGTGATGACTGGAGAGGAGACTGCTGGGAATGGGACATTATACAGTAACACCAGGGGATGTGTCTGAGTGATGACTGGATAGGTGACTGCTGGGAATGGGACATTATACAGTAACACCAGGGGATGTGTCTGGGTGATGACTGGAGAGGTGACTGCTGGGAATGGGACATTATACAGTAACATCAGGGGATGTGTCTGGGTGATGACTAGAGAGGTGACTGCTGGGAATGTGACATTATACAGTAACACCAGGGGATGTGTCTGGGTTATAACTGGAGAGGTGATTGCAGGGAATGGGGCATTATACAGTAACACCAGGGGACATGTCTGGGTGATGACTGGAGAAGTGACTGCTGGGAATGGGACATTATACAGTAACACCAGGGGATGTGTCTGGGTGATGACTGGAGAGGTGACTGCTGGGATAGGGACATTATACAGTAACATCAGGGGATGTGTCTTGGTGATGACTGGAGAGGTGACTGCTGGGAATGGGACATTATATAGTAACACCAGGGGACGTGTCCGGGTGATGACTGGAGAGGTGACTGCTGGGAATGGGACATTATACAGTAACACCAGGGGACGTGTCTGGTTGATGACAGGAGAGGTGACTGCTGGGAATGGGACATTATACAGTAACACCAGGGGATGTGTCTGGGTGATGACTGGAGAGGTGACTGCTCGCAATGGGACATTATACAGTAACACCAGGGGACGTGTCTTGGTTTTGACTGGAGAGGTGACTGCTGGGAATGGGACATTATACAGTAACACCAGGGGATGTGTCTGTGTGATGACTGGAGATGTGACTGCTGGGAATGGGACATTATACAGTAACACCAGGGGATGTGTCTGGGTGATGACTGGAGAGGTGACTGCTGGGAATGGGGCATTATACAGTAACACCAGGGGATGTGTCTGGGTGATGACTGGAGAGGTGACTGCTGGGAATGGGACATTATACAGTAACACCAGGGGATGTGTCTGGGTGATGACTGGAGAGGTGACTGCTGGGTATGGGACATTATACAGTAACACCAGGGGATGTGTCTGGGTGATGACTAGAGAGGTGACTGCTGGGAATGGGACATTATACAGTATCACCAGGGGACGTGTCTGGGTGATAACTGGAGAGGTGACTTCTGGGAATGGGACATTATACAGTAACACCAGGGGATGTGTCTGGATTACGACTGGAGAGGTGACTGCTGGGAATGGGACATTATACAGTAACACCAGGGGATGTGTCTGGGTGATGACTGGAGAAGTGACTGCTGGGTATGGGACATTATACAGTTACACCAGGGGATGTGTCTATGTGATGACTAGAGAGGTGACTGCTGAGAATGGGACATTATACAGTAACACCAGGGGACGTGTCTGGGTGATAACTGGATAGGTGACTGCTGGGAATGGGACATTATACAGTAACACCAGGGGACGTGTCTGTGTGATGACTGGAGAGGTGACTGCTGGGAATGGGGCATTATACAGTAACACCAGGGGATGTGTCCAGGTGATGACTGGAGAGGTGACTGCTGGGAATGGGGCATTATACAATAACACCAGGGGACGTGTCCGGGTGATGACTGGAGAGGTGACTGCTGGGAATGGGGCATTATACAGTAACACCTGGGGACGTGTCTGGGTGATAACTGGAGAGGTGACTTCTGGGAATGGGACATTATACAGTAACACCAGGGGATGTGCCTGGGTGATGACTGGAGAGGTGACTGCTGGGAATGGGACATTATACAGTAACATCAGGGGATGTGTCTGGGTGATGACTGGAGAGGTGACTGCTGGGAATGGGACATTATACAGTAACACCAGGGGATGTGTCTAGGTGATGACTAGACAGGTGACTGCTGGGAATGGGACATTATACAGTAACACCAGGGGATGTGTCTGGGTTATGACTGGAGAGGTGACTGCAGGGAATGGGGCATTATACAGTAACACCAGGGGACATGTCTGGGTGATGACTAGAGAAGTGACTGCTGGGTATGGGACATTATACAGTAACACCAGGGGATGTGTCTAGGTGATGACTAGAGAAGCGACTGCTGGGAATGGGACATTATACAGTAACACCAGGGGATGTGTCTAGGTGATGACTAGAGATGTGACTGCTGGGAATGGGACATTATACAGTAACACCAGGGGACGTGTCTGGGTGATAACTGGAGAGGTGACTGCTGGGAATGGGACATTATACAGTAACACCAGGGGACGTGTCTGGTTGATGACAGGAGAGGTGACTGCTGGGAATGGGGCACTATACAGTAACACCAGGGGACGTGTCCGGGTGATGACTGGAGAGGTGACTGCTGGGAATGGGACATTATACAGTAACACCAGAGAACGTGTCTGGTTGATGACAGGAGAGGTGACTGCTGGGAATGGGGCATTATACAGTAACACCAGGGGATGTGTCTGGGTGATGACTGGAGAGGTGACTGCTGGGAATGGGACATTATACAGTAACAACAGGGGACGTGTCCGGGTGATGACTGGAGAGGTGACTGCTGGGAATGGGACATTATACAGTAACACCAGGGGACCTGTCTGGTTGATGACAGGAGAGGTGACTGCTGGGAATGGGGCATTAAACAGTAACACCAGGGGATGTGTCTGGGTGATGACTGGAGAGGTGACTGCTGGGAATGGGGCATTATACAGTAAAATCAGGGGATGTGTCTAGGTGATGACTGTATCATTGTGTGTGTCAGGTGCCCATAAGGTGTCAGGATGTCACTGTCTATCTCTCCATGTAGGAGTGGGAGTATATAGAGGAACACAGGGGTCTGTACAAGGACGTGATGATGGAGAATCACCGGACCCTCACATCACTGGGTAAGAGTAGAATGTCATGTATTGTACAGGGGAGAGCAGGTATGGGGCCTCCTATATACACATTATCTGATAATCACATATATACACTGTACTCAGTCACTGTGTGTCTCCTAAAGATGGTCCCAGTAACAGAGATACCCCAGAGAGATGTCCACGTCCTCTGTATTCCCAGGACTGTACAGAGGAGAATCACAGGAACCCACAGGAGGATCAGGTAGGTGGCATTTAGGGTCTCACCAATACACCAAAGTGACTTTTAACTGTTTCGTCTGTATTATAACTTTGTATCATACACTGATATTATACTGTTTAATCTCAAGTAATGACATCAGACATTATTAAAAAGGTGTTTTTTTTGTGGGTTATTTAGGATGAATTTCTGACTGATAATAATGCAGAATATATAGAGGGAGAAGAAGAGACGTATTTTACTGATAATATGGCCAAACATACAGAAGAAGAAGAAGATACGTATGTGAGGGGTGATCAGCAGTGTAAGGAGGAGGAAATACCTACAGCCATCAGCACAGGTGAGTAATAAACACTTTTCTCTGACGTCCTAAGTGGATGCTGGGACTCCGTCAGGACCATGGGGATTAGCGGCTCCGCAGGAGACAGGGCACAAAAATAAAGCTTTAGGATCAGGTGGTGTGCACTGGCTCCTCCCCCTATGACCCTCCTCCAAGCCTCAGTTAGGTTTTTGTGCCCGTCCAAGCAGGGTGCAATCTAGGTGGCTCTCCTAAAGAGCTGCTTAGAAAAAGTTATTAGGTTTTTTATTTTCAGTGAGTCCTGCTGGCAACAGGCTCAATGCAACGAGGGACTTAGGGGAGAAGAAGTGAACTCACCTGCGTGCAGGATGGATTGGCTTCTTAGGCTACTGGACACCATTAGCTCCAGAGGGATCGAACACAGGCCCAGCCATGGAGTCCGGTCCCAGAGCCGCGCCGCCGACCCCCTTGCAGATGCCGAAGAGTGAAGAGGTCCAGAAACCGGCGGCAGAAGACTTTTCAGTCTTCATGAGGTAGCGCACAGCACTGCAGCTGTGCGCCATTGTTGTCAGCACACTTCACACCAGCGGTCACTGAGGGTGCAGGGCGCTGGGGGGGGGCGCCCTGGGCAGCAATGATAATACCTTGTTCTGGCTAAAAAATACATCACATATAGCCCCTGGGGCTATATGGATGTATTTAACCCCTGCCAGGTCTCACAAACACCGGGAGAAGAGCCCGCCGAAATAGGGGGCGGGGCCTATCTCCTCAGCACACAGCGCCATTTTCCTGCACAGCTCCGCTGCGAGGAAGGCTCCCAGGACTCTCCCCTGCACTGCACTACAGAAACAGGGTAAAATAACAGAGAGGGGGGCATTTTTTTGGCGATATTGATATATTTAAGCTGCTATAAAGGAAACAACACTTCTGTAGGGTTGTTCCTATATATTTATAGCGCTTGGGTGTGTGCTGGCAAACTCTCCCTCTGTCTCCCCAAAGGGCTAGTGGGGTCCTGTCTTCGATAAGAGCATTCCCTGTGTGTCTGCTGTGTGTCGGTACGTGTGTGTCGACATGTATGAGGACGATGTTGGTGTGGAGGCGGAGCAATTGCCGGTAATGGTGATGTCACCCCCTAGGGAATCGACACCGGAATGGATGGCTTTGTTTATGGAATTACGTGATAATGTCAGCACGCTACAAAAATCGGTTGACGACATGAGACGGCCGGCAAACCAGTTAGTACCTGTCCAGGCATCTCAAACACCGTCAGGGGCTGTAAAACGCCCTTTATACCTCAGTCGGTCGACACAGACCCAGACACGGACACCGAATCTAGTGTCGACGGTGAAGAAACAAACGTATTTTCCAGTAGGGCCACACGTTATATGATCACGGCAATGAAGGAGGCTTTGCATATCTCTGATACTGCAAGTACCACTAAAAGGGGTATTATGTGGGGTGCGAAAAAACTACCTGTAGTTTTTCCTGAATCAGAGGAATTGAATGACGTGTGTGATGAAGCGTGGGTTACCCCCGATAGAAAACTGCTAATTTCAAAGAAGTTATTGGCATTATACCCTTTCCCGCCAGAGGTTAGGGCGCGTTGGGAAACACCCCCTAGGGTGGATAAGGCACTCACACGCTTATCAAAACAAGTGGCTTTACCGTCTCCTGAAACGGCCGCCCTCAAGGATCCAGCTGATAGGAGGCTGGAAACTACCCTGAAAAGTATATACACACATACTGGTGTTATACTGCGACCAGCCATCGCCTCAGCATGGATGTGCAGTGCTGGGGTGGCTTGGTCGGATTCCCTGACTGAAAATATTGACACCCTGGATAGGGACAGTATTTTATTAACTATAGAGAAATTAAAGGATGCTTTTCTTTATATGCGAGATGCTCAGAGGGATATTTGCACTCTGGCATCGAGAGTAAGTGCGATGTCCATATCTGCCAGAAGAAGTTTATGGACGCGACAGTGGTCAGGTGATGCGGATTCCAAACGGCATATGGAAGTATTGCCGTATAAAGGGGAGGAATTATTTGGGGTCGGTCTATCGGATTTGGTGGCCATGGCAACAGCCGGGAAATCCACCTTTTTACCTCAGGTCCCCTCCCAACAGAAAAAGACACCGTCTTTTCAGCCGCAGTCCTTTCGTTCCTATAAGAACAAGCGGGCAAAAGGACAGTCATATCTGCCCCGAGGCAAAGGAAAGGGTAAGAGAGTGCAGCAAGCAGCTCCCTCCCAGGAGCAGAAGCCCTCCCCGGCTTCTGCAAAGCCCTCAGCATGACGCTGGGGCTTTACAAGCGGACTCAGGGGCGGTGGGGGGTCGACTCAAGAATTTCAGCGCACAATGGGCTCACTCACAAGTGGACCCCTGGATCCTGCAGGTAGTATCTCAGGGTTACAGGTTGGAATTCGAGAAGTCTCCCCCTCGCCGGTTCCTAAAGTCTGCTTTGCCAACGTCTCCCTCAGACAGGGCGACGGTATTGGAAGCCATTCACAAGCTGTATTCTCAGCAGGTGATAGTCAAGGTACCCCTCCTACAACAGGGAAAGGGGTATTATTCCACACTATTTGTGGTACCGAAGCCGGACGGCTCGGTAAGACCTATTCTAAATCTGAAATCTTTGAACCTGTACATTCAAAAATTCAAGTTCAAGATGGAGTCACTCAGAGTAGTGATAGCGAATCTGGAAGAAGGGGACTTTATGGTGTCCCTGGACATCAAGGATGCTTACCTGCATGTCCCAATTTGCCCTTCACACCAAGGGTACCTCAGGTTCGTGGTGCAAAACTGTCATTATCAGTTTCAGACGCTGCCGTTTGGATTGTCCACGGCACCTCGGGTCTTTACCAAGGTAATGGCCGAAATGATGATTCTTCTGCGAAGAAAAGGCGTATTAATTATCCCTTACTTGGACGATCTCCTGATAAGGGCAAGGTCCAGAGAACAGCTGGAGGTCGGAGTAGCACTAACCCAAGTAGTGCTTCAACAGCACGGGTGGATTCTGAATTTTCCAAAATCTCAATTGACCCCGACGACACGTCTGCTGTTCCTGGGAATGATTCTGGACACTGTTCAGAAAAAGGTGTTTCTTCCGGAGGAGAAAGCCAGGGAGTTATCCGAACTTGTCAGGAACCTCCTAAAACCAGGAATAGTGTCTGTGCATCAATGCACGAAGCGATTCCATTCGGCAGATTCCACGCACAAATTTTTCAGTGGGATCTGCTGGACAAATGGTCCGGATCGCATCTGCAGATGCATCAGCGGATAACCTTGTCTCCAAGGACAAGGGTGTCTCTTCTGTGGTGGTTGCAGAGTGCTCATCTGTTAGAGGGCCGCAGATTCGGCATACAGGACTGGGTCCTGGTGACCACGGATGCCAGTCTGAGAGGCTGGGGAGCAGTCACACAGGGAAGAAACTTCCAGGGAGTGTGGTCAAGCCTGGAGACGTCTCTTCACATAAATATACTGGAGCTAAGAGCGATTTACAATGCTCTAAGCCTGGCAAAACCTCTGCTTCAGGGTCAGCCGGTGTTGATCCAGTCGGACAACATCACGGCAGTCGCCCACGTAAACAGACAGGGCGGTACAAGAAGCAGGAGGGCAATGGCAGAAGCTGCAAGGATTCTTCGCTGGGCGGAAAATCATGTGATAGCACTGTCAGCAGTGTTCATTCCGGGAGTGGACAACTGGGAAGCGGACTTCCTCAGCAGACACGACCTACACCCGGGAGAGTGGGGACTTCATCCGGAAGTCTTCCACATGATTGTGAACCGTTGGGAAAAACCAAAGGTGGATATGATGGCGTCCCGCCTCAACAAAAAACTGGACAGGTATTGCGCCAGGTCAAGAGACCCTCAGGCAATAGCTGTGGACGCTCTGGTAACACCGTGGGTGTACCAGTCAGTGTATGTGTTTCCTCCTCTGCCTCTCATACCAAAGGTACTGAGAATTATACGGCAAAGGGGAGTAAGAACTATACTCGTGGCTCCGGATTGGCCAAGAAGGATTTGGTACCCGGAACTTCAAGAGATGCTCACGGAAGATCCGTGGCCTCTACCCCTAAGAAGGGATCTGCTTCAGCATGGCGGTTGAACGCCGGATTCTAAGGGAAAAAGGCATTCCAGAGGAAGTCATTCCTACTCTAATTAAGGCCAGGAAGGAAGTGACCGCACAACATTATCACCGCATTTGGAGAAAATATGTTGCGTGGTGTGAGGCCAGGAAGGCCCCGACGGAGGAATTTCAACTGGGTCGATTCCTGAATTTCCTGCAAACAGGATTGTCTATGGGCCTCAAATTGGGGTCCATTAAGGTTCAAATTTCGGCCCTGTCGATTTTCTTCCAGAAAGAATTGGCTTCAGTTCCTGAAGTCCAGACGTTTGTCAAAGGAGTACTACATATACAGCCCCCGGTGGTACCTCCAGTGGCACCGTGGGATCTCAATGTAGTTTTGGATTTTCTCAAATCCCATTGGTTTGAGCCACTCAAATCGGTGGATTTGAAATATCTTACATGGAAAGTAACCATGCTATTGGCCCTGGCTTCAGCCAGGAGAGTATCAGAATTGGCGGCTTTATCGTACAAAAGCCCATATCTGATTTTCCATTCGGACAGGGCAGAACTGCGGACGCGTCCTCAATTTCTCCCTAAGGTGGTTTCAGCGTTTCATTTGAACCAGCCTATTGTGGTGCCTGCGGCTACTAGCGATTTGGAGGACTCCAAGTTGCTGGACATTGTCAGAGCATTAAAAATATATATTTCAAGGACGGCTGGAGTCAGAAAGTCTGACTCGCTGTTTATACTATATGCACCCAGCAAGTTGGGTGTTCCTGCGTCTAAGCAGACGATTGCTCGTTGGATTTGTAGCACAATCCAACTTGCACATTCTGTGGCAGGCCTGCCGCAGCCTAAATCTGTAAATGCCCACTCCACCAGGAAGGTGGGCTCATCTTGGGCGGCTGCCCGAGGGGTCTCGGCATTACAACTTTGCCGAGCAGCTACGTGGTCAGGGGAGAACACGTTTGTAAAATTCTACAAATTTGATACCCTGGCTAAGGAGGACCTGGAGTTCTCTCATTCGGTGCTGCAGAGTCATCCGCACTCTCCCGCCCGTTTGGGAGCTTTGGTATAATCCCCATGGTCCTGACGGAGTCCCAGCATCCACTTAGGACGTCAGAGAAAATAAGAATTTACTCACCGGTAATTCTATTTCTCGTAGTCCGTAGTGGATGCTGGGCGCCCATCCCAAGTGCGGATTGTCTGCAATACTTGTACATAGTTATTGTTACAAAAAAATCAGGTTGTTATTGTTGGAAGCCATCTTTTCAGAGGCTCCTCTGCTATCATACTGTTAACTGGGTTCAGATCACAGGTTATATGGTGTGATTGGTGTGGCTGGTATGAGTCTTACCCGGGATTCAAAATCCTTCCTTATTGTGTACGCTCGTCCGGGCACAGTATCCTAACTGAGGCTTGGAGGAGGGTCATAGGGGGAGGAGCCAGTGCACACCACCTGATCCTAAAGCTTTATTTTTGTGCCCTGTCTCCTGCGGAGCCGCTAATCCCCATGGTCCTGACGGAGTCCCAGCATCCACTACGGACTACGAGAAATAGAATTACCGGTGAGTAAATTCTTATTATTACAGAATAGTCACATATTCTCCTTGCTAAGTCACTGCAGCAGTCTCCTATTCTACACCCTCCTCTGTCAGTACAGACTAATGTGGAAATGTATCAGCCCAGTGGGGGTGTCAGGAGCCATCAGCCCCTATTAGACTCCTGCTCTCCCCCTCACATCATGTCACTGTGTGTTACCAGCCCAGAGCTCTGACCAGTCTCCTCCCCACACTTTCTGGTGTATCTCGTACATCAGCAGCCATCAGCCCCTATTATACTCCTGCTCTCCCCCTCACATCATGTCACTGTGTGTGTTACCAGTCCAGAGATCTGACCAGTCTCCTCCCCACACTCTCTGGTGCATCTCATACATCAGGAGCCATCAGCCCCTATTATACTCCTGCTCTCCCCCTCACATCATGTCACTGTGTGTTACCAGCCCAGAGATCTGACCAGTGTCCTCCCCACACTCTCTGGTGTGTATCATACATCAGGAGCCATCAGCCCCTATTATACTCCTGCTCTCCCCCTCACATCATGTCACTGTGTGTTACCAGCCCAGAGCTCTGACCAGTGTCCTCCCCACACTCTCTGGTGTATCTTATACATCAGGAGCCATCAGCACCTATTATACTCCTGCTCTCCCCCTCACATCATGTCACTGTGTGTTACCAGCCCAGAGATCTGACCAGTGTCCTCCCCACACTCTCTGGTGTATCTCATACATCAGGAGCCATCAGCCCCTATTATACTCCTGCTCTCCCCCTCACATCATGTCACTGTGTGTTACCAGCCCAGAGATCTGACCAGTGTCCTCCCCACACTCTCTGGTGTATCTCATACATCAGGAGCCATCAGCCCCTATTATACTCCTGCTCTCCCCCTCACATCATGTCACTGTGTGTTACCAGCCCAGAGATCTGACCAGTCTCCTCCCCACACTCTCTGGTGTATTTTATACATTAGTACAAGGGACATTACCATAGTACTTTTATCACATGAACAATGATGGGAGTCCTCATGTGACATTACCCATAATCCTGTCTGTGCTCTACCACATTATTCTTTATCTTCCTTGTGTATTGATATCTTAATATATAGTACTTTAATATATTTGAAATGACACTGCAATACCAAAGCAAAGTATCAGGTGATTCCCTTCTCCCTAAGATCTACACCGAAGCATCCACCTGAGTTAGTAGCTGGACTCCGGCTGGCCAGAAGGACATATTGATGCTGATTGTGGCTCTCAGCTGCTGGCTATGGTCCTGATTCAGAGTTCTGCGCTGTTGCGTGGCTTCATACCAATTCCCGATTATCAGTAATCTGCGGTTGTGCAAAGTCCGTCATGTTTAGAACGGGCCTTGCGGTGTTGTTCTGAGTCCCCCTCTGCCGCTCCCTGATTGGCAGGCTGAGGTGTTGAGGGGGTGTGGAGAGGGCGGACTGAAGACTGTGTTACTAGAACGTGCGTCACTCTCGTTTTCTAGGAGGGGAGAGCCAAGGGACTTCATGTCACCACGCAGACTTCTTGGCCTTGTAGCCCCGCTTCCATTGGCCAGTTGCACAAGCTTGCCATCTGTGGGGTTACGATGGTCACTATGTTGGATCGCAATACTGGGATCACAGCTTCCATGCCATTATTAGTCAGATGTGTTCCACCTAGCATAGGGTAGGTGTGAGTGCCATTCCCAGTGGTGGTGGCCGCTTTAGTCAGCGTAGAGCTGGGGGCAAAGCGTTAATAATACATGTCTGACTCAGAATACTGTCTGATCTCCACATGAGATTTCCATTGCGTCCACATTACGTGCGACTCTGACTGAGGCCCTCTGTGTCCACCTGTAGATCTTCATTGGACTAGGAAGTTTTGCTAATTTATCTCATGTCTATTCAGCTCTGGAGGACCCAGTGTGTGTATGGGGGTGAGGGACAGTATCTGAATGGCCATTATGGTTGGCACCTGACTAATGAGGCTTCCTGTATTATGATGCCAGCTGGGCCGTGTGTATGTTCTGTGTTTGGGTCCATTCAATACTCACCAATGTCTGCGTTTGGGTCCATGCAATACTCACCAATGTCTGCGTTTGGGTCCATGCAATATGCTTGGTGACATGATTGTGTTACATTTTAAGCTAATGTTTGAATTATTCAACGGTTGTATTTATGTATAATAAAAAAATATTTTTCTCTTACGTCCTAGAAGATGCTGGGGTTCCATTTAGTACCATGGGGTATAGACGGGTCCTTTGGGAGCCACTGGCACTCTAAGAGTTTAACATTGTGCACTGGCTCCTCCCTCTATGCCCCTCCTACCAGACTCAGTTTAGAAAATGTGCCCGGAGGAGCCGGTCACAGCTAGGGGAGCTCCTAGGAGTTTTCTTAGTTTTCTTGTTTTCTAGAGTTTGTTATTTTACAGGCAGGCTGCTGACAACAGCCTCCCTGCTTCGTGGGACTTAGGGGGGGGGGGAGGATCCAACCCTTTAGGTTAATGGCCCCTTTCTCCGCTGACAGGGCACTGAGCTCCTGAGGGTGATGACCATTAGCCGCCGAGGCGACCGCTCACTCCCGCAGCATGCCGCCACCCCCTAACAGAGCCAGAAGAAAGAAGAGTGGTGAATCTGACGCCGGAGTCCCGGTAAGCTGGTCACCGGCAGGAATGGCGGCACAAGGGTGGGAGCACAGCTCTGACAGGCTGCGCTCCGGAAGGCTCAGCAGCACACTGTGTACGGCGCTGTGAGGGGCGTCTTGGACCAGCGCAATACCCTACACTGGTCAAACATAGCTTTCAAGGTTCTAACCCACTGTTTGCTGCAAAAATTACCTCAGGCCAGTATAATCTCTAAGTGCGGGAAGACGCGCCATTACAGGGGGCGGAGCTTCTCCTCAGAGCGGATCCAGCACTAACCAGCGCCATTTTCTCCCTGCAGACACACGGTGACAGGGAACGCTGTCCTCCACATAACTACACGGAGGTAAAAAGTGTTATAGCTGGCTTCTTGTGCTCTGTGACCCTCTGACGATATTCTGGGGGGGGGGACTGTGTTGACATTTTCCTGTGTATGTGTAATCCACTTTACCATGTTTGAGGGACCTTGTCCTGTACTGCAGAATGTATATCTTCTCCTGGGGAGTCTATACCATGCTCAAAACTGTACACATCTCAGGCTTCGGTGGCAGATCCCCCTGGGGTGACCTCCATAAGGTGTACTTTTAAGAATCTATTGCTTCCAATGTATCCCATACTGGGTAGAAGCCGCAGTTTTGAGAAAATTGGGGTTTCAAATCCCACAGCTGTGTCTCTCACTACATCTCCGTACCCTAGAAAGCGTACACTTGCCCATATAATGCATATATATGAGGGGTCCAACATATGTTTGAGGCTATTAGGGATGAGGAATGTTATTCTATGTATATAATGAATACCTTCCCACTGTGTAGTGCGTTGAACTCCTTATTTGGGGAAAACCTGAGTACACCCAGAGTTGTTATTCACATCCCTATAGAGCAGAGGTTCTCAAACTTGGTCCTCGGGACCCCACACAGTGCATGTTTTGCAGGTAACCCAGCAGGTGCACAGGTGTATTAATTACTCACTGACACATTTTAAAAGGTCCACAGGTGGAGCTAATTATTTCACTTGCGATTCCGTGAGGAGACCTGCAAAACATGCACTGTGTGGGCCCACGAGGACCAAGTTTGAGAACCTCTGCTGTATAGAGTGTCTAAATTTACAAGGGTTGTCTTTCCTGTGCCTGGTACAACCTCCATAAAGGCTGATCACCTATTGAAAGTAATCTCTAATATTGCACACTGCTGCAGGCGTGGCTCGGAGACCCACTTTTGCGTAGATCTCTGGGGCTATTGTAACGTGGTCAGGCTCCTTACTTGATGACTTAGATTCTATGTGTAGAAGTGACTTGTACTTGTTTCTATGTCACATACAGGATTCTACAGGCTTCATGGCGAGACGCCATGAAGGAGATAGACCTGCGCAATGCAGGGACCACTGCTCTGGCAGTTTAGACACACAGGGGATGGTGGCTACACCAATGGAGTAAGGTATGACAAGTCCGCCCTTCACAGGTAAGACCCTGTTGGGACGCACGGGATACGCGATTATCCATGTCAACTGTGGGTAAGTCGGTATGTCTTCCTTCCGCAGCTGCATAGACCAGGAAATTATATCCTACCCCTAAACTGCTATGATTCCACATATTCCTCCACTTCCTTCAGAGGTCGTTGGGGAAATCCCAGAAAAACCTGCGCTGCCAGGTTTCCAGGGACGGATTTCAAAATAGGCCTTTTTCAAACCCTTCGGTTTGTCGGTGGACCTCACTACTTGGGGATCAGGCAAGTGGGTGCGAGACAAAGGAGATTCAGTAACACATCTGGGCGATATACTGCCTAGACCCCTGGAAACAGTTGGGTTGCCCAGGGGTGCAGACTACAATTTATAGTATTCCCGCCTCACAGATGATTCAAATCAGGCTTACTAGCTTCTCAGGCAGAATATGCACTACTGCTGGAAGCTATCATAACATTTGTCGAACTAGTGTCATTATTCCAGTTCCACCTCGTTTACGTAACAGGGGTTACTATTCAAACCTGGGGTCATTGATTCCCTACTGGTGGGTGTTCAATTCAGGATGTAGTCTGGAAGTGATGACCTCTGCTCGAGATGTTGAGGAATTCCTGGTATCCCGGAATATCAGGGGTGTGTACTTCACATTCCAATCTGGCCGCCTAGGGTTACACTACAACTATGTCACATCCAGTTCCAAATACTGAGCTTAACTTCTACGCAACACTGGGGGTGTTCATCAGGGCCATGGCAGCCTTTGTACGCCCGCTCCACAAACCAGGAGTGGACATAATACCATATCTGGGTGACTTTAACATCCTCCAGGGAGATGTTGTTACAGAGTGTTGCTCTCTCAAATCAACTGTCCTGGGATCTCGGTTGGATCCGGAAGCTTCCAATTTCGCATTTGAAGCCGATAAGGAGGAGTTTTTCCTGGGGATGATTCTCAACACGGAAGTCCAGAGGGTGTTTCTATCGGTAAAGAAAGCGTTGGTGATGCAATCAATGGTCCGGGATGTCCTGATGCCAGCCCGGGTATCGGTTCATCATTGCATTCACCTTCTGGGGAAGATGGTTGCCTACTAAGCGGCTCAACAGTACGGAAGATTCCTTGCAGTCTTTCCCACTGGATCTCCTGGTCTTATGGTCAGGATCTCATCTTCACATGCACCAGCGGATACGCCAGTTGCCGAATGCCAGAATTTTACTTCTCTAGTGGCTGCAAACTTCTCACCTACTCGAGGGCCGCAGGTTCGGGATTCAGAATTGAATTTATCTAACCACAGATGCAAGTCTCAGGGGTTGGGAAGCAGTCGCTCAGGGGCAAAACTTCCAAGGAAAGCGGTCAGTTCAGGTATCCTTCCTTCCAATAAACATTCTGGATCTGAAGGCTGTGTACAACGACCTTCAAGCGGCACATCTTCTGCAAGGTCAAGCCGCTCATGTTCAGTCGGACAACGTCACAGTGGTGTCCTACATAAACAGGCAGGGCAGAATGAAGGGCAGGGCTGCAATGTCAGAGGTGACAATAATCCTCCTCTGGGCAGAGAAGCATGCGTGGGCGCTGTCAGCAATCTTCATTCCGGGAGTGGGCAACTGGGAAGCTGACTTCCTCAGCAGACTCAATCTCCATCCAGGAGAAAGGGGCCTCCACCCGAAGGTATTCACAGAGGTAACAAGCCGATGGGGTGTACCTCAGATAGACATGATGGCCTCTCGCTTCAACGAGAAGCTTCGGAGATAGTATTCCAGGTCACGAGACCCACAAGCAGTGGCGGTGTACTCCGTGTGTGTCCCAGTCAGTGTATGTGTTCCCTCCATTTCCACTCATCTCATGGATTCTCAAGCTAATAAAAAGAACAAGAGTTCAGGCGATCCTCTTTGCTCCGGACTGGCCAAGAAGTCCTTGGTACGAGGATCTTCTGGAGTTACTGCTGGAAGATCCGAGGCATCTTCCTCTTCGCGAGGACCTTCTGCAACAGGGGCTGTTCCCTTATCAAGACTTACGGCGGCTACGTTTGACGGCATGGAGGTTGAACGCCAGGTTGTTCCTGGGTAGCTGTTCCTGGGGTGTCTCGGCTTTGTAGCTTGCCGACCAGCTGCTTGATCGCGGTCGAACACGTTTGCTGAATTTTTACAAGTGGCATCTGAGGACCTAAAGTTTGGTCAGTCCGTTCTGCAGGATCCTCAGCACTCTCCCTCCCGTACTGGGAGCTTTGGTACATCCCCATGGTACTAAATGGAACCCCAGCATCCTGTAGGACGTAAGAGAAAATAGGATTTTAATTACCTACCGGTAAATCCTTTTCTTGTAGTCCGTAGAGGATGATGGACGCCCGGCCAGTGCTTCGTTTTCCTGCATTGCTACTTGGTTAAGTATTGGTTCAGCTGTTGCTGTTCCTCTTTCATGCATGGTTGTCATGGTTTCTTCAGGTTTCATGCGAATTGGCATGGTTGCTTCCTGTTTCATGCTGGATAATGTTTTCTTCGTGTTTCATGATGGTTGACATGATTTCTTCATGTTTTATCCTGGTTGGCATGATTTCTTCATGTTGCCTGCTGGTTAGCATGGTTTCTTCATATTACCTGCTGGTTGACATATTTTCTTCATGTTTCATGCGGTTTTGCATGTTTCTTCATGGTGCATGCTGGTCAGCATGGTTTTTTTTCGATTCGGTGTGAGCTGTTGTGAATCTCACCGCTATCTATATTTCCTTCTCTCGAAGTATGTCCTTCTCCTCGAGCACAGTTTCTAGACTGAGTCTGGTAGGAGGGGCATAGAGGGAGCAGCCAGCCCACACTATTAAACTCTTAAAAAGTGCCAGTGGCTCCCAAAAGACCCGTCTGTACCCCATGGTACTAAATGGAACTCCAGCATCCTCCACGGACTACGAGAAAAGGATTTTACCGGTAGGTAATTAAAATCCTATTTTCCATATCTCTCTCTTACTTCCAGCAGATGGACAGAGAGGCAGGAATACCTCGGAGGGACATCTAACTTTGTTTCCAGATTTTAAATTAGAAAAGAACATGACACGAGATTCTGCAGGGGAGAACCCCATTACCCCAATTGTACATCCAGTGCCTCACAGTGCAGATATATCATTTGATCCCTCTAACCATGAGGAGTTTAACATTAATTCAGATGTTTCTACACATAGTTCAGCTCCTACAGATGCTACAGTCATTCCCTCTTCTGAATTTGTTAAAAGCGTTAATAATCAGTCAGTCTGTATTAGACAGAAGAAGCACACATATAAGAAACAATACCCATGCTCTGAGTGTGGGAAATGTTTTACAAAGAAATCGTCTCTTATTACACATCACAGAGTTCACACAGGTGTGAAGCCATTTTCATGTTCTGAGTGTGGGAAATTTTTTACACAGAAGTCAAATCTTGTTACACATCAGAGATGTCACACAGGTGAGAAGCCGTTTTCATGTTCTGAGTGTGGGAAATGTTTTACACAGATATCTAAGGTTATTACACATCAGAGAAGTCACACAGGTGAGAAACCATTTCCATGTTCTGAGTGTGGGAAATGTCTTGCACATAAATCAAGTCTTCTTGCACATCTGAGAATTCACACAGGTGAGAAGCCGTTTTCATGCCCTAAATGCGGGAAATGTTTTACAGCAAAATCAGAACTTGCTAAGCATCAGAGAAGTCACAAAGGTGAGTAGCCATTTCCATGGCTAAATGCGGAAATTTTTTGCAACAAAATCAGAACTTGTTAAGCATCAGAGAAGTCACACAGGTGAGAAGCCATTTCCATGCTCTGAGTGTGGGAAATGTTTTACACAGAAATCAGTTCTTGTTATACATCAAAAAAAGTCACAGAGTTGAAAGCCATTTTCATGTTCCAAGTGTGGCAAATGTTATGTACACAAACCAGCTCTTGTTGCACATCAGAAAATTCACACAAGATGAAAATCGTATCGGTGATCTGACGTACATGAAAGAGGGTTGCAGCAATCTACCTATTGTCATTGATAGTGTTGGAGATAAGCCTCCTTCTCCTTTCAAGTCCCTTCAATTGTCTGTTCGTTACCTTTTGTTTACTAATCCATTGGGAATCCCAGGAAGCAGACAACACACGCAGTTATGTCCACAAAAGGAGACCAAAGCTCGTTTAATCAGCAGGACGTTATACAGCAAAAGGGTACTTGCATGAACACTTGATACACGTCACATTTTAAAACAATAATGCATCTCTTCTCATAACTCCTCTCTAGCTGACGCCCTCCTTTGTGTCCTTCACAAGAAGTCTAAACACACAGAAGCTGTCTGATAACATATTTTCAAGACTATAGCTACGACCTTGCTTCCCACAGAACGTACTAACTGTGAAATGTCAGCATTATTATGATTCATTAGCAAAACATACTACTTATTCACTACATCATGGCTGCTATTTAACAAAATGGCTGATAGCTGCTTAAGCTCAATGTATCTCTCTCAGTCCCTCCTTTTCATAATAAAATGACATTACAGCTGATAACAATATGACATTACAGTTGAGCTACAAGGCATCACACAAACTCTACCTACAAGAGTCTAGGCAAACAGTCTAGCTATAATGGTGCTAAAGGCTATGTTCCCGTAGGATCGTGCTTGTCACTCTATCCTACGGAAGGTAAAGAACCGTTCGCATCATATCCATTAAAGTAGACTGTTCACGGCTCCTTCTTGCCAAGCTCTTCTGTAGTTTCTTAAACTTGGAGGTTTCACATCTTTGAGTTTACAGACTTCTTTCTTTTTTTGTTTATATTTTTTTTTTAATTGAAGCATGAATAAATATACATTTCTCTGACGTCCTAGTGGATGCTGGGAACTCCGAAAGGATCATGGGGATAGCAGGCTCCGAAGGAGGCTGGGCACTCTAGAAAGATTTATGACTACCTGGTGTGCACTGGCTCCTCCCACTATGACCCTCCTCCAAGCCTCCGTTAGATTTTGTGCCCGGCCGAGGTTGGATGCACACTAGGGGCTCTCCTGAGCCCTTAGAAAGAAAGTATAGATTTAGGTTTTTTATTTTCAGTGAGACCTGCTGGCAACAGGCTCACTGCAGCGAGGGACTGAGGGGAGAAGAAGCGAACTCGCCTGCTTGCAGCCGGATTGGACTTCTTAGGCTACTGGACACCATTAGCTCCAGAGGGATCGACCGCAGGCCCAGCCTTGATGTTCGGTTCCGGAGCCGCGCCGCCGTCGCCCTTACAGAGCCAGAAGCAAGAAGAGGTCCGGAAAATCGGCGGCATGAAGACTTCTGTCTTCACCAAGGTAGCGCACAGCACTGCAGCTGTGCGCCATTGCTCCTCATACACACTTCACACTCCGGTCACTGAGGGTGCAGGGCGCTGAGGGGGGGGCGCCCTGAGAAGCAATAAAAACACCTTGGCTGGCAAAACAATCACAATATATAGCCCCAGAGGCTATATATGTGATAAATACCCCTGCCAGAATCCATAAAAAAGCGGGAGAAAAGTCAGTGAAAAAGGGGCGGAGCTATCTCCCTCAGACACACTGGCGCCATTTTCTCTTCACAGTGCAGCTGGAAGAAAGCTCCCCAGGCTATCCCCTGTAGTTTTCAGGCTCAAAGGGTTAAAAAGAGAGGGGGAGCACTAAATTTAGGCGCAATATTATATATACAAGCAGCTATTGGGGAAAATTCACTCAGTTATAGTGTTAATCCCCACATTATATAGCGCTCTGGTGTGTGCTGGCATACTCTCTCTCTGTCTCCCCAAAGGGCTTTGTGGGGTCCTGTCCTCAGTCAGAGCATTCCCTGTGTGTGTGCGGTGTGTCGGTACGGCTGTGTCAACATGTTTGATGAGGAGACTTATATGGTGACGGAGCAGATGCCGATAAATGTGATGTCGCCCCCTGTGGGGCCGACACCAGAGTGGATGGTTGGTGAAAGGTATTAACCGACAGTGTCAACTCCTTACATAAAAGGGTGGATGACGTAACAGCTGTGGGACAGCCGGCTTCTTAGCCCGTGCCTGCCCAGGCGTCTCAAAGGCCATCAGGGGCTCAAAAAATAACAAAAAAACGCCCGCTCACTCAGAGGGCAGACACAGATGTCGACACGGAGTCTGACTCCAGTGTCGACAAGGTTAAGACATATACACAATCCACTAGGAACATCCGTGACTTGATCCCGGCAATAAAAAATGTGTTACACATTTCTGACATTAACCCAAGTACCTCTAAAAATGGGTTTTATGTTGGGGAGAAAAAGCGGCAGTGTTTTGTTCCCCCATCAGATGAATGAATGAAGTGTGTGAAAAGCGTGGGTTCCCCCGATAAGAAACTGGTAATTTCTAAAAAATACTGATGGCGTATCCTTTCCCGCCAGAGGATAAGTTACGCTGGGAGATATTCCCTAGGGTGGATAAGGCACTCACACGGTTGTCAAAAAAGGTGGCACTGCCGTTTTAGGAACGGCCACTTTGAAGGTACCTGTTGATAAAAAGCAGGAGGTTATCCTGAAGTCTGTGTTACTCACTGAGATACTAGACTGAGACCTGCAGATCGTGCTGCTGCAGCGTGGTCGGTGACCCTGTCAAACATGAGAACATATTAAAGACGTCGTCTATATATGAGGGATGCACAGAGGGATATTTTGCCGGCTGGCATCCAAAATGAATGTAATGTCCATTCTGTCAGGAGGGTATTAGAGACCTGTCACTGGACAGGTGATGCTGACTTTAAAAGGCGCATAGAGATTCTGCCTTATAAGGGTGAGGAATTATTTGGGGATGGTCTCTGGGACCTCGTATCCACAGCAACAGCTGGGAAGAAATATTTTTACCTCAGGTTTCCTCACAGACTAAGAAAGCACTGTATTATCAGGTACAGTCCTTTCGGCTTCAGAAAAGCAAGCGGGTCAAAGGCGCTTCCTTTCTGTACAGAGACAAGGGAAAAAGCTGCACCAGTCAGCCTGTTCCCAGAATCAAAATTCTTCTCTCGCTTCCTCTGAGTCCACAGCATGACGCGGGGGCTCCATAGGTGTAGCCAGGTACGGTGGGGGGCCGTCTCAAAAATTTCAGCGATCAGTGGGCTCGCTCACAGGTGGATCCCTGTTTCAGGTTCGGTGTGACCCATTTTATATTTAAAATCCTTGAACACATACTTAAAAAAATTCAAGTTCAAGATGGAATCGCTCAGGGCGGTTATTGCAAGCCTGGACGAGGGGGATTACATGGTATCCCGGGACATCAAGGATGCTTACCTGCATGTACCCATTTACCATCCTCGCCAGGAGTAGCTCAGATTTGTGGTACAGGATTACCATTACCAAGTCCAGACACTGCCGTTTGGACTGTACATGGCACCGAGGGTGTTTACCAAGGTAATGGCCGAAATGATGATACTCTTTCGAAAAAAGGGAGTTTTAATTATCCCGTACTTGGACAATCTCCTTATAAGGGCGAGGTCCAAGGAGCAGTTGCTAGTCGGGGTAGCACTATTTTGGAAAGTGCTACAACAGCACGGTTGGATTCTAAACAGTCCAAAGTCACAGCTGGTTCCTATGACACGTCTACTGTTCCTGGGGATGGTTCTGGACACAGACCAGAAATAAGTGTTTCTCCCGGAGGAGAAAGCCAAGGAGCTGTCATCTCTAGTCAGAGACCTCCTGAAGCCAAAACAGGTATCGGTGCATCATTGCACGCAAGTCCTGGGAAAAATGGTAGCTTCCTACGAAGCAATCCCATTCGGCAGGTTCCATGCAAGAATTTTTCAGTGGGACCTGTTGGACAAGTGGTCCGGATCGCATCTTCAGATGCATCGGCTGATAACCCTGTCTCCAAGGACCAGGGTATCTCTACTGTGGTGGCTGCAGAGTGCCCATCTTCAAGAGGGCCGCAGGTTCGGCATACAGGACTGGGTCCTAGTGACCATGGATGCCAGCCTTTGAGGCTGGTGGGCAGTCACACAGGGAAGAAACTTCCAGGGACTTTGGTCAAGTCAGGTGACTTCCCTACACATAAATATTCTGGAACTGAGGGCCATTTACAATGCCCTGAGTCAAAAAGGCAAGGCCTCTGCTTTAAAACCAGTCGGTACTGATCCAATCAGACAACATCACGGCAGTCGCCCATGTAAACCAACAGGGCGGCACAAGAAGCAGGATGGCGATGGCAGAAGCCACAAGGATTCTCCGATGGGCGGAAAATCATGTGTTAGCACTGTCAGCAGTGTTTATTCCCGGAGTGGACAACTGGGAAGCAGATCTTCTCAGCAGACACGACCTCCACCCGGGAGAGTGGGGACTTCATCCAGAAGTCTTCCAAAGGATTGTACACCATTGGGAAAGGCCACAGGTGGACATGATGGTGTCCCGCCTCAACAAAAAGCTATAAAAGATATTGCGCCAGGTCAAGGGACCCTCAGGCGATAGCTGTGGACGCTCTGGTAACACCGTGGGTGTACCAGTCGGTTTATGTGTTCTCCCCTCTGCCTCTCATACCAAAGGTACTGAGAATAATAAGAAGGCGAGGAGTAAGAACGATACTCATGGTTCCGGATTGGCCAAGAAGAGCTTGGTACCCAGAACTTCAAGAAATTATATCAGAGGACCCATGGCCTCTGCCGCTCAGACAGGACCTGCGGCAGCAGGGGCCCTGTCTGTTCCAAGACTTACCGCGGCTACGTTGTGACGGCATGGCGGTTGAACGCCGGATCCTAAAGGAAAAGGGCATTCCGGAGGAAGTCATTCCTACGCTGATTCAAGCCAGGAAAGATGTAACTGCAAAACATTATCACCGCATATGGCAGAAATATGTTGCTTGGTGTGAGGCCAAAAAAGGCCCCAACAGAGGAATTTCAACTAGGTCGATTTCTGCATTTCCTACAAGCAGGAGTGTCTATGGGCCTAAAATTAGGCTCCATTAAGATACAGATCTCGGCTCTGTCGATTTTCTTCCAGAAAGAACTAGCTTCACTACCTGAAATTCAGACATTGTAAAAGGAGTGCTGCATATTCAGCCCCGGTTGTGCCTCCAGTGGCACCTTGGGATCTCAACGTGGTGTTGAGTTTCTTAAAAACACATTGGTTTGAGCCACTAAAAACCATAGATCTAAAATATCTCACGCGGAAAGTGGTCATGTTATTGGCCTTGGCTTCGGCCAGGCGTGTATCAGAATTGGCGGCTTTGTCATATAAAAGTCCTTATCTGATTTTCCATATGGATAGGGCAGAATTGAGGACTGGTCCCCAGTTTCTCCCTAAGGTGGTATCAGCTTTTCACTTGAACCAACCTATTGTAGTGCCTGCGGCTACTAGGGACTTGGAGGATTCCAAGTTACTGGACGTAGTCAGGGCCTTGAAAACTTATGTTTCCAGGACGGCTAGAGTCAGGAGAACTGACTCGCTGTTTATCCTGTATGCACCCAACAAACTGGGTGCTCCTGCTTCTAAGCAGATTATTGCTCGCTGGATTTGTAGCACAATTCAGCTGGCGCATTCTGCGGTAATCTGTAAAAGCCCATTCCACAAGGAAGGGGGCTCATCTTGGGCAGCTGCCCGAGGGGTCTCTGCTTTACAACTTTACCGAGTTGCAACTTGGTCAGGGGCAAACACGTTTGCAAAATTCTAGAAAATTGATACCCTGGCTGAGGAGGACCTGGAGTTTTCTCATTCGGTGCTGCAGAGTCATCCGCACTCTCCCGCCCGTTTGGGAGCTTTGGTATAATCCCCATGGTCCTTTCGGAGTTCCCAGCATCCACTAGGACGTCAGAGAAAATAAGAATTTACTCTCCGGTAATTCTATTTCTCGTAGTCCGTAGTGGATGCTGGGCGCCCATCCCAAGTGCGGTTTATCTGCAATACTTGTACATAGTTATTGTTAACTAAATCGGGTTATTGTTGAGAGGCTCAGTTGTTTTCATACTGTCAAACTGGATAGAGTATCACGAGTTGTACGGTGTGATTGGTGTGGCTGGTATGAGTCTTACCCGGGATTCAAAATCCTTCCTTATTATGTCAGCGCGTCCGAACACAGTGTCCTAACTGAGGCTTGGAGGAGGGTCATAGTGGGAGGTGCCAGTGCACACCAGGTAGTCATAAATCTTTCTAGAGTGCCCAGCCTCCTTTGGAGCCCGCTATCCCCATGGTCCTTTCGGAGTTCCCAGCATCCACTACGGACTACGAGAAATGGAATTACCGGTGAGTAAATTCTTATTTTTACAAGATGTTACTGAACAGAATGATTGCAATAAAACATTGACATGGCTTGAAAGATAACTTGTAGCGTCAATCATTAATTAATAACCAAAAGAGAAAAAAATCAAAATATGGAGAGGAAAAAAAAAGACCCTTGGTAGAATATGTGGCGATCACCTCCCAATTCAAATAAGTTTCAGGTAAGTGGATCAATCAAAAATAATGGGGGCATCTCCGTCCAAATTACGTAGCTACAGACTTTCAAGCTGAAAGGAAAAGGAAACAAAATAGCATCTTAAAACACAGAAATATGCAAATTGCTAAGCCAACAATTTTTAATAAAAACATCACTATTTCAACAATCTACTCTTTGATCCCGCTAAACCAATTAGCTGGGTTTGAGCAGAACATTTCTCTAAACCACTTCTTGCGCACTATTTGTTTCATTAGTAATAAATATATAACACATTCTTAGAGTTCTCTTCATACACATTTAAAAAAAATGTCACACTCTATTTCGTAGTATGTATTTGCTCCAAAGAAATGTAAAACCCTTATATGTAGTGGGGACAGATGTCCATTCCCCTCCTTTTCCAGATGTGGGCCCATGTGAGCCCAGCATTTCTTAACTAACTGGTATCTTTGAAATCCTAGAGATTTCATGATCTTTACTTTAATTTGCTTAACACAAGATCTAGTGACTTTGATACCACACTCCTTACATACTAAACACTGGTATGTAACTGGATTGGCGGACATGCCAGTCCCTGCCCTCTCCCATGAGGGATATAGAGTATATTATGATTACAGTAAGTACTGAAGTTCCCAATTTAATGACCCATAGTGGTCTGTCTAGTTTAGGCCCAATTAGCCTCTGCACGTTTATGCATTTTATTGTTCAAATTTGCAGTGGAACCCAAGTCTCTCTTTCCTTAATTGACACAGAAGTGGGCGTGGTCAGCAACACTCGATATGGATCACTGGGAGGCACCCGAAGAAGCCTGCAATTCATGTTGGCAGAAGAAGTATCAATAATTTGTCTTTTGGGACCTCTTCTGTCTTGTTCCTTATTATTTGCTTTAACACTGGAGCTGCTGGTGCTTTAAATCTTCTAAAGTCCAAGTCCACCCATGCTGGTGTTCAACATAATGATGTCCATGCTGGGAGTTGTTGTTCCACTTTGTCTTACTTTTCCTGTGAGAAGTAGACTTGTATAGCAGCTGGTATTTCAGGTTACATCTTTGCTGGAATGTTGTAGGTACATCTTACTTTCTTGCAGGGGCAGGGCTCAACCTCCCAATCCAGTTGTTGCGATGGCCTGATCTGTAAGTAAATGTGGAGGAATCTGGTTGTGCATAAAAACAGCTCTTGAAACCCCTGTGTCTCCTGTGGGTAAAGTCACTTTTGTCGAAATGCCAGTGGCGACTGGGTACACTGTTGCTGTTTTGCCGACACAGGGGTTGCACACCCTCATATTTTATAATCTCGTGTGTGCTGCCTTACATATGGCTGATCAGAAACCTGTTGCCGTGCTTTTAAAACCTATTCTTAGTTTACTTAACAGGGTGTAAAAATATATATATATATATATATATATATATATATATATATATATATATTGTGACAAGAACACTGGGATAGTGTTTGAAGGCAGGTATGTTTGTCCCAGGTTCTTGTCTTACATGTTTTAGAAAGTGTTAAATTCTAGGAAAAATGCTTTTGGTTTTGTCAGAACCTTTTCAGTTTGCTGGAAAAGCTGGGTATAGGCTCTAAGAGAGAGATAAGGAGAGTTCTAGACATTGGGCCCAGTTCGGGTCTTTGGCCTCACAGAGGGCCAATCAGGGTTTCAGCTGTGTAAGAGTGTTATAGGGCTGCTAGTCTGATTAGTATGGGCAGACTGCCTGGGAAGGCTGCAGGATCTGTGTGGAAGAGACACGCTTTCTGGTACAAGTGAGCTATACAGTATTTGCTGGAGAACTCTTTGTTTTGTTTAGTGACAGTTAGGAATATCCTGTGTTTAGTTAGTGCCGGAGAGGCAAGGTATTTTCTTTGGGTGTTTTGTTTTATTTTCTGTTTCAATAAAATTGGCCGGGGCTAGTTGTACCAGAAACTGGACTTGTGGTGTTCCTCAGCTGCTGCGTGCTGCCATATTCCCCAGGAAAAGGCGCCTTGCACCCCTACAGTGTTACAACTTGGTGGAGAATGCGAGCACTCCGTTCTGCGCATAAGTGAAAGCAGCAGCTTTGTGAGGCCTGCAGAAAATGGTGACTTATGCAGATACAGCCCAGTGTGATGTTACTGAGACTTGCCTGAGGATTTGATATATGTCCTGGGTGAAAGCAGCTATAAAGCCGTCTGAAAAGTCTGTCGACATGGAGGAACTGCTCAAAGCCTTGCTGCAAGCTACAGCGGCTCAGCAGGAGGCCAACAGACAGCAGCAGGTGGCAATGGAGGAAAATTGGAGACTACAGCGAGAGGCCTTAACAGAAGTGATGCAGAGCCTTGCAGCCCGGATTGGAGATATGGCCGTCAGTGCTCCGACCAGCTGCAGTTCTATACGGGCCAGTCACTTCCTGCAGAAAATGACAGAGGCTGATGATGTAGAGGCCTACTTGACCACGTTTGAAAGGACTGCAGAGCGTGAGAACTGGCCAAAAGCACAGTGGGCCAGTCTGCTGGCACCTTTTCTGTCAGGTGAGCCCCAAAAAGCGTACTTTGATTTAAGCCCTGCTGAGGCTCGGGACTATGATAAACTAAAGACTGAGATCCTGACCCGCCTGGGAGTCACGCTGTCAGTACGAGCACAACGGGTGCACCGTTGGGTGTACGCCATGGAGAAGCCTCCGCGCTCTCAGATGTACGATCTTATTCAGCTAACAAAAAAATGGCTACAGCCAGAGACATTAACTGGTCCCCAGATGGTTGAAAGAGTCGTCATGGACCGCTACTTGAGATCTTTGCCCATGGTCCTGCGCAAGTGGGTGAGCCATGGAAACCCGGGTGCTGCTGGCCAATTAGTGGACATGGTAGAGCGGTATTTGGCAGCAGAGGAACTACTGATGACCACCCAGCAACCCATAGATCCTCGACAGCGCCCTTCAGTAAAGACTGGTAAGACTGTTCCGTGGGAAAACGTTGCTGGGCGGTTAAGAGAACGCAAGGCTGGAGAGACTGTAAACACTGGCCCTGGAGACAGGCCAATGGGGCTAGAACGGTCTATGTTGCCCAAACGGGTTGATAATCGTGTGGTTAAATGTTCAAGATGTGGTATGCCAGGTCATGTTATTGCCAATTGCCCAGTCATGCAAGAACCCATGCAATGTGATGCTGCCTTTGAATGTCGCAGAATGTCTTTCTTTGCTAGGTTAGCCTGTACTGTGGTACCTTCACCTGTGCTGGAAAAACAAATGTGTGATGTGTTCTTAGAGGGTAACCGGGTAGAGGCCTTGTTAGATTCAGGAACTTTAGTTACCCTCGTGAAAGCTGGGTTAGTGAACCCCTTAAAGGTCCAGCAAATACCTATTGGGGTAACTTGCATACATGGGGATACCCAGTATTATGTCACTGCTGAAGTGAATATAGAAACTTGTTGTGGGTCAGCAATGGTTAAAGTAGGACTGGTCCCCACCTTGGTGCATAAGGCCATAATAGGGAGGGATTTTCCTCATTTTTGGAAACTGTGGGAATCACGTTTATCAACAGATGTGAGAAGTGAAGAGCCAGTTGATAATGCCGGTGATTGTATGGATGTACGTGTGTCTTCGGAACTTACTGACCCTTTGCCTTTTGCCAGTTTAGCTGGGGAAGTGACAGATGGGGAGTCCAGTGAGGACCCTCTTGCTGGGAACAGAGACATAGTGGTTGGAAACGAAAGCGTGCATGACCTGGAGGTAAAAAAGGATCTGTTTGCATCTGAACAGTTAAAGAATCCTACCTTGATAAAGGCTAGAGAGAATGTTAAGTTTGTTAATGGGGAGCCTGTGGTACCAGGTGACAGGGTTACGTATCCCCACATGGCCATCTGTAATGAGCTCTTGTACCACATTGTCAAAAAGGGTGAGGATGTGGTAGAACAGCTGGTAGTACCCCAGCCTTATCGGAGAACGGTACTAGATTTAGCTCATAGTCACGTTACAGCAGGACATTTAGGGGCAGAAAAAACCACTGAAAGAGTTTTACAAAGGTTCTTTTGGCCAGGGGTTTATAAAGAAGTGTCTGAATATTGTTCTTCCTGTCCTGAATGCCAGTATCATGCCCCTAGACCCCATTTCAGGAGCCCACTAGTTCCCATGCCTATTATAGAGGTCCCGTTTGACAGAATAGCCATGGATCTCGTGGGGCCCTTGTTAAAGTCCGCTCAGGGCCATCAGTATATCCTGGTGATAATGGACTATGCCACTCGATATCCTGAGGCTATCCCGTTACGCACTATCACAACCAAGGCGATAGCTAGGGAGCTGGTGCAGGTTTTTAGTAGAGTGGGAATACCAAAAGAAATTTTGACTGACCAAGGTACTCCATTTATGTCGAAGGTCATGAAAGAATTGTGCAAATTATTTAAGGTCACTCACCTCCGGACGTCCATTTACCATCCCCAAACTGATGGGTTGGTGGAAAGGTTTAATAAAACATTAAAAAGTATGTTAAAAAAGGTGGTTGATAAAGATGGGAAAAATTGGGATTGTTTGTTGCCCTACTTGTTAATGGCCATCAGAGAAGTTCCTCAGTCCTCTACCGGGTTTTCTCCATTTGATTTGTTGTATGGTAGACACCCCAGAGGGCTGTTGGACGTTGCCAAAGAGACGTGGGAAGGACAGCCCACTCCTTATAGAAGCGTTATTGAACATGTATCACAAATGCAGGATAGGATTGCAGCCGTGGTACCTATTGTCAGAGATCACATGGAACAGGCCCAAAGTGCTCAACAGAGGGTATACAACCGGAGTGCCAAGATACGGGAATTTGCTCCTGGAGATAGAGTTCTTGTTTTGGTACCCACTGTGGAAAGCAAGTTCCTAGCTAAATGGCAGGGTCCGTTTGAGATTAGGGAAAAAGTGAATGAGGTTAATTACAAAGTATACCAGCCGGGAAAGAGAAAACCTGAACAAATTTATCATGTTAACTTAATTAAACCCTGGAAAGATAGGTTGTCTCTGTCAGCGGAGCCTTGCCCTTCGGTGTCTTCACCTCGGTTGCTCCCCGCAGTGAAGGTGTCAGAGACATTATCAGCTGGTCAGAAAAATCAGGTTAAAGAATTTCTCATCCAAAATAGGGAAATATTTTTTAGAACTGCCTGGCCGAACGACCATAATAAAACATGACATTGTTACAGAACCAGGGGTCAGGGTCCATTTAAAGCCATATAGGATTCCGGAAGCTCAGCGAGAAGCTGTTTCTAAAGAAGTTAAAACCATGTTAGAACTTGGAGTCATAGAGGAATCTAACAGTGAGTGGTCCAGTCCCATAGTTCTCATCCCGAAGCCCGAGGGTAGCATACGCTTCTGTAATGACTTTCGTAAGTTAAATGAGGTGTCCAAGTTTGACGCATACCCCATGCCCCGTGTGGACGAGCTTATAGAAAGGCTGGGAACAGCCAGGTTTCTCACCACGTTGGACCTGACCAAAGGTTACTGGCAAATACCTTTATCTGAGGGCGCAAAAGAAAAAACAGCCTTTTCGGTTCCGGAGGGGCTGTACCAGTACAAGATGTTACCCTTTGGGTTGCATGGGGCTCCAGCAACCTTTCAACGGGCAATGGATAAAATTTTGAGGCCCCATAGAAAATATGCAGCTGCCTATTTGGATGATGTGGTAATTCACAGTACAGACTGGGGGTCCCATTTGGTTAAAGTACAAGCAGTACTGGACTCAATTAGAGAGGCAGGGTTAACTGCTAACCCAAAGAAGTGCTGCCTCGCAATGGAGGGGGTCAAATACTTGGGCTTCACCATAGGCAGAGGTCTGATTAGGCCCCAATTGAATAAAATTGATGCTATTCAAAACTGGCCTTGTCCAGTGAATAAAAAACAGGTAAGGGCTTTTTTGGGAATAACTGGGTACTATAGACGGTTTATTCCCAATTTTGCGACCACGGCGGTGCCGTTGTCAGACCTTACCAAAGGGAAGCAGTCAAATATGGTGAAATGGAACCCTGATGCAGAAAAAGCGTTCCAAGCGTTAAAAGTGGCTTTGTGTTCACAACCGGTATTGATAACACCAGATTTTTCAAAAGAATTTGTGGTACAGACAGATGCCTCAGAGGTAGGGATAGGGGCATTGCTGTCCCAAACCAATGATGGGGACGAACACCCTATCATTTATTTGAGTAGGAAACTCAATGAGCATGAAAAAAGGTATGCCATTGTGGAAAAGGAGGCTTTGGCCATTAAGTGGGCACTAGATACCTTGAGATATTACCTCTTGGGTAGACAATTCAGACTAGTGACAGACCATGCCCCTTTAAAATGGATGTATGTAAATAGAGGCAAGAATGCTCGTGTAACTAGATGGTTTCTAGCGTTGCAGGACTTTAAGTTTACTGTCGAACATAGACCGGGGACACAGTTGGCCAACGCAGATGCATTGTCTCGCATCTTCTGTTTGGGGGCTACAACTGTTCCGGCCCCTAGGTCGAAACAGGGGAGGGGGATATGTGACAAGAACACTGGGATAGTGTTTGACGGCAGGTATGTTTGTCCCAGGTTCTTGTCTTACATGTTTTAGAAAGTGTTAACTTCTAGGAAAAATGCTTTTGGTTTTGTCAGAACCTTTCCAGTTTGCTGGGTATAGGCTCTAAGAGAGAGATAAGGAGAGTTCTAGACATTGGGCCCAGTTCGGGTCTTTGGCCTCACAGAGGGCTAATCAGGGTTTCAGCTGTGTAAGAGTGTTATAGGGCTGCTAGTCTGATTAGTATGGGCAGACTGCCTGGGAAGGCTGCAGGATCTGTGTGGAAGAGACACGCTTTCTGGTACAAGTGAGCTATACAGTATTTGCTGGAGAACTCTTTGTTTTGTTTAGTGACAGTTAGGAATATCCTGTGTTTAGTTAGTGCCGGAGAGGCAAGGTATTTTCTTTTGGTGTTTTGTTTTATTTTCTGTTTCAGTAAAACTGGCCGGGGCTAGTTGTACCAGAAACTGGACTTGTGTTGTTCCTCAGCTGCTGCGTGCTGCCATATTCCCCAGGAAAAGGCGCCTTGCACCCCTACAGTGTTACAATATATATATATATATATCAGGTATAAGAGACCAAAAAGATCTCAAAAGAGGGAACTCAACAGTCCAATTGACTAATAGGCTTTTATTATTTCATCACAGACATCAGTAAGGAGTCGACGTTTCGACCTATAAGGTCTTTCTCAAGACAGTCATCAAAGACATCCAGTCAGAATGCGAGCTAACAGCATACTGACTATGCCTGCCGGGTCCCCTTATATAGCAACACAACCAAATTTAGTTAAACAATCATCAACAATCATTAGAATCACATTGCAGCGCTGACGCCCCAACACTGTATATAGCATATCGCAAGATAGAGCTAGTCAGGTTACTTATACCTAATACCCGTGGGTGTACCAGTCGGTTTATGTGTTCCCTCCTCTGCCTCTCATACCCAAGGTGCTGAGAATAATAAGAAGGAGAGGAGTAAGAACTATACTCGTGGTTCCGGATTGGCCAAGAAGAGCTTGGTACTGTTAGGGTCTCCTGCCCTGTGCTGCCACGTCGTCATGGCAACCTGGAGACAAGTGCTAGTGGAGTAACCTGAGCGCAGCTGATACTCCGGTTCGGGTCTTTTGCTGTGCAGTGGTTATAGGCTCTGTGCACGGCAGGGGATCCGGTGCTGGTTTTTGTGCTCACAGTCTGAGGTCTGAGTGGGGCGTGGACAGCACCTGCTTTATAAGGCCTCTTTTCAGAGTAAGCAGATGCTGCTGAATCTTTGTTGGTTAGTCAGTTCATGAATGTTAGCCAGTACTGTGTAGCTTTGTATTTGTTTGTTGCTTACTGCAAATAGGCCTGGGGATTTGGTATTACACTCTGCCAATCCAGACCTAGCAGTAAGACTGGAGTCAGTCGTTTAGCTGGCTGGGGTTCTGTTACTACTCTGTGAACCTAGCAAGTTTGCGGCTGTATTCTAAGACTTGCCTGTCTAATCCTGTCTCACTGTGCTAGGTGTCAGGGGTCAGTTTAGTGGCAGTAAGCTAAAACCTGTGCACTGCAAGTGAGAAATAGGATTGTGGAGACTCTCCTTGTGTCTATCATTCCATCTCTGACCAAGGAGTTTACTGCCACACCCGTTGGTAACCCTTTAGGGTTTTGCTGTTGCCCTTAGCAACAGCATTTCGGGTTCTCTACGTATTAAAACACAACATCTTGCTTTTTACATCTGAGCAGTTCTAATACAAGGGAGATACCCAGTTCCTTAACCTCTGGGCTTCCCTGTTCACCTTGTGTGTATTTTGTTACCCTATCACCTTCTGTGTATGTTATGTCATATTCCCCAGTTTGTCTGTGAGTCCATTTGTTTTGCATAACAGTTCAAACACCAGTACATTCCTGCAGACACTGGAGTGCATAACAGTTCTGACACCAGTACTTTCCTGCAGGCACTGGTGTGCATAACATATTCAGCAGCCTAATACTCCTGTTGAAATTTTGTGGGAATATGGAGCATACCCCTCAAAATACGTTGCAACAGGTGGTCGATCAGGTGCAGGTCCTGACTCGACAATTTAATGATTTGTCCATTAAAATGCACACCTCCCAGGCTGCTGGCGGATCTCCCGCAGCAGCAGCACCTGCAGGGGTTAAGGAGCCGAAAGTAAATCTCCCGGATCGTTTTTCTGGAGATCGCTCGCAGTTCTTTTGTTTCAAGGAGAGCTGCAAGCTATACTTCCGGCTTAGGCCTCAGTCTTCTGGGTCGGAGATTCAGCGGGTGGGCATAGTGATTTCCTTGCTACAAGGAGACCCACAGGTCTGGGCATATGGGTTGCAGCCTGACTGTCCGTCGCTTAAAAGTGTTGATGCTTTTTTTACGGCACTGGGCATGTTGTATGATGACCCTGACAAGATGGCCTCAGCCGAGGCTCAGATTTCGATCCTTAAGCAAGGGCGAAGGCCAGTTGAGGTTTACTGTACGGAGTTTCGGAGGTTGGCCCATGATACCCAGTGGAATGACCCAGCCCTGAGACACCAGTACCGAAGAGGTCTTTCTAACCAGATAAAGGACCAACTGGTACAATATCCCTTGCCTGATAGCTTGGATCAGCTCATGCAGTTATCCATCCGGGTGGATAGACGGCTGAGAGAGCGTAGGCTTGAAAGGGAGACTGAGATTTCCTTCCTTCCCAAGGGAACCTCAGACTCTGAGGAATTTTCTGAGGAGCCTATGCAGATTGGGGCTACCCGCCTCTCCTCGCGTGAGAAGACGCGGAGGAGACAGCAGGGGTTGTGTTTGTACTGTGGGAATAAAGGTCATGTGGTAGTATCATGCCCAGAAAAGCCGGAAAACTTCAGGGCCTGAGGGTGATGGGAAATATCCTGTCAGGCCAGAAGTCAGAATTTCCCAAGAAGACTTTAATCATTCCGGTGACCTTGAAGATCCTCGGTCAAACTGTCAAGACTGAGGCCTTTGTGGACAGTGGGGCCGACGGGGTTTTTATGGACCGCCAATTCGCCCTGAAACACTCTGTTCCCTTAGTACCCTTGGCATCGGAAATTGAGATTTGTGGGTTAAACGGGGAACCATTATCCCAAGGTAAAATTACCTCTTGCACTAGCCAGATTTCTTTGTTTATTGGAGCCACACACTCTGAAAAATTGTCCTTTTATGTGACTGTCTGTACTTTTGCCCCATTGGTGTTGGGGTTACCCTGGTTAAGGGCCCACAATCCTCAATTTGACTGGGTCTCTGGGGAGATTCTTAGTTGGGGTACTGATTGTTTCAGGAGTTGCTTGAGCCTTCCAGTCAGGCTCTCGCAGCTAAGTTTGCCAGGATTGCCAGGGTGTTATGCAGATTTTGCGGACGTGTTCTCCAAAAAAGTTGCAGAGGTACTACCTCCCCATCGCCCCTATGACTGTGCCATTGATTTGTTGCCAAATGCTAAGCTCCCCAAGAGCAGGTTGTACTCCCTGTCACGTCCTGAGACTCAGGCTATGGCAGAGTACATTCAGGAGAACTTTGCTAAGGGATTTATCAGACCTTCACAGTCTCCAGTTGGGTCGGGGTTCTTCTTCGTGGGTAAAAAGGACGGTTCGTTGCGACCCTGCATCGACTTCAGGGAATTGAACCGTATCACGATTAAAAACTCATACCCACTGCCTCTCATTTCGGTCTTGTTTGACCAGCTTCGTACTGCCACCATTTTTTCTAAGATTGACCTACGCGGTGCGTACAATCTAATCCGAATAAGAGAGGGGGATGAATGGAAGACTGCTTTTAATACCCACTCAGGGCATTATGAATATTTGGTGATGCCTTTTGGGCTCTGTAATGCCCCGGCAGTCTTCCAGGATTTCATGAATGATGTGCTCAGGGAATATTTGGATAGATTCTTAGTTGTATACTTAGATGACATCCTAATCTTCTCCCATTCCCTGGAGGAACATCGGAAGCATGTACGCTTAGTCCTCCAGAAACTTAGAGACCACCGGCTTGGGGCGAAGCTGGAGAAGTGCGAATTTGAAGTTCAGCAAGTCACATTTCTAGGATATATTATCTCCCCAGAAGGTTTCCAAATGGAGGGTTCCAAGGTACAGGCAGTCCTGGATTGGGTGCAGCCCACTAGTTTGAAGGCGCTTCAGCGTTTCCTGGGCTTTGCAAATTTTTATAGACGATTTATCGCTGGATTTTCGTCTATAGTGGCGCCCTTGGTGGCACTCACTAAGAAAGGGGCGGATGTTGCTCACTGGTCTTGTGAGGCTAAAGCGGCTTTTGCCCGTCTCAAAAGGGCATTTGTTTCGGCCAAGGTGCTGCGACACCCAGATCCAGAGCGTCCTTTTGTGGTGGAGGTGGATGCCTCTGAGATGGGTATTGGGGCAGTGCTTTCTCAGATGGGAGTGTCTGATAATCGCCTTCATCCCTGTGCTTACTTTTCCCGTAAATTTTCGCCTGCCGAGATGAATTATGACGTGGGTAACCGGGAATTGTTGGCTATTAAGGATGCACTGGAGGAGTGGAGACACTGGCTTGAGGGGGCTAAGTTTGTGGTCTCAATTCTCACTGACCATAAGAATCTGGCATATTTAGAGTCAGCGAAGCGTCTCAATGCCAGGCAGGCACGATGGGCTTTGTTTTTTGCTCGCTTTAACTTTTTGATAACATATCGCCCTGGGTCAAAAAACATCAAGGCTGATGCGCTCTCGCGGAGTTTTGCTCCAATCCAGGAGACCACCGAGGAGCCGTTGCCCATTGTTTCCCCATCATGTATTAAAGTGGGCATTACCCAGGACCTCTTATCATTAGTCCTTAGAGCACAGGAGCAGGCTCCTCCAGACCTTCCGGTAGGTCTTTTGTTTGTGCCTCCTAGGTTAAGACAGCGAGTGTTCCTGGAATTCCATGCCAAGAAGTCGGCAGGTCACCCGGGTATTGCCAGAACTCGGGAGTTGCTATCTAGGGCGGTGTGGTGGCCCTCAGTGGCTAAGGATGTGGATCAGTGGGTTCGGGCATGTGACATCTGTGCCCGAAATAAGACTCCTAGAGGGGTTCCTGTTGGCCCATTACATCCACTCTCTATCCCATCTAAGCCATGGACCCACATTTCAATGGATTTTGTGGTGGACTTGCCCAAATCCTCGGGGATGACAGCCATCTGGGTTGTCGTTGACAGGTTTTCGAAGATGGCGCACTTCGTTCCACTGGTTGGGCTGCCATCAGCCAGACGCCTGTCTGAATTATTTATGCTGCATGTTGTGCGTCTCCACGGGTTGCCACTTGATGTGGTCTCTGACCGCGGATCCCAGTTTGTGGCCAAATTCTGGAGGGCATTTTGTTCCGATCTCCAGATTTCTGTCAGCTTGTCGTCAGGCTACCATCCACAGTCTAATGGGCAGACTGAAAGGGTGAACCAGTCCTTGGAGCAGTTCCTCAGGTGTTATGTCTCCAAGTGTCAGACTGACTGGGTTGCTCATCTGTCCATGGCGGAGTTTGCCTATAACAACGCGGCTCACTCTGCTACAGGGATCTCTCCCTTCCTTTGTGTGTATGGGCATCATCCTAAGGCCAATTCTTTTGACCCCCTGGACTCCACGCCTGGTGGTTCCTCTGTGGTTTCGGTCCTTAGAGGTATTTGGCGGAAAGTGAAGAAAGCCCTTGTGTCTGTGTCATTAGTGACCAAAAGGGTTTTTGATAAGCGGAAAAGACCCTGCAGCTTCAAATTAGGAGACTTCGTCTGGTTGTCTACCAAGAATTTGAAGTTGAGACAGCCATCTCATAAGTTAGGGCCCCGGTTCATCGGCCCTTATAAGATCACCAGGGTTATCAATCCGGTGGCATTTCAGTTAGATCTGCCCCGTTCTTTGGGTATCAATAAAACATTTCATTGTTCCCTTTTAAAACGGGCGATTAGTAATCCTTCTTCCAGTGGAAGACCTTCCCCTCTTCTGATACGTGGCCAGAGGGAGTTTGTTGTTGAAAGGATTCTTGACTCCAAGGTGGTTCGGGGTCGGCTGTCATTTTTGGTGCACTGGAAGGGGTATGGCCCGGAGGAGCGGTCGTGGGTGCGCAGTTGTGATCTTCATGCCCCCAGACTGATACGCTCTTTCTTCTCGCAGTTCCCTGATAAACCCGGTGGTAGGGGTTCTTTGACCCCTCGTCAGAGGGGGGGTACTGTTAGGGTCTCCTGCCCTGTGCTGCCACGTCGTCATGGCAACCGGGAGACAAGTGCTAGTGGAGTAACCTGAGCGCAGCTGATACTCCGGTTCGGGTCTTTTGCTGTGCAGTGGTTATAGGCTCTGTGCACGGCAGGGGATCCGGTGCTGGTTTTTGTGCTCACAGTCTGTGAGGTCTGAGTGGGGCGTGGACAGCACCTGCTTTATAAGGCCTCTTTTCAGAGTAAGCAGATGCTGCTGAATCTTTGTTGGTTAGTCAGTTCATGAATGTTAGCCAGTACTGTGTAGCTTTGTATTTGTTTGTTGCTTACTGCAAATAGGCCTGGGGATTTGGTATTACACTCTGCCAATCCAGACCTAGCAGTAAGACTGGAGTCAGTCGTTTAGCTGGCTGGGGTTCTGTTACTACTCTGTGAACCTAGCAAGTTTGCGGCTGTATTCTAAGACTTGCCTGTCTAATCCTGTCTCACTGTGCTAGGTGTCAGGGGTCAGTTTAGTGGCAGTAAGCTAAAACCTGTGCACTGCAAGTGAGAAATAGGATTGTGGAGACTCTCCTTGTGTCTATCATTCCATCTCTGACCAAGGAGTTTACTGCCACACCCGTTGGTAACCCTTTAGGGTTTTGCTGTTGCCCTTAGCAACAGCATGTCGGGTTCTCTACGTATTAAAACACAACATCTTGCTTTTTACATCTGAGCAGTTCTAATACAAGGGAGATACCCAGTTCCTTAACCTCTGGGCTTCCCTGTTCACCTTGTGTGTATTTTGTTACCCTATCACCTTCTGTGTATGTTATGTCATATTCCCCAGTTTGTCTGTGAGTCCATTTGTTTTGCATAACAGTTCAAACACCAGTACATTCCTGCAGACACTGGAGTGCATAACAGTTCTGACACCAGTACTTTCCTGCAGGCACTGGTGTGCATAACAGGTACCCAGAACTTCAAGAAATGACCTCAGAGGACCCATGGCCTCTGCCGCTCAGACAGGACCTGCTGCAGCAGGGGCCCTGTCTGTTCCAAGACTTACCGCGGCTGCGTTTGACGGCATGGCGGTTGAACACCGGATCCTAAAAGAGAAGGGCATTCCGGAGGAAGTCATTCCTACGCTGGTTAAAGCTAGGAAAGATGAGGGACTAAGGGGAGAAGAAGCGAACCTACCTGCTTGCAGCTGGCTTGGTCTTCTTAGGCTACTGGACACCATTAGCTCCAGAGGGATCGAACACAGAACCCGACCTCGATCGTTCGGTCCCGGAGCCGCGCCGCCGTCCCCCTTACAGAGCCAGAAGCAAGAAGTTGGTCCGGAAAATCGGCGGCAGAAGACTTCGGTCTTCAACAAGGTAGCGCACAGCACTGCAGCTGTGCGCCATTGCTCCCCATGCACACCTCACACTCCGGTCACTGATGGGTGCAGGGCGCTGGGGGGGGCGCCCTGAGCAGCATTATTAAAACCTTGGCTGGCATAGAAAGTCACAATATATAGTCCTAGAGGCTATATATGTGACAAATACATGGGAAAATCTTGAGAAAAAATTCCAGATCCCTAAAGGGATCCAGGTGGCGTTTCCTTCCCTGAGGAGGATAGGAAAAAATTGTAAAACCCACAGATTGTTGACGCCTCTGTGTACAGACTCTCAAAGAAGGTGGTTTTACCTGTTCCAGGATTTACCGCTTTAAAGGAGTCGGCTGCTTTTGATACTATAGATAGGGATGACATTGCATTGTATTTATGCAACATACATGATTCTGCAGGTTTTATGGTAGAATCCATGTAAGACTTGGGTTCCATGGCTGCTGGAATTTCTTCCATGTCTGTTTCAGCTCATCGGGGACTGTGGCTGCACCAGTGGTCGGCCGACGTGGAGTCCCTACCCTATACAGGTCAGGCTCTCTTTGGGGAAGCTCTAGACACGTGGATATCCATGGCTACAGTGGGTAAGTCCGTTTCTTCCCTCAGCAGCACCTGCTTCGAAGAAATCTTTCTCTTCATCTGCAATGCAGTCCTTTCGGCCTAACAAACCTAGAAAGGCCACAACATACCTTCTTTAAGGGAGGTCGGGTTAAGTCCAAGAAACCTGCCGCGGCAGGTTCCCAGGAACAAAGGCCTGCTTCGGGTACGCCAAAGTCCTCCGCATGACTGTGGACTGCACGCCCCGGTGGGGGGGCCAGTGGGAGCAAGACTCAGACACTTCAGTCATGTCTGGATATCATCCGTCCTGGATCCCTGGGTAGTAGATATTGTGTCTCAGGGATAAAGGCTGGAATTTCAAAGTCTCCCTCATTGCTTTTTCAAGTCAGGCTTACCAACTCTGTTGGAAGACAGCACTGTACTACAAGACTCTGTCCAAAAGCTGGTAGAGGCACAGGTCATTGTGCCAGTACCACCTCACATGCTGAACAAAGGTTACTATTCAAAACTTTCTGTGGTACCGAAACCAGATGGTTCGGTCAGGCCCATTCTCAACCTAAAATCATTGAACCCCTTTCTAAAGGAGTTCATGTTCAAGATGGAATCTCTCAGGGCGGTGATATCAGGTCTGGAAGGAGGGGATTTCCTGGTATCGCTGGATATCAATGATGTGTACCCCCACATTCCGATCTGGCTGCCGCATCAGGCTTATCTCTGCTTCGCACTGCTGGACTGTCATTTTCAGTTCCAGGCCCTGCCATTTGGCCTCTCCACAGCACCGAGGGTGTTGACCAAGGCGGAAATGATTATTCTCTTCCACAAACAGGGTGTGAACATCATTCCATATCTGGACGATCTGCTGATAAAGGCATTGTCCAAGGAGAGGCTGCTGCAGTCTATTGTTCTAACAACGCGACTGCTCCAGAGTCATGGTTGGATTCTGAACCTTCCAAAGTCACATTTGGAACCAACCCAGAGGTTGATCCTGGATACGAAAGTGCAGAGGGTGTTTCTTCGACAGGAAAAGGCATTGGTGATACAAGCTATGGTCCGGGATGTCCTAAAACCACCCCGGGTGTCGGTTCATAAATACATTTGCCTATTGGGAAAGATGGTGGCCTCTTACGAGGCTATCCAGTATGGGAGGTTCCACACTCCGACATTCCAACTGGATCTCCTGAACAAGTGGTCGGGATCTCACCTCCACATGCACCAGAGAATTTGTCTGTCGCCGAAGGCCATGATTTCACTACTCTGGTGGCTCCAACTGCCTCAGGTTCGGGATTCAGGACTGGGTCCTTCTAACCACAGATGTGAGCCTTCGGGGCTGGGGAGCAGTCACTGAGGGAGTAACCTTCCAAGGACGATGGTCAAGTCTGGAAGCCGGCCTGCCCATCAACATCCTGGAACTCAGAGCCGTCTACAACGGTCTTCAGGCGGCCCCTCTTCTGAGAAATCGGGCCATTCAAGTGCAGTCTGACAATGCAACAACAGTGGCTTACATAAACTAACAAGGCGGAACGAAGTGCAGAGCGGCAATGTCTGAGGTGACAAGAATACTCCTCTGGACAGAAAAGCATGCTTTAGCGCTGTCAGCCATCTTCATTCCAGGAGTAGACAACTGGGAAGCAGACTTCCTCAGCAGACACGATCTCCATCCCGGAGAGTGGGGACTCCATCCGGAGGTGTTCAATGAAATAACAGATCTTTGGGGTTTACCCCAAATAGACATGATGGCCTCTCATCTCAACAAGAAGCTTCAACGTTATTGTTCCAGGTTGAGGGACCCATAGGTAGTGGCAGTGGACGCCCTGGTGTCTCCGTGGGTGTTCCAGTCAGTGAGCGTGTTTCTACTACTCCCACTCATCCGAAGAATCCTAAAGCTCATATGGAGAACAAGGGTTCAAGCGATCCTCATTGCCCCAGACTGGCCAAGAAGGGCTTGGTACGTGGACCTTCTGAATCTACTGCAAGAAGAGCCGAGGCCTCTTCCTCTTCGGGAGGACCTGCTGCAGCAGGGGCCATCCGCCTATCAAGACTTACTGCGGCTACGTTTTACGGCATGGAAGTTGAGCACCTGATTCTTGCTCGGAAGGGCATTCCGAAGAAGGTTATTCCTACCCTCATACAGGCTAGGAAAGGGGGTAACGTCTAAACATTACCATCGTATTTGGAAGAAATATGTCTCTTGGTGTGAGTCCAAGAAGTTTCCTACGGTGGAGTTTCAACTGGGACGTTTCCTCCTCTTCCTGCAAGCAGGAGTGGATATGGGCCTGAGTTTGGGTTCTGTGAAGGTCCAGATTTCAGCCCTATCCATTTTCTTTCAGAAACACTTGGCTACCCTCCCTGAGGTTCAGACCTTTTTGAAGGGAGTTCTGCATATCCAACCTCACTTTGTACCGCCTACGGCGCCTTGGGACCTTAATGTGGTGTTATAGTTCCTCCAGTCGGATTGGTTTGAACCTCTACAGGAGGTAGAGGTCAAATTTCTTACATGGAAGGCAGTCACTTTGTTGGCCTTGGCTTCTGCTAGACGTGTGTCCGAGCTGGGGGCTTTATCCTGTAAAAGCCCTTACTTGAGATAGAGCTGAGCTCCGGACTTGTCAGCGGTTTCTTCAGAAGATTGTGTCTGCATTTCATATCACCCAACCTATTGTGGTGCCGGTGGCTACTGACTCCTCAATTACATCAAAGTCCTTGGTTGGCGTAAGGGCTCTGAAGATATATGTGAAGAGAACTTCTCGTCACAGAAAGTCGGACTCCCTGTTTGTCCTCTATGATCCCAAGAAGATTGGGTGTCCTGCTTCTAAGCAGACTATTTCTCGCTGGATTAGGTTCACTATCCAGCACGATTATTCTACGGCAGGGCTGTACAAAATCTGTTAAGGCCCACTCTATTTGTAAGGTGGGGTCTTCCTGGGCGGCTGCCCGGGATCTCTCGGTAGTGCAACATTGTCGAGCTGCAACTTGGTCTGGGTCGAACATGTTTGCAAAGTTTTACAAGTTCAATACTTTGGCCTCTGATGATCTGAAGTTCAATCAATCACTTCTGCAGGAGCCTCAGAGTTCTCCCTCCCGTTCTGGGAGCTTTGGTACATCCCCATGCTACTAATGTGGACCCCAGCATCCTCTAGGACGTAAGAGAAAATAGGATTTTGATTACTTACCAGTAAATCCTTTTCTCGTAGTCCGTAGAGGATGCTGGGCGCCCGCCCAGCGCTTCGTTCTTTTGCAAATGTTATTTGGTTCAGTACAACTTTGTTTTAGTTGAGTACTGCATTATTACTTGGTAAGTAATGTTTCAGCTGTTGCTGATTAGTTCAAGCTAGTTGACTTGATGTGCCTTGTATGTGTGAGCTGGTATGAATCTCACCACTATCTATGTAATTCCTTCTCTCAAAGTATGTTGTCTCCTCGGGCACAGTTTCTAGACTGAGTCTGGTGGAAGGGGCATAGAGGGAGGAGCCAGTCCACACTCTCAGACTCTTAAAGTGCCAATGGCTCCTGGTTGTTCTGTTTCAGTCGAGCGTCTGTGAAGGATGTACTAGCAATTCCAGCTGACATTACCAGGCTGTGTCCGGATCACAAAGAAAAGGTAAGGCATCGGTTCTGCTTATCGGGTTAAGATGCGAGACACAGCGTAACTGCTGCGGGAGGAGACTACCGAGCAGTAGCTGACACGGCTGCCACCTCGGGTGCTCGAGCGCTAGGCTCCAGGGATTAGTGTGAGGCCGGGATCCCTGGGGTTGATGTCAGCAGTGGGGAGAAAGGTGCTCCCCTGCTCGCCCCTACCCTGGTTCATGACCAGTTTCCACCAACCATGAACTGATTTCCCGCTTCCGTCTGAGACGCTGTGTATCTAAGGGACCCAGTCTCAGCATAGGTGGCTGTGTGGCTGGTGCGTCAATGTTCACTTGGGGTTTGTGTACACTACTTGCGCCTGGATCCACTAAGCATTCACTAAACGTACTGATTGATTCTGAAAGCGGGGTGAAGTCTCCCTGTGTCCCACTCTCCTGAGCAGGTGTTTCAGCACTAAGGGCCTAATTGAGACCTGAACACTGCTGCAAATTTGCAATCAGTTGGGCAAAACCCTAGGGGTCATTCCGAGTTGATCGCTCGCTTGCAACTTTTTGCAGCACTGCGATCAGGTTAAAACTCGCCAAAACTGCGCATGCGTATGCACCGCAATGTGCAGGCGTGTCGCACGGGTACAAAGAGGATCGGTGCTGGGCGGTGGATTTAACGAAGAATCCATTCGCACAGTCGATCACAAGGTGATTGACAGAAAGACGGCATTCATGGGTGTCAACTGACCGTTTTCTGGGAGTGTTTGGGAAAACGCAGGCATGTCCAAGCGTTTGCAGGGCGGGTGTCTGACGTCAATTCCGGGACCAAAAAGACTGGAGTGATCGCAGCGGCTGAGTAAGTCCAGAGCTACACAGAAACTGCACAAACTGTTTTTGTACCGCTTGGCTGCAGAGGCGTTCGCACCCTTGCAAAGTGAAAATACACTCCCCCATAGGCGGCGACTATCTGATTGCAGCACTGCAAAAAGTTGCTAGCGAGCTATCAACTCTGAATGCCCCCTCCCCCCCCCATGTGCCCTAAAGGTGAGGCAGATATAACGTGTAGAGAGAGTTAGATTTGGAAGGGGTGTGTTCAATCTAAATTGCATTGTAAAAATAAAGCAGCCAGTATTTACTCTGCACAGGAACAAAATAACCCACCCAAATCTGACTCTCTCTGCAAATGTTATATCTGCCACACCTGCAGTGCACATGGTTTTGCCCAACTGCTAACAAATTTGCTGGTGCGATCAGGTCTGAATTAGGCCCTAAGTCTCTACCTACCATTGGAGTATGAGTAGTTGGATAGGTGCCTGATGCATATGAGTGTGTAAACTATTGCTGCTTTTTTTTCGCTGTGCAACTGAATATCTTAAAATTCCTATATAAGGTAATGCAGTAATATGTTTCTCCTACATACCTGAAATGTATCTGTAGTTGAATATGTGCTCATATTACTTATTATACTAATGTATAACTTGTGACTGATTGCTAGTGTGATTGCTGATCTTTACTTATCATTCTATCAGTTTCTGTGTATATCCGATCCACAATGCTGGTGCAAGGGAGGGATCTGATTGTATATCACTTTAGCAAGCATTAATTTCAGTCACAAATTGTGTAGTTAACACCATACAAGTGTGTGATCTGTTTACCATGTCTAAGAGAGGCAAGGGTGAAGAGGTTACACCCTCCACAGCAGCACCAACACTGATTTCATGTTTGTCCTGCAAAGCTGGGTTAACCTCTCAGGATCTGGTTCAAAATGGATTATGTACAAATTGTTATAGCTTTCACCAAAGCCTCCTTAAAAAATTCAGTGTAGTCTCAGGTCCAAGTTGAACCCCAGTGGGCTTCCTTTGCACAGACATTATCCAATATAGCTGAGCAGATAATTCCAGCTCCTATACCAGGGATAGGTTACCCATTTAACCCTTAGATGCAACACTCCCCCTGGGTCATGACACATCTAATTCAGGGGTTGAAGCCTTTCAACAAAAACAGACTGAAAGGCCTGGAGATAAACATCACAGACATGAAACAACATCTTCATAGTCTACACATTTTTCAGAGAGGGACACTTCAGATGATGAGGATGGTTCCTTCCATTCTGGTTCCGCATACAGAGATGAGGATGAAGATCCTAGCTCAGTGGATGTACCTGAGTTAATTATGGCTATGAAAGTCATTCTATCCTTAGAGGAGGCAGCAGAGGCTTTGTTAAAATCCAAGTCACCTGTGTTTAAATGTCCCAAAACAGTTAGAACTGAATTTCCAGAGTCAGAACAGCTGACGAAGATTATGCAAAGAAATGGAATTCCCTTTATCCTCTTCAGTCTGGGGACTGTTTAAAAATGGAGGTGGCTCCCAAGGTAGATATGCATGTTATTAGATTGGTGCGTAAATCTACATTACCTCTGCCTTCTACATCTTTAAATTATGTTACGAATAGAAAGTTAGATGTTTTCTAAAAAAACATTTTTTTCCTGGTCTGGGGCAGTTGTAAGACCTGCCATGGCTTCAGCCTGGATGGCAAAATCCCATATTGCATATATTAAACAGGCGGTTATGTTTCTGGAAGAAGCAGCCTTGTATATGGGTACTATTGCCTCTCAAGCATCAGCCTCAGCAGTAGCTGCACACAGAGCTGTCTGGCTACGTACTTGGAAGGCTGACTCAGAGTCCAAGAAGGTTCTAGAGTCTTTGCCGTTTGCTGGAGATATACTTTTTATAAAGAAATAAACAGTATTCTGAAGTCAGAGGCAGACTCCAAGAAGGTTCAGTTTCCTCCAACCTATAAGTCCAAACCTAGGTTTCCAGCTTTTCGGTCCTTTCGGACCCAAGGGAAAAGCAAAAGGAAAGGGTTTTGGCAAACAGTCCCAACCTGATAAGTCTGGAAAGACTAAAAAGCATTGGGCTACCAGAGGGCCTGCTTCTAAACCAGAAGATAAGCCATCAGCCTGATGGTGCGTGCCTCCGCCTGTGGGATCCCAGGGTGGGAGGCCGACTTCTTCAGTTTGCACAGATCTGGCGGCAGTCCACCACAGATGCCTGGGTGCAAGAAGTGGTATCTCACGGTTATGTGTTTGCCTTCAAGAAAAACTCTCAACAAAGATTCTTTTGCAGCAGCCCGTCTTTTGCAGCAGCCAGGGCCTTGCATTTCAGAAGTTGCTTCAATCAGGAGTGATAATTCCAGGGACAGGGTTTCTATTCCAACCTGTTTTTGGTACATAAGCCGTATGGGTCGTTCTGGCCTATACTCAATCTCAAGACACTGAACAAGTACATTGGGTGCCTCATTTTCATACGGAGATTTTACGTTCCATTATTTTGGCCATGGAGCCGGGGGATTTTATGGTCTTCCTGGATATCCAGAATGCTTACCTGCATGTTCCTATAGCACACTCCCATCAGTGCTATCTCAGGTTTGCGATCCTCTGGCAACACTTTCAGTTTCAGGCCCTACCATTTGGACTGGCCACAGCTCCAAGAGTATTCACCAAAATTATGGTGGTAATGACGGCTTATCTTCGTCGACAGGGGATAAGGATTTTTCCATACCTGGACGTCCTGTTAATCTTGGCGCAGTCTCAGGAATTGCTTCAGTGTCATCTGCAGCAGAATATAGTTTGTTTACAGAACCATTGATGGCTCATACATTGGGCAAAAACATCTCTGGTTCCGTCACAACATATTACACACTTGGGGGCTGTATTGGATTCCGGGCTTCAGAGAGTGTTTTTACCTCTGAACAAAATATCCACAATACAGTCGAGAATTCAGGAGCTTCTGCACAGTCAAAATGGTGTTGACGTTTGACATGGTGGAGTATGCTCAATTCCACTCGAGGCCCCTTCAACTGATCCTTTCTAAATGGAATGGGTTACATTAGACAATAAAAAAACAGACTATGATCATTCTTCTGGAAGTTCGGAGGCCATTAGCCTGGTGGCTAAAGACATTGCATTGTGACAAAGGGCGACCCTTTTGGATCTCTGGGAGGTTCTGACAACGGACGCCAGTCTTCAGGGCTAGGGTACAGTGTCAGAAAAGTGTTGTTTCCAGGGGCTGTGGTTTAAGGAAGAATGTTGCCTGCCAATAAATATATTGGAACTTCAGGCCATATATATGGCACTCCCTCACGCAAAGGAGATTCTTCAGGGGAAACCGGTTCAAATTCGCTCAGAAAATGTGACGGCAGCATACCTCAATCATCAATGAGGAACGCACAGTCAAAAGGCAATGAAGGTGGAAAGCTGCACGTTAAGATGGGCAGAACTTCATCATCCGGCCTTGTCCGCAGTATTTGTTTCGGAAGTCCTAAACTGGGAAGAGGATTTTCTCAGTCGGCGCGCCATTCATGCAAACGAATGGGCTTTTACAGGAGCTCAGTTTTTGTACAAGAGGTGGGCTGCTACAGCAGCCCTCAGAAGAGCTTTTTTAAGTGAAAAATAAAGACTTCAAGGTCTTCAGCAGAGACACTGTGAGTGTTAGATGTCAGTCAGACATCTCCTGCTGCAGCTCCATCACTTCCCCCAGCGGCGCTGTATACTCCTGCGCCCTGGTTACCGGGTACTTACAGCGGAGGCTCCGGTTTTCTTCAGTCAGACACGCACACACCACTGCAGCTCTCCAGGATCGCGTGGCCACATTCAGGGAGGAGGTAAGCATGTCCCCCAGGCGGGACCCTCTGTAAACCGAGATCCGGCGCGGCCGCTGGAAGGCGGGCCACATGTGCTGGCATGGACACTTTGGTAGTACAGGGACCCCACTAGACCATCAGGGCAAGGCCACAGGTTGGATTGTCTCAGAAATCTGTTTGCTAAGGCCTTCAGTAGCCAGTGGTGAAGTCCAGCAAGGGGATAAGGCTCTGACCTGTAGCCCCTCCCCCAGCCCCAGGGCGCCATTTAGAGTAAATGTTCCCACCCTGGAGCTGCATATCTCTCCCTCACTCCCTGTCAGCGTTTGGGTGGCATTAGGACAAGCTGAGCTGATCATGGGACTGTTTGGGCAAATCCTTCTCTGTAAAGCCGCCTGCATGTCAACGCTGTGCATTTTACAGGAAACTTAAGTATTCTACATGTCTGCTGACAGTGTTAGTTAAGAAACAGTGCATTTAGTCAGGGTTATTTAGTACAAGTACCCTGTGATATACATCCAGTCTTTACTGTGCATTGTTATATCTATTGAGTGTATAGCTATACTTAGTACTACTTTGTATTGCTAGTCCAATGCAGTTTTATTGCATGTAATAATTTCTGCATTGTACAATGTGACTATGTGTGTGTGCATCTAGCTGCTGTGTGACCTCCATTTTGTGTATCTGACTCAGATTGCTATCCCTATATTCTATAACCTGAGGGGGCTAAGTGCGTCAGGGTTATTATAATTATAGGTATTTCACAAGATGTACTTATTGTATATTTTTCTCTGAATTTTAGTCACCATATACCTCTGGAGCTCTCTGTTTGTGCTAATACACTACAGAGGAGGTTCTTGTCATGTATTGTGCTGCTGATATTGTACTGGGTTGCCTTGAATTGAGCTTTTAAACATCTCAGCTACAAGAGGCGACGGAGCTGGGGCTGATCCCACATTGCGTGGTGGTGACGTTGCAGACACATTAGAAAAAACATAGCAGCAGAGTGTTCAGGTTCTGTGGGTTCACTACCCGCCAGTGGGACCGTAGCAACGGGGGTGGATAATGACCCACCTTGGGCTACTTTCTCCACGTTATTGAATACGCTGGTAACTAGATTTGTGCCCCCTATGGGACCTCCTGTGCCGGTACAACCACTTATGGTCCCTGCGGTGAGTCCGCCATGGGCAGATCAACTGTCCACTCAATTACAGCAATTGAACCAATCACTGACTAAACAGAAATCTCACCCTCATCCGCCTAAGACCAAGGGGTCCTCTAAGCGGGCTATTACTTCCTCACAATCCACCAACGTCCCAGACACCTCGTCTGATGAGGATGGCGTATATACTGACACCACAGACACTGATCCTGACGCTTCTAATGGGGAATCTGTTTCACAGGTGGATGTTCCTGATTTGTTGGAGGCTGTCAGGATAATTCTTCAAATTACTGATGACCCAGAGCCTGACACTGCCCCTAAGAAACAGGACAAATTTAAACGTAAGAAAGCGGTTAAATACGTTTTTTTTTTTTTCAACATTAAGTTTTTATTTATGGTATAGTATCAAAACAAAAATAGAGAAAAGACAAAAGAGAATAGGATAACAGTGGGGCAAAAACAATATCAAAGGGGAAGAGACAGGACATCCAAAAGCAGTACATAAAACACACCATAATTCACAACTCATGGATTTTCTACAGATAGAGAGTTGTTCAAGTCACAGGGGGGGCTCTGTATGGAGGGGGACAATGGAGAGATCACCTTATTTTTGGAACTGTATGTATGCCATGGGAGCTACCTCATAATAGGGGAAGAGGGAGTTGTAGAGTATGCAGTTTCCCTGGTTTCCATCTCGAAATGGAAGTGGGTCTTAGAGATAACTTTTTCAAAGGGAGGTGGGGAGGGAGATTTCCAGTCTTGAGCAATCGTAGCTCTGGCTGCAATTAGAATATGGCCAAGGACATAACGAGATGATTTGGGGACAGTGTCTGGGTACAAGTGCAACAATGCTAATGAAGGGTCCGGAGTCAGGCTAAGGTCAGTGACTGAATGAATAAGGTCATGTACTTTATCCCAAAAGGGGCGCAGAGCAGGGCATTCTCAGAAAACGTGTAAGAGTGTACCTTCGTGGTGACAAAGGCGCCAGCAGAATTTAGAAGTGGTCGGCCAGATCCTATGTAGTTTAGATGGGGTGAAATATAGTCTGTGTAATAGTTTAATGTGCATTTCAGTGTGGTTAGTACATTTAGAAAGGGAGAAGGAAGAAAGAGGGAATAGATTCCCACTGCTTGAGAGTGAATGTACGATGGAGATCAGCTTCCCACTTGATTTGAGCGGCAGATTTAGGTGTGGCGAGTGGGGGTGACAGCAAATCATACCAGTCAGAAATGGCTCCACGGGATGAAAGTTTAGTCAGTTTATTCAGGACATTGTTAGTGGGGAGTTGGAAGTCGTTAGGGCTAATGGTTATATCGTCTATCCAATGTTTAAGTTGGTAATAGTAGAGCCAGGCTGAAGGGTCGAGGCGGTATTTAGCTCGTAGGTCTGAAAACGACAAAAGGGAGGCTGGGGAGAAGATATCAGTAAGGAATTCCATACCTAAACGTCTCCAGTAGGAGAAATGGAGATGAGGCAACACTTTATCCAATGCAGACAAAGAAATGTTTCTAGTGGGTACATTAAAGGAAGGGGAGAGTCTATAGTCCCAAATTGTCAAGGCATCGGATATGGAAGAGGGTGATAATGGATAATGTGGGCGGAGTTGTCGGGGTAGCCACAAGAAATCAGTAAGGAGAAAGTCTCGAAACAGGGCACGTTCTAGATCTACCCATGGTTTAGAGTGGGGAGACAGGTCAGACAGTTGGGAGAGCATAGACGCTACACAATACCTGAGTAGATCAGGGAGTGTGAGGCCACCCTGTGACTTAGAGCGAATCATACATGTGTAGGCCAATCGAGGAGGCTTACATTTCCAGACATATGACAACATTAACCTTAGCGTCTGGGTTAATAGTTTGCGAGAAACTGCGTAGGGGATGGCTCGAAAAAGATACACAAGTTTTGGTAACAACATCATCTTACATGTCGCTAGGCGGCCCAACCAGGAGACCTCGTAACCCATCCAAGTAGAAGTCAGTGAGGTTAGGTGAGCCAGTAGTGGCACATAATTGAGAGAGTGTACATTCTGGAAATGAGAGGGGATGGAGCTACCCTGGTACGTTAAGGAGTCTTACCACGTATACGGAAAGCGTGTCTTCAGAGACTGGAGGACAGTAGTTGGGATATTAATAGGAAGGGCATCCAATTTCGTAGTGTTCACGGACACGAGGTCTCCGGGTCAGAAACAAACAATAAAACATCGTCTGCAAAAAGGCAGAGTTTATGGGAGGTGTTACATACTGTAAGACCGGGAAATTTCAGAGAGATTCAAATCATTTGAGCAAAGGGTTCAATAGCCAGCACAAATATCAGCGGGGAAAGTGGGCACCCCTGCCTGGTACCATTGGAAATATGGAACAGGGAGGATAGGAAACCATTACTAAATATTCTAGCAGTAGGACCATCGTAAAGAGCCAATATAGAACGGAGGATGTCCCCGTGGAGACCAAACTTGGACAACACCTGGCGCATATAACCCCAATGGAGGCGATTGAATGCCTTTTCGTCGTCGAGAGAGAGTAAGATAAATGGTGATTTTAAGATGGGAAGACCATTCAACTAGATCGAGGACTCTCCGGGTGTTGTCAGGGGCCTGACGGCCAAGGACAAAACCTACTTGGTCTGGGTGTATGAGGCGTGGGAGTAAAGTATTCAAACAATTGGCTATTAGTTTAGAATACATTTTTAGATCGGTGTTAAGGAGGGCAATAGGTCGGTAATTCTTGCAGTCAGAAGGGTCTTTACCTGGTTTCAGGATGGTTACGATTTGGGCTGCAACCAGTTCTGTCGGAAAGGACCCAGTAGTGGAAACCTTAGAATAGAGTTGTAGGAGAAGAGGGGAGAGTACCTCACTAAACGTGGAATAAAAGGAATTAATAAAGCCATCAGACCCGGGAGCTTTGTCTTTTGGCAATTGCCGAATTACGAGTTGTGAAGATACGGGGTTCTTCTAATCACTCAGACACAGAGCTGATGAAACCAAAGTGATGGTTTATTTCTCACAGCACACAGGAATAGATAATTCACAGGAAACAGAAGTAAATATAGCCCAGAAACAGTATACAGGTAGCAGTCCAGATAGTAAGTCCCAGTAGAAGATTTAGGTCCACAGCAATTCCGTGCAGAAGTTCCAGATAAACAAGTCCATACAGCAGAACTATCACTGAGTCCACACAGCAGTAATAGCAGATTAGTCCTTGCAGTAGTAAGTACATATAAGTCCACAAAGCACTGTTGATGCGTTCCACAAGGTACCCTGGCAGAGAATCACCCCTTAGCCAGAGTCCTGCGACTAACATGCGGAGCTGACCTGCGCAACCTCTTTTAAAACCTTCCAAATGCCCATCATGCAGCGCTCACCTGGGGAGGAGACGCAGGTTCCTGATTGGTGGGACCCCACCTCAGGTATTTCCCTACTCCCTCCCACAGCTGTCCTTCTCCTGCTGACCACATGCTGGGTCAGGCTCCGAGTTGTCTGTGAGAGACCAGGATGGGACAGGGGACAGTAAACAGAAGGAACAATGACAGGGAAATTGGTTTAAGTCCTGATTGTCCCCTGTGGAGGAGAAGCTTCAAAGAGACATTACCTGGTCCTCAAATGTATTTCCTGTGTGACCATATAAGGATCATAGATGGACTCAATAGGCATGGCACTGATAACCTGTAATAACCTCATACCAGACTGGCATCCTCCTACAATAACATACATGACCTCACTATGTGCCAGGTCACAGCACACCTGTATTTACCTGGGTAAGATTATAGTACAGAATATATAGGCTAATGGATGATCACACACATGGGGTAATAGGGACACAAGCCAGAGAGACAGGAAAACAGAGGAATAAAAAGTACATTAAACGCTATAAAGATTGAAATGCCATAAATACAGTTTTACCCTCTGTTTCATATCTTTACATTCCTTCCTCTACTTTTTTATTCCTGTTCTGAAGTGTTGAGGAAACATTACCACCCAGAAGCAGTGAGTGCAGGGGAGAGAATATCATGCATGTGTGTACCACCTGAGTCCCACAGGGTGATGTCACACCAGACCCATGTGGTAAGAGGCAGTAGTGTTAGACAACCAGCAAGGACAATATTACAATATGACACATTCATTTTCACCAGCAGGGGATTTAGCAATTCAGGTGTTGGGTATCCCCACTCCGCAACATTGCAAACTTTTACACCCGGCACACCTAGTGGGTGTACTAAAACCTGTGCCTCTGGCACAACGGGGCAGGGAGTACCTTCCACCTCCCCCCCTTGCACAAGGAACAGCTGCCTAAAGGCAGGCCAATGTTGGGGTTCTGCCCCCAGCACTTCCGCAACTCTGTCCAGTCCTTCCTTCCTCAAACCCCAACTAGGGGGCGGGCAAATCTCCGTACAGCACGTGGTCTCAATACCCAGTGCTGAGGATGGACCCTTCATCCGAAACAATTCAGCTGGTGGCTGCAGGGGAGTCACCAGCACAGGCTGGTCCTGTGCCAGCGCTCCCCCCTCCAAAGCCCGTATCTCACCTGGATCACAAGTGCTGAGGGCCATGCTACCGGAAGAGTTTAGTGCAGCCATTTGGATCTAGTGGAATTATGAGTAGCAGTTCACAGTTTTTGAGTACTCCACCAGATTCCCAGTTAGGGGTTCCTGGTAGCAATTGTCTTTGGGCCCAGAACACCTGTGTACAAGGCTGCCCATCGATCACCTTGTAAAACCTGATCCTCAGTACTTTCTGCAGACACTGTGGTAGGTATTATGTAGTCCCCCGCAAGTTGAACCGATTTCCTGCTGGGCTGTGTGCAGCCTCCAGCATTCACTTGTGGCACTGTGTTATATTCTCGCAGCCTCCAGCACCGGTCAATTCCCTGAACCTCTGTGGGAAGTCCTGGTTTCTTTCTCCAGCAGCTACTCTGAGCCCTACTGCCTGAGTGACCTCCCCACTGCTTTTCCATGGTTACCTGGGGTCCTAACTGCCTCTGCCTCCATCTCCCCCAGTTCCCTTCTGCTCTGGAGTTGACCATTTTCCTGGTCTGCATCCACTTATGGATCGGCTTCTTGCGGGAATCCTGCAGCTCCCTATCCACTACTGGGGCTACTGACAGTACCAGTGCGCAGTCTTCCCAGTCCTGCTGTCTATGCTGCTTACCTTCTACTTGTGTCTGACTGTTGCTGATGTATCCCTGTGCTAACTTATTCTGGCAGTCTGCACAGTTGGCTATGTAGCGGTCTACATCCCTTGCTAATCCTAACCACATGAAATGCTGCCTGAGCAGGGCTAGTGTTCTCCCTTTTCCCCGGTGATTGGTACCACCTGACCCATGGGCTTGAGCTAGGAACCGACCCCGATATTCAGGTGGGACTACCAGCCTGTACTTATGATTTGTGCTGGACACTGTATACAGTAATCCATCCACCCACGCACAATCCTCTACCACCCCTCTCTCAACTGACATATCTGCTAAACGCTGCATGCCTTCTAGTTCTGGATCTTGCAACTGAGCTTCCTGAAGTCTAAACTTTTCTTCCCCCACCAGGACTAACCCACCCTCAGGATGGTTTTGGTTACTCACCCTCAGAGGCCCGGAAATAGAAAAAATAGGCTGCTGGTACCTGGTTGTCGCTGGTGTGCAGGGGTGGAAGTCCTTCCTCTGCCTGTTGCTCTCCCTTCCACTGGCTACAACATTGCAAGTGGCACATACCCTCCTCGCCTCTGGCGCATCAGGGTGGTAGTGTTTGTTTTCCCGGGGGTGGCTCCTGCCAACAACCCCCATGGGTGATGAATGGTCGGATTGACCTTTCTTTCTGGGACACTCCCGACGGAGATGCCCCCCTTGTCCACATCGGTGGCACCGCTTCCAGATTTGTCTGAAGTGTGGTATATCTGATCCTCGATGGCTGGGTCTCCTTGGCCCCTGATTCAGCACACTTTCTGGCTTTCTCTGCGGTGGTGGCTTCCACTTGGACACCCACTCTTGAAGGCTGGGTAAAATCTCAAGCATCCTTGCTTTTACTGGCTCTAGCCCTTTCTTTTGGATCCACCGACCAAGGACTGCCTGCAATTCTTGACAAAGTGGGTCAGAGTCATAGCTTACACTGTGCCCTGCTGACTGGCCTGCGGTGTGGGTGTTCCGTACAGTCATTGCAATCTCAGGAAGCCCTATTGGCTGCTCCTGGAACAGTATAGCAAGGTCTGAGGGTTCCTGTAATGTCTGCTGCTCAGGCAGTGAAGTGGTATAGTAACTCACCCCAGTTTCCTTGGACCATTCTCCTACCACATCTGGGAAGTTCTCCTGACTTTCCTTAATAAAGTCCACCTCAGATGGTTTTGCAAATAGCATGCCCCCATCACTCAGCACCAATATACGGGGTTGCTCCTGGTCCACACCCAACTTCCTTGCTTCCTGGATCTCTGCTACATATGTCCCGACTTGGGCAACTTCCATACTCCTTGCAAGACTTGCCTTCTTAGCGGATAGTTAATTTTCACTCCAATGCTGCTTTCTGGGCTCATTGGTTGGTGTCTGAATGATCCCACCGCTGCCGCCAAATGTGAAGATACGGGGTTCTTCTAATCACTCAGACACAGAGCTGATGAAACCAAAGTGATGGTTTATTTCTCACAGCACACAGGAATAGATAATTCACAGGAAACAGAAGTAAATATAGCCCAGAAACAGTATACAGGTAGCAGTCCAGATAGTAAGTCCCAGTAGAAGATTTAGGTCCACAGCAATTCCGTGCAGAAGTTCCAGATAAACAAGTCCATACAGCAGAACTATCACTGAGTCCACACAGCAGTAATAGCAGATTAGTCCTTGCAGTAGTAAGTACATATAAGTCCACAAAGCACTGTTGATGCGTTCCACAAGGTACCCTGGCAGAGAATCACCCCTTAGCCAGAGTCCTGCGACTAACATGCGGAGCTGACCTGCGCAACCTCTTTTAAAACCTTCCAAATGCCCATCATGCAGCGCTCACCTGGGGAGGAGACGCAGGTTCCTGATTGGTGGGACCCCACCTCAGGTATTTCCCTACTCCCTCCCACAGCTGTCCTTCTCCTGCTGACCACATGCTGGGTCAGGCTCCGAGTTGTCTGTGAGAGACCAGGATGGGACAGGGGACAGTAAACAGAAGGAACAATGACAGGGAAATTGGTTTAAGTCCTGATTGTCCCCTGTGGAGGAGAAGCTTCAAAGAGACATTACCTGGTCCTCAAATGTATTTCCTGTGTGACCATATAAGGATCATAGATGGACTCAATAGGCATGGCACTGATAACCTGTAATAACCTCATACCAGACTGGCATCCTCCTACAATAACATACATGACCTCACTATGTGCCAGGTCACAGCACACCTGTATTTACCTGGGTAAGATTATAGTACAGAATATATAGGCTAATGGATGATCACACACATGGGGTAATAGGGACACAAGCCAGAGAGACAGGAAAACAGAGGAATAAAAAGTACATTAAACGCTATAAAGATTGAAATGCCATAAATACAGTTTTACCCTCTGTTTCATATCTTTACACGAGTTGTATCTCTTCCAGAAACCAAGGGGCGTTCAGGGATGTCAGGGCGTCGTCATCCAGGGAGAGGAGGGGAAGGCCATCTAAAAAGGCGGAGATAGTAGCCGCAGTAGGCTGAGGTATAGTAGAATCCTCATGCAGGTTATATAATTTGGCATAAAATGTTGAGAATAGATTAGCAATATCAAGGGGATTAAGGCATGATTTGCCTGAAGGTGTAAGGAGGCATTTAATACGATTACAGGCCTAGCGGCTACGGAGTTTGCGCGCTAACAAACGGGTAGCTTTCTTTCCTGCCGTATAAAATTTGCTCCGGAAACGGGCTAAGGCTGATTACAAACGAAGCATGAAAAGCTTCTGGAGTTGGGTTCGCACCTCCTGTAGTTGTTTACGTAGAGCCCGAGTAGGACGGGTTTGATTCTGAGACTCCAAAGACCGCAAAGACACCTCTAATTCAGCTTGTGTTTTCCTAAAGTGAGCCTTGAGTTGAGCCCCTTTTTGGATAGACGTGCCACGGAGCATGGCTTTCAGAGCACACCAACACGTGAAGATAAGAAGTATCCTCAGGGGCATTGGTCTGCATATATATTGAGAGAGAGTCAGGGCCTTCAGAGTCTCAGGATTCGTCAATTGATATTCCGGGAGTTGCCAGGGGCGGGGGGGATGAGAACCCACATCCCAGGACCACAATATCGGGGCATGGTCCGACCAAGTAATGGGGAGAATTTTGATTTTCCGAGTATGTTGAAGAGTCCTCTTGTCTAGGAGAATAAGGTCAATCATAAAGTATAATCCCTCTCTGTAGGGGAAAAGATACGCCACGCATCATAGAAGTTGAACTCCGTAAGTAGCTTCTTAAAAGCAAGGGACGGGCCTACATCCCGAGGAGAGGAGCTAGGGCCTTGCGAGGAAGACCTATCCACTTTAGGATCGAGGACAAGGTTAAAATCTCCTAACAGTATAAGCGCCCCCTGCTTAACCTTATATAATTCCTCAAGGGTTTCCCGCAGAAATGGGATTTGACGGGAATTGGGGGCGTACAGAGATACTAGGGTCACTAAGGTGTTGTCAATAGTACCAATAAGGATGAGATAACGGGCGTTTTTATCCTTAACTTGTCGCTGTAAAGTAAAAGGTATTTCTAAGGAACAATAAAGCCACGCCGTTACGTTTAGCGGGGCCATTAGCAGTATAACAGGTGGGGTACCTATGATCATAAAAGATGGGGGGGGATGAAGAGGAAAAATGTGTCTCTTGGAGAGCTACAATGTCAGCCCTATAGTTATGAAACATAGAGAGGGCCAGTCTACACTTATGAGGGGAATTGAGGCCTTTGACATTGAGAGAAATTACTTTAACCATCAATGAACAGAAAAGCAAAAGCACGTATGAATGCCATGGGCGTACCTGTCTGAAGAACATAGAAAAAAAGGAGATACAAAGAAAAAAGGGGGTGGGGGAAACCAGAAAAACTAAAAAAAGAACCCAAAAGGCCCAGTATATCAGGCCACAGTAGGTGCCGCAAAAAGACAAAGCGGCAACATAGTTAACTTGTGGGGGGAGGCCATTGTGAGCCCCACCCATGGACCCATATACATAACAAAACATGTGAGAACCACAAAAGATATATATATATATAAACTAAGCACGAGAGCATAAAGAGTACGTCAAATAGCATATATAGATATGAGTAATAAACAATACTTGAGAATATAGCATCAGGATGTAGTGCCAATCCAGGGAGCACCGTAACGAAAGTCCCTTCACAAACAAGAACCTATGTCAGGGACAATCCATAATGTAAAGAGTCAACAGAACCAAAAAACTAAAATTGTCCCGACATCAGGCGTCTTGAGTTCAATCAGCAAGAACTAGAGAGGGTAGAGGCATCAAGTCAGTAGATAGTCAGCCCACTTTAGACCAGTCCGGCTGCACTGGAGGGCCTTGAGAAGACAGAGGAACCGAGACAGGAATATTCCAGTCAGTCAAAATCTTGACGCCAGCTTCCAATGATGAGATGACAAAGGTGGAGCCATCCTTACGAACCAGCAGTTTAACCGGGAATCCCCATCTATACTGTATTTCCTGGTCACGGAGGGCTTTCGTGATGGGTTGGAAGGATCTGCGTTTATAGTGTGGAGTGACAGATCCGGAAATATTTGTAGGTTATCCAAGACATCCATGTCCTCTGCCATATGGGTGGCCTTGAGAATGTCCTCCTTGATATGAAAGAAATGGAGATGGAGGAGAACGTCTCGGTGAAAGCTACTGGGAGCGGAACGAGGCTTCGGTAAGCGATGTATTCTATTGATCAACAGATCTAGGATTTTGGCTGAGGGCAGTAATTTTTTAAAGAGGGAGAGGGCAAAGTCCTGGAGGTCGTTGGTCAATACTGTCTCCGGCACACCCCTGATTTTAACGTTGTTTCTACGTGATCTGTCCTCAAGATCAGCTAGCTTGTCTTTAACAGCTGACAGTTCCGCCAAGGCTGAGTTGTGAGAGGTAAGAAGCTCGTTGTGGGAAGAGACCAACTCCTGTACTTTATCCTCTAGGTTATTAGTGTGGATGCCTATATCGGTCACTTCACTCGCGAGTTGAATAATAGAACACTGGAGATTGGTAGTGATGTCTGTCCGTAGGGCCTGGAGCATCTGGTGAAGTGTACGAACTGTAAGAGGCACATCTGAGGCAAGGTCCGGCCCAGAAGCAGGGAGTGGGGAGGGTGCAACGGAGGGTGCAGAGGTCGCACTGAACTTCCCCTTTGGTACGGGTTCAGGGGTGCGATTAGAGACAAATTTAATAGGTGGTGACAGGGCAGAGATTTTGGACCTTTTAGGAAGCATCTTGCACGTCCGAAGAATGCAATAGTAAACAGCAATAAAAATGTCAATAGGTAAAGACTTGTGGTTCTATATCCGTTAGCGGCTTCATGGGTGTGTGCGAGAGGTGTCACATGGGCAGCATAGAGGCAGAGATTAGGCTAGACAGCGAGGATGGCATGTGAGCGAAACATGTGAAGGACCAACCTGCAGCACTGAGAGTCCAGGAGAGCAGGCATCCACACAGTAGCCGAAGATCCTTAGGAGTGTATAGCGCAGCTCCATCGGTTCCAGCCGTCCTCTGATGCAGACTCCCATAACAGCTGGGTGTGCCTGCAGGTGCTATCCTGATGGTAGGGCTCGTGCACTCGAAGATGCCCAGGTGAGGAAGTGGGGCGTAAGGGGGGTATTCACCACCGCGGTGATGCCACTCAGCCACTGCAAGAAACGCTGCCCACTCTGCCTGTCTGATGCTGGCAGTGGGATCCAAGATGGCCGCCGCTTCCCCTGGATGACTGCCCTGTTGCTGTTCCCCTCAGCCAGACGTCCTCCTGGCCCTCAGCGGCTGATGTATCTGCTCTGGGGGGGGGGGGGGTCTGGGGAGGCTTGTAGAGCGAGCTGGGGATCAGAGGGGATCCTGCGCTGCTTCCCAGCGGTGCGTCCACGCTACGGAGCCCCGATCGCGGGTACTGGAACTACGCGAGGCCTCGGCTTCCGGACGCAAGTAGGCTGCAACCTGCAGGAACAGGTCAAGCTGCCCCCCGGCTCTGCAGCATCCAGCGCCCAGCACAGGGGGTCACTAGGGAGATAGATAGGGCTGTTTTAGGGAGCTACAGGGCCATTTTAGCCCAGAAAGGTGCACAAATCAAGGGAGCTCAGCAGATATGCTTCTGCACTCCTCCACAGCTAGGCCAGTTACATTCGGGTGAAAGATTCTCCTTTCCAATCAGGAGCATCCGCTCCACTAAATTTGCTTTGGGACATCCCAAAGTATATCCTGTAGATACTACTGTGGATCTTGCAGGAGAAATACGGAATTATGGTAGACTTACCGTCGATAACTCTAATTCTTCTAAGTCCACAGTATCCACAGGGATCCCACCCTGACGCACCTGATTTGAGGATCTTTACACCTACTAACCTCTTCCTTCTTATACAGAAGTGTGTGCATGTGTGGTGTTCTCGCCTGATTAGGGCTCTCTATTGGTGCTCCTGCCTTGAGCTTTGGAAAACAACTGAATTGCCTGAGCCAGGAGGCAGAGCTATAGGGAACTGGCCCGTTTCATTCTGGGAGGCTGATAACTTTTGATCGTTGGTGCCAATCCGCTGACGCTACCTCATATCCTAGTGTATATCCTGTGGATACTGTGGACTTAAGAGAAATAGAGTTATCAACGGTAAATCTACGTATTTTATGCCCAGAACATAGGAAGAGCGTGTGTTGGATCTGATACAAACACCACCCTTGGCCAGTGTGCCGTGGTTGAGGCCTAGCCAGATTGGTCGGACAGCCAACCAGGCCACCGATCAACACACATACATTAGGCATACTGAGAAGAAGGACCATCAGGAAAAGCCCTTGGTGGAAGCTCATAGGTTATGCTTCAGGGTCAAATGGTTAGATTTCACTTCAGACGCTTGGGTAACAGGCATACAGTTTATATTCTAAAATATTTTTTAATAATAATTTCCATTTTATTCTTGATAATTGATAGAATAAGGATGGGGAACTACAGTACCCAGAATGACACAATACCACAAGTGTTGCTCGATATAAAATATTATACGTGTGCTGTTTAGAAGAGCACAGTGATCACTTCTGGATCTTGTACCTGTAGCTGCTGATCACTGATTCTCCCAGTTATATCTCACTGTACCTATATAAGGGAGGTACTGATAGATCACCTTATAATGCTTTTATGTAATAAGATATATGTCGTCGTCATCCCCCACCATACATACATCTCAGGGAAATAGTCCTGTATGTAACTTTCCACAATATAACTGCCCCCACATTTACTATATGCCCCTCCCTGAGTAACCTGTCCCTGTAGGGGTGTGTCCTCGTCTAAATTTTTACTATGAAAATAAAAAATAAAAATAAAAAAAAATAATATATATATATATATATATATATATATATATATATAATTGTGATGACCAGTATATAAAATTGGGAATAACCAGATCTGACAATGTATAGTTGGTAACACACATACTACTCAGTCCAGTCCATTGATCTGTCCCATTATTATAACACACTACTATACTATGAGCAAACCCCACCACAATACTAACCTCCTTACTGACCACTACGCTGACAGGTGTCATATACAGAAATCTGGGACTTTTCCTTATTGGTCAAAATTGCTGTCCATCAAATGTGAATAGACTTTCCTCCAATGAAATTGGTGTATGCCAACGTCAATCAGCCCCGATTGGCTGATGATGCTGTCCTTCAAAAATTCTGGCCGGTGATTGTCCAGTTACTAATTTGATACAGTATATTTCAGCCTGAGAGACACCAGAGTCTGCTCCTCCTGCATTATAGTAACTTGACACCACAGGCTACTCCCCATGCATTATAGTAAATATGACACCACGGGCTGCTCCCCCTGCATTTTAGTAACACACCAGAGTCAGCACCCTCTGCCTAATAATAACAACATGACATCACAGTCTGCTCCACCTGCATTATAGTAACATAACACCACAGGCTGCTTCCCCTGCATTATAGTAATGTGACACCACAGGCTACTTCCGCTGCATTATAGTAATGTGACAGCACAGGCTGCTTCCCCTGCATTATAGTAATGTGACACCACAGGCTGCTCCCCTGGCATTGTTGTAACTCGACACCAAAGCCTGCCCCATCTCCATTACAGTAACACACCAGAGTCTGCTTCCTCTGCCTAATAACTTGCATTATAATAACATGACAGCAGAGTCTGCTCCTCCTGTAGTATAGTAATGTGACACCGGAGGCTTCTCTCACTGCATTAAAGTAATGTAGACCCGGGCTTGCTTGTCTTGCATTGTAGTAATGTGACACTCCCTGCAGTCCAATAAGGTGACACCACAGGCTGCTCCCCCTGCGGTACAATAATGTGACACCACAGGCAGCTCCCACTGCAGTACAGTAAGGTGACACCACAGACCGCTCCCCCTGTGGTTCAGTAAGGTGATGTCACAAGCTGCTCCCCCTGCGGTACAGTATAGGTGACACCACAGGCTGCTCCTTCTGTGATTGAGCAAGGTGACACCGCAGGACTCCCCCCACCCGTGGTGCACAAAGCTGACACCACAGGCTTCTCCCTCTGCGGAACAGTAAGGTGACACCACAGGCCGCTCCCTCTGCGGTACAGTGAGGTGACACCACAGGTCGCTCCCCCTGAGGAACGCTAAGGTGACACCACAGGCCGCTCCCCCTGCGGTATAGTAAGATGCCACCACAGGCTGATCCCCCTGCGGTAGAGTAAGGTGACACCACAGGCCACCACCCCATGTGATACAGTAAGGTGACACCACAGGCCTCTCCCCCTGCAGAAGAGTGAGGTGACACCAAAGGCCGCTCGCCCTGCGATACGGTAAGGTGACACCACAGGCCGCTCCCCCTGCAGTATAGTGAGGTGACACCACAGGCTGCAGTATAAGCCACAGCTGATATATAATAATACAGGACACTGCCCGGGGGGGACATATTGGGTACAGAGCAGCACATTACTACCTGTTACTAATACAGTCAGGAGATTATTATATATATCCCTCATTAGTCACATGACTACCAGTGTTACTATGGGGAGGGGCGGGGCCTCCTCAGCGTCTCTCTGTAGCCATGGTTACTGTCCCTGCCGCTCTACCTCCTATTATCCTACTGACACGCCCACCCCGCAGCTGTCCCCTCTCTCTCACCCCACATCAGCCAATCGTATCTCACAGCTGCCTCTCCGGCTCCTCCCACTCACTCTCACTATGGCTACCGCCCCATCCCATTTAGTGCTGTGACTGACGCACCGAGAAGCCAATCAGACGTCAGATAATACTCCGGACGTCATGTAGATAGCGGCAGCTGCATCACACAGGTCATCACTAGAGTAACCAACATTATATACTATCAGTGTCCTCTTATGAGCGGCGGCCATTTTCCTGTAGTCTCTAATACGTGATAGGTTGTCAGAGCCTCAAGGAGTGACACAACAGAGGGGGCGGAATTAGGGAGTCAGCCACCATTTTGGAGATCTTCATTACTACAAGAGGTAACTTATTCAATATGATATTATTATTATTATATAGGGGAGAGGGGACAGTACAGTGATATATGCATACTTGCCTACCTGACCCTCTCCATGAGGGAAAAAATGCTCTGTTCCTGGACTTTCCTGGTAATGTATGATTGCCATCACCTGTGGTGAAACACCTTTCTTATCCATTAACTAGCTCACCACAGGTGATGGCAATCATACATTACCAGGAAAGTCCAGGAACAGAGCATTTTCTCCCTCATGGAGAGGGTCAGGTAGGCAAGTATGGATTTATGAGGGGAATAACACAGCTCCCGGCACACACTGATATGTGGTATTATTATATAGGGGAGAGGGGACCGTACAGTGATATATGAGGGGAATAACACAGCTCCCGGCACACACTGATATGTGGTATTATTATATAGGGGAGAGGGGACCGTACAGTGATATATGAGGGGAATAACACAGCTCCCGGCACACACTGATATGTGGTATTATTATATAGGGGAGAGGGGACCGTACAGTGATATATGAGGGGAATAACACAGCCCCCGGCACACACTGATATGTGGTATTATTATATAGGGGAGAGGTGACCGTACAGTGATATATGAGGGGAATAACACAGCCCCCGGCACACACTGATATGTGGTATTATTATATAGGGGAGAGGGGACCGTACAGTGATATATGAGGGGAATAACACAGCACCCGGCATTATTATATGGTTGATTCTATATCGGAGTGGGAGAAGGGACCATCTGACGTATCTAGGGGAGGAGACATGTCACCAGGGGGAGGAGCTACAGGCGAACAAGGTACCCAAAAAGTACCCTCGCGGGCTCGCTTCGCTCGCCACGCTTCGGGCTCGGTGGCTATCTCCGCTCCACTCACCACCTGATTACTAAAGGTAATAGTTGGTGACGTAGATAGTAGAGGAACTATCGCTCTTGCCTTGCTCATCCCCCTTGTGTTGTGACTCCTCCCCAGACGGAAAAGGTCCATTAGCCCACTTGATTCTAGCATCTACCATTATTATATAGGGGAGAGGGGACCGTACAGTGTATACCCTCCAACATGACCCGCCCCACTAGGTACAAAATGCTCTGTTTCTGGACTTCCCTCTTAATTTATTATTGCAATCACCTGTGAAGAAACAGCTTTCTTATCATTTAACTAGTTCAACACAGGTGATGGAAATCATACATTAAGAGGGAAGTCCAGGAACACAGCATTTTGTACCTAGTGGGGCGGGTCATGTTGGAGGGTCGGACAGTGATATAGGAGAGGAATAACACAGCTCCCGGCACACACTGATATGTGGTATTATTATATAGGGGAGAGGGGACTGTGCATGTAATATGTGATATTATTATTTCTGCAGCGGCGTACACTGTGTTCCACATCGGGGTGTAGAGATGGATCTTGATCCAGAGGCACCAACAGGCTAAAGCTTTAGGGTGTGTACACACGGTGAGACATTTTCTTCCGATTTTGACTATATAGTCAAAATCTCAAGAAAAGTTTGTGCAGATCGCAAGTTGAAAGTCACCTTGCGATCCCAATTCGATCCCGATGCGCGGTCCCGCCAGGTCGGCATCGCAAGAAAAGATAGACTGTGCAGGCAAGTTAATCCTTGCAAGATCGGTGTACTATCTAGTTCATCTCACATGTCAAATACATCTCACATAAGCCAAAATCGTAAGCACACATAGTCCATATCTCAAGAAAAGTTAGTCAAAATCGGTGGTGCTGGGCTCCGGGGAGTTCAAGGGAAATAGCATAGTCAAAATCGGCCATAGCAAGGATCTCACCATGTGTACACACCTTTAGACTGTCCCAGTAGGTGTGGCGGTGCCTCCTCTATATAACCCCGCCTCTAGGCACTGAGCTCAGTTTTAGAGTTGGTGCCTGCATGAAGCAGGTCACTTAACAGGGAAGCTCGCATGTCTGCTACTAAGGGAGGAGGTAAAAGGGTCCCCCAGGTGGGACCCGCCATTAAATCGCGTTCCGATCGCGGTATGAGGAGAGGGATCGCGACGCTAGCGTGGACACTGTGGCGGTGCAGGGACCCCACTATATCCGCCAGGGCATGGGAGCACAGGTCGGATAAGTAAAATATTCATTTTAATAACGCTCCACAGTACCCGGTGGTGAGGACTAGCATAGGGGATAAGGTGCTTGACCTGTAGCCCCTCACCCCAGCTTCGGGCGCCATCTACTGCTAGTGTTCCCGCCCTGGAGCTGCCTCACACTCTCCCTCAGTCCCTGACTGAGATTCTGGGCGCCATTTTATAAGAATAGCTGCGACTGGTCTCCGGGACTGCAGGGCAAGGTCTCCTTTGTAAAGCTGCCTGTACATCAGCGCCGTGGTTATACAGACTCTTAAGTATTCTACATGTTGATATTAAGACTGCATTAGTTAAGAACAAGTGTAGCTGTTACAGAATATATAGTACGAATATTCTGATATGTACATCTGGTCTCAGACTGCGCATTGGGGGTCATTCCGAGTTGTTCGCTCGTTGCCGATTTTCGCAACGGAGCGATTAAGGCAAAAATGCGCATGGTACGCAGTGCGCATGCGCTAAGTATTTTTGCACAAAACAGATTTACTCACAGCCGAACGAAGATTTTTCATCGTTGAAGTGATCGGAGTGTGATTGACAGGAAATGGGTGTTTCTGGGCGGAAACTGGCCGTTTTCTGGGAGTGTGCAGAAAAACGCAGGCGTGCCAGGATAAAACGCGGGAGTGTCTGGAGAAACAGGGGAGTGGCTGGCCGAACGCAGGGCGTGTTTGTGACGTCAAACCAAGAACGAAACGGGCTGAGCAGATCGCAGTGTAGGAGTAAGTCTCGAGCTACTCAGAAACTACTAAAAAAAATGTATTCGCAATTCTGCTAATCTTTCGTTCACTATTCTGCTAAGCTAATACCCCTTTCACATCGCACAAATAACCCTGTACCGACACGGCATATTGCCGTGTCGAACTGGGTCAGTGTGCGATGTGAAAGCACACTGGGCGATTTAGCGGGTCGCCTGACCCGGTAAATCAACCCGGTAAAAAAGAAGGGTTTTACCCGGGTTGATTACCGGGTCAGGTGCGGTGTGAATGGGAGCCGTGTCGGTTCCCATTCACAAGATAGGGAGAGGCGGCGCTGGAGATGAGCTCATCTCCCGACGCCGCCTCCACCCCCGCCCCTGCTGCTGCTGCGGCCTCCGTTGTCATGGCAACCGACCCGGTATATTGCCGGGTCGGGAAGCCTGCAACGGAGCGCAAATGCCGGATCCCACCCGGTAAGTACACGTTTGTCTTACCGGGTAGGGCCCGGCATTTGCGGTGTGAATGCAGCATTAGATACACTCCCAGAGGGCGGCGTCATAGCATTTGCAATGCTGCTAAAATATGCTAGCGAGCGAACAACTCGGAATGAGGGCCTTTGTTATATATATATATATATATATATATATATATATATACACACACACACTGATGAAAAGGATTATTACACTTGAAAATTAGCGCTCATCAAATATCATGCAAAATAAAAGTATATACAACTGGTAAAATTTTCATTCACCCTTATTAGTAGGTAGATCTTTATAAGATGGTGGAACAATTTTTACTCTAGACGTTCCTCAAATCAACCAAGAATTCAGACAAAATATGCAAGTATCCCGTAAGACCTGCAACGATAAATGCCTCTTTCTCCAGTGGAATTGGATTAGGAAATACGAGGCACCATTAAATACTTTTTTAAAACACGCACTGGTTTTAATACACCGATAAAACTTACAAGAATTTAAAAGAACATAAGCATATAATAATTCATTCCATAGGACAACACAGATGGTATATCACCCAGGGATTCACTGCAGTCCCAGCAGATGACAATGGAAGACGTGCACAATCTCTCCAAAAGTCCAGTAGCATGCAGGATAGCCAAAGATGATTGTGTCCAGAATGTCCAAGGATCAGTGACAAATTAAAAGCAAGAGCCACGCTTAACGCGTATCGGACCAAGTGTCCTTCATCAGAAGCGTGGTTTTACTGGCTCAGGAGAGTGCTTTAAAACCCCATTAAGTGATGGTTATAGCTGTATCCGATAATGGTCTGTTCGTTGCGCTCCGGGCAATGCACCTGCGCGATCGTGACCGGAAGCCAGAAACTGGAAGTTGTAAATGAGGGTCACATGCGTTCCAAACAACCGGAAGTCGCGTCTCTGGCTCCCTTGCGCTCACACCATGGATATCCTTGCTGCAATGCGTTCCATTAGCCAGGAAACGCAATAGACAGTTACCATGTCTGTTTATGAGACTAATCATCTTATGTAGTGGTCCCATATTAGATAGCATGAAACGTTCCAGACTTACAGAAATCCCAATACATAATCCATAAAAGGAAAAAGAAGGGAGAGAATAACAGCAATTATCAGCCTTATATGGATACATAATGTAAAACTATTTTTTTCCCAGCAATTACCAATCTAATATCAGTATACCTTACTAGACAATAAATATAAAGTGCAGAAAAATAGCAGCAATTTACAGTTTCATCTAAATGTATATTACAAGACAATGAATGGACAAATGTGCGAATGGACTATGTAAGGAAACATTTAAGTTCAAATTCACCGTTGAGTCCCCGTGGACTAAGAGTACCCAAACGGTGTATGGACTTCATCTCAGCTTGAGAGAGTCTTTTTTCTAGGTCCCTAGTCCTCCACTTTTGCTGGACCACTTCTATGGCCCAAAAATTCTTTAATGAGATACAGAAGGACACTAAAAGGAGTAAGCCCAATCTGACAAAAAATGAATTTGAAGCTATTCGGTCCTTGAAGTATGATAAAGATCTGATTATCAAGCCGGCGGATAAGGGTGAAGGGGTGGTCCTTATGAAGAAGGAGACCTATATGAAGGAGGTGTATAAACAGCTTAACGATGGGGGTACCTATCAAAAACTCAAAGCTGATCCAACTGTGCGTATTGCAAAAGCATTGCTGGATCTTAGCACACAAGCATTGGATAATAAGATTATCACTAAAAGTGAGCATGAGTTTTTGAATATTAAGGACCCTACTACCCCCACAATGTATGTCCTCCCTAAAGTTCATAAGGACCCCCTCCACCCACCGGGGCGACCAATAGTGTTAGAATGTAATAGTCTGACCAGCAATCTCTCAGCAATGGTGGATCACTATTTACAGCCCTTGGTGGTATTCACACGGTCATTTGTAAAAGATACAGGCGATATATTGAGAAGCCTAATGAGTTATGAATATGTAACTGGGGATTATTTGTGTACAGCAGATGTGTGTACATTATACACAATTATAGAGCTGGAGCAAGGGCTTACTGTGGTCTCCTACTTTTTTTTTTTTTTTTTTTAAATTCTTTATTTTTCATTTTGTAATATAGAACAATTTTTCCAAATGTGTCAACACATATATCAAAAATAGATCGTATGCATCAGTCTCATAGCTTATCAGCTGTAAATATACAAAACATCAATAAATGGTTTGCGAAAAGAGAAATTAACAGATTCACATACGTTATCCTAAACCGTGCAACATTCATATAAAGTTACGTAGTCTGGAGTAAAGAGCAACCTCGGAGCAATATTGCATAGTAACACAAAATGTGGACAAAGTATGAGGTCACAAAAACCATCAAAAACAGACAAGAAGAGGGGGGGGGGAGACAAGGGAAAGAAGGGAGGAAGGAGAAGAGAAAAAAAAAAAAAAAAGGGGGGGGGGAACAAGCCACGGACGTAATGACTTTTAGAGGGCAGTATGAGGGCCCCATGGGCTTCTATTTTCAGTGTGTATTCAGGGTGCATAGTCAGCATAGGTCTTAGTGGTCTTAAAGTCAATCCAGAGAAACCAGGTTGCCACATAATCCGAATATTTGTCTAAGGCGGCAGAATAAACATCTTCCATGTACATATAGAAGTCAATGCGTTGGAACCACTCCCATATTGTCGGTGGGTTAGTGGATTTCCAATGCACCGGGAGTATAGCTCTTGCCGCATTATTTAAATGCTTGAGAAGGGATTTCTTGTAGCGAGAAGGGGGTATATCTGAATGTGACAGTAGCCAGAAGTCCGGACCCAGTGGGACCCGGTCTCCCAGAATCTTTGTTGATAGGTCCGTTATTGTGTTCCAAAATGGGATAATTAACGAACAGTCCCACCATATGTGGATCAATGTGCCAGTTTCCCTACTGCATCTCCAACATAGGGGAGAGACTGAGGGGTAAATTTTATGTAGGAGAGACGGGCATCTATACCATCTAGTCAGTAATTTGTATTGTGTTTCCACAACGTCCAAACTAGTGGAGCACTGTGCCATAACCCTGCAATGTGTGTCCCATTGGATCTTGATTCCCCGATGTTTCAGATCTTTATCCCAGGCGTCACAGAATGAGGGGACCGTAAGAAAGGAACTCTGTCGAAGAATCTTATAGATGCCTGACACCACATGTGAGGGGGCTATCTCCTGACTGCACATGGATTCAAAGGGAGTGAGAGCCTTATAAAGGTCTGTCGCCTCTCGCTGTGATGTAACAAAATGTCGTGCCTGAAGGTAGAACCAATAGTCTTTAGCGGGTATATCGCCCGTATTCTGTATTTCAGCGAACGTTTTGAGTTTGCCATGTGCAATCAAGTGAATCACCCTAGTCACACCCGCCCCCCCCCCCCCATCTAGAAGCAATCTCATTGGACCTGCCCGGGGGGAATAATGGATTGTCAAATATAGGCATAACGGACGTTTGTTTAGACATGAGTCCCATTTTGTAACGAAGTGTCCGCCATAGAGCCAATGTGGGCCCCACAGTAGGATGTGGTGAGCGACCAAACCTAGGGGACCAAGGCATTGCCTGTAGGTTAAGATTAGTGGAAGAAGATTCCAGGTCGACCCACTGTTTCCTCTGGGAAGCAGGGCGAGACCAGTCTATAATTCTATGTAGTAGTGCGGCATGGTAATATGTGGAAATCATAGGTAATTGTTGCCCGCCTTGTGTTTTCAGCCTAGATAAATGACTGTGCTTGAACCTAGGCTTCCGGCCGTCCCAAATGAAATGGCTTATTGTCTTGTGTGCTTCGGCTAAGAATTGTGGGGGAAGTTTCAGAGGGATGGTTTGGAAGAGGTATAGTAACCTGGGGAGAATGTTCATCTTTACTATATTTATAGGTCTCCTACTTTTTAAACAAGAGCAACTATAGTGTACCCATTAAGACATTCATTATGGATAGTATTAAGTTTATTTTACTTAATAACAATTTTTTCTTTGATGGTGCGTTCTATCTGCAACGGATTGGCACCACCATGGGCACCAGGTTCGCCCCCAGTTATGCCAATTTATTTATGGCAAACTGGGAGGACATCCAGATATGGCAGGGGGGTGTCCTGATGGCGGGCCTGGTGTCCTGGCGGCGTTATATCAATGACGTGCTGTTTATATGGCGTGGTGACGGAGAATCACTGCGTCTATTTTGTGCTGAGCTTAATTTAAATAACATGAATATCAAATTTACATTCACTCAAAGCCAGAATGAATTGTCCTTTCTGGACTTGAGTATTTACATCTGTAATGGAGAAGTTCAGTCAAAAACCTTCAGGAAAAAGACAGACTCCAACAGTTTCATTGACAGAACAAGTCAACATCATGCAAACTGGCTGGATGGGATACCATTCAGTCAGTTTACACGGGTCAAAAGAAACTGTTCTGATGTAGCGGTATGTGATCAGCAATTAAATTAATTTACAGACCGTTTATTACAAAAAGGTTACACAACTAATACCCTTGAGTCAGCAAGGAAAAGGGTGGAGAAGATAGATAGGTCCCAACTACTCACAATTAAGGAGAAATCTAATACAGATGAAAGATTCAAATGGGCGTTTGTCAGTCAGTACAGTAGGTCTTTCAAAAGTATAGAAAAAGTGTTTATGAACAACTGGAACATACTAAAACAGGACACAGTGATAGGAAACCTACTGCCTGATAAACCTACCTTCATTTATAGGAGGTCTCAATCCCTTAAAAATAAATTGGTAAGAAGTAGCCTCGACATGGAACTGAGACAGAGCATAAGAACTAAAGGTTTCCACCGCTGCGGAGATTGTTTAATGTGTAAGACAGTCGAGGTCCCTGTGAGAAAATGTACGGAATACACCGTGAATGGCCGTGTATATCCCATTCAGGATTTTATTACGTGCCATACTAAAAATATCATATATGTGCTCGAATGTATATGTGGCCTGGCCTACGTTGGCAAAACGGGAAGGAGTGCCAAGGTGAGGTGGGCGGAGCACATATACAATATTCGCAAGGGCCTTGAATCTCACAATGTCTCCTCACATTTTAAAAGGATACATAATTCCAACCCATGTTCATTAAAGAATTCTTGGGCCATAGAAGTGGTCCAGCAAAAGTGGAGGACTAGGGACCTAGAAAAAAGACTCTCTCAAGCTGAGATGAAGTCCATACACCGTTTGGGTACTCTTAGTCCACGGGGAATCAACGGTGAATTTGAACTTAAATGTTTCCTTACATAGTCCATTCGCACATTTGTCCATTCATTGTCTTGTAATATACATTTAGATGAAACTGTAAATTGCTGCTATTTTTCTGCACTTTATATTTATTGTCTAGTAAGGTATACTGATAGTGTTCACTCTAGGAGTGAAATGGGGCAGGGCGCCGGACTCAGGGGGGCACATGTGCTTCGCCGCGCGCGCGTCCGAAATTGGGGCGCGGCCACGCAAATTAGGGGGCGTGGCCACGCCTCCGTCATTTTAGGGGGCGGTGCGGCCCACAGACGCTACTATAGAGAGCGTCTGTGGCCGGCGACGTCACTGTTGGGGGCGTGCCCAGCACCTCCGTCGGTGCTGGGCTTCCCCCAGCCCTCTCCCAATGTGTGAATGGATGCCGCGCGCATGCACACGCCATCTATACACGCCGGGAGGGCAGGGAGCGGGCGGCTGTTCTAGCAGGGCGCCGCAAAAGGGGCAAAGCGGGGTTTGCTTGTTAAAAAAACGGGCAGGGCACGGCGCCCTGCTAAAACAGCCTAGAGTGAACACTATACTGATATTAGATTGGTAATTGCTGGGAAAAAAATAGTTTTACATTATGTATCCATATAAGGCTGGTAATTGCTGTTATTCTCTCCCTTCTTTTTCCTTTTATGGATTATGTATTGGGATTTCTGTAAGTCTGGAACGTTTCATGCTATCTAATATGGGACCACTACATAAGATGATTAGTCTCGTAAACAGACATGGTAACTGTCCATGTTCCCTCACAGCCAAAGAAAGCACCGTATTATCAGGTACAGTCCTTTCGGCCCCAGAAGGGCAAGCGGGTTAGAGGCGCGTCCTTTCTGCCCAGAGGCAGAGGTAGAGGAAAAAAGCTGCAAAATACAGCCGGTTCCCAGGAACAAAAGTCCTCCCCCGCTTCCTCAAAGTCCACAGCATGACGCTGGGGCTCCACTGGCGGAGCCAGGTCTGCTGGGGGCCCGTCTCAAGTACTTCAGCAATCAGTGGGCTTGCTCACAGGTAGATCCCTGGATTCTACAAGTGGTGTCTCAGGGTTACAAGCTGGAATTCGAGACGTCTCCCCCTCGCCGTTTCCTCAAATCTTCCTTGCCAACGACTCCTTTGGACAGGGAGGCAGTGCTAGAGGCAATTCACAAGCTGTATTCGCAGCAGGTGATAGTCAAGGTACCCCTCCTTCAACAAGGAAAGGGTTACTATTCCACAATGTTTGTGGTACCGAAACCGGATGGTTCGCTCAGACCCATTTTAAATTTGAAAACCTTGAACACATATATAAAAAGATACAAGTTCAAGATGGAATCGCTCAGGGCGGTTATTTCAAGCCTGGAGGAAGGGGATTACATGGTATCACTGGACATCAAGGATGCTTACCTGCATGTTCCCATTTACCCTCCTCGCCAGGAGTACCTCAGATTTGTGGTACAGGACTGTCATTACCAATTCCAGACGTTGCCGTTTGGTCTGTCCACGGCACCGAGGGTATTTACCAAGGTAATGGCCGAAATGATGATACTCCTGCGAAAAAATGGGGTTATAATTATCCCGTACTTGGACGATCTCCTTATAAAGGCGAGGTCCAGGGAACAGTTGTTGATCAGAGTAGCACTAGCTCGGGAAGTGCTACAACAGCACGGCTGGATCCTGAATATTCCAAAGTCGCAGCTGGTTCCTGCAACGCGTCTATTGTTCCTGGGGATGGTTCTGGACACAGAACAGAAAAGGGTGTTTCTCGCGGAGGAGAAGGCCAGGGAGTTGTCATCGCTAGTCAGAGACCTCCTCAAACCAAAACAGGTGTCGGTGCACCACTGCACGCGAGTCCTGGGAAAGATGGTAGCTTCTTACGAAGCAATTCCATTCGGAAGGTTCCATGCAAGGATCTTTCAGTGGGATCTGTTGGACAAGTGGTCCGGATCGCATCTTCAGATGCATCGGATGATAACCCTGTCTGCAAGGACCAGGGTGTCTCAACTATGGTGGCTGCAGAGTGCTCATCTTCTGGAGGGCCGCAGATTCGGCATACAGGACTGGGTCCTGGTGACCACGGAAGCCAGCCTTCGAGGCTGGGGGGCAGTCACACAGGGAAGACATTTCCAAGGACTATGGTCAAGCCAGGAGATGTCCCTACACATAAATATTCTGGAACTAAGGGCCATTTACAACGCCCTAAGTCAGGCAAGACCCCTGCTTCAAAGCCAGCCGGTGCTGATCCAGTCAGACAACATCACAGCGGTCGCTCATGTAAACCGACAGGGCAGCACGAGAAGCAGGGTGGCGATTGCAGAAGCCACAAGGATTCTCCGTTGGGCGGAAAATCACGTGTTAGCACTGTCAGCAGTGTTCATTCCGGGAGTGGACAACTGGGTGGCAGACTTCCTCAGCAGGCACGACCTCCACCCGGGAGAGTGGGGACTTCATCCAGAAGTCTTCCGGCAGATTACAAACCGGTGGCAAAGACCACAGGTGGACATGATGGCGTCCCGCCTCAACAAAAAGCTAGAAAACTATTGCGCCAGGTCAAGGGACCCTCAGGCGATAGCGGTGGACGCTCTAGTGACACCGTGGGTGTACCAGTCGGTTTATGTGTTCCCTCCTCTTCCTCTCATACCCAAGGTACTGAGAATAATAAGGAGAAGAGTAAGAACTATTATCATTGTTCCGGATTGGCCAAGAAGAGCTTGGTACCCAGAACTTCAAGAGATGGTCTCAGAGGACCCGTGGCCTCTACCGCTCAGACAAGACCTGCTGCAGCAGGGGCCCTGTCTGTTCCAAGACTTACCGTGGCTGCGTTTGACAAGCTGGGTGCTCCTGCGGTTGAACACCGGATCTTAAAGGAAAAGGGCATTCCGGAGGAAGTCATTCCTACGCTGATCAAAGCCAGGAAGGATGTGACCGCAAAACATTATCACCACATATGGCGAAAGTATGTTGCGTGGTGTGAGGCCAGGAAGGCCCCAACGGAGGAATTTCAGCTGGGTCGATTCCTGCACTTTCTACAGTCAGGGGTGACTATGGGCCTAAAATTGGGTTCCATTAAGGTCCAGATTTCGGCTCTGTTGATTTTCTTCCAAAAAGAACTGGCTTCACTGCCTGAAGTTCAGACTTTTGTTAAAGGAGTGCTGCATATTCAGCCCCCTTTTGTGCCTCCAGTGGCACCTTGGGATCTCAACGTGGTGTTGGATTTCCTTAAGTCGCATTGGTTTGAGCCACTTAAAACCGTGGAGCTAAAATATCTCACGTGGAAGGTGGTCATGCTGTTGGCCTTGGCCTCGGCCAGGCGTGTGTCAGAATTGGCGGCTTTGTCATGTAAAAGCCCTTATCTGATTTTCCATATGGATAGGGCGGAATTGAGGACTCGTTCCCAATTCCTGCCTAAGGTGGTATCAGCTTTTCATGTGAACCAACCTATTGTGGTGCCTGCGGCTACTAGGGACTTGGAGGATTCCAAGTTGCTGGACGTAGTCAGGGCCCTGAAAATGTATGTTTCCAGGACGGCTGGAGTCAGGAAAACTGACTCGCTATTTATCCTGTATGCTCCCAACAAGCTGGGTGCTCCTGCTTCTAAGCAGACTATTGCTCGCTGGATCTGTAGCACGATTCAGCTTGCACATTCTGCGGCTGGACTGCCGCATCCTAAATCAGTAAAAGCCCATTCCACGAGGAAGGTGAGCTCTTCTTGGGCGGCTGCCCGAGGGGTCTCGGCCTTGCAACTTTGCCGAGCAGCTACTTGGTCGGGGTCAAACACGTTTGCAAGGTTCTACAAGTTTGACACCCTGGCTGAGGAGGACCTAGAGTTCGCTCATTCGGTGCTGCAGAGTCATCCGCACTCTCCCGCCCGTTTGGGAGCTTTGGTATAATCCCCATGGTCCTTACGGAGTCCCAGCATCCACTTAGGACGTTAGAGAAAATAAGATTTTACTCACCTGTAAATCTATTTCTCGTAGTCCGTAGTGGATGCTGGGCGCCCGTCCCAAGTGCGGATTGTCTGCAATACTTGTATATAGTTATTGTTTAACTAAAAGGGTTATTGTTGAGAGCCATCTGTTGAGAGGCTCAGTTGTATTCATGCTGTTAACTGGGTATAATATCACGAGTTGTACGGTGTGATTGGTGTGGCTGGTATGAGTCTTACCCGGGATTCAAAATCCTTTCCTTATTGTGTCAGCTCTTCCGGGCACAGTTTCCTTAACTGAGGTCTGGAGGAGGGGCATAGAGGGAGGAGCCAGTGCACACCAGGTAGTCCTAAAGCTTTCTTTAGTTGTGCCCAGTCTCCTGCGGAGCCGCTATTCCCCCATGGTATATATATATATATATATATATATATATATGTAGATAGCCCGGCACTCCACTCAATATCAGTGACAACTGCTGCGGTGCCTTCCCAATTGGAGATACAGAATCCCAGGTAAATAGCAATTGGTTCACGGGCGGCACTCATGCAGACTCAGCAGCAATATTAAGTCAAGTAATTTTAATGCAGCTAATATATGTGTTCATATAATAATACAATGCAATTTTATTGTCTAGAAAATAATCTGCATTGCAAACGTGACTATGGGGGTAATTCCAAGTTGATCGCAGCAGGAATTTAGTTAGCAATTGGGCAAAACCATGTGCACTGCAGGGGAGGCAGATTAAACATGTGCAGAGAGAGTTAAATTTGGGTGGGTTATTTTATTTCTGTGCAGGGTAAATACTGGCTGCTTTATTTTTACACTGCAATTTAGATTGCAGATTGAACACACCCCACCCAAATCTAACTGTCTCTGCACGTTATATCTGCCCCCCCTGCAGTGCACATGGTTTTGCCCAATTGCTAACTAAATTCCTGCTGCGATCAACTTGGAATTACCCCCTATGTGTGCCTGTATCTGCTATGTAACGTCACTGCAGTGTATCCCAGATATGTCTCTCACTGTATACTGTACCCTAGGGGACAAGGTACAGGTACGTCTGGGTCAATATATAGTGCATCACAGTATTTACCTATTACGTGTATTCTACTGTGTACTCATAATACCAGATTTATTCGCAGGTGTTGTGTACTGGGTACTCAGTCACATGCTAATGGATTTATTCACAGGTATTGTACTACTTCATTGTAGTAAACCGCTCTCTGTTGCATTTGTGTGTAATGTTTAACATGTAGGGCAGTAAATCTGGGGATGCGCCTGCATCTTGCAGATCATGCGCAACAGATTTACCTAAGGGGGAAGTTTTGTGTGATGATCTGTGTACTATGGGGGACATTTACTAAGCAGTGATAAGAGTGGAGAAGTTGCCCCATCAACCAATCAGCAGCTCTGTATCGTTTTATAGTATGCAAATTACAGTTGTTACTTCAGTGCTGATTGGTTGCCATGGGCAACTTCTCCACTGGCTCACTTCTCCGCTCTTATCACTGCTTAGTAAATGTCCCCCTATGTCTCATACAATCCGCAGCTCCTGTAATCAATCAGGAGCATAATTGGGCTGCGTTCTCCTCCCTACTGGGTACTCTAGTTGAATGCTTTATGCCCCCTATGGGACCACCTGTAACATTACAATCACTGATGTCCCCATGGTTACTCCGATTTTGGCGGGAAAATTTTGCCTCACGGGTTGTAGTGTATGACTCATTCCTTGGTCAGGCTAAACCCTATTCCAGGTCACTCTCGTGTCTCTGGGTCATCTAAGCGGGCTGCTTCCTCCACCCTATCCAATAATCTCTCTGATATTTTATCTGAAGAGAGGGGGATCATGCTGTCCTGTCAGTCTCTTTATTAGGTGTTTCTGACAAGGATTTTCCATTGCTAAATGATGCCACTGCCCTTGTGGTTACTGGGAAACAATTCCTACAAATCACTGATAAGAGGGTTCCCCTACAGTGGTTAAGCAAACTGATATGTTCAGACGTAAGAGAGTAATTAAAACTCTGTTACCACAATCTGACCATTATGTGTACATCAGACAAGACCCCTGGTCTAATCCAGGGGAGACATTACCCCTGTCTACAACGCGCATTAGCTCGATATCCTCCCCCTGCGGAGTTATATAACAAGTAGGTAATTCACTGCTAGTGAACTCATGTGTCAACCATCTCGGGTGTCGTCCACTCTGCCTCTCACCACTGTCCCCTAACTGTAGGAACCGACAGATAAGCGTGTGGAGTGATGTCTGAAGTTTTTTACTCCCTTACAGGTGTTGTACTGTCGAAGTCAAAAATATTACATAAAAAGAACATACAAACTACACACATATAAGTCGCTATATTTGCAAATACACGCAGCGAGCACAGCAATATATGGTAACACACACATTTACACAGACATGCCACAGAGATGGATTCAACACTTATTTCATACAGTACATAATTATAATACAGGTTGAGTATCCCTTATCCAAAATGCTTGGTACCAGAGGTATTTTGGCTATCGGATTTTTCCGTACTTTGGAATGATTGCATACCATTATGAGATATCATAGTGATGGGACCTAAATCTAAGCACAGAATGCATTTATGTTACATATACACCTTATACACTGTTAATTCAAACTCTGTGTTGCGGAAGTCCTCCAATCTTCCTCAAACTCGCAGAAATATTAACACAATTAATCTTCAGGAACTTTCCACTTCACTCCAACAACTGCTTTCACCTATTTCTGCATTCACCTCTCCTGAGATGGCTGTATCACACCTTAATAAGACTCTAGAACTAGCCCTTGATGAAGTGCTCCAGCTACCCATCACACTCCACGCAGGCCTAGATGTCAACCATGGCACTCCAAATCAACAAGACAACTACAAAAACTCACACGAAAACTTGAACGTCAGTGGCGTAAATCTCGTATTTCAAGTGACTTCCTCACATATAAGACAGTCTACCATTCTAATAAAAATGCCCTGGACACCGCCAAACAAACATATTTCCAAACTCTTATCTCTGCTCAAGCCTCTAACCCCAAACGACTCTAATACATTTAAATCACTTCTGAATCCTCCCGCACCTACCCCACCAGCCACTATCAAGGCACAGGATCTTGCTTCCTACTTCAAGGAGAAGATTGATAAGATCCGAGATGAAATGGTATGCTCTTCGGCAGCCAGTGACCTGCTCCATTCTTTAACGGAACCCTCTGGCACTCTTTCTTCATTTGATCCCACAAATGAAGATGAAGTATCATCACTCTTCTCATCCTGCTTCTCTACTACCTCTCCTCTTGATCCTTTACCCTCACAAATAAGTAAAGCTCTGTCTCTGGTGCTCATCCCTACCTTAACTAACATCTGTAATCTCTCTCTCTCTACTGGTATTTCTCTGACGTCCTAGTGGATGCTGGGAACTCTGTAAGGACCATGGGGAATAGCGGCTCCGCAGGAGACTGGGCACAAAAGTAAAGCTTTAGGACTACCTGGTGTGCACTGGCTCCTCCCCCTATGACCCTCCTCCAAGCCTCAGTTAGATTTTTGTGCCCGGCCGAGAAGGGTGCATTCTAGGAGGCTCTCCTGAGTTTCTTAGAAAAAGTTTAGTTTTAGGTTTTTTTATTTTCAGTGAGACCTGCTGGCAACAGGCTCACTGCATCGAGGGACTAAGGGGAGAAGAAGCGAACCTGCCTGCTTGCAGCCAGCTTGGGCTTCTTAGGCTACTGGATACCATTAGCTCCAGAGGGACCGAACACAGGCCCAGCCTCGGAGTCCGGTCCCAGAGCCGCGCCGCCGGCCCCCTTACAGAGCCAGAAGCAAGAAGAGGTCCGGAAAATCGGCGGCAGAAGACATCCAGTCTTCACCAAGGTAGCGCACAGCACTGCAGCTGTGCGCCATTGCTCCTCAGGCACACTTCACACTCCGGTCACTGAGGGTGCAGGGCGCTGGGGGGGGGCGCCCTGAGCAGCAATAAAAACACCTTGGCTGGCGAAAATACATCACATATAACCCCCAGGGCTATATGGATGTATTTTAACCCCTGCCAGAATATAGCAAACAGCGGGAGAAAAGTCAGCCGAGAATGGGGCGGAGCCTATCTCCTCAACACACTGGCGCCATTTTCCCTCACAGCTCCGCTGGAAGGACGTCTCCCTGACTCTCCCCTGCAGTTCTGCACTACAGAAAAGGGTAAAAAAAGAGAGGGGGGGCACTAATTTGGCGCAGTTTGATAATTTCAGTAGCTATAAGGGAAAAACACATTATATAGTGGTATCCCTGTGTATATATAGCGCTCTGGTGTGTGCTGGCATACTCTTCCTCTGTCTCCCCAAAGGGCTAGTGGGGTCCTGTCCTCTATCAGAGCATTCCCTGTGTGTGTGCGGTGTGTCGGTACGATTGTGTCGACATGTTTGAGGAGGAAAATGATGTGGAGGCGGAGCAATTGCCTATAATAGAGATGTCACCCCCTAGGGAGTCGACACTTGAGTGGATGGGCTTATGGAAGGAATTACGTGACAGTGTCAGCTCTTTACAAAAGACAGTTGACGACATGAGACAGCCGGCTACTCAGCTTGTGCCTGTCCAGGCGTCTCAAAGGCCATCAGGGGCTCTAAAACGCCCGTTACCTCAGATGGCAGACACAGACGCCGACACGGATACTGACTCCAGTGTCGACGATGAAGAGACGAATGTGCCTTCCAGTAGGGCCACACGTTACATGATTGAGGCAATGAAAAATGTTTTACATATTTCTGATAATACAAGTACAGGTTGAGTATCCCATATCCAAATATTCCGAAATACGGAATATTCCGAAATACGGAATTTTTTGAGTGAGAGTGAGATAGTGAAATCTTTGTTTTTTGATGGCTCAATGTACACAAACTTTGTTTAATACACAAGTTATTAGAAATATTGTATTAAATGACCTTCAGGCTGTGTGTATAAGGTATATATGAAACATAAATGAATTGTGTGAATGTAGACACACTTTGTTTAATGCACAAAGTTATAAAAAATATTGGCTAAAATGACCTTCAGGCTGTGTATATAAGGTGTATATGTAACATAAATGCATCCTGTGCTTAGCTTTAGGTCCCATCACCATGATATCTCATTATGGTATGCAATTATTCCAAAATACGGAAAAATCTGATATCCAAAATACCTCTGGTCCCAAGCATTTTGGATAAGGGAGACTCAACCTGTACCACTAAAAAGGGTATTATGTTTGGTGAGAAAAAACTGCCTGTAGTTTTTCCTGCATCTGAGGAATTAAATGAAGTGTGTGATAAAGCGTGGGTTTCCCCCGATAAAAAACTGATAATTCCTAAAAGGTTATTGGCATCATATCCTTTCCCGCCAGAGGATAGGGCACGTTGGGAAACACCCCCTAGGGTGGATAAAGCGCTCACACGCTTGTCTAAACAGGTGGCACTACCCTCTCCTGAACGGCCGCCCTTAAGGAACCTGCTGATAGAAAGCAGGAAAATATCCTAAAATGTATATACACTCACACGGGAGTTATACTGCGACCAGCAATCGCCTCAGCCTGGATGTGCAGTGCTGGGGTGGCTTGGTCGGATTCCCTGACGGACAATATTGATACCCTAGACAGGGACAGTATATTACTGACTATAGAGAATTTAAAAGATGCATTTCTATATATGCGTGATGCACAGAGGGATATCTGCCGACTGGCATCAAGAGTAAGTGCGCTGTCCATTTCTGCCAGAAGAGGGTTATGGACACGACAGTGGTCAGGGGATGCGGATTCCAAAAGGCATATGGAAGTATTGCCTTATAAAAGGGAGGAATTATTTGGGGTAGGTCTGTCAGACCTGGTAGCCACGGCAACTGCTGGGAAATCCACATTTTTACCCCAGGTAGCCTCTCAACATAAGAAGACGCCGTATTATCAGGCGCAGTCCTTTCGGCCTCATGAGGGCAAGCGGGCAAAAGGTTCCTCTTTTCTGCCCCGTGGCAGAGGGAGAGGGAAAAGGCTGCAGCAAACAGCCAGTTCCCAGGAACAGAAGCCCTCTCCCGCCTCTGCCAAGTCCTCAGCATGACGCTGGGGCTTTACAAGCGGACTCAGGCACGGTGGGGGCCCGTCTTAAGAATTTCAGCGCGCAGTGGGCTCACTCGCAAGTGGACCCCTGGATCCTTCAGGTGGTATCTCAGGGGTACAAATTGGAATTCGAGACGTCTCCCCCTCGCCGTTTCCTCACAGGGAGGCGGTATTGGAAGCCAGTCACAAGCTGTATTCCCAGCAGGTGATAATCAAGGTACCCCTCCTGCAACAGGGAAAGGGGTATTATTCCACGCTGTTTGTTGTACTGAAGCCGGACGGCTCGGTGAAACCGATTTTAAATCTAAAATCCTTGAACACTTACATAAAAAGGTTCAAATTCAAGATGGAGTCACTCAGAGCAGTGATAGCGAACCTGGAAGAAGGGGACTATATGGTGTCTCTGGACATCAAAGATGCCTATCTCCATGTCCCAATCTACCCTTCTCACCAAGGGTACCTCAGGTTTGTGGTACAGAACTGTCACTATCAGTTTCAGACGCTGCCGTTTGGATTGTCCACGGCACCCCGGGTCTTTACCAAGGTAATGGCCGAAATGATGATACTCCTTCGAAGGAAGGGAGTTTTAGTTATCCCTTACTTGGACGATCTCCTGATAAAGGCAAGATCCAGGGAACAGTTGGAAGTCGGGGTAGCACTATCTCAGGTAGTGTTGCGGCAGCATGGTTGGATTCTCAATATTCCAAAATCGCAGCTGATCCCGACGACACGTCTTCTATTCCTAGGGATGATCCTGGACACAGTCTAGAAAAAGGTGTTTCTCCCGGAGGAGAAAGCCAGGGAGTTATCCGAACTAGTCAGAAACCTCCTAAAACCAGGCCAAGTGTCAGTGCATCAATGCACAAAGGTCCTGGGAAAAATGGTGGCTTCCTACGAAGCAATCCCATTCGGCAGATTCCACGCAAGAACCTTCCAGTGGGATCTGCTAGACAAATGGTCCGGGTCACATCTTCAGATGCATCAGCGGATAACCTTGTCACCAAAGACAAGGGTGTCTCTCCTGTGGTGGTTGCAGAGTGCTCATCTTCTAGAGGGCCGCAGATTCGGCATTCAGGACTGGGTCCTGGTGACCACGGATGCCAGCCTGCGAGGCTGGGGAGCAGTCACACAGGGAAGGAATTTCCAGGGCTTGTGGTCAAGCCTGGAGACATCACTTCACATAAATATCCTGTAGCTGAGGGCCATTTACAATGCTCTAAGCCTAGCAAGACCTCTGCTTCAAGGTCAGCCGGTGTTGATCCAGTCGGACAACATCACGGCAGTCGCCCACGTAAACAGACAGGGCGGCACATGAAGCAGGAGGGCAATGGCAGAAGCTGCAAGGATTCTTCGCTGGGCGGAAAATTATGTGATAGCACTGTCAGCATTGTTCATTCCGGGAGTGGACAACTGGGAAGCAGACTTCCTCAGCAGGCACGACCTCCACCCGGGAGAGTGGGGACTTCATCCAGAAGTCTTCCACATGATTGTAAACCGTTGGGAAAAACCAAAGGTGGACATGATGGCGTCCCGCCTCAACAAAAAACTGGACAGGTATTGCGCCAGGTCAAGGGACCCTCAGGCAATAGCTGTGGATGCTCTGGTAACACTGTGGGTGTACCAGTCAGTGTATGTGTTCCCTCCTCTGCCTCTCATACCCAAGGTACTGAGAATTGTAAGATGGAGAGGAGTAAGAACTATACTCGTGGCTCCGGATTGGCCAAGAAGGACTTGGTACCCGGAACTTCAAGAGATGCTCACAGAGGACCCGTGGCCTCTGCCTCTAAGAAGGGACCTGCTCCAGCAAGGACCCTGTCTGTTCCAAGACTTACCGCGGCTGCGTTTGACGGCATGGCGGTTGAACGCCGGATCCTGAAGGAAAAAGGCATTCCAGAGGAAGTCATCCCTACCCTGATCAAAGCCAGGAAGGATGTAACCGCAAAGCATTATCACTGCATTTGGCGAAAATATGTTGCGTGGTGCGAGGCCAGGAAGGCCCCAACGGAGGAATTTCAACTGGGTCGATTCCTGCATTTCCTGCAAACAGGAGTGTCTATGGGCCTCAAATTGGGATACATTAAGGTTCAGATTTCGGCCCTGTCGATTTTCTTGCAGAAAGAACTGGCTTCAGTTCCTGAAGTTCAGACGTTTGTCAAGGGGGTGCTGCATATACAGCCTCCTTTTGTGCCTCCAGTGGCACCTTGGGATCTCAATGTAGTTTTGGGGTTCCTCAAATCACATTGGTTTGAACCACTTAAATCTGTGGATTTAAAATATCTCGCATGGAAAGTGGCCATGCTGTTGGCCCTGGCTTCGGCCAGGCGCGTGTCAGAATTGGCGGCTTTATCCTGCAAAAGCCCCTATCTGATTTTCCATTCGAACAGGGCGGAATTGAGGACTCGTCCTCAGTTTCTCCCTAAGGTGGTGTCAGCGTTTCACCTGAACCAACCTATTGTGGTGCCTGCGGCTACTAGGGACTTGGAGGACTCCAAGTTGCTAGACGTTGTCAGGGCCCTGAAAATATGTTTCCAGGACGGCTGGAGTCAGAAAATCTGACTCACTGTTTATCTTGTATGCACCCAACAAGCTGGGTGCTCCTGCTTCGAAGCAGACTATTGCTGTGGATTTGTAGTACAATTCAGCTTGCACATTCTGTGGCAGGCCTGCCACAGCCAAAATCTGTAAATACCCATTCTACAAGGAAGGTGGGCTCATCTTGGGCGGCTGCCCGAGGGGTCTCGGCTTTACAACTTTGCCGAGCAGCTACTTGGTCAGGGGCAAACACGTTTGCGAAATTCTACAAATGTGATACCCTGGCTGAGGAGGACCTGGAGTTCTCTCATTCGGTGCTGCAGAGTCATCCAAACTCTCCCGCCGGTTTGGGAGCTTTGGTATAATCCCCATGGTCCTTACGGAGTTCCCAGCATCCACTAGGACGTCAGAGAAAATAAGAATTTACTTACCGATAATTCTATTTCTCGTAGTCCGTAGTGGATGCTGGGCGCCCATCCCAAGTGCGGATTGTCTGCAATACTTGTACATAGTTATTGTTAACTAAATCGGGTTATTGTTGTTGTGAGCCATCTTTCCAGAGGCTCCTCTGTTATCATGCTGTTAACTAGGTTCAGATCACAAGTTGTACGGTGTGATTGGTGTGGCTGGTATGAGTCTTACCCGGGATTCAAAAATCCTTCCTTATTGTGTACGCTCGTCCGGGCACAGTATCCTAACTGAGGTTTGGGGGAGGAGCCAGTGCACACCAGGTAGTCCTAAAGCTTTACTTTTGTGCCCAGTCTCCTGCGGAGCCGCTATTCCCCATGGTCCTTACGGAGATCCCAGCATCCACTACGGACTACGAGAAATAGAATTATCGGTAAATAAATTCATATTTTTTCCTTCACTCTTCAAGCATGCAGTGATTACTCTCATTTAAAAAAAACAAAATTCTGACCCTAATGCTCTCTCAAACTACCGCCCTATCTCTGAGCTCCCTTGTTTCTCTAAGCTACTTGAGAGACTTGCCTACACTCGACTCACACACTTTCTTAACTCATACACTTTGTTGGACCCACTTCAGTCAGGCTTCCGTTCCCAACATTCCACAGAGACGGCACTGACTAAAGTGGTTAATGATTTGGTCACTACGAAGTCTAAAGGCCACTACTCACTACTTATTCTTCTAGATCTATCTTCTGCATTTGACACTGTAGACCACTCTCTTTTCATACAGACACTACAATCCCTAGGTCTTAAAGACACAGCCCTTTCTTGGTTCCTATCGTACCTATCTAATCGCTCCTTCAGTGTTCGCTTCTCTGAATCTACCTCCTCTTCGCTACCTCTTTCAGTTGGAGTACCGCAAGGCTCAGTCTTGGGTCCTCTGCTTTTCTCTATCTATACCTCATCTCTTGGTAAACTAATCAGCTCTTTTGGTTTTCAGTATCATCTGTACGCAGATGATACTCAAATCTACCTATCCTCCCCTGACTTGTCCCTATCTGTACTGGACCGTGTCACTGAATGCCTTTCTGCCATCTCATCCTGGATGACATCTCGCCACCTCAAACTTAATATTTCAAAGACAGAGTTAATTATATTTCCACCGGCCAATAGTAGGTACCAACCTGATATCTCTATCACTGTTGAAAACTCGACTATCTACCCTACCCCACAAGCTCGCTGCCTAGGTGTCATCCTTGACTCTGATCTGTCCTTTGTTCCCCACATTCAATCTGTCTCAAGATCATGTTACATGCATCTAAAAAACATATCCAAAATACGACCATACCTTACACAAGACACTGCTAAAACTCTAATCCACGCTCTCATTATCTCCCGCATTGATTATTGCAATAGTCTCCTAACTGGTCTTCCCAAAACAAGACTCTCACCACTACAATCCATTCTGAATGCAGCGGCGAGGCTTATCTTCCTCGCTAGACGTTCATCGTCTGCAGATCCACTCTGTCAGTCCCTCCATTGGTTACCTGTACTCTACCGCATTCAATATAAAATACTTTTACTCACACAGAAGGCCATTAACCAAACTACACCAACGTACATCACTTCGCTTATCACAAAATATCTCCCAACCTGACCTCTGCGCTCTTCACAAGACCTGCGTCTCTCATCCACACTCATTACACGCTCCCACTCACGAATGCAGGACTTTCATCGGGCTGCACCCAACCTGTGGAATGCCCTACCAAGCACAATAAGACTCTCCTCTAGTCTCCAAACCTTCAAGCGTTCCCTCAAAACTCACCTCTTTAGGCAAGCGTATCAAATTCCTGAACCGCCCACATAACTTTCATAAACCTTCCTATCAAATTACATCCACTCTGTACAGTCCACACATATCCTCACATGTCTTCTCATTCTATGCAATGTCAGATTGTGTTTTGGCTGTGTCCCCGGAGGGGGCGCTAGTGGGTCAGTGGAGGTAGATGGGAGAAAACGAGGAGGCTGGATAACGTTCCTGCGCATGAGCGCAATGATATTTATTAGCAGATGATATAAACAGAATGGCAGCAGAAATAATAATAACAAATGGAAATGTCAATCACACAGCGTAATAGCTGAAAGTCTATGGCAACAGGATGACAGATGACTGGAGAAATAATAACCGGTAATATGATAAACAGATGAACTAGTGCTTGTAAAGATGATTCCGGTTTGGAAACCAGTGCAGGTTTAAAACATGAAACTTGGCAGTGAGATGTTGAATGGCAAACCTGGTAGCAGAGGCAGGAGTCTGACTATCCACAGTGCAGGTGGTGAAGCACTGACAGCAGCAAGCTGTATCACAGGTGGAGGAATGGAACACACCTGGAGTCAGTCTCAACTGCAAGGCTGAAGCACACAAGGTGGTGATGAGTGTGAAGCCTGTTTGAAGACTGCAGGTATTGCTGGGCCTTGAAGTTCCACGGAGCTGTGCAGAGTAACCAGGAGTACAAGTCTTTGAGTAGAGAGCCAGGAACACGGAAGGAACAGGAACAGATCCTTTCACATGGGTCGCAGGAGTGACACAAAGTCCAGGATGCCTGCAGACTGATCCTGCAGTCTCTTATGTACCCCTTGGTTCACAGGCATTGGGTGAGTGAAGGAAAGTGGGTGCGGCCAAGCACCGGATTGGCCGCTGTATGCTGGTTGTTGTGAACTGTCATGGCGGCGCCCATGCCGCGGCCCAGCGGGAACGCGGCGCGCTACACGCCCGCCGTCCCAGGAGCGTTCCCAGGCCCGTGATGGCGTCCAAAGGCAGGGACACGGACGACAGGTGACCGCAGGGAGCCAGGACGGAGTCCGCAGCGGCGGACAGATGTCAGCTTGGTGAGTCGATTCCTGACAGTACCCCCCCCTTTAAGGGTGGACACCGAACACCCACGTGGCTTGGAAGGATGAGTGCTGTGGAAGACACGGACCAACCTTGGAGCATGGACATCCGACGAATTTACCCAACTTCTCTCCTCTGGGCCATAACCGGACCAATCGACCAGGTACTGGAGACGTCCATACCGGCAACGGGAGTCCAGAATTTTGCCAATCTCGAATTCCACGCCCCGCTGAGTTCGAATTTTGGGGCCAACTGGAAGAGCACTCTGAAAACGGTTCAGGACTAGAGGTCTGAGGAGAGAAACATGAAAAGCGTTAGGTATTCGAAGAGAAGGTGGTAACTTCAGTTTGTAGGCCACAGGGTTGATGACTCTTTCGACAGGGAAAGGACCAATGAAACGTGGTGCAAACTTCATGGACGGGACCCTAAGACGGAGGTTACGGGTTGACAGCCAAACCTTGTCCCCAGGTTTCAGGTTAGGAACCGCACGTCTCTTGCGGTCGGCAAAGTACTTGTACCGGCTGGAGGCCTTTTTGAGAGACACGTGAATCTTTCTCCAAATTGATGAGAACTGAGTCAGAGCAGTAGTGGCAGCAGGAACATCCATATGAGGGAGTTCTTGGAAGTCTGGAACACGGGGATGTTGCCCATATACTGCGAAGAATGGTGTTGTTTCAGTAGCAGTATGATAGCGGAAGTTGTGGGCAAACTCGGCCCATGGGAGCAGATCGAACCAGTCATCCTGGGAAGATGAAACATACAATCTTAAAAACGTCTCAAGTTCTTGATTAACCCTCTCTGTCTGCCCATTCGTCTGAGGATGGTACGATGACGAAAACTTCAGCTTGACCTGCATGGCAGAACAGAGGGCCCTCCAAAACCTCGCTACAAACTGTACCCCCCGGTCGGATATTATTTCCGAGGGTAGACCATGTAAGCGGAAAATCTCCCGTAGGAAGATTTGGGCAAGTTTCGGGGCAGAAGGGAGACCCTGGAGAGGAACAAAATGAGCCATCTTGGTGAATCTGTCCACTACAACCCAGATGGTATTGTATCCTTGAGAAGGAGGAAGGTCGGTGATAAAATCCATGGACAGGTGTGACCAGGGACGACTAGGAACAGACAATGGTTGTAACTGACCTGCTGGAGACTGACGAGGAGTCTTATGCTGCACACACTTAGGACAGGATGCCACGAAATCCTTGATGTCAGCCTTCATCTTTGGCCACCAGTACGTCTCAGAGAGAAACTTGAAGGTCTTCAGGACACCAGGATGACCGGTGAACTTGGATTGATGAGCCCAAGATAGCAACTTGGGACGGAGTTCTGGGGAAACAAAAGTCTTACCAGGAGGAGGAGCTGGGGAGACTTGAGATGCAGCGAACACCACTGGACTCAGGATGGAATGAGGCACTGAGTCAGGCGTTTCCTCTTCGGATTCCATAGATCGGGATAAAGCGTCAGCTTTAACATTCTGCGAACCTGGGCGGAAATGAAGCTTAAAATTAAAACGTGAGAAAAACATAGCCCACCTGGACTGGCGAGGATTAAGGCACTGAGCTGCCTTTAAGTATAGCAGGTTTTTATGATCCGTGTAGATGTTGAACGGATGTTTGGCCCCTTCTAGGAGGTATCTCCATTCCTCGAGAGCCAGCTTGATCGCCAGTAGTTCTTGATCTCCAACGGAGTAGTTAGCTTCTGCAGGAAGGAATTTGCGAGAATAAAATCCACAAGGGTGGACTTTCCCATCGGTTCCCTTCTGGGAGAGAACAGCTCCAACCCCAACTGTAGAGGCGTCCACCTCCAACTCGAACGGTCTGTTTACATCTGGCTGAGACAGAACTGGAGCAGACATAAAGGCCAGTTTGATCTTCTGGAAGGCTGCTAAGGCTTCTTCTGACCAGTTGGAATGGTTTGCCCCTTTCCGAGTCAGGTTGGTAATAGGAGCGATGAGAGTGGAGAATCCCCGAATAAATTTCCTATAGTAGTTGGCAAAACCCAGGAACCGCTGGATAGACTTGAGAGAATTTGGAATGGACCAATTGGCAATAGCTTCCAATTTTGTCGGGTCCATCTGAAGATCCGATCCGGAAATTATATAACCCAGGAAGGGTATAGAGGGAACTTCAAAGGTGCATTTAGATAGTTTACCGTAGAGCCGGTTCTCATGAAGACGTCGGAGGACTTCACGGACTTGTAGACGATGAGATGGAAGGTCTTGGGAGAAGATGAGGATATCATCCAAGTAAACAACGAGGTACTTATACAGGACATCACGAAAGATTTCGTTCACAAAGTGTTGGAACACTGCTGGAGCATTACTCAACCCGAATGGCATTACCAGGTATTCGTAATGGCCATCTCGAGTGTTAAAAGCTGTCTTCCACTCGTCACCACTCCGGATTCTGATGAGATTGTAGGCACCGCGGAGATCTAATTTGGTGAAGATGCGGGCTCCTTTAACTCTGTCAAATAATTCGGTAATGAGTGGTAATGGATAACTATTTTTGATGGTAATGTCATTGAGACCACGGTAGTCAATGCATGGACGCAGTCCTCCATCCTTCTTTTTAACAAAGAAGAAACCTGCACCAGCGGGTGATGATGAAGGGCGGATGAATCCCTTCTGTAGATTCTCCCTGATATATTCACTCATCGCCTCAGTTTCAGGAACAGACAACGGGTAGGTGCGCCCCCTAGGTGGCTTCTTGCCAGGAAGGAGATCGATGGGACAATCCCATTCCCTATGGGGCGGTAGGACATCAGCGGCTTTCTCACTGAAGACATCTGAGAAATCTTGATAAGCTGCTGGGAGACTTGACTGTGTCTTTACTTCGGTAGACTTTATGGGACACACTTGGGCTAAACAGGACTGATGGCAATGTGAACCCCATGAGGTAAGCTGCAACGTTGACCAGTCAAACTGTGGATTATGTAGCTGGAGCCAGGGCATGCCCAAGACGATCTCCTGGGTGGCTTGAGGGATGACTAAGAACTTAATCAGTTCAGAGTGTAGGAATCCAACTCCCAGGACCACTGGGGCAGTTTGATGAGAAATATTCCCCTTGGAGATTCGACTACCATCCACAGCGGTAATATAAACTGGACAGGAAAGTTCACATATAGGTAAGCAAAATTTATTTACCGCAGCTTGGGTGATGAAGTTACCTGCAGCTCCACAGTCCACTAATGCTGATGCGGACTGGAGCCCAACTGAAGTCTCTAACGTCACAGGAAGGATAAGGTCTTGATTAGAAGGAGCTTGACTAAAAGATCCCAACTTGACTCCTCCTTTACAAGTCAGGATCTGGCGTTTCCCGAACGCACTGTGCAGGAGTTAATCTGGTGGCCCGCAGCCGCACAGTACAGACAGAGTCTCTCACGCATTCTTCTTGCCCGCTCTTCAGGAGTTAGGCGGGACCTATTTATCTGCATAGGCTCGTCAGAAGAAGGAGACTGGAACTGTACTGAAGGTATCATCCTTGATCTGCGTGGCTCACTCCAAGCGCGTTCATTATTGCGTTCGCGGATGCGAGAGTCCAACTTAATGCACAAGGAAATCAATTCAGACAATTGTACAGGAAGGTCGCGGGTCGCCAGTTCATCTTTGATCCGGTCAGAAAGTCCATGCCAGAAAGCTGCTACCAGGGCCTGATTATTCCACTGAATCTCTGCGGCCAACGTCTGGAACTGAATGACATATTGTCCCATGCTACGGGTACCTTGACGGAGTTGAATCAGGTCAGCGGAAGCTGATGTTGCACGACCAGGCTCGTCAAAGATCCGTCTGAAGGTTGACACGAAGTCTGTGTAGTTGTTAATCAGAGGGTCAGCACGTTCCCACAGAGGAGACACCCAGCTCAGAGCAGATCCAGAAAGTAAGGAGATGATGTAGGCAACCTTGGATCTTGGCGTGGGGAAATTATGTGGCAACAACTCAAACTGGATTTCACACTGGTTGAGAAACCCGCGACATAACTTTGGACTGCCATCATACTTGCTTGGCACGGGCAGGTGCAGACGTGACACTGGAGCTGATGCAGCCGGCATAGAGGAACTCACAGCACTGGCAGGTGCTGGAGTAACAGGAACAGTAGGAGTGAGTACACTAGGCAGGGATTGCTGTAGTGTATCTATCCGGGAGGACATCCCTTGCAGGAATTGAAACATCTGCTGCTGCGCAGCCTCTTGACCATCCAGACGGGAGACCAGATTTTGCAAGGCCTCTGACCCCACACTCCGTCCACCATCCGAGTCCATCGATCCTGGACTTACTGTCAGATTGTGTTTTGGCTGTGTCCCCGGAGGAGGCGCTAGTGGGTCAGTGGAGGTAGATGGGAGAAAACGAGGAGGCTGGATAACGTTCCTGCGCATGAGCGCAATGATATTTATTAGCAGATGATATAAACAGAATGGCAGCAGAAATAATAATAACAAATGGAAATGTCAATCACACAGCGTAATAGCTGAAAGTCTATGGCAACAGGATGACAGATGACTGGAGAAATAATAACCGGTAATATGATAAACAGATGAACTAGTGCTTGTAAAGATGATTCCGGTTTGGAAACCAGTGCAGGTTTAAAACATGAAACTTGGCAGTGAGATGTTGAATGGCAAACCTGGTAGCAGAGGCAGGAGTCTGACTATCCACAGTGCAGGTGGTGAAGCACTGACAGCAGCAAGCTGTATCACAGGTGGAGGAATGGAACACACCTGGAGTCAGTCTCAACTGCAAGGCTGAAGCACACAAGGTGGTGATGAGTGTGAAGCCTGTTTGAAGATTGCAGGTATTGCTGGGCCTTGAAGTTCCACGGAGCTGTGCAGAGTAACCAGGAGTACAAGTCTTTGAGTAGAGAGCCAGGAACACGGAAGGAACAGGAACAGATCCTTTCACATGGGTCGCAGGAGTGACACAAAGTCCAGGATGCCTGCAGACTGATCCTGCAGTCTCTTATGTACCCCTTGGTTCACAGGCATTGGGTGAGTGAAGGAAAGTGGGTGCGGCCAAGCACCGGATTGGCCGCTGTATGCTGGTTGTTGTGAACTGTCATGGCGGCGCCCATGCCGCGGCCCAGCGGGAACGCGGCGCGCTACACGCCCGCCGTCCCAGGAGCGTTCCCAGGCCCGTGATGGCGTCCAAAGGCAGGGACACGGACGACAGGTGACCGCAGGGAGCCAGGACGGAGTCCGCAGCGGCGGACAGATGTCAGCTTGGTGAGTCGATTCCTGACATGCAATAGATAGCACCTTTCCTTATGTACATATGCCTATTTCCCTATAGATTGTAAGCTTGCGAGCAGGGCCTTCCTACCTCTATGACTGTTATCACCCAGTTTGTTATTGTTATTTCAAATTGTAAAGCGCAACGGAATTTGCTGCGCTATATAAGAAACTGTTAATAAATAAATAATAAATTATACACACAGCCTAAAGGTCATTTTAGCCAATATTTTTTATAACTTTGGGCATTAAACAAAGTGTGTGTACATACACACAATTCATTTATGTTTCATATACACCTTATACACACAGCCTGAAGGTCATTTAATACAATATTATTAATAACTTTGTGTATTAAACAAAGTTTGTGTACATTGAGCCATCACTATCTCACTCTCACTCAAAAAGTCCGTATTTCGGAATATTCCGTATTTCGGAATATAAATGGATATGGGATACTCAACCTGTAATATCAAGCGCCAGACATCATGATGATTTAAAATTATATAATGAAGTAATGTCATGTATGTGTATTATTTGAACGAAGCCAGATACACCTGTCATATTTGGTATTTAAGCAACCAGAGTAATGTGTAGATTCATTTGATACTTGTTATAAAGTTGTAGGACATTGCAACAAATAATTGTGATTAAATGTAGAAAAGCTAAAATCACTTTTATTAGAACAATAGATATTCTAAACAGGTAGTGGACAGGAAGCTCAGGCTAGCCCTTTGGATGTGGTTGGTTCTATATCGGAGGGGCTGAAGGGACCTTGTGACGTATTGAGGGGAGGAGCTACGTCACCAGGGGGAGGAGCTACGGGCGAACAGGGTACCCGAAAAGTACCCTTGCGGGCTTGCTTCGCTCACCACGCTTCGGGCACGGTGGCTCGCTCCGCTCCGCTTCGCTCACCACCTAATTACTAAAGGTAATAGTTGGTGGCGTGGATAGTAGAGGAACTATCCCGCTGGCCTAGCTCCTCCCCCTTGCATCGTAACTCCTCCCCCTTACGGAAAGGTCTCTTAGCCCACTTGATTCTAGCATCTACCCTTTGGATGTCTTCAAGGCTGCACCTGCTTAGCGTATACAAAGAGACTAGTGACTCATCATGAATAAGTTCCCTCCCCCACACTAGATAACACATTGCTGATCACACAGGAGGTCAGTTGCTGTTTGGTCTCAGAATAAGATGAAGTGCAAGCATAATTTTACAGAGAGAGAGAGACAAGCATAAAGGGAATGGTATTGTATTGCTGGCCTGTAACTGTATGTAACTGTAACTATGTTTTAACTGCTTACTGTGTGAGTGTAACCATGTAACTATAGGTATACTGTACTTTGTAATATATTGAATCCATATCCTTTTAATAACGAATATATACATCAATGCGGTTTGGAACTCAGATAATGTGTGGGTGTATTGTTTCTCTTATGGGATGCAGTGTTTTGCTATGTACAGCGCACTTTTATTGTATATGGTAATAAGATGCGCCTGGCGTCTGCAGTATATATTAGAGTGGGCATTTTAAATATTTGTGAGAAAGCAATTTGGCATTCACAGTACATAGACCACGATTGCGTCCTCTTGGGGCTACGAAATAGATTGATGACTGGATCAGACATTAGAGGAAGAGCTGCCTGAGAATATATCTGACAATGCCAGACATTCCCTGTCTCAAAATACCACCGCCTCCTTTTTTTACACCAGGAGGCGTCCCCTGAGGCAGGTGTGTTGGCTGCCAAAGCGTCGAATACGTCTGTCCTGGCTCGCCGTATTCTGTGGTTGAGGTCATGGAAGGTGGAACTGAATTCCATAGGTCCTTGCAGGTATTCCACTTTACTGGGGACATCTTTGGGGAAGACCTAATTAAAAATTGGGTCTGAACCGGCGGCCACTACGATTCACCCAGGTCTGGTTAATGACCATTTCAGACGCATGGGTCCGAGAAGTTGTCTCTCATGGGTATGAAGTCTAGTTCAAGAGACGTCCCTCTCGCCAGTTCTGCACAACGGTTATCCCTTTGGATTCGTAAAAGGTGCAAGCTCTACAAATGGTTGTGCGTTCCCTCCTGGATACAGGAGTGGTAGTGCCGGTACCTCTGTCCCAGAGAGGCAGAGGATACTACTCTACCCTGTTTCTAGTCCCGAAATACAAATGTGTCTTTTCGGCCTATACCCAACCTCAAATCTCTGAACAACTTTGTTAGAGTGTCCAAGTTCCGTATATGGAAACACTGCACTCAATTGTACTGGACATGGATCCCGGAGACTATATGGTATCCCAGGATATACAAGATGCTTTCCTGCATATACCTATTGCCATTTTGCATCAGTAATATCTGCGGTTTGCTTTTAGCAACCTTCACTATCAATTCCAGGCTCTGCCGTTTGTACTGGCCATGGCCCCTCAGATCTTCACCAAGGTTACGGCAGTGCTGATGGCTCATCTCCGTCGCCAGGGAGTCCGGATCCTGACGTATCTGGACGACTTGCTGATCCTGGCGAACTCCCATGATGTCCTCCTCAGTCATCTGCAACTGACGGTAAACTTCCTACAAGCCCACGGGTGGCTCATCAACTGGAAGAAGTCCTCGCATGTCCCTGCTCGGAGTATGGTGCACCTGGAGGCACTTCTGGACACACACGTTCAACTGCTGTTTCATTTTTTAGAAAAGGTCCTGAAGCTTCAGTACAGGATTAGATGCTTCCTTTGTCGCCCCAGTGTGTCGATACACTTGGCGAAGCAAGTACTTGGCCTGATAGTGTTGGCATTCGACATGGTAGAGTACGCTCAATTTCATTCCCGCCCTCTACAGAGTTTAATCCTTTCCAAGTGGGATGGCTTGCCTCATCGGATCGGGTCTCACATGATCTCCTTGATTCCGGAGGTTCATCTGTCGCTGAGATGGTGGCTACAGGACCAGCAGTTGAGCAGGGAGCGTCCCTTCTGGATCCCCTGGCATCTGCCCGGATCTATTACAGGGTCTGAAATTCTTATTTCACCTGGTGTGCTGATAAGAACTGTGATGCATACAGATTCAAAACATCCAGAATCCTGGCTTTTCTGCAACAAGGCCCGGACTTCATCTGGCCTCCTTCAAGGTTCATATATCTGCCTTGTCTGTGTGGTTTCAAAGAGAGATTGCATTTATACCTGACGTTCATACATTCACTCAGGGTGAGTTATGGATTTAGCCTCCCTATGTCCCTCCGGTGGCTCCATGGGATTCGTCTGTTGTCCTGAGTGCCCTGCAAGAGTGTTCATTTGAACCTCTTGAGTCAGTGGACCTTAAATGGCTCACAGCCATGGTCCTGTTTCAACTGGCTGTTGCCTCTGCTAGAAAGGTAGTGTCATCTTTTCACCTTAACCAAGAGATTGTGGTCCCGCCCTTTATCACTTTTGACTTGTCCCCCAAAGAGCGGTTTTTGGATGTGATAAGGGCTCTCCGTATATATGTGGGGAGGACAGCCTCTATCAGGAGGTCCGATAACCTTTTTGTACTATTTGGTTGCCACAAACGTGGCTGGCCTGCGAATAAGCAAACCTTGGCCAGATGGATTAGAATAGTGATTGCACAAGCTTACGCGCAGGCTGAACTCCCAGCTCTTGCTGCTATTAAAGCTCATTCTACTGTTGGACCTTCTTGGGTGGCCCGACGTGGCGCGTCCGCTGAACAATTGTGCACGGCGGCTACGTGGTCCTCAGTGAACACGTTCATAAGTTTCTATACCGTTGAATCTTCTGCCTCCCAGGATGCTTCCTTTGGATGCCAGGTTCTCATTCCCGGTAAGGCGCGTCCCCTCCCTTGAGGAACTGCTTTAGGGCATCCCTGATGTTTTTTCTTGTGGAACACAGTGTACCCTGCTGCAGAAAAGGAGAGTTATGGTTGACTTACCATTGTTAACTCTCTTTCTGCGAGGTACATTGGGTTCCACAGGGCGCCCACCCTGACGCACCTAGCTTCTATGGGTTTGTATGGCTGCTGGTCCATTCTCCTGTCGTGAGAATGTGGTTCTATGTGACTATCATCTGCCATCTCTCTTACCTGCTCCTACATTAGACTGGTTAACGAAACTGAGCACACAGTGCCTGGAGGCGGGGGTTACAGAGGAGGCTCCAATGCATCCTGGGACAGCCTAAAGCTTTAGCCTGTTGGTGCCTCTGGATCAAGATCCACTCTACACCCCCCATGTTTTCCCTGTGGAACCCAGTGTACCTCACAGAAAGAGAGTTAACAATGGTAAGTGTGCCACAACTCTCCTTTCTCTAACATCCATAAGGGATATTGGGGACACATTAGTATGATAGGGTATAGACGGTGGTCCAAAGGAGCCAGTGCACTTTACATTTCTTCAACTGGGTGTGCTAGCTCCTCCCCTGTAGGAGAGGATGCACACTCTGCTAGCTCCAGAGATTTTCTTCAATTTCTTTAAAACTTTTATTTATTTCGGTATGCTGTTGCTCAAACACCATGCCGTGGGACTTAGGGGCGTGGTGGGGGGGTCACCGGCCTTGCGAGGTGCAGAGCCGCTTCTCCACTGCTGGACCATCGTCCTGAGGGGTTGTTTGTTCAGTGGGGCACTGCGCCTTGGCTGTCGCAACTGCAGCATGCCGCACACCACTAACAATGTCTGAAGGTGATCGTCGGTGGTGAGTACAAACCGGGGGCCCCCGCTAGGGGGGTCCCCCAGTTCCTAGTGCGGCAGAAGCGCGGGTGAGGCAAACGGGTCCCTCCTGGGGGGGACCCGCTATAGCCCTTGCGTGAGACTGGCTAGCGATGGCTGTACTAAACATTTATGTGAGGCTACAGCAGGAATAGGAGACATGGCCAGTATAAATATATATCTGTAGCTCCGGCGCCATTACGGGGGGGCAGAGCTACATCAGAGCGGGCTCAGCAGCATTTTGGCGCCTTCCACTGCATAAACAGCAGCAGCCTCACACAGCTTCTCCAGACTGTCACATGCTGGATCACTGGTACAGGATGTAGTGGGGGAGAGCTGCTATTTGTGCACAGATATTATTCCTCTCAGGGAATTCATTATATAAGCAGTTTTCACTTTTTACTGTGAATAAAAACGCTGACAGCCTCACTGGGGCTCTACAGCATTGGTTGTGCTGGTGTCCATTCTGCTTCTGTGTCTCCTCTCACATGGAATAGGAGCAGGCTTGCATTGTAAATCAGTCTGTGTTGTATGTGTATTGTGTGTGTGTTACGTCATAATGGTAAAACACAAGTTATGCTGTGTATGTAATACCAGATTCTCTCCTCTTTCATCTGGTTCCACATCATGTGAGTAGTGTAGTCAGTCCTCACAAAATGCTGAGGACAATGTGGGGGAGAGTTGCGAGCCCTCCTGGCTGGGGGCTATCAAAACTATGATGTCTGATATGTCATCTCAACTCACTGCAAATGCCAACAAAACCCAAGAACTGCAACAAGCAGGGCTGATGTTCCCCATCCCCCCCCCCCCCCCTGTCTAGTACAGGTGCGTATAAATGCGCTTTACCTACAATTCTCTCGGATACTGATGATGATTTACAGGATGATGGGGGTGATGAGGATCCCATAAGTGGGGATTCCACCCCTACTCAGGGTATTGAACACCTCATTTTGGCTATAAGGGATGTGCTAAAGCTCCCCCTAGAGGACACCACTAATCAGCAGTCGTTTTTCCTCCCACAAGACAAACTGACTGTCACATTTCCTGATTCCAAAGAATTAGATGATTTATTTAAGTTAGCCTGTCAAAACAGTTTTTGCATACATTTCCCTTTGCCCCTGAAGGCAGGAAGTTCTGGGAAAAATCTCCAGCTGTAGACATCTCAGTCTCTCGCCTCTCTAAAAAGGCAGTACTCCCTGCTCTGGGCTCCTTTATGGTAAAGGACCCGGGGGACAGGAAAATAGAGGCCGCACTGAAATCTATCTACACTGCTGCAGGTATCTCTCAAAGACCGGTTATTGCAGGTTGCTGGATGACACATGCAATTCATTCCTGGGCTACTCAAATTCAGGAGGGTCTCTCAGGTGACATGAACCTGGTTACTACGGTAACAACACATTCAGGACACGGTACGGGTCCTCTGTGACTCCCTAAAAGAGATTAGCAATATTAATGCTAGGGCCACTGCTATGGCCGTGTCTGCACGCAGAGCTATATGGTTGTGTCAGTGGATTGCTGACACTGACTCCAATCGCAATGTGGAATCTCTTCCCTTTACAGGAAAATGGCTCTTCGGAGGCTAATTGGACGAATGGATCTCCAAGGTGACTGCTGGAAAATCCACGTTTTTTCCCTCAGGGGCTCCTCTTGCTAGACGTACCTACCCGGGACCATCTACTCAGTCCTTTCAGTCCACCATATTTCGATCTAGGGCCAGAGGGGCCTCCAAAGCAGCTAGAGGCACCAGAGGTAAGCCTAAGAAACCAGCTCTCAGGAACAGAGCACCAGTTCAGCTGCCGCAAAATTTTCAGCGTGACGGTGAACACCCACCCACCAGTAGAGGATCTCGTGGTGGGAGCTCAGTTACGTCACTTCAGCCACATGTGGGAAGGTTCCTGCCAGGGTGCCTGGGTACGGGACCTCATCTCTCAGGGCTACAAGCTGGAGTTCGACGGTGCTCCTCCCGAACCATTTTTCAAATCAAGCTTACCAGCTTTGGAAAATATGCGTGTTACGCTATTTCTGGCCATCACAAAGTTGGGCCAGTCCCAGGTCATTGTTCCAGTACCCTTACAACAGCAAGGACAAGGTTTCTACTCCAGTCTGTTCATAGTGCCAAAGCCAGATGGGTCTGTGAGACACATTTTGAATCTGAAGTCCTTGAATCCTTTCCTTAAGGTTTTAAAATTCAAGATGGAATCTTTAAGAGCGGTGATTGCACGCCTGGAACAACGGGGATTCCTGGTGTCCCTGGATGTCAAGGACACCTACATCCATATCCCAATTTGGCCTCCTCATCAGGCCTATCTGAGGTTCGCCCTGCTGAATGATCACTACCAGTTCCAGATGTTGCCCTTTGAACTGTCTACAGCTCCAAGGGTGTTCACGAAGGTGATGGCGGAAATTATGTTTCAGCTAAGAGTTCAGGGAGTCAACGTAGTTCCTTCCTGATAAAAGCGAGTTCCAGGCAACTTCTACTGGTCCATATAGATCTCACTATCCAACTGCTGTCTCAACACGGGTGGATTGTCAATCTACAGAAGTCCCATCGGGAGCTGTCTCAACGGCTCCTGTTTCTGGGTATGCTAATGGATACTGTAGCGCAGAAAGCATTCCTCCCAGATGTCAAAGCGTTAATACTTTAAGAAATGGTTTGCATGGTTCTCCGACCTGCTCGAGTATCCATTTATCTTTGCTTGAAAATGTTGGGGAAAATGGTTGCCTCGTACGAGGCGATACAGTATGGAAGGTTCCATGCCAGACTCTTCCAGTTGGACATCCTGAACAAGTGGTCTGGCTCCCATCTCCAGATGCACCGCATGATTCAGCTGTCATCACAGACCAGGATTTCTCTCCTGTGGTGGCCACAGTCTTCCAGTCTGCTGGAAGGTCGAAGCTTTGGGATTCAGGATTGGGTCCTCCTCACGACGGATGGGGAGCTGTCACCCAGGGGGCGCAGTTCCAGGGCAGATGGTCTGCCCAAGAGGCCCTACTTCGGATCAACATTCTGGAACTTCAGGCTATCTACAATGCTCTCATTCAGGCCTCCCCTCTGCTCCGGAATTTGGCGATCCAGGTTCAGTTGGACAACGCCACGGCTGGAACATACATCATTCGACAGGAGCGACAAAAAGCAGGGTCTGCATGTGAAAAGTGTCCAGAATACTCCTCTGGGCAGATAGAAATGCAAGTGCGCTGTCCGCAATCTTCACTCCGGGAGTGAACAACTGGGAAGCGGACTTCCTGAGTCGTCACGATCTCCTTCCGGGGGAGTGGGGACCACGCCATCAGGTGTTTCATCAGATTATCAACAGGTGGGATTGCCCACAGATCAACATGATTGCGTCTCGACTCAACAAAAAACTGTGCTGCTACTGGTAGCGAACCAGAGACCCTCGGGCGAGTGCGGTGGATGTGCTGACATTGCCTTGGCCTTACCAGCTGATATACTTGTTTCCTCCGATTCCATTGACCCTAAAGGTGCTCAAGAAGATCAAGCATCAAGGGATGCAAGCAATCCTGATTGCACCAGATTGGCCCCGGAGAGCCTGGTACGCGGCTCTTCTGGACATATCCGTAGAAGACCGTTGGCCGCTGCCACTAAGAAGGGATCTTCTTTAGCAAGGACTGTTCGTCTACCCGGATTTACGGCATCTTCGTTTGATGGCATTGAAGTTGAACGGGACATCCTAGCTCACAAAGGGCTTTCCAAAAAGGTCATTGCCACTTCGGTGCAAACCAGAAACCTGTGACGTCAAAACACTATCATCATATCAGGCGATATGTCTCCTGGTGCGAGGAACGCACATATCCACCTGCAGCATTCCACTAGGGAAGATTTCTGCGTTTCTTGCAGGCTGGAGTGGATAAAGGGGGTCATTCCGAGTTGATCGCACACTACGGATTTTCGCAGTGCAGCGATCAGGTCCGGTCTGTGCAGGCGTATGCACTGCAGTGCGCAGGCGTGTCGTATGAGTGCAAAGCGGATCGGCGCCTAGCGATAAATTTAATGAAGAATCCATTTGCACGGGCGATCGCAAGGTGATTGACAGAAAGAGGGCATTTCTTGGTGGCAACTGACCGTTTCCCGCGAATGTTTTGAAAAACGCAGGTGTGTCCAAGCGTTTGCAGGGCGGGTGTCTGACATCAGTTCCGGGCACGAACAGGCTGAAGTGATAGCAGCGGCTGAGTAAGCCCTGAGCTACTCAGAAACTGCACAAACATTTTTTGTACAGCTCGGCTGCAAAAGCGTTCGCATACTTGCAAAGCGAAAATACACTCCCCCATAGGCAGAGACTATCTGATTGCTGCGCTGCAAAAAATAGCTAGTGAGCGATCCACTGAGAATGACCCCCAACGGCTTATGTCTAGGATCCCTTAAGGTCCAGATTTCGGCCCTGTCAATTTTCTTCCAACGGAAATTGGCTGTGTTGCCACAAGTTGAGACTTTCTTGCAAGAAGTGCTTCACATACCACCTCCGTTTGTGCCGTCTACGGCACCTTAGGATTTGGATATGGTGCTACGATTTTTGCGGTCTTCCTGGTTTGAACCTCTGATGATGGTGGAAGACAAGTACCTCACATGGAAGACGGTGATGTTACTGGCCCTGGCATCTGCTAGGCGTGTCTCAGAATTGGGGGCCTTATCGTGTAAAAGTCCATACTTGGTCTTTTACGAGAACAGAGCGAAGCTCAGAATTAGGTAGCAGTTCCTGCCAAAGATTGTCTCCGCATTTTACTTGAATCAACCTATTGTAATTCCATCTAGTTATGGTACTTCAGCCCCTCCTGAGGCATTAGATGCTGTGCGAGCCTTGAATATGTTTATAAAGAGGACGGCTCGGCTCAGAAAGACGGATTCCTTGTTCGTGCTTTATGATGCGCAGAAAAAGGGTTGCCCTGCTTCAAAACAGTCTATTGCTCGTTGGATTAGGCTTACTATCCAACAGGCCTATATGTCGGCAGCCTTACCTGTTCCACAGTCTCTAAAGGCCCACTCTAAGAGATCAGTGGGCTCTTCCTGGGTGGCTACCCGTGGAGTCTCGGCCCTGCAGCTGTGCCGAGCGGCTACCTGGTCAGGGAAGAACACCTTTGTGCAGTTCTACAAGTTTGATACCCTGGCCAAAGAGGATACCCAGTTTGGGCAGGTGGTGCTGCAGATGTCTCAGCACGTTCCCGCCCATTCTGGAAGCTTTGGGACATCCCCATTGTACTAAGTCTCCCCAATATCCCTTATGGATGCTAGAGAAAATAGTATTTTAAATACCTACCGGTAAATCCTTTTCCCGTAGTCCATAAGGGATATTGGGCGCCCGCCTCTGTGTGGTGACTTTCTGCAGGTTCTCTGTTATGTGTTATCTGTTCAGCTATTGCTGGCCACGTTATGTTATGGTGTGCTGGTGTGTAAATCTCACCACACTTCTTGTTGTTATGTTCCTTCTCTTACGTATGTCATTTCTCCTTCGGGCACTGTTTTACCTATAACAGCCTGTAGGATGGGACATAGAGGGGAGGAGCCAGCACACCCAGTTGAAGAAATGTAAAGTGCACTGGCTCCTTTAGACCCTGTCTATACCCTATCGTACTAATGTGTCCCCAATATCCCTTATGGACTACGAGAAAAGGATTTACCGGTAGGTATCAAAATCCTATTTTTGTCCCTTCTGCACACTACCTGGGGGTAAATAATATCACACAACATATTAATCGGGAAATGAGAGGATAAAGAGTGTAGTAATAAATCTGCAGGTGCGCACATAGCAGGGGATTCCTGTTGTCCAGATCCTTTCTGAAGTGAGATCATAGAGACCCTGCCTGTCTCCTCCTACATTCTTTCACTATTTACTGTCTCCAGGTGCAGCCAATCAGAATAGAGCGTGGAGAGACCAGGATGTAGAGAGGGGACACAGCAATGAGTAAGGCATGAAGAGGGTGCATCAGAAATGTTACGGCCCATATAGATAGTTACTGGTAGTGGGATTGTCTATCAGAGCATAATACAGCTGTCTATATATTACTATAGAGATGTCATCCACGCCAGACACTAGTGTGACCCAATGTTGGTGATGTGTATATGTCCACTGTAGTACTTTCACTATCACACTGTGAAAGGCTGCGGCTATATATTGTTATATACCAGAACGTCATCTGATTAGTACTCAGGCTTATCCTCCTTCTACTGATATAAATGGTCAGATATTGAATATGTTACATGTGTATAATGTGATGTTATGTTAATTTTTTTAATTATTATATTTATTCCTAGATAATTACGTGGTGCGGATCCAGAGACCTTAAGGATGGACATGGACCGGAGTCATACAAATGAGAGGATATTACATCTCACCCTGGAGATCGTCCATCTGCTGACTGGGGAGGTGAGGGGGTCTGGTAGTGTCACAGTTACATCACTTATATCTGTAGTAATAATACGGGGACATGACTGGGGAGGTGAGGGGATCTGGGAGTGTCACTGTGACATTTATATCTATAGTAGTAATACAGGGACATGACTGGGGAGGTGATGGGATTTGGGAGTGTCACAATGACATCACTTATATCTATAGTAATAATACAGGGACATGACTGGGGAGGTGAGGAGATCTGGGAGTGTCACAGTGACATCGCTTATATCTATAGTAATAATACAGGGATATGACTGGGGAGGTGAGGAGATCTGGGAGTGTCACAGTGACATCCTTTCTATCTATATTAATAATACAGGGTTATGACTGGGGAGGTGAGGGGATCTGGGAGTGTCACTGTGACATCACATATACCTATAGTAATAATACAAGGACATGACTGGGAGGTGAGGGGATCTGGGATCTTCACAGTGACGTCACATATCTATAGTAATAGTACAGGGACCTGACTGGGGAGGTGAGGGGATCTGGGAGTGTCACTGTAACATCACTTATATCTATAGTAATAATACAGGGACATGACTGGGGAGGTGAGGGGATCTGGGAGTGTCACTGACATTTATATCTATAGTAGTAATACAGGGACATGACTGGGGAGGTGAAGGGATCTGGAAGTGTCACAGTGCCATTATATATCTATAGTAATAATGTAGGGACATGACTGGGGAGGTGAGGGGAACTGGGAGGTTCCACTTCTTATGATTCTGGACTCCAGGATGCACCTATTTAGACATATCCAGGATAATTAAAAGAGGTTTGTACATTTGGATGTAGCTGGTAATATGAGAGGTGACCTCCAGCCTCTGTGGATCCTTTACAGAAACAATAGTATCACGGTGTTACCTCTCCTGCGACTCCACCACCCTGAGTGTGCGGCTGTTCTCAGTCCTGTTTTCCTCCAGCTCCCACCACATCGTTATATTACTGTCTGCACTACTCTGTCCAAGACACGTGATTCATCTATGGGTACCAACCATACGCATAGGACACTGAGTGCTGGGCCCACTGAGGATGGTTGGAGACGTGCTATATACACTCCACTATCCTGTATGCTATCTTGTATCATGTAAGATGGGGGTTGTCCTCATAAATTACACTGTTGTGTTTTTTGCACAATTATTCCCTAAAAAGTGTAACTCCAAATAGGCGGACTAATTAACTTACTTTCAACGTTGTCTCTATCAATACACAGGATTACACAGTAGTGAAGAAGACATTCCTTGACCATCTGACAACCATCAGCTGTGCCTCCATCACGGTGCCTCCACCTCCGTCACAGATACTTGAGAGGCACGATGACCAGAAGATCCTGGAACTCACCAACAAGATCATTGAGTTGCCATCTGGAGAGGTGACTGCTGGGAATAGGGCATTATACAGTAACACCAGGGGATGTGTCTGGGTGATGACTGGAGAGGTGACTGCTGGGAATGGGACGTTATACAGTAACACCAGGGGACGTGTCTGGGTGATGACTGGAGAGGTGACTGCTGGGAATGGGACATTATACAGTAACACCAGGGGGCGTGTCTGGGTGATGACTGGAAAGGAGACTGATGGGAATGGGACATTATACAGTAACACCAGGGGATGTGTCTGGGTGATGACTGGAGAGGTGATTGCTGGGAATGGGACATTATACAGTAACACCAGGGGATGTGTCTGGGTGATGACTGGAGAGGTAACTTCTGGGAATGGGGCACTATACAGTAACATTAGGACACATGTCTGGATGATGACTGGAGAGGTGGCTGCTGGGAATGGGGCATTATACAGTAACACCAGGGGACGTGTCTGGGGGATGACTGGAGAGGTGACTGCTGGGAATGGGACATTATACAGTAACACCAGGGGACGTGTCTGGGTGATGACTGTATCATTGTGTGTGTCAGGTTCCTATAAGGTGTCAGGATGTCACTGTCTATCTCTCCATGCAGGAGGGGGAGTATATAGAGGAACACAGGGGTCTGTACAAGGACGTGATGATGGAGAATCACCGGCCCCTCACATCACTGGGTAAGAGGAGACTGTCATGTATTGTACAGGGGAGAGCAGGTATGGGGGCCTCTATATACACACATCATCTGATAATCACATATATACACTGTACTCAGTCACTGTGTGTCTCCTACAGATGGACCCAGTAACAGAGATACCCCAGAGAGATGTCCGCGTCCTCTGTATTCCCAGGATTGTACAGAGGAGAATCACAGGATCCCACAGAAGGATCAGGTAGGTGGGATTTAGGGTCTTGCCAATATACCAAAGTGACTTTTAACTGCTTCGTCTGTATTAAAACTGTGTATCATACACTGATATTATACTGTTTAATCTCAAGTAATGACATCAGACATTATTAAAGAGTGTTTTTTTTGTGGGTTATTTAGGATGAATTTCTGACTGATAATAATGCAGAATATATAGTGGGAGAAGAAGAGACGTATTTTACTGATAATATGGCAAAACATACAGAAGAAGAAGAAGAGACGTATGTGACTGATATGAAGGAAGAATTTATAGAGGTAGAAGAAAAGACGTATTTTACTGATAATATGGCAAAACATACAGAAGAAGAAGGAGAAGAAGAAGAGACGTATGTGATGGGTGATCAGCAGTGTAAGGAGGAGCAAATACCTACAGCCATCAGCACAGGTGAGTAATAAACACTTATTACAGAACAGTCACATGTTCTCCTTACTCAGTCACTGCAGCAGTTTCTTATTCTACACCCTCCTCTGTCAGTACAGACTAATGATGGAAATGTATCTGCCCAGTGGGGGTGTCAGGAGCCATCAGCCCCTATTTCATTAACGTCCTAGAGGATGCTGGGGACTCCGTAAGGACCATGGGGATAGATGGGCCCCGCAGGAGACATGGGCCCTGGGCAGCAATATAAACCTCTTATTTGGCAAAAGAGAGCATATATACAGCTGGACACTGTATATATGCATGAGCCCCGCCAATTTTACTCTTTTAGCGGGACTGAAGCCCGCCGTCGAGGGGGCGGGGCTACTCCCTCAGCACTCACCAGTGCCATGTTTTTCTCCACAGCACCGCTGAGAGGAAGCACCCCGGACTCTCCCCTGCTTATACCATGGTAGAAGAGAGGGTTTTAAAGAAGAAGGGGGGGCACATAATTCGGCACAGATAATAATAACAGCACTACTGGGTAAACATTAAATTGCTGTGTTTTTCCTGGGTCAAATAGCGCTGGGGTGTGTGCTGGCATACTCTCTCTCTGTCTCTCCAAAGGGCCTTGTGGGGGAACTGTCTTCAGATAAGAGAATTCCCTGAGTGTGTGGTGTGTCGGTACGTGTGCGTCGACATGTCTGAGGTAAAAGGCTCTTCTACAGAGCAGATGGAGCAAATGTGTGTGTGTGGTGTCTCCGTCGACAACACCGACACCTGACTGGATATGTGGAATTAAGTGCTGAAGAAAATTTATTGCACAAAAGATTAGAGAACAGACAGTGGGGTATATTTACTAAGGTCCCGATTTTGGCAGAGATGGTGTTTTTTCTTCCAAGTGTCATCTCGGGAATTTTTTTTTTCAAATAACTTTTTATTGAGTCATCATGAAAGTCACAAAAAGCAAATAAATCATAAGGTTATAATTCACAAACATTAAGATCAAGTAGTATACATCAACAATGTCTACATTAAGGGTATCAAGGTAACCAACTAATGTACACAATTACATGCAGTACAGTCGCACTGCGTATAAGTAACTATTACTTATCCGCCGCACGACCAGCGGAATCGTTTTTTTAGGCTGCGAAACCTTCAGCCGGAGCGTATTCTCAAAACGGGCCTATATGGGTACTACGCTAACCCCCGGGGCTGCGCTCACTACCTCTGACCTTTCTTAAGTCAGGGTCTTCAGTGCTTCGTTACTTACCTTAAACGGATTTCTGACTCTCGCGGACCTTTTGATCTGCTGTACTACTAATTGCTCCTTTTACCTTATACACTGTTAACGTGAGATGGCCTTCTCCCACGCCACCACGTGTTCACTTCACGGGTGTCCTTTGACGAGATCTCGATTTCCGGGGTTCACACAAAAACCTTTATTTGCATACACATGCTCTTTCTCTTCATATATACTTTGATTTTTCTGTACAGAAAATTTCTTTCATTCAGGTAACACAGGCTAATCCCAGAGGAGATGCAACGAGAGAAGGATCTTTTTTAAACTAAACTTTTGGAAACTGAACAAATCTGTGCTATTATCGCGTGGCTTCCGTATCGCCTACTAAAACAATGCTATCGTGTGATTTGTATTTAGTGGGCGTATCTGTACGCACGTTGCGTAATTTACGCCACGTGTGTAGGCCTTTGCGTTGCTACGTTGTCTCGCACTCGGTCAGAGACACGTGTACACAGGCCGGATACTCCCGCAGTAACACAAATAACACGCTTCTATAAACGCAAACGATATTTAACTATAATCGTTTACCAAGCACCACACAGTGTCTCCTGTATAACCTTTATAACTGGGTCAGGCTGCGTGCGTGTTTTACAATTACTCCCTTATGTATTAATCTTACTTTTAACTAAATAGCAACAAATTTTCTCAGCACGTGATCAATGCCAATGGCAAACAGAAAGGTAGATATGTGAAAGTACACAAATGAAAATACAGGTGTGTTGCGTGTGCTATTTGCACCAATACAGAAATTATAACAGGTTTAAAAGACAATAGCTTAACGTTCTTACCTTTCGGATCCGGATCCCACCAGCATCCCTACAAACCAAGCGGAGCAGACGCTTATCTAATCAGCACTACCATATCCCCGACCACCAAATGGTTAACAGGGGGATACTACCTTCCTGCCCTTTGCTGATGGATAAAGTCTGCCTGGTTCCGCTAGGCTGTGGATATGAGGAGGCCCGGACGATGCCCCCAATTGATAATGTCAATTATTACCTTAAAACATAAGCTATATACTAATTACAGACTAAGTACGCTATTGGCGCACTGAGTACCGCAAGGGTACGCACTTAGCGTAGCAGACGCTAGGCCGTGGGCGCGATGCATGAGCGACACATACGCTCACGGACTCATGCTTAGTATCGAGCACGCTATAGGCGTCCCGAGCACCGTAATGCTACGCTATTGGCGTAGCGGATGCTGCGCCGCGAGTAAGACACGAGCGGCGCAGACGCTCACAGAATGTTACACAGAAAATCTTATTAACCACACACAGTAAGGGTATGCTTATACTCTAAACCTTGGCAATGTAATACTACAATGATGTAACGCTTATTAACCTTGATAATATGTAAGCTGTTTGAGCGATTGAGACGCTAAGAAAACCCTTTACAGTAACTAGTGAAAACACAAGACCTGGTTTGGATTTAAAAACTTTGTGGATGATTCTTTAGAGTGAAAAGGGAAAACACTACAAAACTAACATCAAAATCTAAACAGAATAACAAGGAATAATATGAACAATAGCATACAATCGCAAACACGAGCAAACAGAATGAGAATAAATGGCAAACACAAAGGATAACAAAATGGCTACAGAGAACAATACATACGTGGGAATGATTCAAGAGCGCGTCCTGGATCCAGCCCTCATCATTCAATGAGAAAGCCTTTCAGAGAGAGTAAGTGACTGGCTCAGGCAATGGTGGTCCTTATATACACAGCATACAGTAACAATACAATGGTCCCTATAATCTCATTGTTCATTGGACACAGGAATGTGTCTCTGCATTATAACAATAGGTCATAGGTGGGTTCGAGCAGGTGGGCTGTGTCTTTCTCCAACTGCTCAGGTGGGAGGTATCCTCAGGTTTCCCGCTGCATGGATAATGAACAGCAAATACAGTAAATGTCTATTAACTACTTTTGTACATAAGTATACGCAGGAGCGAGCAATCTCTTCCTAACCAACACCAAAATGTTACCATTAAAATACTCTACAGCTGGATACTAGACACCAACCTTTATCTGACCCTTCCTATCTTGCAAAGAGGAATCTCTCTGTCCAAGAACCATTTACACTAAACATACTTGCTGACATTGTTTATGGGAATAATATCTATAAAACACACTATTTGTGTTAAATGTATTACGAACGAGTCGCACGCTAGACGCTTACAAACTCCGCCGTAAATACTCATCTCCATGCGCACGAGACGTTGGAGCGTCCCCTACGCAACCTGGGGGGATGCATACGCACGGGAAAGTGGGTGCCCGAGCAGCGGTCATGTGCATTGGGGTTAGTACAAGGCATGTGAATCATGATATTTTTCGACTTTGACACTCAGCCAGCAGCAAAATCCTTAGGCCAGTATAATCTTAAAAAAGCGGGAAGACGGCGCCATTAAGGGGGCGGAGCTTCTCCTCAGAGCGGACCCAGCAGCGTTCAGCGCCATTTTCCTGCCTGCAGCTGCCTGTGAAGAGTAGTCCGTCCAGAGCAACTCCAGTTATCTATATGGTAGAAGGGGGGGGGAGGCTGTGTATAGACTGTCACCTATTAAGGGGCACAGTCAGTGCTGTTTAAGGGTCTCCCTATACCTGGAAAGCGCTGTGTGTGGGTTGGCTCCAAACTCTGTCTCTTTGCCATTATTGGGAGGGGGGAAACTCTGTCTGCCCTTTAACCTGTGTGTATGTGGGGTTTGCAAGCAACCATGTCTAGAGACTGTCTCATATGCTGCATAGGATATATCTTCTCAGGATGATCCCATTCCATGTAATCAGGATTGCACTGTTGTAGCGCAGATCCCGTTTATGGAACCGGAGTGGTTTGCCTCTATTAAGGGGTTTATTTCTTAGATTTCGGAGAGGGTTGCATAGACTGAGAATGCAACTCAGGTATTGCAGTCTTCTATGGTAGTATGGTCCGGTTCTGTTCCCTCGGGCCCCCCTGCGGTACACTATCAAAAATGGGGATGTGTTGAGGGGAATGGCATCATTTGCTAAGGAGGTGCAGTTGATGATTGAGGCCATGCGGGATGTGTTGAATATTGCAGACACAATTCCTGTGTAGGTTGAGGAGGCTTACTTCACAGACATTAAGAAAGCCTCGCTAACCTTCCCTGCTTCTAAAGAATTAAATTATATATTTGAAAAATCCTGGGAAAACCCGGATAAAAAAAATCCAGATCCCCATACAGGATTCTGCAAGGTTTCTGGTAGAATCCATGAAGGATCTGGGTCCCATGGCTGTGGGGATCTCCTCCATGTCCGTCTCAGCTCGCAGGGGTCTCTGGCTGCGCCAATGGTCTGCGGACGCGGAATCCTGGAAAAGTGTGGAGAACCTACCCAGGTCAGGCTCTTTTTGTGGAGGCGCTGGATGCGTGGATTGCCACAGCTACCGCGGGTAAGTGTCCTTTTCTTCTCTCAGCTGCACCGGCTATGAAGAAACTTTTTTCTCCCAACACGTCACAGTCCTTTCGGCCCGCTAGGACTAGAAAGAATAAGCCCTCTCACACCCTCTTTAGAGGTGGTCGTGCCAAATCCAAAAAACCTGCAACTGCAGGTTCCCAGGACCAGAAGTCTGCTTCTGGTGCCTCAAAGCCCTCAGCATAACGGTGGACCGCACAGCCTGGAGGTAGGTCAGGTGGGAGCGAGACTCCGGCATTTCAGCCACGTCTGGGTGTCGTCTGGCCTGGATCCCTGGGTACAGGATATTGTGTCCCAGGGGTACAGACTGGAGTTTCAAACTCTTTCACCTCACCGATTCTTCAATCAGGCTTGCCAGCTTTGCCGGCAGACAGAGCTTTTCTACTGGACGCTGTCCGAAAATTGGAACTGTTGGAGGTCATTGTTCCAGTTCCACCTCATCAGTTAAACAAGGGTTACTAAGCAAAACTTTTTAAGGTACAGAAGACGAATGGAGGAGGTAACCGGTTCGTTCAGGCCAATACTGAGCTCGTTAAACCCTTATCTCAAGGAGTTCAAATTCAAAATGGAGTCTCTGAGAGCGGTGATTTCCATACTGGCGGAGGGGATGTTCCTGGTGTCCCTGGACATCAAGAATGCATACCTCCACATTCCGATGTGGTTGCCGCATCAGGCTTACCTCAGGTTTGCACTGTTAGACGATCACTATTAATTTAAAGCACTGCCATTCGGTCTCTCCACGGCACCAAGGGTCTTCACCAAGGTGATGGTGGAGATAATGGTTCTCCTCCGCAAGCAGGGGGTGAACATAATTCCATATCTGGACGACCTGCTGATCAAGGCATCGTCCAGGGAGAAGTTGTTAAGGTCCATTGCTCTCACAACGCATCTGCTCAGGGAGCACGGTTGGATCCTGAACCTTCCAAAGTCTCATCTGGAGCCGACAAGGAGGCTGTCTTTTTCTGGGGATGATCCTCGACACGGACGTGCAGAGGGTGTTCCTACCAGTGGAGAAAGCGTTGGTGATACAAACAATGGTCTGTGATGTCTTGAAGCCTGCCCGGGTATCGGTTCATCAGTGCATCCACCTGCTGGGGAAGATGGTTGCCTCCTACGAGGCTCTGCAGTACGGAAGGTTTCATGCTCAGTCCTTTCAACTGGATCTCCTGGACCAGTTGTCGGGATCCCACCTACACATGCACCAGAGGATACGTCTGTCACCAAAAGCAAGGATTTCACTCCTCTGGTGGCTGCAACTGCCTCACCTTCTGGAGGTTCGGGGTTCAGGACTGGATCCTTCTAACCATGGATGCAAGTCTCAGAGGTTGGGGAGCAGTCACTCAAGGGAAAACCTTCCAAGGAAGGTGGTCAAGTCAGGAATCCTTTCTTCCAATAAACTTCCTGGAGCTGAGAGCCATGTACAACGGCCTTCTTCAAGCAGCACACCTTCTGCAGGATCGGGCTGTTCATGCGCAGTCAGACAACGTGACCACAGTGGCCTACAAAAACTGACAAGGCAGAACGAAGAGCAGGGCTGCAATGTCAGAGGTGACAAGAATCCTCCTCTGGGCAGAAAGGCACACAGTGGCGCTGTCAGCAATCTTAATTCCAGGAGTGGACAACTGGGAAGCGGACTTCCTCAGCAGACACAATCTCCATCCAGGAGAGTGGGGCCTCCTCCCGGAGGTGTTCGAGGAGGTAACCGGTTGGTGGGGGGTTCCTCACATAGACATGATGGCCTCCTGCCTCAACAAGAAGCTGCAGAGGTACTTTTCCAGGTCGAGGGACCCACAAGCAGTGGCGGTGGACGCACTGGTAACACCGTGGGTGTTCCCGTCAGTGTATGTGTTCCCTCCACTTCCTCTCATTCCAAGAGTTCTGCAGATTGTAAAAAGAACAAAGGTTCTGGCACAATCCTCATTGCTCCGGACTGGCCAAGGAGGGCTTGGTACGCGGATCTGCTGGACTTACTGCTGGAAGATCCAAAGACTCTGCCTCTTCGGGAGGATCTCCTACTACAGGGGCTGTTCGCTTATCAATACTTACCACGGCTACGTTTGACAGCATGGCAGTTGAGTGCCAGATCTTAGCTCGGAAGGGTATTCCGAGCGCAGTTATTCCTACCATGATACAGGCTAGGAAGGGAGTGACGTCTAAACATTACCATCGAATTTGGAAAAAGTATGTGTCTTTGTGTGAATCCAAGTGTCACGATCCGGGTATCTGGACGCCATTACCTGCCGTTCAGGTATCTTCTGAGACTGGTCCAGCGTTCCAAGTCCGGATCTCATCTGTGTCCACACTCTGTGCATCCCTCCTGTTGTTCTGAGACACTACTACAGCGACGCCATGTTTGAATCCAACATGGCGTCTCCCGTCCTCTGCGGCCTCCGCCGCCGTTCCTGTAATATTGTTGCAGGTTCTCAGAGTGGTTTATTATGCCTTCCGCGGTCTCCACGTGTCTCAGCATATAATTGCCATCTGGCGTCTCCTGTCCTCCGCGGCTGGCGCCGCCATTATCACTATGTTTACACATTACATTTCAAACCAGTTTTCCCTCCAGGTTCCAGCATGGGCGCAGCCATGTTGGATTTGATCACATGCTCCAATTCCTCCAATCCACCATCTCTGAATCTGCATAATTGCCTAGCCAATGCCTGCATAGCAGCAGGTATAAGTATCCTGTGTCTAGGCCAGATAGATGTCCGTGCTTTGAATGTCATACCTTGTTCCAGTCTCTCTTCCCTGTGGCTTGTTTCTCCAGGTTCCATTTCCTGTCTCCAGCATTCACAAAGAGACCCGCACCTGCTTTCCATCCTGCGGTGCAGCCTGACTTTACAGTCCTCTGTGGCTGTCCAGTTTCCAGCTATCTACTATCTGCTTCCAGCAGCCAGCTTTCAAACAGATTCCAGCTTCTACAAAACACCGGTGCTGATCCAGCGGATCATATCTACCAGCAGTATCCACTACCACCGGTAATCATCTGTCAGCTATTCTGTTGCTACGCTCACTAGCATCTCACATCATCCACTCTGTAGTTCATCACCTGGCTGGTTCCATCCAGCACCCACTCCGTGACTTTAGTACCTGGCTGATTCTATTCAGCATCCACTCCGTGTTTTACCACCTGGCTGGTTCCATCCAGTTGATACAGCAGCTTACTCAAATTACCAGATTAACCTGTTACAACTACTGGCATGTTCCTCGGCTATCTCCACTACTACAACCAGGCCTGGTAAGGATTTCTATCAAAGGACTTTTAACATCTGTTCTAACCTACCAGTGCTCTGCAATACCTTCTACGGCTACGTGTTCCAGGAACTGTTATTTGCCACTATCAACTGCTAACCTTGAATGCTGCTTGTTGTATCACGGAGTCTGTTAATACACTTTTATTTTGAATTTTAACTTGGTTGTGTTAGGAATGTTTGTGTTTGTTTTTTGCCTTGCATTACCTCATTCCTGCCTCTAGGGGTCTCACCTGTTGCCTCAGGTCTGAATGGCAGTTGCACACTGCCTCTGCAGGGTAATTACATGATTGTGTGCACCTGCAGCCCAACACCTGGGGCTGCTATTTAACTCCAGCTCACAGGCACCTAGTTGCAGATCATTGTGGTTCCGTATGGAGTGAGACTGGGCTCTCTCCAGTAACCCTGTTCAGATTCTGCCTTATTTGCTTCTTGGAGACTTCCCTGCAGTTTGCTAAAACGCATGTGCCTTGCTTCTGGACTTCTTACCCTGCCGGTTCAGCATCTACATTTCTGGACTATTATTTGCAGTTTGTTTCCATTCCTTCCTGATCACTTCATTTTTGGTATGTTATTTTTCCCCTGCTTGATTTAAACCCGGATTTCTTCATGTTTATTTTGCATTTATGTTTAACCTGAAATATTCCATTTATCGTGTTTTGTTCCATATAATCAAGCATCCAGTTTATATTTATTTTTACCACCACTTTTTCCATAATAAACTTTACTTAATTTTCACCTGGCTTCAGCTGACATCTTTCCAAGCACGCACACACAGAGAACTCTAGAAATCGTTACAGGTTGTCATGGTCACACCTTCGGGTAATTATTCTGCACTTACATGTCCAGGGGTCTGATTAAACCTCCCAGGTTTAATTTTATCTCAGCTCCTACGACTGAGGCTTCCTCCCGTCAGCCTAAACCCTCAGTTGTGACACCAAGAAGTTTCCTGTGGTGGAGTTTCAACTTGGACGGTTTCTCCTATTCCGGGAAGCAGGTGTGGATATGGGCCTGAGATTGGGATCCCTCAAGGTCCAGATTTCGGCTTTATCCATTTTCTTCCAGAAACAATTGGCTGTCCCCCTGAGGTTCAGACCTTTCTGAAAGGGGTTCTGCACATCCAGCCTCCCTTTGTGGCACCAACGGCAACCTGGGATCTTGATGTGGTGTTGCATTTCCTGCAATCAGATTTGTTAGAGCCTCCTCAGGAGGCTGAAGTCAAGTTTCTCACGTGGAAGGCTGTCACTTTGTTGGCCTTAGCTTCTGCGCGACGTTTGTCGGAATTGGGGGCTTTGTCCTGTAAAAGTCCCTATCTGGTCTTCCATGAAGATAGGGCGGAACTCAGGACTCGTCAACAGTTCCTTCCTAAGGTTGTGTAATTTCAACCAACCTATTGTGGTGCCAGTGGCTACTGACTCCTCAGTTGCTTCAAAGTCCTTGGATGTTGTGAGGGCTTTGAAAATTTTTGTGAAGATGACTGCTCGTCACAGAAAATCGGACTGTCTGTTTGTCCTGTATGATCCCAAGGAAATTGGGTGTCCTACTTCTAAGCAGACAATTTCGTGCTGGATCAGGTTCACCATCCAGCATGAATATTCTACTGCAGGATTGCCGTGTCCAAAATCTGTTAAGGCGCACTCTACTTGTAAATTGGGTTCTTCCCGGGCGGCTGCCCCGGTGTCTCAGCTTTGCAGCTTTGCCGAGCGGCTTCTTGGTCTGAGTCGAACACGTTTGCTAAGCTTTGCAAGTTCGATACTTTGGCCTCTGATGACCTCAGGTTTGGTCAAGCAGTTCTGCAGGAGCCTGCGCGCTCTCCCGCCCGTTCTGGGTGCTTTGGTACATCCCCATGGTATTAATATGGACCCCAGCATCCTCTAGGGCGTAAGAGAAAATAGGATTTTAAATACCTACCGGTAAATCCTTTTCTCGTAGTCCGTAGAGGATGCTGAGCGCCTTATCCTGCAGTGATTATTTAGTTCAGTACTGCCTGGTTCCTAGGTAAGTTCTGCATTCTTTACTGTTTCAGTACGGTTTCAGTTGTTGCTGAGTTGTTCCGGCATGTTGGCCAGATTTGCCTTGTTGTGTGAGCTGGTATGAATCTCGCCACTATCTGTGTATTTCCTTCTCTCGAAGTATGTTGTCTCCTCGGGCACAGTTTCTATACTGAGCCTGGTAGGAGGGGCATAGAGGGAGGAGCCAGCCCACACTGTTAAACTGTTAAAGTGCCAATGGCTCCTGGTTGACCCGTCTATACCCCATGGTACTAATATTGACCCCAGCATCCTCTATGGACTACAAGAAAAGGATTTACCGGTAGGTAATTAAAATCCTATTTATACTCCTGCTCTCCCCCTCACATCATGTCACTGTGTGTTACCAGCCCAGAGATCTGACCAGTCTCCTCCCCACACTCTCTGGTGTATCTTATACATCAGGAGCCATCAACCCCTATTATACTCCTGTTCTCCCCCTCACATCATGTCACTGTGTGTTACTAGTCCAGAGACCTGACCAGTCTCCTCCCCACACTCTCTGGTGTATCTCATACATCAGGATCCATCAGCCCCTATTATACTCCTGCTCTCCACCTCACATCATGTCACTGTGTGTTACCAGCCCAGAGATCTGACCAGTCTCTTCCCCACACTCTCTGGTGTATCTCATACATCAGGAGCCATCATCCTCTATTATACTCCTGCTCTCCCCCTCACATCATGTCAATGTGTGTTACCAGCCCAGAGATCTTACTAGTCTCCATGGGACGCTATCATAGTAATTTTATCACATGAACAATGATGGGAGTCCTCATGTGACATTACCCATAATCCTGTCTGTGCTCTACCACATTATTCTTTATCTTCCTTGTGTATTGATATCTTAATATATAGTACTTTAATATATTTGAAATGACACTGCAATACCAAAGCAAAGTATCAGGTGATTCCCTTCTCCCTAAGATCTACACCGAAGCATCCACCTGAGTTAGTAGCTGGACTCCGGCTGGCCAGAAGGACATATTGATGCTGATTGTGGCTCTCAGCTGCTGGCTATGGTCCTGATTCGGAGTTCTGCGCTGTTGCGTGGCTTCATACCAATTTCTGATTATCAGTAATCTGTGGTTGTGCAAAGTCCGCCATGTTTAGAATGGGCCTTGCGCTGTTGTTCGGAGTCCCCCTCTGCCGCTCCCTGATTGACAGGCTGAGGTGTTGAGGGCGTGTGGAGAAGGCGGACTGAAGACTGTGTTACTAGAAGGTACGTCGCCCTCGTTTTCTAGGAGGGGAGAGCCAAGGGACTTTATGTCACCACGCAGACTACTTGGCCTTGCAGCCCCGCTTCCATTGGCCAATTGCACAAGCTGGCCATCTGTGGGGTTACGATGGTCACGATGTTGGATCGCAGTGCTGGGATCACAGCTACATGCAGGATATGTCTCTTCTACAGAGATGCCTTGTGTACTCCCATTCCATGCCATTATCAGTCAGATGTGTTCCACCTAGCATGGTGTAGGTGTGAGTGCCATTTCCGGTGGTGGTGGGCGCTTTAGTCAGCGTAGAGCTGGGGGCAGAGCGTTCATAAGACATGTCTGACTCAGAATACTGTCTGATGTCCACATGAGATTTCCATTTGTGGTAGGCAGTTGGAATTGCGGCCACATTCCAAGCGACTTTGACTGAGGCCCTCTGTGTCCACCTGTAGATCTTCATTGGACTAGGATGTTTTGCTAATTTTTCTCATGTCTATTTAGCTCTGAAGGACCCAATGTGTATGGGGGTGAGGGACAGTATCTGAATGGCCATTATGGTTGGCATCTGATTATTGAAGCTTCCTGTCCTATGATGCCAGCTGGGCCGTGTGTATGTTCAGAAACTGTTACTCACCAATGTCTGCTTTTGGGTCCATGCAATATGCTTGGTGACGTGATTGTGTTACATTTTAAGCTAATGTTTTACTTATTCAACAGTTGTATTTATATATAATAAAAAAATTTAAGAATTTTCTCCTGCAGGGTTCACAGGTTATCCACAGGATAACATTGGGATATGATGAAGCGACAGTGGATTTGCACCAAATGGTCAAAGCTTTTCTGCCTCTCAGCATGCAACGGGCCCGTCCATATATCCCTGCTTCCTGGCTCAGGGAAATCAGTTTTTTGTTTGGTGTGGCAGGAGCCGGACCATGGTCAATGGGCTGCTGGTTTTTAGCAGCCATAAGCTTTCTTATTTTATTTCTATAGTCTTACTATTTTTTTTTTTGAGTGCTCTTTTTAAAAAGCGTCTTATACGTGCCTTAGAAAGAGTCGCTCCTACAACTCCCCACCTAGTCGCGACAATGCTTACCCGTGAGTAGTTTTGTTTCGGCAGGCCTTTGTTGGATATACTAGCAAATCCAGCAGACGTTACCAGACTGAGGCCGGAGTACGGGTAGAAGGTAAGGCATCGGTTCTGCTTAGAGGGGGAACACGGACACAGCCGCACTGTTTTTGGAGTATACTACCAAACAGTCGCTAACATTTGGGGTGCTCCAGCGCTAGGCCTTAGGAATCATAGGCTCCAGAGGTAATTTAAGTCCGCAATCCCTAGGGTTGATGTCAGCAGTGAGGAGTCATGACCAGTTTCCTCCAAGTCTCCTGCCATGAACTGTTTTCCCGCTTCCGCCTGAGACGCTGTGTACTAAGGGAACCCAGTTGCAGCATATGCGGCTGTGTGATTGGTGCGTCAGTGATCACTTGGGTGTCTGTGTTCACTATAGATTTATGGAGCGGCTATGTACACTATTAGCATCTGGATCCACTCAGCGTTCGCCAACGTATTGATCGGTGCTGGAAGCGGGGTGAGTCTCCCTGTATCCCACTGTACTGAGCACTGGTAATACAGCACTACATCTCTATCTACCTTTTGATTACGAATAGTTGGATAAGTGCTATTGCATATGAGTCCGATCATTATTACTGTTGTTTTCTTTCGCTATGCGTCTGAATACAGTTAAATCTTATATAAAGTAATGCAGTAATATGTTTCTCCTACATACTTAAAATGTATTTGTAATTGATTATGTGCTCATAATTGCTTATTATACTAATGTATAACCTATGACTGATTGCTAGTGTGATTGCTGACTTTACTATAATTCTGTCAGTTTTTTCTGTCTATTCCGATCCTCAATGCTGGTGCAAAGCAGGGTAGGGTCGGATTGTATGTCACTTTAACAAAATTTAAAGTGATTTCAGTCACAAATTGTGTAGTACACTGTGCAAGTGTCTGATTATTTATCATGTCTAAGAGCGGCAAGGGAGAGGAAAATACACTCACAGCAGCACCAACACTCGTATCATGTTTGTCTTGCAAAGTTGGGTTAACCTTTCAGGATATGGTTCAAGATGGTTTGTGTGCAAACTGTTTTAGCTTTGACCAAGGTCTCTTGAAATATACAAGGCAGACACAGGTGCAAGTTGATCCCCCTTGGGCTATGTTTGCACAGACTTTGTTTGCAGCAATAGAGTTTGTAGCTAACGAGTAGGGTGGTTTAGAGGAAGCATAATGTCTTAACTGTAAGTACATGTAAAGTTGTGAGGTCGAAAGGTGAAACTTCTCTTGTAACTGTTGGAAAGAGAGTATTTGGCCTCCAGAGTCGAAGCCGTCGCAGATAGCTTTAATTCCTATACAAGCCCAGTCATAAAATCATCTGTTATGTAGGGTGAGCTGGTATAGTCTCTACCCACTCTTCTATTAAACGTTATCCAAGCCAAATATGTATCTTTAAAAAAGGGATGATTTAGTATATGAGGAGGAATACATTTTCTATGGAGATGTAACAAGGCAGTAGGGGCGTAGGGTGAGAATAAAGTATCATCAAGAGTGGAATTTGTGAAGTGAGTGTGGTTTAGTAGCCAGTCTGTGGCATATTGGAAGAACCCAGCACAGGAAAAAGCTTGAATATCTGGTAGGGCCATTCCACCGAGGGTTTTCGGTTAGACTAAGCGTAAACGAGAAATTTTAGTTTTTTTTTGGATTGCCATATGAATTTTATGAACGCTCTAGAACATATGGTAGTATCAGCTTTGGACATGGCAATCAGGAGCATCTGTATGCAATATGAGAGATTATGAGATATTACACTCTTAACAAGCGCAATTCTGCCTAGTAGTGAGAGAGGTAAGTGCATCCATTTCTGTAGTTGAAACAAAATAGATCGCATAATCGGGGAGAAATTTAGGCCATACAATTTTTTTTATCTTAGTAGGAATATGGATTTGAAAATATTTTAAGGAAGTGCGGGATGCATGAAATTGCGATAACGCAGACGATGAGAACTGACCCTTTGTGCGGGGGTACCCCAGCAGTGGATGAGGCAGATATCTGATAAACTTACCCTTTGTGTGGGGGTATTGGAGTTAAAGATATAACTCAGTGGCCTGTGAGAGTAGTAGGGGGATTGGCAGCTTCATGTGGTTACAGTTATCACGATTCCCAGCCGACATATGCAAGATGAAATATAATATAGGGAAAGATAAATGCCGTTGGCTGGCTATGAGAGTTGCAGAGAGTAGGAGGTAAGTATGGTGGTATAGCCCAACTCTCCAGGGTGCCTGTGCTGTCTCCAACCTCCACGGGGCGCAGGAGACATAGGGTATCTGAGGGAACTGAGCCAGGAATAGCTACTGGGCCCTCTGCCCAAGCTGCAGTCCAAAAGGCTGCTCAGGTCTTTGTAACAGTGCTATGGAGCGTATGTATGAAAGCAGCTGTAGAACTGTGGAGGCAGGGGGCCACTCACCAGCTGGAAGCTATATGGAGAGAGCAGGGCACCAGTCCTCAGGCTCCGGGGGCAGCCATGCAGGAGGAAGCAAGATCCCAGGATGGCCATCTGCTGGGGGACACACCACTGCCGCAGTGTCTCCAGCAAGCCGCAGGTCCCCGCCGGGCTCTCTTCAGATAATCCGTCGATGGCCTCACTGGCAGGGATGCTCAGCGGGTGCCGTGGGTTCACTCGGTCCCTATTCTATGGCGAGCGGGAGCAATCCGTCAGCCGCGGCATCCCTGGATGGCTACAGTCGCCGTTCCCGGATATCAAAGTCCCGGCTTTGAGAGGACAGGAGGGCTGCAACCTGCAGGAGTGAAGGAGTCGCTCCCCAGCTCCTCTGCACCACTCTGCCTGGATCCGGAGGAGGCCAGGGGGAAGACAGGGGCTGTTAAAAGGTAATTGAGGTTAGAAAAAAGGGGTATATTAGAGGGGAATTATGGGAGCTCGTAGGAAGCATGTCCTCCCTCAATCATCAGGCCATGCCCCCCCAGAGGACTGGTTTCTAAATCAGAAGATAAGCCATCAGCCTGATGGGGCGGGCCTCCACCTGCTGGATCCCAGGGTGGGAGGTCAATTTCTTCAATTTGCACAGATCTGGCATCAGTCTACAAGAGACGCCTGGGTGCAAGAAGTGATATCTCTTGGTTATGCATTTGCTTTCAGGAAGCTCCCTCAAAGGTATTTTTTGTACCAGCCTGTCTCTGGTAGAGATGAAGGCCAGGGCTTTGCAAGAGGCAGTTCAGAAATTGCTTCAGTTAGGAGTAATCATTCCAGTTCCTTCTGCACAACAAGGACAGGGTTTTTACTCCAACCTGTTTCTAGTCCAGAAGATAAATGGGTTGTCCCGGCACATACTCAACCTGAAAGTGCTGAACAAGTACATTTGGGTGCCTCGTTTTCATATGGAGACTTTACGTTCCATCAATTTGGCCATGGAGCCAGGGTATTTTTTGGAATCCCTGGATATCCATTATACTTACCTACATGTTCCTATAGCCCAGTCCCATCAGCGCTATCTCAGGTTCACTATCCTCCAACAGCATTTTCAGTTCCAGGTCCTGCATTCCGGATTGGCCACAGCCCCCATAGTATTTTCCAAAACTATGGTGGTAATGGCAGCTTATCTCTGCCAGCAGGGGATAAGAATTTTTCCATACCTCAACGATATTTTACTCCTGGCACAGTCTCAGGACTTGCTTCTGCGTCATCTGCAACAGACCATAACATGTCTTCAGAAGCACGGGTGGCTCATAAATTGGGCGAAATCGTCTCTGGTTCCGTCAAAGTGGAGGACTTACTTGGGAGCTGTATTGGATTTGAGCCTCTGAACAAAATATCCAAAGTTCAGTCAATTATTCAAGAGCTGCTACATCAGAGGTTCTCAAACTCGGTCCTCGGGGGCCCACACAGTGCATGTTTTGCAGGTCTCCTCACAGAATAGCAAGTGAAATAATTAGCTCCACCTGTGGACCTTTTAAAATGTGTCAGTGAGTAATTAATACACCTGTGCACCTGCTGGGTTACCTGCAAAACATGCTGTCCTGCTGCTGCTGGCGCTGAGCTGACTGGATCAAACCAGATCTAGCAGGCGCACAGGATCCTCACATCGCGTTCCCAGTTGTGAATTGTGCGGGTGCGTGGCTGATGTCATGATGTCACCCACACAATGCATCAATGGGAACGCTCCAGACTCAGAGAGGCGGCAAGTCACACTTGGATCGCGATCTACCGGTGAGAGCTCCGCAAGCTACCGGTAGATTGCGTTCAACGTTTTGGACGCCTCTGTGGTAGAGTATGCTCAGTTCCATTCGAGGCCTGTGCAACATCTAATCCTTACCAAATGGAATGGTTTTCATCAGACAATAAAAACGCAGACTATGGTCCTTACTCTGGAAGTAAGGAGGTTGTTAGCCTGGTAGCCTAGTGACTGCAGACATCCCATCTGGACAAAGGGAGACCCTTTTGGATCTCAGATTGGGAAATTCTGACAATGGATGACAGCCTACAGGGCTGGGGAGCAGTGTCAAGAAGGTCTTGTTTCCAGGGGCAGTGGACAAGGAAAAAAGTTGCCTGCCAATAAATATATTGGAACTTCGGGCCATATACATGGTGCTGATTCAGGCAAAGGACATCCTTCAGGGGAAACCAGTTCAGATCCGCTCGGACAATTCAACGGCATCATCGAGGAACTCGCACCCAAAAACAATGAAGGAGGTAAGTCGCACATTAAAGTAGGCAGAACTTCATCATCCAGCCTTGTCCGTATTGTTTGTCCCGGGAGTCCTAAATTGGGAAGCGTATTTTCTCAGTCGACACGCCATTCAGGCAAGCGAATGGGCGCTACACCCGGAGGTCTTCCAGACCCTGGTTGACAGGTGGAGGTTGCCGGAGATGGATCTCGTGGCGTCCCGTCAGAACAACAAAGTTCTCACATACGGGTCAAGAACAAAGGATCCCAGAGCGATCTTTGTGGATACCCTGTCAGTGAGATGGGACTTTCATCTGGCTTATGTGTTTCCTCCAATCACCCTAATGCCCAGGGTGGTGAGAAAGATAAAGCAAGGAAAGGGTGCCGTGATACTAGTAGTTCCGGCTTGGCCCAGAAGGCATTGGTACACAGATCTGCAGAGAATGTCGATGGATGCCCCACTTTTGCTCCCTCAACATCCAGATCTACTGATGCAGGGTCCTTGTTATCACAGACACCTGGAGCGACTGTCTATGACAATGTGGCTCTTGAGACCTCTATCCTGAAGTCAAGCGGATTCTCACAACAGGTAATTCAAACAATGCTCAGAGCAAGGGAACCTTCCTCAGCTCGCATTTATCACAGAATATGGTAAGCCTATATTCAGTGGTGCAGTGAACGGAGATTTGACCCTAGGTCTTTCAGAGTTTTCAGGGTCATAGCATTCCTTCAGGCAGAAATGGATAAAGGTTTAAGGGTGGCTTCCTTGAGAGTGCAAGTATCAGCATTGACTGTATAGTTCCAAAAGAAAATTGCCCACCTACAGTATGTGCACACTTTTTCCCAGGTAATGCTGTACATTCAACCTCCTTTTGTCCTCCTACAGTGCCTTGGGACTTAAGTGTAGTCCTAAAGGCCCTTCAAGTTGCCCGATTTGAACCACTTAAAAAAGTGGATCTTAAATGGTTGACAGCTAAAGTTCTCTTTCTACTGGCCCTGGCTTCAGCTAGAAGAGTTTTAGATTTAGGGGCATTGTTATGTGGTCCTCCATTTCTGATTATTTTTTTTATCCATATAGAGCAGTTCTCAGAACTAAATCTGGGCATCTTACTAAGGTGGTGTCTAAATTCCACCTTTACAAAGAAATTGTAGTCCCGGCTTTCCAGGGGCCCGAGCCTTTCTGCATCGTTGGATGTACTCCGTGCCTTAAGGATCTACATAGATTGTATCAGTGCTATCAGAAAGACAGATTCTTTCTTTGTTCTTTACGGATTTCACAAGAGATGATAGCCTGCTGATAAGCAGACACTGGCGAGGTGGCTTCGGAAGACTATTTCAGAAGCATACTGATCAAGCTGATCTCCATGTGTCGGCTAATGTCTCTGCTCACTGTACTCATTAAGGTAGGTCCATCATGGGCATCCAACGTGGTGCTTCAGCAGAACAGATATGTAAGGCAGGCACATGGTCTTCCATTAACACATTCATTAGACATTATGCCGTTGATACCGTTGCCTCTTAGGACGTTGAATTCGGGCGAAGGATTCTCCTGTCCAATCAGGAGCGTCCCTACCACTGAATTGCTTTGGCACATCCCAATGTTATTCTGAGGACCCTGCCGGAGAAATATGCGTTATGGTAAGAACTTACTGTTGATAACGATATTTCTCCTAAGTCCACAGGTTCCACAGGGATCCCACCCTGAAGCACCTGATTTGAGATCCTTTTACTCACTAACCTCTTCCTTTTTGTACGGAAAGGTGTCCATGTGTGTGTGTTCTTCTCGCCTGATTAGGGCTCTCTATGATCCTCCTGCCTTGAGCTTTGAAAAACAACTGATTTGCCTGAGCCAGGAGGCGGGGTTATATGGATGGGCCCGTTGCATGCTGGGAGGCCGAAATACTTTCATCGTTATGTTGCAAATCCGCTGTCGCTTCTTCTTATCCCAATGTTATCCTGTGGATCCTGTGGACTTAGGAGAAATACCGTAATCAACTGTAAGTTCTTACCATAATGTATATATTTCCATATCTCTCCAGCAGATGGACAGAGGGGCAGGAATACCTCGGAGGGACATCTAACTTTGTTTCCAGATTTTAAATTAGAAGAGAAGAACATCACACGAGATTCTGCAGGAGAAAATCTTATTACCCCAATTATACATCCAGTACCTCACAGTGCAGATATATCATCTGATCCCTCTAACCATGAGGAGTGTCCCATTAATTCAGATGTTGGTACACATAGTGCAGCTCCTACAGATGCTACAGTCTGTCCCTCTTCTGAATTTGTTAAATCCTGTAATAATCAGTCAGTTTTTGTTAGACAGGAGAATCACACAAGTAAGAAACAATTTTCATGCTCTGAGTGTGGGAAATGTTTCAAATATAGAGCAAATTTTGTTGAACATCAGAGAAGTCACGCAAGTGAGAAGCCATTTCCATGCTCAGAATGTGGGAAATGTTTTACAAAGAAATCATCTCTTATTATGCATCACAGACTTCACACAGGTGAGAAGCCATTTCCATGCTCTGAGTGTGGGAAATATTTCAAATATAGAGCAAATTTTGTTGAACATCAGAGAAGTCACACAGGTGAGAAGCCATTTCCATGCTCAGAATGTGGGAAATGTTTTACAAAGAAATCATCTCTTATTATGCATCACAGACTTCACACAGGTGAGAAGCCATTTCTATGCTCTGAGTGTGGGAAATGTTTCACACAGAAATCAGCCCTTGTTGTACATCAGAAAAGTCACACAGGTGAGAAGCTGTTTCCATGTTCTGAGTGTGGGAAATGTCTTGCACACAAATCAACTCTTCTTGCACATCTGAGAATTCATACAGGTGAGAAGCCATTTTCATGCCCTACATGCGGGAAATGTTTTACAAAGAAATGCAAAATTGTTGAGCATCAGAAATGTCACACAGGTGAGAAGCCATTTCAATGCTCTGAGTGTGGGAAATGTTATATGCGAAAATCCGCTCTTGTTGTACATCAGAAAAGTCACAGGTGAGAAGCCATTTTCATGTTCCAAGTGTGGGAAATGTTTTACACGTAAGTCAAGTCTTGTTACACATCTGAAAAATCACACAGATAAGAAACCATTTCCATGCTCTGAGTGTGGGAAATGTTATATGCGAAAATCAGCTCTTGTTGTACATCAGAAAAGTCACACAAGATGAAAACCATATCGGTGATCTGACTGACATGAAAGAGTTTTGCAGCAATCTACCTATTGTAAAAATCATTGATAGTAATATGTACAGTTCCGTTAAAGAGTGAATTCTCAAATGTATATTAACATTACGTAACAGTTTTGGAGGGCAATTCAAAACTTGAGTCTTTGCCATCCACAAAGTGGAATGTTCGTCATCGACATAAGACTGGAACACAACGCACATGTATGGATCTTATTGCAGTCTCTTAGATGTTGGTGTCTGCTATATATTTTCACCACATTTTGGCCAAAGCCAAGGAATTGATTTGTGTTAACTGTGATATTATTTCCATCCAAAAGTTGCGACAGGTATACAGCCAGCTCCAATTGAGGAGCCTGTCGTTTTCTCCGGCTGAATGATGTGATAACAAACTCTTTCATCCCTGTGGGAGGCTGGACACAATAGGTATTGTGCGTGGTGTTAGGAGCCTGGACATTTTAAAACTGAAGCCAACTCAAGCTCCTCCTCATACACACAACGTTTCCTACCAACATCAGTTTTTCTTAGTGCTGGTGTTCCAGGATGCGCTCCATCTAGTTTTGAGTTTGGCAGATTTTATGTTTTTTTGTTTTCTCTTTGGCTGATAGAGAGGTAGGTGGGTGAGTTCTTTCTTCTTCTCTACTACCTCCAGGGGCAGGGGGCCTTTATCTTGTCTCAAACATACCTTTCATGCCCAGAAAATAGGAAGAGAGTGTGTTGGATCTGATACAACACCACCCCCGTCCAGTGTGCCGTAGTTGAGGCATGCCAGATTGGTCGGACAGCCAACCAGGCCCCGGATCAACACACAGACATTAGGCATACTGAGAAGAAGGACCATCGGGAAAAGCCCTTGGTGGAAGCTCATAGGTTATGCTTCAGGGTCAAATAGTTTGATTTCACTTCAGAAGCTTGGGTAAGAGACTTATGCATGGGTTTATTTTTTTAGATCTTATTCTAGATCTACCAGTGTTTGGCTTTACAAGAGGTTATTCAAAAGTCCAGATACCTGCCAGCAGAGAGGTGGGAGGTTTTATTCAAACTTTTTCCTCGTTCAGTAGCCAGACGAGTAATTTTGGTAACTGCACTCGAGAGTCTTTACTAAGGTTTGAGAACAGTAGTTTCTCCAGAGATTCTGTTAGATCATGTCATAGTAACAGAACAAGAATTCATTTCCCATGGTTGGGTAATATATTGTTTAAAATCAAATATAGTTTTATCTCAAAATAAGCTTTTCTTGGGCAGTGTGACTGATACCAGATTCAGGAGGGGTTTTCTTTCTGGGAAACAAGATTCCATTCTTACAAAAATGGCTCTTGAAAAAGAAGGCATGAAAGCATTGGGCGAAATGGTCTCCACCTATGAGGCAAATCCGTTCACCTAATTTCACTCTTACAAGTTCCAGATAAAGATTTTATGGAAATGCTACAGGTCCCTATCCTCATCTGTAATCTCATCTCACCATTGAGTTCACTGTTGTAGACAGGTTATTCTTTTATGATGTCAGAACAATAGACCTTAATCTATGAAGTTGAGGGACAGCACAGGTTTCAGGGCAAGTGGATGCTGGAGGAGCCTTCATTCCACATCAGTGTTCTGAAACTTTGAGCTGCTTTCAGTGCCCAAAGATCTCTTTACATAGACCTTTTCTTAGCTGAAGTCTGCATACAGGGTCAGGCAGTCTAAGTCTATTTAGACCAAGGGTGGCCAACCAGTTAGAGCCAAAGAGACAAAAAATCCAGTTAGGTACATCAAAGAGCCGTCATCAAGCCAAAGGTACACACGCAAAAAAGGGGTGTGGCCTTGTGCCTGCTAGACCATGCCCCGGTATAAAATACATTGAAAAGGCCACTTCCACATAAAATTATTGAAAAAGCCAGATTCACATAATATATTTCAGCTCCCCTATGTGTCACTCCAGCCAGCACCCTGCTGCATCACTCCAGCCAGCTCCCACATATGTCACTCCTGCCAGTTCCTCGTGAGTCACTCCTACCATCACCCTGCTGCATCACTCCAGCCATCCCTCCCATGTGTCACTCCTCGTAGCACCCTTCTGTGTTACTTCAGCCAGCTCTCCCATGTGTCACTACTTCCAGCACCCTACTGTGTCACTCCAGCCAGTTACTACGTGTGTCACTTTTGCCACCACTCTCCTATGTCACCCCTGCCAGCTCCTTCGTGTCACTCCAGCCAGCTCCCCCTTGTATCACACCAGCCCCTACAACTCGTGACATTGCAGCAGCCTCTTATGTGTCCTCAGTTTGCCTATATTATCCGGCTCCCTCAATTCTCAGTGCCCGTAGTGCTGCTGTGTGGCTGGAGTGCAGCAGTTTCCGGATATATTGTGGTCATGTGATTTTGAGTGTTGGGGAGCCACATTTGAATAAAGAAAGCCTCATGGGGCTCAAGAGCCACTGGTTGGCCACCACTGATTTAGACCGTGCTATTGCAGTAGCATTTTTGAACCATCAGAGGGATACCAAGATTACCCAGACCATGGAGACATAAAGGACCTTCCTTTGGGTGGAGAAGAATGTGTGGACTCTCACCGCTTTGCATTTTCCCAGTGTGAGCACTAGGATGCTGACGATTTCTGCAGACAACCTACAATTGGGGGAATGGTCACTTCATCCAGATGTTTTCCAACAGATAGTGGACAAATGGGTTCAAACAGATATTGATATGATTGTCCAGAATGAACTTCAAAGAAATACATTACTGTGCCAAGACGAGATCTGGAGTCAAAATTTGTTGACATACCGATGGTCTTTTGGATTTATCCCCTCATTTATCATGCTGCAGAAGGTCCTGGAAAAGGTAAAGAGCATGACATACTTGTTGCTCTAGAATAGATTTACCAATTGGTTACTGAAATACAAAATCATTTCAGATAATGTGAAAAAGACCACAATGAATGCTAGGTGTCCTGCATCAGCCAAATGTACTGTAGGTTCCCATTTTAACCTTTAAGTTAGCACAACTTTACAGGAGGTTCTTGTTACAGGGTAAAAGTGGGGGTCTCTGAAAGTTCAGATTTCAGCCATGTCAGTGGGTTTTTTTTTCTATTTGTTTTTTTTAGCAGAAAAAGTATTTCGCACTTTTCAAGGCCAGTTCTGAATGTCTGTTTAAAGCCATTTTTTAAAGCTATCCCTCCAAGGAAAATGTTGGGCTGCACTTGTTATAGACAATGCTATTTTTACTGGTGGACTTGTGTAATTAAAACAAAATAAAATACATTTAGAGTTTCAGTTGATAACAATGTATCCGTGGCTTTATATTTCCATTGTCATCCATATATTTATTGGAAAAGTTGCCATAAAAGGTCGTCAATGTATTTGCCAGTTTTTGGCAAAGGGTCATCAAAGATGTTTGGTGAATTTATTTGGGAGTATATGACAAGTCTAGTCGTGGGGTATATATATGTGATAAGTAATGGTAATTTTTGTAAAATTGGATGACCCTCTTCCCTAGTGAATGTGAAACTAGAGACATTTATAAACCTCGGATTGCTGTAGCTTAGGAATCATAGTTTAGAATACTCCACTAACAAATGACTCCATGGTCAGCTCATCCTCTTCTTTTTACAGTATAAGAGCTCCTATGGTTTAGAACGGTGAGTTCTAGCTGTTGGTCCGTTCCCAAGTGCATCTTTCTTTTCCCTTTTGTTGTATGTTACCCATGGTCATCCTTGGAATACTCTGAAGGTGAAGATGTTGATTTGTGCAGTAGAATGTGTTGCCAAGGAGCAACAGAGAGAGTTAAGTGATAGATTAAGGTGAAGCTGGTGGGGTTAATGTCGAAAACCTAAAAATGCCTGGATAAGATGTTTTGTGTGAAATTATGTTATGTTTCTCTTACGTCCTAGGGTATACTTGGAATCCATTTAGTACCATGGGGTATAGACAGGTCCACTGGGAGCCTTGGGTACTTTAAGAATTTGATAGTGTGTGCTGGCTCCTCCCTCTATGCCCATCCTACCAGACTCAGTTTAGAGAATGTGCCCGGAGGAGCCGGTCACGCTTCTGGAAGCTCTTGAAGTTTTCTGCATTTATTTTCTAAGTCTGTTATTTTCAGGCAAGACTGGATGGCACCAGCCTGCCTGCTTCGTGGGACATAGGGGGTGGAGGCGGCCCAAACTCTCTCAGGGTTAATGGTCCCGTTCCCTGCTGACGGGACACTAGCTCCTGAAGGAACTATTCGCAAGCCCCACCACGTCGAGTGTACACTCCCACAGCACGCCACCACCCCTAACAGAGCCAGAAGAATGAAGAGTGGCAAGTACAAAGCCGTTTGTCCTGGTTAACGGGTCGGCGGCCATTATGGAAGCATTAGGGTACGGAGACGCACAACTTCTACATGACTCAGTACACAGTGCACACGCACAGCTTCTGAGGGGGCGAACTGAGTCTCAGTATACTAGATGTGTATACAGTACCCAGACTGGCAATACAGACTTAAAACAGGCACTGACTCCATTTTAGGCACAAAATTACCTCAGCCGGTATAAATAAGAGCAGGAAGACCGCGCGCCATTGAAGGGGCGGGGCTTCACTATGAGTGGATCCAGCAGCTGACAGGTGCCATTTTCCCTACTGCAGCTGACACAGACACTGACTGACAGGGATGCACAGCTCCTCCGGATAGACTCCAGATTATCTCAGTGGTACCAGGGGGTCATAGCAGGGAGGGAGCGATTTATTAGTGTACTAAGTCCCTAATCTAGGTACTTAGTCTGCGACCTGGCTAAGCTTGGCATTAGCTATAGGGGCGCTGTGTGCTGGTTCCAAACCTCTGTGTCTCCCTGGAAGGGCTCTTTGGTGAACTGTAAACTGTTTGACCAGCTCTATACGTTCATTAATATATACGTTCCCAATCAATCACAACCTAGTTTTTTAGTGAAGGCTCTCAATCGTATTAGCCCCTTGATTACGGGTATCCCAGTTATTGGAGGTGATCTTAATTGGACCCTCCAGCCGGAGGTGGACATCTCCGGGACGCTGGCTAGATCCTCCCTAACATCGCACCGTAGAGTACGCCGTTCTCTCCACGACCACCAGCTGGTTGACACCTGGAGGCTCCAGCACCCCGGGGACAGGGACTTACACGTTCTACTCCAGACCGCACGACGCCTACTCTAGGTTAGATTACTTTCTTTTGCCCCACAGATTTCTGCATCTAGTTAAGGAAACGGACATAGGCTTGATTACTTGGTCGCATCATGCCCTTGTCTCCCTGACCATGGAGACGTCCTACCCAAATTCCAAGCAATGTACCTGGCGGTTGAACGAACAACTTTTAATGGATACGAGGTTTCAGCCCCAGATACTTGAGACAATGGAAAATTATTTCATTACAAACGAAACGCCGGATGTCTCCCGGGTCACGGTGTTGGAAGCCCATAAGTGTGTTTTGTGGGGGAAGCTCATTCAGCTGGGTTCCTTGTTGAAAAAGGAAAGACTGGGGGAAAAGACTGCTTTACTTCAGTGGTTGAGGGATTTAGAGACACTGCATAAGACGGGCCCATCCTCACCAGTGTTGAACACGCTGACCGAGACGAGAGCAGCTCTCAACACCCTATTGTTTTCAGACATCAAAAGAGATTATAGGCTTTGCAGAAATCGCTTTTATCAATGGGGTAACAAGCTGGGGAAGCTTCTGGCTAGAGCGCTCCACGCACAAAGAGCCACTCTATTTATCCAGTCGGTATAGGATGCGGCGGGGACTCGCCGTACCCTCACTAAGGATATTGCTGAGGCTTTCCACTCTTATTACACTAAATTATATAATCTTAAGGAACCTAGAACCCCAGGTTCACTATCGGCTACCCGAGATCTGGTGGCGGGGTATCTCCGTGACGCAGGGCTCCCTAGAATATCAGAAGACGACAGCGCTTGGCTAGACTCCCCCTTCTCTCTCCCGGAACTGGAACAAGCTCTTAAGGAGGCTCCTTCCAGGACGAGCCCGGGTCCCGATGGCTATACCGTCCGTCTCTTATCATAAGCTTTATAAAGATTCCCTCTTGCCTAAAATACTACTGGCATTCAACGAGGTCTCTGATGGCCGTGGTTTCTCCCCCCAATCATTGGAGGCTTTTATCACGGTTATACCGAAGGAAGGAAAAGACCCAGCTCAGTGTGCCAGTTACCGCCCGATCTCCCTCCTCAACACAGACATCAAGCTTTTTGCTAAACTTATAGCAAATAGATTGAAGCTGCTACTCCCCAATATTGTACACTCTGATCAGGTGGGCTTCATACCTGGGAGGGAGGCCCGTGATAATACGACTAAAATTATCGATTTGATGCATTTAGCTTCGCATAGCCATAACCCAGTAGTTGTGCTTTCTACTGATGCTGAGAAGGCATTTGATCGAGTGGACTGTGTATTTATGGAGGGGGTCCTGCGTCACTTGGGGTTGGGGCCTGTCAGCTTGAATCGCATTCTGGCACTGTACAACTTCCCGACTGCAAAGATCAAAATGAATGGAGACCTGTCCCACCCAGTTCTGATTAGGAATGGCACTAGACAGGGATGCCCTCTTTCGCCCCTCATCTTTGTCCTTTGCATGGAGGCCTTGGCGGGATCCATTAGGCTGAATCCAAACATCTCGGGACTCACGGTAGGGGGGCAGAGAATACAAACTCGCGCTGTTCGCGGACGATCTGCTAGCCATTATTTCGAACCCAGTGGTTTCTGTTCCTATCCTGATGTCCGAACTTGATAGATATGGCTCCCTGTCAAATTTTAAGATGAACCTTTCTAAGTCAGTGGCAGTGACTGTGTCAATGCCCTCCCAAGCTCTTGACGGCCTCAAACAATCTTTCCCCTTCCACTGGCACCCCTCTAGCTTTAAATACCTGGGGGTCACCTTACATAAAGATTTATCACGCCTTTTTGAGGAAAACTTTAAAAAGTTACTCAGCTCACTTCGCTCCGAGTTCCGGGACTGGGGCAACAGGAGGTTATCCTGGTTGGGGAGGCTCAGTGTCATTAAAATGAACGTTCTACCGAGAGTCCTCTATCTCCTCCAGGCGCTCCCGGTTTCCATTCCCAGAACTTGGTTCAGAGATCTACATAACTTAGTTAGGGACTTTGTATGGGGGAACAAACGGCCCCGCTTTCAACATACCATCCTTTTTCGCCCTAAACATAAGGGCGGCCTTCAACTACCGCACTTCACACTGTATTATAAGGCTATAGTTCTCTATAGAATATTGGAATGGTCCCGCGCACAAGACATAAAGCAGTGGGTCCATATCGAGGGAGCGGCACTACCCACCCCCATTGCTTATTACCCTTGGTGCTCACAGATACCTCACATAGATCACCCTACTATTGGTCCCACACTTGCACGCTGGAGTAGACTTAGGACTCTCCCGTATATTTCCTCTAAATTCTCCCTATGACCCCGCTGTTTTATAACCCAGACTTCCCGCCGGCGGTCACAGGCCGGGGTTTTGATTCATGGAGACTGGTGGGGGTGACGCGTGTTGGCCAGCTGATGGAGCGTGGAGAGATAATCCCCTTCCCCCTGATGCAATCTAAGTGGAATCTCACGCCTTCAGAGATCTGGAGGTATCTTCAACTGAAACACTTTGCCCTGGGGAGTAATGTCCGCCCAAGCCTGACTAGACCATTAACGATTTTTGAGAATTTGTGCTCAGAACCATCTCGTCCACCGCACTTCCTCTCAAAATGTTACAGACTTTTGATTGTGCACAAGTTCCCAGATCTCCCTAAATATGCCAGGGACTGGGGCCATGACATACAAACAGATTTGTCAGAGGAGGACTGGGAGAAGGGTTTCCAAGCCACCTTTGTAAGTTTCTCAAGTTATTCGGTTCTCGAAACACATTTCAAAGTTTTATCTCGGTGGTACAGATGTCCCAAAACACTGGCTAAAATGTTCCCTAATGTACCAGACACGTGCTGGAGATGTACCACTCAAATGGGCTCCCCGATGCATATTTGGTGGGATTGCTCCATACTTCGTCCCTTTTGGGACAAAGTCATTGCAACGTCAAAATTGATAGTGGGTTCGGAGGTTCCCTCTGAGCCTGCCTTCTGGCTTCTCAACTGTGTTACATGGCCCCTGTCGACCTACAAATACTCTTTATTAAAGTTCCTTAATAGTGCAGCCAAAGCGGTTATCCCGGTTCCCTGGCGATCTATTGAACCTCCTACTATGAGGGAATAGGTTGCCAGAATAGACTGATATATGACTATGGAGGAGTTGCGGGTGACACCAGAGACCCATCGGAGATTCACGACTACTTGGTCCCCTTGGTTGGAATTTAAGTCCTCACAAGCTTACCTGACATTGATGCAATAACTTGGGCCCTTCACGTTGCCTTCTACCTCCGATTTCTAACTGTTATATTATTGTTAATTGGAGATGGATGTTGTTCGGTCAGCTCCCTGTTCTGGCCGGACCTGGAAAGTCCACACTGTCTTTCCCCTCCCCTTTCTTGAATCTCCTTTTTTTTAATCCACCCTGTACTCTGTTCTGTCCCTCTCTTTTTTATCTATCTGTGTTAAGAAACATTATGCCTAGACAGCTTCAACCTAGAGAGGATAGATTTGATTTTGAATTAAAGCTATTGACTTGGATACTGAGTTTTTGTACAGCTGGCCATAATAACTATGCTTACTGTTATTGCTTATATCTGTCGATCTGAGTTTTCCTGTATAATCAGTGGAACTACGTATGCTGTCTTCTATATTCTGTTACTATTCTGCAAATCAATAAACATTTATTGGAAAAAGAAAATGTGCCCGGAGGAGCCGGTCACGCTTCTGGAAGCTCTTGAAGTTTTCTGCATTTATTTTCTAAGTCTGTTATTTTCAGGCAAGACTAGATAGCACCAGCCTGCCTGCTTCGTGGGACATAGGGGGGGGAGGCGGCCCAACCTCTCTCAGGGTTAATGGTCCGGTTCCCTGTGACGGGACACTAGCTCCTGAGGGAACTATTCGCAAGCCCCACCACATCGAGTGTACACTCCCACAGCACGCCACCACCCCTAACAAGCCAGAAGAATGAAGCGTGGCGAGTACAAAGCCGGTGTCCCGGTTAGCGGGTCGGCGGCAATTATGGCAGCATTAGGGTACGGAGACGCACAACTTCTACATGGGGCGGCTGGGTCTCCAGATTCAGTACACAGTGCACACGCACAGCTTCTGAGGGGGCGAACTGAGTCTCAGTATACTAGATGTGTATACAGTACCCAGACTGGCAATACAGACTTAAAACGGGCACTGACTCCATTTTAGGCACAAAATTACCTCAGCCGGTATAAATAAGAGCAGGAAGACCGCGCGCCATTGAAGGGGCGGGGCTTCACTATGAGTGGATCCAGCAGGTTACAGGTGCCATTTTCCCTACTGCAGCTGACACAGACACTGACTGACAGGGACGCACAGCTCCTCCGGATAGACTCCAGATTACCTCAGTGGTACCAGGGGGTCATAGCAGGGAGGGAGCGACTTATTAGTGTACTAAGTCTCTAATCTAGCTACTTAGTCTGTGACCTGGCTAAGCTTGGCATTACCTATAGGGGCGCTGTGTGCTGGTTCCAAACCTCTGTGTCTCCCTGGAAGGGCTCTTTGTGGGTTAATTGCTAATTTAACCATTTCCTCTGTGTATAAGTTGTCACTATACAGTATGTTAGACAAAGTGTGTTTCATGTAAGGCACAGTGTTCTTCCCCAGGGGGGTCACTAGTGTGTACTCAGTGTAGTGTCCCTTCCCAGGCTAGTGGGGCTGAACCAGCGTGGCTGGACTCCATTAGGGGGAGGATCTCTTCAATTTCTACTAAGCTATCTCCAAACGAGAAAGAGACGCAATACTTAAGACAATCTATGACTGAGTTTCTGAAAAGAGACCCAGTACTCAAATTAGCGTCTCAGTCCCCGTCCATTTGTCCGCAAAACGTACTTTGGCCCATGTCCTGCAGTCTGACTCTGATGATGAGAGGTCTGACATGGAGGTGGGTGAGGTGGACTCAGAGGTGGGGGAGGGTACTCTGTCACAGGGAATAGAGGCTCTCATAGAAGCTATCAGAGAAGTTCTGAATTTTCCTGATAAGGTGACAGAGAAGATTGAGGAATCTAATTTTAATATAAAGAAGTCCTCAGCCACTTTTCATGTGTCTAAGGAATTTAATACCCTGTTTGAAGAACCGTGGGTTAATCCAGATAAGAAATGTAAAATCCCTAAACGGTTGTTATCATCTTTTCTTTTTCTACCTGATAGGAAAAAATGGAAAAATCCACCAATAGTGGATGCATCGGTATTCAGGCTATCACGGAAAATTGTATTGCCTGTACCAGGTGCAGCCTCCCTAAAAGGTGCGGCTGATCATAAAATTGAGACTACGCTCATCTTTGTATGCAGCTGCAGGGGTGACCCAGAGACGCACCATACCATGTGGGTGGATTACGCGAGCAATTGCAAAATGGTCAAGAAACATTATTGAGGGGTTAGATACTTTGCATCAAGGGGAGATTATTTTGCTCCTGCAACATATACAGGACTCTGCAAACTTTATGGTGGAAGCCATAAAAGAGAGAGGCTTTCTTAATACACGTACTACAGCTATGGCAGTGTCAGCACGCAGGGGTTTATGGCTATGCCAGTGGACTGCGGATGCGGACTCCAGGAAAGGCATGGAAGGCTTACCTTTCACAGGCGAGGCCTTATTTGGAGATGAACTCTACAAATGGATCTCCAAAGCTACGGCAGGTAAGTCCACATACCTTCCTTCTGCAGCTCCCCCAGCTAGGAAGACCGCTTCAGTTCCCAACCTACAGTCCTTTTGGACAGCAAAATGTAGGGGAAAGGCCAACGGTTCCTCTGCCACAGCCAGAGCGGCTAGAGGTAAACCACGGAAACCTGCTACTACAGGTTCACAGGAACAGAGTTCAGGCTCTGCTTCTTCAAAACCTACCCCATGATGGTGGACCGCAATGCCTGGAAGACTGTCAGGTGGGAGCCTGGCTAAAATGATTCAGTCACATATGGACAAGATCGTGCCAGGATCCCTGGGTCATAGACCTTATATCCCAGGGCAACAGACTGGAGTTCCGGGACCTCGCACCTCACAGATTCTTCATATCAGACTTACCAGTTTCAGAGAGGCAAGAATAACCTTACAGGATGCCATTCAAAAACTGTTACAGATCCAAGTCATTGTTCCAGTTCAACATCATCTACGAAACCAGGGTTACTATACCAGCTTGTTTGTAGTACCGAAGCCGGACGGTTCGGTAAGACCGATTCTAAACCTAAAGTCGTTGAACCCGTACTTAAAATTGTTCAGATTCAAGATGGAGTCTCTGAGAGCGGTGATCTCTGGTCTGGAGGAGGGGGAATTCCTAGTGTCTCTGGATATCAAGGATGCCTACATTCATATTCCGATCTGGCCGCTTCACCTGGCTTATCTACGATTTGCACTGCAGGACTGTCACTATCAGTTTCAGGCCCTGCCATTTGGTCTCTCCACGGCACCAAGGGTATTCACCAAAGTGATGGCAGAGATGATGTTATTACTCCGCAAACAGGGAGTGAACATAATTGTGTACCTGGACGATCTTCTGATAAAGGCACTGTCCAGGGAACAACTATTGGAGAGCACTGCCCTCTCGACCAGACTACTTCTGGATAATAGGTGGATTCTGAATTTTCGAAAATCTCACCTGGAACCAACGCAGAGGCTTCAGTTCCTGGGAATGATACTGGACACAGAATCTCAGAAAGTATTCCTTCCCTTGGAAAAGGCGATTGTAATCCAATTAATGGTTCGAGCTGCCTTAAAGCCGACTCGAATCTCAGTGCATCTCTGCATACGCCTTCTGGGGAAAATATTGGCTTCTTACGAAGCAATTCAGTACGGAAGGTTTCATGCAAGGCCCTTCCAGCTGGATCTGTTGGACAAATGGTCCGGATCGCATCTTCACATGCACCAGAGGATTCGTCTGTCCCCAAAAGCCAGGATCTCCCTCCTGTAGTGGCTATGAACGTCTCACCTTGTCGAGGTCTGCAGGTTCGGGATTCAGAATTGGATTCTACTAACCACAGATCCAAGCCTCAGAGCTTGTGGCGCAGTCACCCAGGGGGTACAGTTCCAGGGACAGTGGTCAAGTCAGGAAGTCATCCGTCCAATAAACATCCTAGAACTTAGGGCTATATACAATAGGGTGGAGAGAATTTTTTTTTTCAAGATATCGAATAATTTGGGCTGGCGAAAGTTGTTACATTGTGTGTGTATTTACTCCATATTTAAATTTTTTTGATCAACTCAAATCTTCAGGTGCCACAATGGTCCTAAAGATAACACATTTTTTTTTTAAAGAGTATCTTCATTATGGAGTTGTCATACCTAAGTCATCTCAAACTTTATATAGCTTGGGTGCTAAAAGTGTTAGCAAAAGTACAAATTGTAAGAAAAAAATATGGATACTTATTTATAAAATCTTTTTTTAGTGCCACAAAACAGCTAAAAATTGAGAAAATTTAATAAGTATAAGGAAAATTAAAAAGCAAATATTTTTATTTATAGCAAAGGCTCAATCTCAAATTTTATTGTACTCTTGTTTCTAAATTCAAAAACAAAAAAACAACAATAACAAAACAGCAAAATACTACTCTAAAGTAGAAAACATTAAAAGTTAAAAAAACACGCTAAGTTAAAATCAGATTTTTTGTTAAATTGAGGCATGATGGCCCTCATTCCGAGTTGTTCGCTCGGAGATTTTCATCGCATCGCAGTGAGAATTTTCTTAGTGCGCATGCGCAATGTTCGCACTGCGACTGCGCCAAGTAACTTTACTATGAAGAAAGTAAGTTTACTCACGGCTTTTTCATCGCTCCGACGAACGCATTGTGATTGACAGGAAATGGGTGTTACTGGGCGGAAGCACGGCGTTTTAGGGGCGTGTGGCTGAAAACGCTACCGTTTCCGGAAAAAACGCAGGAGTGGCCGAGGAAACGGTGGGTGTGCCTGGGCGAACGCTGGGTGTGTTTATGACGTCAGCCAGGAACGAAAAGCACTGAACTGATCGCACAGGCAGAGTAAGTCTGAAGCTACTCAAAAACTGCTAACTCGTTTGTGATCGCAATATTGCGCATACATCGGTCGCACATTTAAGAAGCTAAGATTCACTCCCAGTAGGCGGCGGCTTAGCGTGTGTAACTCTGCTACATTCGCCTTGCGAGCGAACAACTCGGAATGAGGGCCGATGTCTCTAGATTTCAACCTGGTTCTAATGTATCTATCTCTTTCGGGTTCACAGACTGCTGCGGAAGCCTCTGTTACTGAACGAACACATCGTTCTACCGCTTGCGTGTGACACAAAAATCTGGGGAATGTCAGTAGCTCATGTCGGTGATACATCTCTCGATATTTTCACGGCTGATTGGTGTAGCACTCGTGACCTATCATTTCGAAATGTTCCGAAGCATGAAAGTTAAGCTCAGGTACCTTAAATTTTCTGATTTGCTTCATAACTTAGTTCTCGTTTCTAATCTTTAAGATTTGGTGAAAAGACAGTTTTCTAATCGTCGCTCTGTTATCGGTTAGCATAGCCAGCAACATATTTTCAGGATGCGCTGAAATATGCATTTCTCTGCATCACAGGATCAACAACTTTTTTCCGACTTTCAGGAAGGTATTGTTAGGGTCTCCTGCCCTGTGCTGCCACGTCGTCATGGCAACCGGGAGACAAGTGCTAGCGGAGTAACCTGAGCGCAGCTGATACTCCGGTTCGGGTCTTTTGCTGTGCAGTGGTTACAGGCAGGGTATCCGGTGCTGTTTTTTGTGCTCGCAGTCTATGAGGTCTGAGTGGGGCGTGGACAGCACCTGCTTTATAAACCCTCTTTTCAGGTTAAGCAGATGCTGCTGAATCTTTGTTGGTTAGTCAGTTCCTGAAAGTTAGCCAGTACTGTGTAGCTTTGTATTTGTTGTTGCTTACTGCAAATAGGCCTGGGGATTTGGTACTACACTCTGCCAATCCAGACCTAGCAGTAAGACTGGAGTCAGTCATTTAGCCTGCTGAGGTTCTTTTGCTATTCTGTGAACCCAGCAGGTTTGTGGCTGTACTTTCAGACCTGCCTGCTTAATCCTCTCTCACTGTGCAGGGCGTCCATGTGTCAGTTTAGTGGCAGTAAGCTGAACCTGTGCCCTGCAAGTGAGAATTAGGATTGTGGAGACTTTCCTTGTGTCTATTATTCCATCTCTGACCAAGGATTTTACTGCCACACCCGTTGGTAACCCTTTAGGGTTTTGATGTTGCCCTTAGCAACAGCATTTCGGGTTCTCTACGTATTAAAACACAACATCTTGCTTTTTCCATCTGAGCATTTCTAATACTAGGGAGACACCCAGTTTCTTAGCCTCTGGGCTTCTCTGTTCACTTTGTGTTGGTTTTGTTACCCTATCACCTTCTGTGTACGTAATGTCATATTTCCCAGTCTGTTTGTGAGTTCATTTGTTTTGCATCCCTCTCTGTTCAGACACCAGTACATTCCTGCAGGCACTGGTGTGCATAACAGTTCAAACACCAGTACATTCCTGCAGGCACTGGTGTGCATAACATATTCAGCAGCCCAATACTCCTGTTGAAATTTTGTGGGAATATGGAGCATACCCCTCAAAATACGTTGCAACAGGTGGTCAATCAGGTGCAGGTCCTGACTCGACAATTTAATGATTTGTCCATTAAAATGCACACCTCCCAGGCCTCTGGCGGAGCTCCCGCAGCAACAGCACCTTCAGGGGTTAAGGAGCCGAAAGTAAATCTTCCGGATCGTTTTTCTGGAGATCGCTCGCAGTTCTTTTGTTTCAAGGAGAGCTGCAAGCTATATTTCCAGCTTAGGCCTCAGTCTTCTGGGTCAGAGATTCAGCGGGTGGGCATAGTGATTTCCTTGCTACAAGGAGACCCACAGGTCTGGGCATATGGGTTGCAGCCTGACTGTCCGTCGCTTAAAAGTGTTGATGCTTTTTTTACGGCACTGGGCATGTTGTATGATGACCCTGACAAGACGGCCTCAGCCGAGGCTCAGATTTCGATCCTTAAGCAAGGGCGAAGGCCAGTTGAGGTTTACTGTACAGAGTTTCGGAGGTTGGCCCATGATACCCAGTGGAATGACCCAGCCCTGAGACACCAGTACCGAAGAGATCTTTCTAACCAGATAAAAGACCAACTGGTACAATATCCCTTGCCTGATAGCTTGGATCAGTTCATGCAGTTATCCATCCGGGTGGATAGACGGCTGAGAGAGCGTAGGCTTGAAAGGGAGACTGAGGTTTCCTTCTTTCCCAAGGGAACCTCAGACTCTGAGGAATTTTCCGAGGAGCCTATGCAGATTGGGGCTACCCGCCTCTCCTCGCGTGAGAAGACGCGGAGGAGACAGCAGGGGTTGTGTTTGTACTGTGGGAATAAAGGTCATGTGGTAGTATCATGCCCAGAAAAGCCGGGAAACTTCAGGGCCTGAGGGTGATGGGAAATATCCTGTCAGGCCAGAAGTCAGGATTTCCCAAGAAGACTTTTATCATTCCGGTGACCTTGAAGATCCTCGGTCAAACTGTCAAGACTGAGGCCTTTGTGGACAGTGGGGCCGACGGGGTTTTTATGGACCGCCAATTCGCCCTGAAACACTCTGTTTCCTTAGTACCCTTGGCGTCGGAAATTAAGATTTGTGGGTTAAACGGGGAACCATTATCCCAGGGTAAAATTACCTCTTGCACTAGCCAGATTTCTTTGTTTATTGGAGCCACACACTCTGAAAAATTGTCCTTTTATGTGACTGTCTGTACTTTTGCCCCATTGGTGTTGGGGTTACCCTGGTTAAGGGCCCACAATCCTCAATTTGACTGGGTCTCTGGGGAGATTCTTAGTTGGGGTACTGATTGTTTCAGGAGTTGCTTGAGCCTTCCAGTCAGGCTCTCGCAGCTAAGTTTGCCAGGATTGCCAGGGTGTTATGCAGATTTTGCGGACGTGTTCTCCAAAAAAGTTGCAGAGGTACTACCTCCTCATCGCCCCTATGACTGTGCCATTGATTTGTTGCCGAATGCTAAGCTTCCCAAGAGCAGGTTGTACTCCCTGTCACGTCCTGAGACTCAGGCTATGGCAGAGTACATTCAGGAGAACTTGGCTAAAGGATTTATCAGACCTTCACAGTCTCCAGTTAGGTCGGAGTTCTTCGTGGGTAAAAAGGACGGTTCATTGCGACCCTGCATCGACTTCAGGGAATTGAACCGTATCACGATTAAAAACTCATATCCACTGCCTCTCATTTCGGTCTTGTTTGACCAGCTTCGTACTGCCACCATTTTTTTCTAAGATTGAACTACGCGGTGCGTACAATCTAATCCGAATAAGAGAGGGGGATGAATGGAAGACTGCCTTTAATACCCACTCAGGGCATTATGAATATTTGGTGATGCCTTTTGGGCTCTGTAATGCCCCGGCAGTCTTCCAGGATTTCATGAACGATGTGCTCAGGGAATATTTGGATAGATTCTTAGTTGTATACTTAGATGACATCCTAATCTTCTCCCATTCCCTGGAGGAACATCGGAAGCATGTACGCTTAGTCCTCCAGAAACTCAGAGACCACCGGCTTGGGGCGAAGCTGGAGAAGTGCGAATTTGAAGTTCAGCAAATCGCATTTCTAGGATATATTATCTCCCCAGAAGGTTTCCAAATGGAGGGTTCCAAGGTACAGGCAGTCCTGGATTGGGTGCAGCCCACTACTTTGAAGGCGCTTCAGCGTTTCCTGGGCTTTGCAAATTTTTATAGACGATTTATCGCTGGATTTTCGTCTATAGTGGCGCCCTTGGTGGCACTCACTAAGAAAGGGGCGGATGTTGCTCACTGGTCTCGTGAGGCCAAAGCGGCTTTTGCCCGTCTCAAAAGGGCATTTGTCTCGGACAAGGTGCTGCGACACCCAGATCCAGAGCGTCCTTTTGTAGTGGAGGTGGATGTCTCTGAGATGGGTATTGGGGCAGTGCTCTCTCAGATGGGAGTGTCTGATAATCGCCTTCATCCCTGTGCTTACTTTTCCCGTAAATTTTCGCCTGCCGAGATGAATTATGACGTGGGTAACCGGGAATTGTTGGCTATTAAGGATGCACTCGAGGAGTGGAGACACTGGCTTGAGGGGGCTAAGTTTGTGGTCTCAATTCTCACCGACCATAAGAATTTGGCATATTTAGAGTCAGCGAAGCGTCTCAATGCCAGGCAGGCACGATGGGCTTTGTTTTTTGCTCGCTTTAATTTTTTGATAACATATCGCCCTGGGTCAAAAAACATCAAGGCTGATGCGCTCTCGCGGAGTTTTGCTCCAATCCAGGAGACCACCGAGGAGCCGTTGCCCATTGTGTCCCCATCATGTATTAAAGTGGGCATTACCCAGGACCTCTTGTCATTAGTCCTTAGAGCACAGGAGCAAGCTCCTCCAGACCTTCCGGTAGGTCTTTTGTTTGTGCCTCCTAGGTTAAGACAGCGAGTGTTCCTGGAATTCCATGCCAAGAAGTCGGCAGGTCACCCGGGTATTGCCAGAACTCGGGAGTTGCTATCTAGGGCGGTGTGGTGGCCCTCGGTGGCTAAGGATGTGGATCAGTGGGTTCGGGCATGTGACATCTGTGCCCGAAATAAGACTCCTAGAGGGGTTCCTGTTGGCCCATTACATCCACTCTCTATTCCATCTAAGCCATGGACCCACATTTCAATGGATTTTGTGGTGGACTTGCCCAAATCCTCTGGGATGACAGCCATCTGGGTTGTCGTTGACAGGTTTTCGAAGATGGCGCACTTCGTTCCACTGGTTAGGCTGCCATCGGCCAGACGCCTGTCTGAATTATTTATGCTGCATGTTGTGCGTCTCCACGGGTTGCCACTTGATGTGATCTCTGACCGCGGATCCCAGTTTGTGGCCAAATTCTGGAGGGCATTTTGTTCCGATCTCCAGATTTCTGTCAGCTTGTCGTCAGGCTACCATCCGCAGTCTAATGGGCAGACTGAAAGGGTGAACCAGTCCTTGGAGCAGTTCCTCAGGTGTTATGTCTCCAAGTGTCAGACTGACTGGGTTGCTCATCTGTCCATGGCGGAGTTTGCCTATAACAACGCGGCTCACTCTGCTACAGGGATCTCTCCCTTCCTTTGTGTGTATGGGCATCATCCTAAGGCCAATTCTTTTGACCCCCTGGACTCCACGCCTGGTGGTTCCTCTGTGGTTTCGGTCCTTAGAGGTATTTGGAGGAAAGTGAAGAAAGCCCTTGGGGTAAATTTACTAACATTCGTAATTTTCGGAAAAAGGTCAAAGTTCAATCACGAATGACATCGAAAGTGTAAAACTGCAACTTTTTGAATTTATTACGACTAATTTACTAAGCTGTCGTATTCGGGTTTTTCTTTTGTTCCGATGTCGTTGTCATTCGTTTTTTTTTTTTGTTTTTTACGGCAGTGATTAGCAAAACACTGCCGACTTTTTTACAATTAATCTCGGCCGGATCTGTGTGATCCGTGCTGGGATTCATTTTTTTTTTTTAATAAAACACTGTAAAATCTTAAAAAAAAATTGCGTGGGGTCCCCCCTCCTAAGCTTAACCAGCCTCGGGCTCTTTGAGCCGATCCTGGTTGCAAAAATATGGGGGGGAAAATGACAGGGGTTCCCCCATATTTAAGCAACCAGCATCGGGCTCTGCGCCTGGTCCTGGTCCCAAAAATACGGGGGACAAAAAGAGTAGGGGTCCCCCGTATTTTTAAAACCAGCACCGGGCTCCACTAGCTGGACAGATAATGCCACAGCCGGGGGTCACTTTTATATAGTGCCCTGCGGCCGTGGCATCAAAAATCCAACTAGTCACCCCTGGCCGGGGTACCCTGGGGGAGTGGGGACCCCTTCAATCAAGGGGTCCCCCCCCCAGCCACCCAAGGGCCAGGGGTGAAGCCCGAGGCTGTCCCCCCCCCATCCAATGGGCTGCGGATGGGGGGGCTGATAGCCTTTGTTGTAAAAGAAAAGATATTGTTTTTAGTAGCAGTACTACAAGTCCCAGCAAGCCTCCCCCGCATGCTGGTACTTGGAGAACCACAAGTACCAGCATGCGGCGGAAAAACGGGCCCGCTGGTACCTGTAGTACTATTACTAAAAAAATACCCAAAAAAACACAAGACACACACACCTTGAAAGTATAATTTTATTACATACATACACACAAACATACATACATACTTACCTATGGCCCCACGCAGGTCGGTCCTCTTGTCCAGTAGAATCCAAGGGTACCTGTTGAAAAAATTCTACTCACCAGATCCAAGGTCCCAGGGTCCTCGTCGTATCCAAGTGTAATCCACGTACTTGCATAAAAAAACAAAACGGTGTCCCGACCACGAACTAAAAGGGGACCCATGTTTTCACATGGGTCACCTTTCCACGAATGCCAGAAACCCACTTTGACTTCTGTCTAAGTGGGTTTCTTCAGCCAATCAGGGAGCGCCACGTTGTAGCACTCTCCTGATCAGCTGTGTGCTCCTGTCCTCACTGACAGGCAGCACACGGCAGTGTTACAATGTAGCGCCTATGCGCTACATTGTAACCAATGCTGGGAACTTTCTGCTCAGCGGTGACGTCACTTTAGGTCAACCGCAGGGCAGAAAGTTCCCAGCATTGGTTACAATGTAGCGCATAGGCGCTACATTGTAACACTGCCGTGTGCTGCCTGTCAGTGAGGACAGGAGCACACAGCTGATCAGGAGAGTGCTACAACGTGGCGCTCCCTGATTGGCTGAAGAAACCCACTTAGACAGAAGTCAAAGTGGGTTTCTGGCATTCGTGGAAAGGTGACTCATGTGAAAACATGGGTCCCCTTTTAGTTCGTGGCTCGGGTCAGCGTTTTGTTATTTTTTTCAAGTACGTGGATTACACCTGGATTCCCCGAGGAGCCTGGATCTCGTGAGTATAATTTCTTCAACAGGTACCCCTTGGATTCTACTGGAGAAGAGGACCGACCTGCGTGGGAACTTAAGGTAAGTATGTGTGTATGTATGTAATAAAATTATACTTTCACGGTGTGTGTGTCTTGTGTTTTTTTGTGTATTTTTATAGTAGTAGTACTACAGGTACCAGCGGGCCCGTTTTTCCGCCGCATGCTGGTACTTGTGGTTCTCCAAGTACCAGCATGCGGGGGAGGCTTGCTGGGACTTGTAGTACTGCTACTAAAAACAATATATTTTCTTTTACAACAAAGGCTATCAGCCCCCCCATCCGCAGCCCATTGGATGGGGGGGGGGGGGCAGCCTCGGGCTTCACCCCTGGCCCTTGGGTGGCTGGGGGGGGGGACCCCTTGATTGAAGGGGTCCCCACTCCCCCAGGGTACCCCGGCCAGGGGTGACTAGTTGGATTTTTGATGCCACGGCCGCAGGGCACTATATAAAAGTGACCCCCGGCTGTGGCATTATCTGTCCAGCTAGTGGAGCCCGGTGCTGGTTTTAAAAATACGGGGGACCCCTACTCTTTTTGTCCCCCGTATTTTTGGGACCAGGACCAGGACCAGGCGCAGAGCCCGATGCTGGTTGCTTAAATATGGGGGAACCCCTGTAATTTCCCCCCCCATATTTTTGCAACCAGGATCGGCTCAAAGAGCCCGAGGCTGGTTATGCTTAGGAGGGGGGACCCCACGCAATTTTTAAAGAAAAAATAAGCACTTTCCCACCCCTTCCCACTGATATACATGCACGGATCTCATGGATCCGTGCATGCCTATCTAATCACGGGGAAAAAAAATAGGTCTGTTTTTTTTTTTAGCACTTTTTTACGAGTTGTAATTTTTCACGGCAGTGTTTGTTGTTTTTTTGCTTTGCACTTCTTAGTAAATGACCGAGATTCATACTTAAACAGCCGCGTTTTGACCGATGGTGTATTCATTCGTGATTTTTTACCTAGGACTTCAAAATATTACGAATGCCCTCATCACTGCCGTGATTATTGCTTAGTAAATTACCGAGATGACACTTTGAAGAAAAAACGGCATCTCGGTCAAAATCGGGAGCTTCGTAAATTTACCCCCTTGTGTCTGTGTCATTAGTGACAAAAGGGTTTTTGATAAGCGGAAAAGACCCTGCAGCTTCAAATTAGGAGACTTTGTCTGGTTGTCTACCAAGAATTTGAAGTTGAGACAGCCATCTCATAAGTTAGGCCCCCGGTTCATTGGCCCTTATAAGATCACCAGGGTTATCAATCCGGTGGCATTTCAGTTAGATCTGCCCCGTTCTTTGGGTATCAATAAAACATTTCATTGTTCCCTTTTAAAACGGGCGATTAGTAATCCTTCTTCCAGAGGAAGACCTTCCCCTCTTATGATACGTGGCCAGAGGGAGTTTATTGTTGAAAGGATTCTTGACTCCAAGATGGTTCGGGGTCGGCTATCATTTTTGGTGCACGGGAAGGGGTATGGCCCGGAGGAGCGGTCGTGGGTGCGCAGTTGTGATCTTCATGCCCCCAGACTGATACGCTCTTTCTTCTCGCAGTTCCCCGATAAACCCGGTGGTAGGGGTTCTTTGACCCCTCGTCAGAGAAGGGGTACTGTTAGGGTCTCCTGCCCTGTGCTGCCACGTCGTCATGGCAACCGGGAGAGAAGTGCTAGCGGAGTAACCTGAGCGCAGCTGATACTCCGGTTCGGGTCTTTTGCTGTGCAGTGGTTTCAGGCAGGGTATCCGGTGCTGGTTTTTGTGCTCACAGTCTGTGAGGTCTGAGTGGGGCGTGGACAGCACCTGCTTTATAAGGCCTCTTCTCAGGTTAAGCAGATGCTGCTGAATCTTTGTTGGTTAGTCAGTTCCTGAAAGTTAGCCAGTACTGTGTAGCTTTGTATTTGTTGTTGCTTACTGCAAATAGGCCTGGGGATTTGGTACTACACTCTGCCAATCCAGACCTAGCAGTAAGACTGGAGTCAGTCGTTTAGCCTGCTGAGGTTCTTTTGCTATTCTGTGAACCCAGCAGGTTTGTGGCTGTACTTTCAGACCTGCCTGCTTAATCCTCTCTCACTGTGCAGGGCGTCCATGTGTCAGTTTAGTGGCAGTAAGCTGAACCTGTGCCCTGCAAGTGAGAATTAGGATTGTGGAGACTCTCCTTGTGTCTATTATTCCATCTCTGACCAAGGAGTTTACTGCCACACCCGTTGGTAACCCTTTAGGGTTTTGCTGTTGCCCTTAGCAACAGCATTTCGGGTTCTCTACGTATTAAAACACATCTTGCTTTTTCCATCTGAGCATTTCTAATACTAGGGAGACACCCAGTTTCTTAGCCTCTGGGCTTCTCTGTTCACTTTGTGTTGGTTTTGTTACCCTATCACCTTCTGTGTACGTAATGTCATATTTCCCAGTCTGTCTGTGAGTTCATTTGTTTTGCATCCCTCTCTGTTCAGACACCAGTACATTCCTGCAGGCACTGGTGTGCATAACAGTTCAAACACCAGTACATTCCTGCAGGCACTGGTGTGCATAACAGGTATCTGCTGAAGAAAATCAATTTCCACAGATGTCGGGGTCCATTCCAAACTTCTGGCAGTGTTTTGATTTCAAACCAAACTGATGCATATACTTTTACTAAATAATTGGTTAGAATTATCAGATTCTCTGTTGGGTCATCGGTACTAATAAACAAGCGAAGTATCCAACATGCAGATGCCAGCCACCTTGAATGGGACATAGGGCCTGGTTGAAGATTAGCCAAGTCTTGAGTACACTTGCCAGAAGTAACAGCCTCGACAATTTTATAGAGGTAGTATTTCTGGCCACCACTCAGCTGTTTTAAATCGATATTGGGCATTGGAGTTCCTTCAATTGGTTCATACTTAACAACAGGTAAAGCGCAATCTTTTAAAGCTTTTCCAATGGGACCAGCAAAAGAATTCGGCCCATGTGTCACTCCATCTAAGTGGATTAACAAGTGTCTTAGAGGAAGCTCATTTAAATGAAGAAGACACACAAACCAGTGGAGAGGCTTCTTGTAGTGAGTTTTCAGCATTAGTATAATGCCATTTTCGTAGCCAGTGTTCACAAATTTTTGCGTCACATCCTATTGAGACTAAGCTCTCTGTTTTGTAGTCTTTTTCGGACAAGTAATTGGTAATAGCTTTGGAGATATTAAGAGAGTTTCCTGGGGATGGCATTACGTGACCCAGGTATTTTGAATTTGGTTCACAAACTAAAACCACATGTACTTTGATAACTGTTACTGAATGTCTCACACCATCTTTGGTAATCGACTGTATCATGGGAGTCTGATCATCAGTATCGATACATTTCAAGTGAGACCGGATTTTCTGCCTTTCCCGTCTGATCTTACTGCGGTTTATAACAGAGGATGTTTCTTGTATTGAGATTATACCCCAATCCTGGAGCAGTGCAAATGACACAGCTGCTGCACCCCGATCAGATATCACCCATCTGTCACATTTGCGCGCCAAAGTTGGGAGGCTCTTGCGCATCTGAGCATTGGTAACAGATGTAAGCTCCGAAGGAACTAAAGATGAGTTTGTAGCAGTACTACCTGAAAAGATATTCTAGACAAGCTGCAAAAACATCAATGTTAAAACCAAATAAACAATTTTAAAGCTCAAAACTATGTTTTATGGTCTTGTGGCACCTCAAGTGAATCAGTTTGGGAGGTCAATAGAAATCAAAAATAGAAATTTTATACCTTTTTTTTTAAACTTTTAACACCCTGTGGCACCTTAAGATGACATCCAATTTTGATGAAATTTTGAGGCGATGTTAGGTACAACTTTCGCACACCCGAGCGTTTTTGATTTCTAAAATAGTGAAAATTTATGATTTTTCACTGCCCTTCAGCAAGCTGCATTTTTTCTTCCGAATCAGACTATTCAGGTCCAGTCGGACAATGTGTGTCAGTATTCTGATTTTGTCTATTCCCGGAGGGGGCACTAGTGGGTCAGTGTTGGAATGACGTATGAAATGTGGAGGCTGCATAAAGTCCTGTGCATATGCACTGATGTTTATTAAACACAAAGGTCACAGAGTAATGATATAGCAATGGATGATAACTTAGAACCGGCAGTAACAGAGATGAAATAAGCAGTAACTGAATCCAAGGTAATAATAAAAAGTATCTGGCAACACAAATATATATTGAAGATAACTTGATGACTGAATGCAAATGGTTTAAAGTAAAATAAAGTCTCTGGTAACATAAACGTAGAATAATTTGGTAACTGGTTGCAAATGGTTTTGTAAACAGAACTCCGGTATTACTTGGAAAGAACACAGTCTCTGTATATAACTCAAGTTCTTATAACTACACAAGACCCAGGCAGGAGACAGTCCCAATGCAGCAAGCTTGCACAAGATGGTATGTATTAACGAGGTGCACAGGTTTAGGCAATGAAACAAACACCTGAGGAAAGTCTCTTACTGCTGATGAGCTGTGGCTGGAGTCTGAAGCGAACAGGAGAAATGCAGAATGAAATGATGAGAGGAACCACGGGGAACTGCTGGAGACAGTTACACGGGAAACCACTTGTGAACTTGACACACCAAATGTGACTCGTTGTCCGAGGCCATGAGAATGAGCCAGGAACTGGCGTTTATACCCCTTGCTCTGTGATGATTGGATGTTGAATCCCTGTGAGAACACACCCTGCTGAATTGGGTTCCCAGATCAGCTGAGAGTTAACTGGAGCCGATGATTAACCAGAAGAATGATTCTGTAGACAGTTAATGCAATGCACTGCTGGTTGCTGGCTGGGATCAGTAGTGCACCGGGAGTTAATGCTGTTAACTAGAATCACTTGTGTACTCCAGGCTGCTGGCTGAAACCAGTAGTTTACCAAATAATAGTACTGGTTGGGTGGAGCACAGTGAGCTGTAGGCTGCAGAAGACTGAAGACTGGAACTGCTGGGACTTGTGGTTCCACAGGTCCAATTCACTGGGGTTACTCTGAAGACAGAGGACTGAAGCCAGGAGACGCCTATTCACTGGAAGTGATGCAATGGAGAATGCAGATTCCTGACAATGTCACGGCAGTGACGTACATAAACCGACAGGGTGGAATGAAAAGCAGAGCCGCAATGTCAGAGGTGTCAAGAATTCTCCTCTGGGTGGAAAAAAACGCAGTGGCGTTGTCGGCAGTCTTCATCCCGCGAGTAGACAACTGGGAAGCAGACTTCCTCAGCAGACACGATCTGCACCCGGGTGCATGGGGCCTTCACCCGGAGGTGTTCCAGTGGTTGACATGTCGGGAAATTCCACAAATCGACATGATGACCTCTCGTCTCAACAAGTAGCTCAAGCGGTATTGCTCCAGGTCAAGAGACCCACAAGCAGCGGCGGTAGACGCTCTGAAAACTCAGTGGGTCTACCAGCTGGTGTACGCGTTTTCTCCACTTCCTCTGATCCCAAGAATTCTAAAAAGAATTTAAAAGGGAAAAGGTTCAAGCAATCCTCATTGCTCCAGACTGGCCACGAAGGGCCTGGTTTGTGGATCTTTTCGAGATGCTCCTCGAAGATCCGTGGTCTCTACCTCTTCACGAGGATCTTCTACAACAGGGCCCGTTCGTCTATCAAGACTTACCACGGCTACGTTTAACGGCATGGAAGTTGAACGTCTGATTTTAGCCAGGAGAGGGATTCTTGACAAGGTCATTCCGACTATGATCCAAGCTAGAAAGAGGGTAACGTCAAAACATTACCATTGTATCTGAAGAAAATATGTCTCTTGGTGTGAGAGCAGACAATAATCTGTGGTGAAATTTCATCTGGGACGTTTCCTGCTTTTTCTGCAGTCGGGAGTGGATGCGGGCCTACGTCTAGGCTGCATAAAAGTCCTGATTTCTTCCTTGTCTGTTTTCTTTCAGAGACAATTGGCTTCTCTCCCTGAGGCCCAGATGTTCTTGAAAGATGTTCAGCACGTCCAACCTACCTTTGTGCCTCCCACGACACCTTAGGATCTCAACTTGGTACTGCAGTTCTTCCAATCAGACTGGTTTGAACCGTTACAAGAGGTTGACGTAAAGTACCTTACGTGGAAGAATGTCACGCTGTTGGCTTTGGCTTCAGAAAGACGTGTGTCGGAACTAGGAGCGTTGTCTCACAAGAGCCCCTACCTGATTTTCCATGAGGACAGAGCTGATCTCAGGACTCGTCAGCAATTTCTTCCTAAGGTGGTGTGTGCGTTTCATATCGACCAACCTATTGTGGTTCCGGTTGTTATGGACACTTCTACTACTTCAAAGTCTTTGGCTGTTGTGAGGGCTTTGAAGGTGTATGTTAAGAGAACAGCTCGTCACAGGAAATCGGACTCATTGTTCATTCTCTATGATCCCAATAAAATTGGTATATCCTGCTTCAAAGCAGTCAATTGCACACTGGATCAGGCTCACTATCCAGCATGCTTATTCTTTGGCAGGCTTGCCGGTTCCAAAATCTGTACAGGCCCACCACTAGGTCGCTGGATTCTTCTTGGGCGGCTGCCCGGAGTGTCTGGGTTTTACAGCTCTGCCGAGCAGCTACTTGGTCAGGTTATAACACATTTGCAATGTTTTTCAAGTTCGATACTTTGGTCTCTGAGGACCTTCAGTTTGGTCGATTAGTTCAGCAGGAACCTAAGAACTCTCCCACCCGGTTTGGGAGCTTTGGTACTTCCCCATGGTACTAAATGGATTCCCAGTATCCCCTAGGATGTAAGAGAAAATAGGATTTTAATTACCTACCGGTAAATCCTTTACTCGTAGTCCGTAGGGGTTACTGGGTGCCCGCCCAGTGCTTTGTTCTTCCTGCGCTGTTACTTGGTTAAGTAATGTTTGGTTCAGCTGTTGCTGTTCCTGTTTCAAGTTTGGTTAGCATGGCTTTCCTCTTGTTTTGTGTGTGGTGGTTCGGAATCTCACCACTTTACTTATCTATCCTCTCAAAGTATGTCCGTCTCCTCGGGCACAGTTTCCTAGACTGAGTCTGGTAGGAGGGTTATAGAGGGAGGAGCCAGCGCACACTATTAAAGTGCACAAGGCTCCTAGTGGACCCATCTATACCCCATGGTACTAAATGGATTCCCATTATCCCCTACGGACTACGAGAAAAGGATTGGATTTGCCGGTAGGTAATTAAAATCCTATTTCTCTGACGTCCTAGTGGATGCTGGGAACTCCGTAAGGGCCATGGGGAATAGCGGCTCTGCAGGAGACTGGGCACAACTAAAGAAAGCTTTAGGACTACCTGGTGTGCACTGGCTCCTCCCTCTATGACCCTCCTCCAGACCTCAGTTAGAATCTTGTGCCCGGCTGAGCTGGATGCACACTAGGGGCTCTCCTGAGCTCCTAGAAAAAGAAAGTATATTTTAGGTTTTTTATTTTCAGTGAGATCTGCTGGCAACAGACTCACTGCTACAAGGGACTAAGGGGAGAAGAAGCGAACCTACCTGCTTGCAGCTAGCTTGGGCTTCTTAGGCTACTGGACACCATTAGCTCCAGAGGGATCGAACACAGGGCCCGACCTCGATCGTCCAGTCCCGGAGCCGCGCCGCCATCCCCCTTACAGAGCCAGAAGCAAGAAGACGGTCCTGGAAATCGGCGGAAGAAGACTTCGGTCTTCACCAAGGTAGCGCACAGCACTGCAGCTGTGTGCCATTGCTCCTCATGCACACCTCACACTCTGGTCACTGATGGGTGCAGGGCGCCCTGAGCAGCAATATTAAACACCTTGGCTGGCAAATCTACACAACATATAGTCATACAGGCTATATATGTGTAAAATACCCCTGCCAGAGATCCATAAAAAAGCGGGAGAAGTCAGCCGAAAAAGGGGCGGGCTATCTCCCTCAGCACACTGGCGCCATTTTTTCTTCACAGTGCAGCTGGAAGACAGCTCCCCTGGCTCTCCCCTGTAATTTTCAGGCTCAAAGGGTTAAAAAGAGAGGGGGGCACTAAATTTAGGCGCAATATTGTGTATACAAGCAGCTATTGGGAAAAATCACTCAGTTATAGTGTTAATCCCTGCATTATATAGCGCTCTGGTGTGTGCTGGCATACTCTCTCTGTCTCCCCAAAGAACTTTGTGGGGTCCTGTCCTCAGTCAGAGCATTCCCTGTGTGTGTGCGGTGTGTCGGTACGGCTGTGTCGACATGTTTGAGGAGGAAGGTTATGTGGAGGCGGAGCAGATGCCGATAAATGTGATGTCGCCCCCTGTGGGGCTGACACCAGAGTGGATGGATAGGTCGAAGGTATTAACCGACAGTGTCAACTCCTTACATAAAAGGCTGGATGACGTAACAGCTGTGGGACAACCGGCTTTTCAGCCTGCGCCTGCCCAGGCGTCTCAAAGGTCATCAGGGGCTCAAAAATGCCCGCTACCTCAGATGGCAGACACAGATGTCGACACGGAGTCTGACTCCAGTGTCGACGAGGTTGAGACATATACACAATCCACTAGGAACATCCGTAGCATGATCTCTGCAATGAAAAATGTGTTACACATTTCTGACATTAACCCAAGTATCACTAAAAAAGGGTTTTATGTTTGGGGAGAAAAAGCAGCCAGTGTTTTGTTCCCCCATCAGATGAGTGAATGAAGTGTGTGTAGAAGCGTGGGTTCCCCCGATAAAAAACTGGTAATTTCTAAAAAAATTACTGATGGCGTACCCTTTCCCGCCAGAGGATAGGTCACATGGGGAGATATCCCCTAGGGTGGATAAGGCGCTCACACGTTTTGTAAAAAAAGGGTGGCACTGCCGTCTTAGGATACGGCCACTTTGAAGGAGCCTGCCGATAAAAAGCAGGAGGTTATCCTGAAGTCTGTATTTACACACTCAGGTACTATACTGAGACCTTAAAATTGCCTCGGCATGGATAGTGCTGCTGCAGCGTGGTCTGTTACCCTGTCAGATTGTACCTCGACAGGGATACTATTTGGCTAACCATAGAGCATATTAAAGACGTCGTCTTATATATGAGGGATGCACAGGGGGATATTTGCCGGCTGGCATCCAGAATTAAGGCAATGTCCATTCTGCCAGGAGGGTATTAGGGACCCGGCAGTGGACAGGTGATGCTGATTTTAAAAGGCACATGGAGAGTCTGCCTTATAAAGGTGAGGAATTGTTCGGGGATGGTCTCTCGGACCTCGTATCCACAGGAACAGCTGGGAAGAAAAAATGTTACCTCAGTTTTCCTCAAAACCTAAGAAAGCACCGTATTATCAGGTACAGTCCTTTCGGCTTCAGAAAAGCAAGCGGGTCAAAGGCGCTTCCTTTCTGTACAGAGACAAGGGAAGAGGGAAAAAGCTGCACCAGACAGCCAGTTCCCAGGATCAAAAATCTTTCCCCGCTTCCTCTGAGTCCACCGCATGACGCTGGGGCTCTGCAGGTGGAGCCAGGTGCGGTGGGGGCGCGTCTCAGGAACTTCAGCGACCAGTGGGCTCGCTCACAGGTGGTACCCTGGGTTCTACAAGTAGTATCACAGGGATACAAGTTGGAGTTCGAGGCGACTCCCCTTCGCCGTTACCTCAAATCAGCCTTGCCTGCTGCCCTCAGAGAGAGGTAGTACTGGCGGCAAATTCACAAGCTGTACTTCCAGCAGGTGATAATCAAGGTACCCCTCCTTCAACAAGGCCGGGGTTACTATTCCACAATGTTTGTGGTACCGAAACCAGACGGTTCGGTGTTACCCATTCTAAAATTGAAATCCTTGAACACATATATACGAAGGTTCAAGTTCAAAATGGAATCGCTTAGGGTGGTTATTGCGAGCCTGGACGAAGGGGATTACATGGTATCACTGGACATCAAGGATGCTTACCTGCATGTCCCCATTTACCCTCCTCACCAGGAGTACCTCAAAATTGTGGTACAGGACTGTCATTACCAATTCCAGACGTTGTCCTTGGTCTGTCCCCGGCACCGAGGGTATTTACCAATGTAATGGCCGAAATGATGATACTCCTTCGAAAAAAGGGAGTTATAATTATCCCGTACTTGGACGATCTCCTTATAAAGGCAGGGTCCAGGGAGCAGTTGTTGGTCGGAGTAGCACTATCTTGGGAAGTGCTACAACAGCACGGCTGGATTCTGAATATTCCAAAGTCGCAGCTGGTTCCTATGACGCGTCTACTGTTCCGGGGTATGGTTCTGGACACAGAACAGAAAATAAGAATTTACTTACCGATAATTCTATTTCTCGGAGTCCGTAGTGGATGCTGGGGTTCCTGAAAGGACCATGGGGAATAGCGGCTCCGCAGGAGACAGGGCACAAAAAGTAAAGCTTTACGATCAGGTGGTGTGTACTGGCTCCTCCCCCTATGACCCTCCTCCAAGCCTCAGTTAGGTACTGTGCCCGGACGAGCGTACACAATAAGGAAGGATCTTGAATCCCAGGTAAGACTCATACCAGCCACACCAATCACACCTTATAACCTGTGATCTAAACCCAGTTAACAGTATGATAACAGCGGAGCCTCTGAAAAGATGGCTCACAACAATAATAACCCGATTTTTGTAACTATGTACAAGTAATGCAGATAATCCGCACTTGGGATGGGCGCCCAGCATCCACTACGGACTCCGAGAAATAGAATTATCGGTAAGTAAATTCTTATTTTCTCTATCGTCCTAGTGGATGCTGGGGTTCCTGAAAGGACCATGGGGATTATACCAAAGCTCCCAAACGGGCGGGAGAGTGCGGATGACTCTGCAGCACCGAATGAGAGAACTCCAGGTCCTCCTTAGCCAGGGTATCAAATTTGTAGAATTTTACAAACGTGTTCTCCCCCGACCACGTAGCCGCTCGGCAGAGTTGTAATGCCGAGACCCCTCGGGCAGCCGCCCAAGAAGAACCCACCTTCCTTGTGGAGTGGGCTTTTACCGATTTTGGCTGTGGCAGGCCTGCCACAGAATGTGCAAGCTGAATCGTACTACAAATCCAGCGAGCAATAGTCTGCTTAGACGCAGGAGCGCCCAACTTGTTGGGAGCATATAGTATAAACAGCGAGTCAGATTTCCTGACTCCAGCTGTCCTTGAAATGTATATTTTTTAAAGCTCTGACAACGTCCAACAACTTGGAGTCCTCCAAGTCGCTTGTAGCCGCAGGCACTACAATAGGTTGGTTCAGATGAAATGCTGACACCACCTTAGGGAGAAAATGCGGACGAGTCCGCAGTTCTGCCCTGTCCGAATGGAAAATCAGATATGGGCTTTTGTAAGATAAAGCTGCCAGTTCTGACACTCTCCTGGCCGAAGCCAGGGCTAGTAGCATGGTCACTTTCCATGTGAGATATTTCAAATCCACAGTTTTTAGTGGTTCAAACCAATGAGATTTGAGAAAGTCCAAAACAACATTGAGATCCCACGGTGCCACTGGAGGCACCACAGGGGGCTGTATATGCAGCACTCCCTTAACAAAAGTCTGGACTTCAGGAACTGAAGCCAATTCTTTTTGGAAGAAAATCGACAGGGCCGAAATTTGAACCTTTAATAGATCCCAATTTGAGACCCATAGACAATCCTGATTGCAGGAAATGTAGGAATCGACCCAGTTGAAATTCCTCCGTCGGAGCACTCCGATCCTCGCACCACGCAACATATTTTCGCCAACTGCGGTGATAATGTTGCGCGGTTACTTCCTTCCTTGCTTTAATCAAAGTAGGAATGACTTCTTCCGGCATGCCTTTTTCCTTTAGGATCCGGCGTTCAACCGCCATGCCGTCAAACGCAGCCGCGGTAAGTCTTGAAACAGACAGGGACCCTGCTGAAGCAAGTCCCTTCTCAGAGGTAGAGGCCACGGATCTTCCGTGATCATCTCTTGAAGTTCCGGGTACCAAGTCCTTCTTGGCCAATCCGGAACCACTAGTATCGTTCTTACGCCTCTTTGCCGTATAATTCTCAATACTTTTGGTATGAGAGGCAGAGGAGGAAACACATACACCGACTGGTACACCCAAGGCGTTACCAGCGCGTCCACAGCTATTGCCTGCGGATCTCTTGACCTGGCGCAATACCTGTCCAGTTTTTTGTTGAGGCGAGACGCCATCATGTCCACCATTGGTCTTTCCCAACGGGTTACCAGCATGTGGAAAACTTCTGGATGAAGTCCCCACTCTCCCGGGTGAAGGTCGTGTCTGCTGAGGAAGTCTGCTTCCCAGTTGTCCACTCCCGGGATGAACACTGCTGACAGTGCTATCACATGATTCTCTGCCCAGCGAAGAATCCTTGCAGCTTCTGCCATTGCACTCCTGCTTCTTGTGCCGCCCTGTCTGTTCACATGGGCGACTGCCGTGATGTTGTCCGACTGGATCAACACCGGTTTTCCTTGAAGCAGAGGTTCTGCCTGGCTTAGAGCATTGTAGATTGCTCTTAGTTCCAGAATGTTTATGTGAAGAGACGTTTCCAGGCTCGACCACACGCCCTGGAAGTTTCTTCCTTGTGTGACTGCTCCCCAGCCTCTCAGGCTGGCGTCCGTGGTCACCAGGATCCAATCCTGTATGCCGAATCTGCGGCCCTCCAATAGATGAGCACTCTGCAACCACCACAGAAGAGATACCCTTGTCCTTGGAGACAGGGTTATCCGCTGGTGCATCTGAAGATGCGACCCTGACCATTTGTCCAACAGATCCCTCTGGAAAATTCTTGCGTGGAATCTGCCGAATGGAATTGCTTCGTAAGAAGCCACCATTTTTCCCAGGACTCTTGTGCATTGATGTACAGACACCTTTCCTGGTTTTAGGAGGTTCCTGACAAGCTCGGATAACTCCTTGGCTTTTTCCTCCGGGAGAAAAACCTTTTTCTGAACCGTGTCCAGAATCATCCCTAGGAACAGCAGACGTGTTGTCGGAATTAACTGGGATTTTGGAATATTCAGAATCCACCCGTGCTGTTTTAGCACTTCTTGAGACAGTGCTAATCCCATCTCTAGCTGTTCTCTGGACCTTGCCCTTATTAGGAGATCGTCCAAGTATGGGATAATTAATACGCCTTTTCTTCGAAGAAGAATCATCATCTCGGCCATTACCTTGGTAAAGACCCGAGGTGCCGTGGACAATCCGAACGGCAGCGTCTGAAACTGATAGTGACAGTTCTGTACGACGAACCTGAGGTACCCCTGGTGTGAGGGGTAAATTGGAACGTGGAGATACGCATCCTTGATGTCCAAGGATACCATAAAGTCCCCTTCTTCCAGGTTCGCTATCACTGCTCTGAGTGACTCCATCTTGAACTTGAACTTCTTTATGTACAGGTTCAAGGATTTCAGATTTAGAATAGGTCTTACCGAGCCATCCGGCTTCGGTACCACAAATAGAGTGGAATAATACCCCTTTCCTTGTTGTAAAAGGGGTACCTTGACTATCACCTGCTGAGAGTACAGCTTGTGAATGGCTTCCAAGACCGTCACCCTGTCGGAGGGGGACGTTGGTAAAGCAGACTTCAGGAAACGGCGAGGTGGATCCGTCTCTAGTTCCAACCTGTACCCCTGAGATATTATCTGCAGGATCCAGGGATCTATCTGCGAGTGAGCCCACTGCGCGCTGAAATTCTTGAGACGACCCCCCACCGCCCCCGAGTCCGCTTGAGAAGCCCCAGCGTCATGCTGAGGCTTTTGTAGAAGCGGGGGAGGGCTTCTGTTTCTGGGAAGGAGCTGACTGTTGCTGTCTCTTCCCCCTTCCTCTGCCTCGTGGCAGATATGAATATCCCTTTGCTCTCTTGTTTTTAAAGGAACGAAAGGGCTTTGAAAAGTCGGTGTCTTTTTCTGTTGGGGAGTGACTTGAGGTAAAAAGGTGGATTTCCCGGCTGTAGCCGTGGCCACCAAATCCGATAGACCGACACCAAATAACTCCTCCCCTTTATACGGCAAAACTTCCATATGCCGTTTTGAGTCCGCATCGCCTGACCACTGTCGCGTCCATAAACTTCTTCTGGCCGAAATGGACATAGCACTTACCCGTGATGCCAGTGTGCAGATATCCCTCTGTGCATCACGCATATAAAGAAATGCATCCTTTATTTGCTCTAAAGACAGTAAAACATTGTCCCTATCCAGGGTATCAATATTTTCAATCAGGGACTCTGACCAAGCTACCCCAGCACTGCACATCCAGGCTGTCGCTATAGCTGGTCGTAGTATAACACCTGTATGTGTGTATATACTTTTTTGGATATTTTCCATCCTCCTATCTGCTGGATCTTTAAGTGCGGCCGTCTCAGGAGAGGGTAACGCCACTTGTTTTGATAAGCGTGTGAGCGCCTTGTCCACCCTAGGAGGTGTATCCCAGCGCGCCCTAACCTCTGGCGGGAAAGGGTATAAAGCCAATAACTTCTTTGAAATTAGCATTTTTTTTATCGGGGGCAACCCACGCTTCATCACACACCTCATTTAATTCATCTGATTCAGGAAAAACTATAGGTAGTTTTTTCACACCCCACATGATACCCTGTTTTGTGGTACCTGTAGTATCAGCAATATGTAACGCCTCCTTCATTGCCAAAATCATATAACGTGTGGCCCTACTGGAAAATACGGTTGATTCGTCACCGTCGCCACTGGAATCAGTGCCTGTGTCTGGGTCTGTGTCGACCGACTGAGGCAAAGGGCGTTTTACAGCCCCTGACGGTGTTTGAGGCGCCTGGGCAGGCACTAATTGATTGTCCGGCCGTCTCATGTCGTCAAACGACTGCTTTAGCGTGTTGACACTATCCCGTAATTCCATAAATAAAGGCATCCATTCTGGTGTCGACCCCCTAGGAGGTGACATCCCCATATTTGGCAATTGCTCCGCCTCCACACCAATATCGTCCTCATACATGTCGACACACACGTACCGACACACAGCAGACACACAGGGAATGCTCTTAACGAAGACAGGACCCCACTAGCCCTTTGGGGAGACAGAGGGAGAGTTTGCCAGCACACACCAAAAGCGCTATATATGACAGGGATAGCCTTATAATAAGTGCTCCCTGTATAGCTGCTTTAATAATATAGTTTTGCCACAATTTTGCCCCCCCTCTCTTGTTTTACCCTGTTTCTGTAGTGCAGTGCAGGGGAGAGCCTGGGAGCCTTCCTGACCAGCGGAGCTGTGTGAGGAAAATGGCGCTGTGTGCTGAGGAGATAGGCCCCGCCCCTTTTTCGGCGGGCTCGTCTCCCGCTCTTTAGTGGATTCTGGCAGGGGTTAAATATCTCCATATAGCCCCCGGAGGCTATATGTGAGGTATTTTTAGCCAAAAAAGGTTTTCATTTGCCTCCCAGGGCGCCCCCCTCCCAGCGCCCTGCACCCTCAGTGACTGCCGTGTGAAGTGTGCTGAGAGGAAAATGGCGCACAGCTGCAGTGCTGTGCGCTACCTTAAGAAGACTGAGGAGTCTTCTGCCGCCGATTCTGGACCTCTTCTCGTTTCAGCATCTGCAAGGGGGCCGGCGGCGAGGCTCCGGTGACCATCCAGGCTGTACCTGTGATCGTCCCTCTGGAGCTAATGTCCAGTAGCCAAGAAGCCAATCCATCCTGCACGCAGGTGAGTTCACTTCTTCTCCCCTAAGTCCCTCGTTGCAGTGATCCTGTTGCCAGCAGGACTCACTGTAAAATAAAAAACCTAAGCTAAACTTTTCTAAGCAGCTCTTTAGGAGAGCCACCTAGATTGCACCCTTCTCGGCCGGGCACAAAAATCTAACTGAGGCTTGGAGGAGGGTCATAGGGGGAGGAGCCAGTACACACCACCTGATCGTAAAGCTTTACTTTTTGTGCCCTGTCTCCTGCGGAGCCGCTATTCCCCATGGTCCTTTCAGGAACCCCAGCATCCACTAGGACGATAGAGAAAAAAGTGTTTCTCCCGGAGGAGAAGGCCAAGGAGTTGTCATCTCTAGTCAGAGACCTCCTAAAACAAATACAGGTGTCGATGCATCAATGCACGCGAGTCCTGAGAAAGATGGAAGCTTCTTACGAAGAAATTCCATTCGGCAGGTTCCATGCAAGGATCTCCCAGTGGGATCTGTTGGACAAGTGGTCCGGGTCGCATCTTCGGATGCATCGGCTGATAATCCTGTCTCCAAGGGCCAGGGTGTCGCTGTTGTGGTGGCTGCAGAGTGCTCATCTTCTAGAGGGCCGCAGATTCGGCATACAGGACGGGGTCCTGGTGACCACGGATGCCAGCCTTCGAGGCTGGGGGGCAGTCACACAGGGAAGAAACTTCCAAAGACTATGGTCGAGTCAGGAGACTTCCCTACACAGGCAAGACCCCTGCTTCAACACCAGCCGGTGCTGATCCAGTCAGACAACATCACGGCGGTCGCCCATGTAAACCAACAGGGCGGCACAAGAAGCAGGATGGCAGAAGCCACAAGGATTTTCCGATGGGCGGAAAATCATGTGTTAGCACTGTCAGCAGTGTTCATTCCCGGAGTGGACAACTGGGAAGCAGACTTTTTCAGCAGGCACGACCTCCACCCGGGAGAGTGGGGACTTCATCCAGAAGTCTTCCAAATGATTGTACACTTTTGGGAAAGGCCACAGGTGGACATGATGGCGTCCCGCCTCAACAAAAAGCTAAAATTATATTGCGCCAGGTCAAGGGACCCTCAGGCGATAGCTGTGGACGCTCTGGTAGTCGGTGTATGTGTTCCTTCCTCTGCCTCTCATACCCAAGGTACTGAGAATAATAAGAAGGAGAGGAGTAAGAACTATACTCGTGGTTCCGGATTGGCCAAGAAGAGCTTGGTACCCAGAACTTCATGATGTGATCTCAGAGGACCCATGGCCTCTGCCGCTCAGACAGGACCTGCTGCAGCAGGGGCCCTGTCTGTTCCAAGACTTGCCGCGGCTGTGTTTGACGGCATGGCGGTTGAACACCGGATCCTAAAGGGAAAAGGCATTCCGGAGGAAGTCATTCCTACGCTGATTAAGGCTAGGAAAGATGTGACCGCAAAACATTATCACCACATATGGCGAAAATATGTTGCTTGGTGTGAGGCCAGGAAGGCCCCAACAGAGGAATTTCAACTGGGTCAATTTCTGCACTTCCTACAAGCAGGAGTGACTATGGGCCTAAAATTGGTTTCCATTAAGGTCCAGTTTCGGCTCTGTACATTTTCTTCCAAAAAGAACTGGCTTCACTGCCTGATGTTCAGACTTTTGTTAAGGGAGTGCTGCATATTCAGCCCCGTTTGTGCCTCCAGTGGCACCGTGGAATATCAACGTGGTGTTGGATTCCCTGAAGTCGCATTGGTTTGAGCCACTTAATTCCGTAGAGCTAAAATACCTCACGTGGAAAGTGGTCATGCTGTTGGCCTTGGCGTCGGCCAGGCGTGTATCAGAATTGGCGGCTTTGTCATGCAAAAGCCCTTATCTGATTTTTCATATGGATAGTGCGGAATTGAGGACTCCTTCCCAATTCCTTCCTAAGGTGGTATCAGCTTTTCATGTGAACCAACCTATTGTGGTGCCTGCGGCTACTTGGGACTTGGAGGACTCCAAGTTACTGGACGTAGTCAGGGCCCTGAAAATATATGTTTCCAGGATGGCTGAAGTCCGGAAAACTGACTCGCTATTTATCCTGTATCCCCGTATTTATTGTCAAACATCTGTGTTCACTCTTTTTAAATCATAATGACAACAGAAACTACCCAAATGACCCTGATCAAAAGTTTACATATCCCAGTTCTTAATATCGTGTATTGCCCCCTTTAACATCAATGACAGCTTGAAGTCTTTTGTGGTAGTTGTGGATGAGGCTTTTTATTTTCTCAGATGGTAACACTGCCCATTCTTCTTGGCAAAAAGCCTCCAGTTCCTGAAAATACTTGAGCTGTCTTGCATGAACTGCACGTTTGAGATCTCCCCAGAGTGGCTCAATGATATTGATGTCAGGAGACTGAGATGGCCACTCCAGAACCTTCACTTTATTCTGCTGAAGCCAATGACAGGTCGACTTGGCCCTGTGTTTTGGATCATTGTCATGTTGAAACGTTCAAGTACGTCCCATGCGCAGCTTCCGGGCTGATGAGTGCAAATATTCCTCCAGTATTTTCTGATAACATGCTACATTCATCTTGCCATCAATTATGGCCAAGTTTCCAGTGCCTATGTAGCTCACACATCCCCAAAACATCAGCGATCCACCTCTGTGTTTCACAGTAGGAATGGTGTACCTTTCATCATAGGCCTTTTTGACTCCTCTCCAAATGTAACGTTTATGGTTGTGGCCAAAAAGTTCAATTTTGGTCTCATCACTCCAAATGACTTTGTTCCAGAAGTATTGAGGCTTGTCTCTGTGCTGTTTGGAGTATTGTAAGCGGGATGCTTTGTGGCATTTGTATAGTAATGGCTTTCTTCTGGCGACTCGACCATGCAGCCCATTTTTCTTCAAATGCCTCCTTATTGTGCATCTTGAAACAACCACACCACTTTTTTTCAGAGAGTCCTGTATTTCAGCTGAAGTTATTTGTGGATTTTTCTTTGCATTCCGAACAATTTTCCTGGCAAATTTTTGTTGGTCTACCTGACCGAGATTTGGTTTCCACAGAATACCTCATTTTCCACTTCTTAATTAGAGTTTGAACACTGCTGATTGGCATTCTCAATTGCTTGGATATCTGTTTATATCCCTTTCCTGTTTTATACAGTTCAATTACCTTTTTCCGCAGATACTTTGACAATTCTTTTGCTTTCCCCATGACTCAGAAGCCAGACACGTCAGTGCAGCACTGGATGAAAGATGCAAGGGTCTTTCAGGAGTCCAGAAACTCACTGACCTTTTATACACGCACACTGATTACAAGCAAACAGATCACAGGTGAGGATAGTTACCTTTAGTAGCCATTCAAACCCGTTTGTGTCAACTTGTGTGTATGTTAGCAGGCCAAAATCTCCAGGTTATGTAAACTTTTGATCAGGGTCATTTGGGTAGTTTCTGTTGTCATTATGATTTTAAAAAAAGTAAACACAGATGTTTGACAATAAATGGCTTCACCCAACCACTAACCATGAGTGAAAGAAAAGTTTGTGAGTTATCATTCATATTCTCTGTCAAATGGCCAGAAAATCACAAATTCTGCTAGGGTATGCACACTTATGAGCACAACTGTAGCTCATGCTGAACATTAGGTAGGGCTATATCTGTAACATGTGGCAAAGGTTAAGTTTCTTTTTCCATTAAAGCCACACAATCATGAGAGAAAGAAAGAAATTTTGATTATTAGAATTATTCTCTTCCTCTTCTGGACCATCCCTCTGGTCCTGCATCCATGATGATCTGTCTCTATCTTCTTCTTCTCCTGGACCACCTTCCTGGTCCTCATAATCATCATCTTGCTGATCCATCAATAGGGAAGATAATCTGTTTCTCCCTCCTTTTGAATCTTGAGATTCAACACCTTTATTTATTAAGCTTGAAAAAGGGTTGTTGGGCTGAGGGTAGTACATCTTCTGATGGTCACGTTGTTGCACTTAGCAGTGCTACTTAATACTTGGTCAGCCTTACTGCTGACAGGTGTTTGGTTCTTGCTTGTTGAAGCTTCTCTGTACCTGCATGCGGTACTTGGATGATAAGTTCATGATTCTGCACTATAGCCGTGCTCTTGTCCTCTTTTAGGGCTGCTGCTGCTGCCACTGCTCTGATGCAGGGAGGGTGTTACTTAAGTAATGTTATCAAGCTTGCTTAAGTGGTAGGCCACTGGTCTTTGCCTTAGTCCATATTTCTGAGTGAGGACTCCCATGCATGGCCTCCTTGTCACGATCCGGGTATCTTGACGCCATTACCTGTCGTTTAGGTGCCTTCTGAGACTGGCCCAGCGTTCCAAGTCCGGATCTCATCTGTGTCAACACTCTGCACATCCCTGCTGTGATTCTGAGACACTACCACAGCGGCGCCATGTTTGAATCCAACATGGCGTCTCCTGTCCTCCGCGGCCTCCGCCGCCGTTACTGTGTTTTTGCTGCAGGTTCTCAGTATAGTGTATCTTGCCTGCCGCGGCCTTTGCTGCCCTCCAAGTGTCTCAGCATATAACAGTCATCTGGCGTCTCCTGTCCTCCGCGGCCGGCGCCGCCATTATCACTATGTTTGCACATTTCATTTCAAACCAGTTTTCCCTCCAGGTTCCAGCATGGGTGCAGCCATGTTGGATTTGATCACATGCTCCAATTCCTCCAATCCACCGTTTCTGGAATCTGCATAATTGCCTAGCCAATGCCTGCATAGCAGCAGGTATAAGTATCCTGTGTCTGGGCCAGATAGATGTCAGTACTTTGAATGTCATACCTTGTTCCAGTCTCTCTCTCCTGTGGTTTGTTTCTCCAGGTTCCAGTTCCTGTCTCCAGCATCCACAAAGAGACCTGCACCTGCTTTCCATCTTGCGGTGCAGCCTGACTCTACAGTCTTCCGTGGCTGTCCAAGTTTCCAGCTATCTACAATCTGTTTCCAGCAGCCAGCTTTCAACAGATTTCAGCTTCTACTAAACACCGGTGCTGATCCAGTGGATCCTATCTTACCAGCAGTATCCACTACCACCGGTAATCATCTTTCAGCTATTCTGTTTCTACGCTCCCGAGCATCTCACATCATTCACTCTGTGTTCATCACCTGGCTGGTTCCATCCAGCATCCACTCCGTGACTTTAGTACCTGGCTGATTCCATTCAGCATCCACTCTGTGTTTCATCACCCGGCTGATTCCACTCAACATCCACTCCGTGTTTTACCACCTGGCTGGTTCCATCCAGCTGATACAGCAGCATACTCAAGTTACAGATTCACCTGTTACAACTACTGGCATGTTCCTCGGCTATCTCCACTACTACAACCAGGCCTAGTAAGGTTTTCCATCAAAGGACTTTTACATCTGTTCTATACCTACCAGTGATCTGAGATACCTCCTATGGTTATGTGATCCAGGAACTGTGTTATTTGCCACTGTCTTTGATTTACTTTGAATGCTGCTTGTCATTTCACGGAGTCTGTTAAATAAACTTTTATTTTGAATTTTAAACTGGTTGTCATGGTCACACCTTCGGGTAATCAATCTGCACTTACATGTCCAGGGGTCTGATTAAACCTCCCAGGTTTAACTTCATCTCAGCCCCTACAACTGAGGCTTCCTCCCGTCAGCATAAACCCTCAGTTGTGACACTTCTTCTATAGTCAGGTAGTCCTAGGGGTGGAGATGAGGCAACTGCTGCTTTCAATTGTTCAATTGCTTTATTCACCTGTTGCTGTGTAGGATGTGGACCCTCCCTTTCGGTGTTGTCATACAATCCATTCTCTGCAGTATCCCACAAGGCCCACCTCTCTCTTTATGATTCATCTATTATCCTACATACTTTTTCTTTCTTTACTTGCCCTACATACTTTTTCTCTAACGTCCTAGTGGATGCTGGGGACTCCGTCAGGACCATGGGGAATAGCGGGCTCCGCAGGAGACAGGGCACATCTAAAAAGCTTTTTAGGTCACATGGTGTGTACTGGCTCCTCCCCCTATGACCCTCCTCCAAGCTTCAGTTAGGTTTCTGTGCCCGTCCGAGAAGGGTGCAACCTGGATGGCTCTCTTATAGAGCTGTTTAGAAAAGTCATTTTTAGGTTTAAACTAATCAGTGATTCCTGCTGGCGACAGGATCACTGCAACGTGGGACTTAGGGGAGAGACTTGCAACTCACCTGCGTGCAGGAGGATTGAAGTCTTAGGCTACTGGACACTGAGCTCCAGAGGGAGTCGGAACACAGGTCAGCCTGGGGTTCGTCCCGGAGCCGCGCCGCCGATCCCCCTTACAGACGCTGAAGACGGCGGAGACGGAGGTCCGGTGACAGGCGGCAGAAGGCTTCACAGTCTTCATAGAGGTAGCGCACAGCACTGCAGCTGTGCGCCATTGTTGTCTCACAGGCTCACTGACACGGTCACGGAGGGTGCAGGGCGCTGCTGGGGGCGCCCTGGGCAGCAATATAAATACCTAATTTGGCAAAAGAAATACACCACATATAGCCATTAAGACTATATGTATGTATTTTAACCCAGGCCAGTATTAAAAAAACCGGGAGGAAAAGCCCGCCGAGAAAGGGGCGGAGCTTATTCTCCTCAGCACACAGCGCCATTTTCCCTCACAGAAAGGCTGAGGGGAAGGCTCCCAGGCTCTCCCCTGCACTGCACTACAGAAACAGGGTTAAAACAGAGAGGGGGGGCAATGATTTGGCGATATAAATATATATTAAATGCTATAAGGGAGGAACACTTATATAAAGGTTGTCCCTGTATAATTATAGCATTTTGGTGTGTGCTGGCAAACTCTCCCTCTGTCTCCCCAAAGGGCTAGTGGGTCCTGTCCTCTATCAGAGCATTCCCTGTGTGTGTGCTGTATGTCGGTACGTGTGTGTCGACATGTATGAGGAAAATGTTGGTGAGGAGGCGGAGCAAATTGCCTGTAATGGTGATGTCACTCTCTAGGGAGTCGACACCGGAATGGATGGCTTACTTAAGGAATTACGTGATAATGTCAACACGCTGCAAGCCGGTTGACGACATGAGACAGCCGGCGGACAAATTAGTATTGGTCCAGGCGTCTCAGACACCGTCAGGGGCTTGTAAAAACGCCCATTTACCTCAGTCGGTCGACAGACACTGACACGGACACTGACCCCAGTGTCGACGGTGAAGAAACAAACGTATTTTTCCTTTAGGGCCACAAGTTACATGTTAAGGGCAATGAAGGAGGTGTTACATATTTCTGATACCACAAGTACCACAAATAAGGGTATTTTGTAGGGTGGGAATAAACTACTTGTAGTTTTGCCTGAATCAGATAAATTAAATGAAGTGTGTGATGATACGTGGGGTTCCTCCGATAGAAAGTTATGGGCGGTATACCCTTTCCCGCCAGAAGTAAGGCGAGTTGGAAAACACACCTTAGGGTGGATAAGGCGCTCACACGCTTATAAAAACATGGCGTTACCGTCTCCAGATACGGCCGCCTCAAGGAGCCAGCTGATAGGAAGCTGAAAAATATCATAACAGTATATACACACATACTGGTGTTATACTACGACCAGCAATCGCCTCAGCCTGGATGTGCAGCGCTGAGGGGGCTTGGTCGGATTTCCTGACTGAAAATTTTGATACCCTTGACAGGGACAAGATTTTATTTACTATAGAGCATTTTAAGGATGCATTTCTATATATGCGTGATGCGCAGAGGCATATATTGCATTCTGGCATCAAGAGTAAATGTGATGTACATATCTGCCAGACGAAGACACGACAGTGGTCAGGTGAGGCAGATTACAGACGGCATATGGAAGTATTGCCGTATAAAGGGGCGGTCCATTGGACCTGGTGGCCATGGCAACAGCTGAAAAATCCACTTTTTGTTACCCCGAGTCACATATCGGCAAGAAAGGACACAGTCTTTTCAGTCTCAGTCCTTTCGTCCCCATACGGGCAGGCGGGCAAAGGCCAGTCATATCTGCCCAGGGGTAGAGGAAAGGGAAGAAGACTGCAGCAAGCAGCCCATTCCCAGGAACAGAAGCCCCTCACAGCTTCTGCCAAGTCCGCAGCATAACGCTGGGGCCGTACAAGCGGACTCAGGTGCGGTAGGGGGTCATCTCAAGAGTTTCAGCACACAGTGGGCTCACTCGCAAGGGAACTCCGGGATCCTACATGTAGTATCCCAGGTGTACATTAGAAATTCGAGACGTCTCCCCCTCACACAATTCACAGGCTGTATTCCCAGCAGGTGATAATCAAAGTACCCCTCTTACAGAAGGGGGTAGTATTCCACACTATATTGTGGTACTGAAGCCAACCGGCTCGGTGAGATCTGAAATATTTGAACACTTACATACAAGCGTTCAAATCAAGATGGAGTCACTCGGAGCAGTGATAGCGAACCAGGAAGAAGGGGACGATATGGTGTCACTGGATATCAGGGACGCTTACCTACAGGTCCAAATTTGCCCTTCTCACCAAGGGTACTTCAGGTTCCTGGTACAGAACTGTCACTATCAGTTCAGACGCTGCCGTTTGGATTGTCCACGGCGCCCCGGGTCTTTACCAAGGTAATGGCCGGAATGATGAATTTTCTTAAAAGAAACATGGACGCTTTCCTGATAAGGGCAAGGTCCAGAGAACAGTTGGAGGTCGGAGTAGCACTATCTTAAGTAGTGCTACGACAGCACGAGTGGATTCTAAATATTCCAAAATCGCAGCTTTTTCCGACGACACGTCTACTGTTCCTAGGGATGATTCTGGACACAGTCCAGAAAAACGTGTTTCTCCCAGTGGAGAAAGCCAGGGAGTTATCCGAGCTAATCGGGATCCTCCTAAAACCAGGAAAAGTGTCAGTGCATCATTGCACAAGAGTCCTGGTAAAAATGGTGGCTTATTACGAAGCAATTCCATTCGGCAGATTTCCCGCAAGAACTCTTCAATGGGATCTGCTGGACAAATGGTCCGGATCGCATCCTCAGATGCATCAGCGGATAACCCTATATCCAAGGACAAGGGTGTCTCTCCTGTGGTGATTACAGAGTGCTCATCTTCTAGAGGGCCGCAGATTCGGCATTCAGGATTGGATGCCGGTGACCACGGAGGCCAGCCTGAGAGGCTGGGGAACAGTCACACAGGAAAAAAATTTCCAGGGAAGTGTGATTAAGTCTGGAGAATTCTCTCCGCATAGATAAGCTTAGAGCAAATATATAATGCTCCAAACTTAGCAAGACCTCTGCTTCAAGGTCAGCCGGTATTGATCCAGTGGGATAACATCACGGCAGTCGCCCATGTAAACAGAAAGGGCGGCACAAGAAGCAGGAGGGCAGTGACAAAACTGCAAGGATTTTTCGCTAGGCGGAAAATCATGTGATAGCACTGTCAGCAGTGTTCTTTCCGGGAGTGGACGACTGGGAAGCAGACTTCCTCAGCAGGCATGACCTCCACCCGGGAGAGTGGAAACTTCATAGGGAAGTTTTTCAGCATGATTGTGGACCGTTGGCAAAGACCAAAGGTGGACATGATGGCGTCCCGCCCGAACAAAAAACGGGACAGGTATTCCGCCAGGTCTTGAGACCTTCAGGCGATAGCTGTGGATGTTCTGGTAACACCGTGGGTGTACTAGTCAGTGTATGTGTTCCCTCCTCTGTTTCTCATAACCAGTATTGAGAATTATAAGACATAGAGGAGTATGAACTATACTAGTGGCTCCGGATTGGCCAAGAGGGACTTGGTACCCGGAACTTCAAGAGATGCTCACAGAGGACTAAGGGCCTGGGGAGCTAAGAAGGGACTTGCTTCAGCAAGTACCATGTATGTTCCAAGACTTACCGCGGCTGCGTGTGACGGCATGGCGGTTGAATGCCGGATCCTGAAGGGAAAAAGGCATTCCATAAGAGGTCATACCTACCTTGGTCAAAGCCAGGAAGGAGGTGACCGCACAACGTCATCACCACATGTGGTGAAAATATGTTGCGTGGGTAAGGCCAGGAAGGCTCCACGAAGGAAATTCAACTAGGTCGATTTCTGCACTTCCTGAAAACAGGAGTGTTTTGAGCCTCAAATTGGGGTTCATTAAGATTTAAATTTCGGCCCTGTAGATTTTCTTCCAGAAAAAATTGACTTCAGTTCCTGAAGTCCAGATTGTAAAGGGTGTATTGCATATACAGTTATTTTGTGCCTCTAGGGGCACCGTGAGATCTCAACATAGTGTTGGGATTCCTTAAAATCATATTGGTTTGAACCACTCAAATCTGTGGATTTGAAATATCTCACATGGAAAGTGACCATGCTGTTGACCAATATCTCACATGGAAAGTGACCATGTTGTTAGCCCTGGCCTCGGCCAGGCGATTGTCAGAATGGGCGGCTTTGTCTTACAAAAGCCCATATTAAAATTTTCCATTTGAACAGGGCAGAACTGGGACTCGTCTCCAGTTTCTTCCTAAAGGGGTGTCAGCGTTTTCACCTGAAACAACCTATTGTGGTACCTGCGGCTACTGGGGACTTGGAGGACTCCAAGTTACTAGACGTTGTCAGGGCCCTAAATATATATATATATATATATATAGTTAGGACGGCTGGAGTCAGAAAGTCTGACTTGCTGTTTATATTGTATGCACCCAACAAGCTGGGTGCTCCTGCTTATAAGCAGTCTATTGCACGCTGGACTTGTAGTACAATTCAGCGTGCACATTCTGTGGCAGGCCTGCCACAGCCGAAATATGTAGATGCCCATTCCACAAGGAAGGTGGCCTCATCCTGGGCGGCTGCCCGAGGAGTCTCGGCATTATAACTTTGCCGAGCAGCTACGTGGTCAGGGGAAAACACGTTTGTAAAATTTTACAAATTTGATACTCTGGCTAAAGAGGACCTGGAGTTCTCTCATTCGGTGCTGCAGAGTCATCCGCACTCTCCCGCCCGTTTGGGAGCTTTGGTATAATCCCCATGGTCCTGACGGAGTCCCCAGCATCCACTAGGACGTTAGAGAAAATAAGAATTTACTTACCGATAATTCTATTTCTCGTAGTCCGTAGTGGATGCTGGGCGCCCATCCCAAGTGCGGATTGTCTGCAATGCTTGTACATAGTTATTGTTACAAAAATCGGGTTATTACTATTGTTGTGAGCCATCTTTTCAGAGGCTACTTCGTTTTGTTATCATACTGTTAACTGGGTTCAGATCACAAGTTGTACGGTGTGATTGGTGTGGCTGGTATGAGTCTTACCCGGGATTCAAGATCCTTCCTTATTGTGTACGCTCGTCCGGGCACAGTACCTAACTGAAGCTTGGAGGAGGGTCATAGGGGGAGGAGCCAGTACACACCATGTGACCTAAAAAGCTTTTTAGATGTGCCCTGTCTCCTGCGGAGCCCGCTATTCCCCATGGTCCTGACGGAGTCCCCAGCATCCACTACGGACTACGAGAAATAGAATTATCGGTAAGTAAATTCTTATTTTCTTTCTTTACTTGCCCTACATACTTTTCCCTTCGTCGCTTGCATATATTTTCTTCTGCTGCTGGCATGTAGCCTACCGCTGCTCTGAAAACTTGTTCTAAATCTATCCAACAGGGCCTATATATACATATATATATATACCATATATACACCACATATTTGTGACAATTACGTAAAAAAAATGCAACAGGATTTCTGCTCATAGCTGGTAACTCATCTACAGCAGACCGCAATTTTCCCACTATTGACTCTGATGGAGGACCTCTATCCTCCATTATAGCCTATGCGCTCCGCCTGATTGACAGGCCAGACGCACAGCCAATCAGGAGAGCGATATGATGTGGCGCTCCTTGATTGGCTGCTGGGTCCTCCAGTGACAGGAGTCACAGGGGGTCCTGGCATTCGGGGAAAGGGGATCCATGTGTAAACCCTGTGGATGCCCGCTTGGAACAAAGAGGACCGATCTACACTGGATTCTAGGTGAGTATATTGTAGTTTTTTGGGTTTTTTTACAGGTACGTACCATAATGGATTCTACATGGACAAAGGGACTGAGGTGCTGAGTGGGACACTAGGTAAGTATGTGTGAGTGTTTAAATAAACGTTTACTATCACAGTGTGCTTCTTGTTTTTTTGGGGAGATTTCTTTTGTTGTGGAACTACAGGTACCAGCGGGTCCATTAATTTTCCACATGCTGGTACTTGTTGTTCTAAAAGTAACAGCATGTGGGGAGGCTGGCTGGGACTTGTAGTTCAACAACAAAAGATAATATTCTTTTCTCTTTTTTTTTTTACACAAAAAGATGTGAAGTAGCCACCCACAGCCCAGGGGTGGTGGCCATAGCCCCGGGCTTCATCCCTGGCCATTGGGTGCCTGGACGGGGCAGCATCTTTATTGTAGGGGTCCCCACTCCCCCAGGGAACCCCGGCCAGGGGTGACTTGTTGGGGGGGAGTGATGCTGCAGGCACGGGGACCTGTCTAAAAGTGTCCCCCGGCTGCGGCATCACCTCCCAGGCTAGTGGAGACCAGTGCTGGTTTCAAAAAATATGGGGAAGACCCCTACCTCTTATCCCCCGTATTTTTTGGAACCAGGACTGGTCCAAGAACCCGGTGCTGGTTGTAAAAATACTGGGGAACCCCTGTGCAAATTTTCCCTGGTATTTTTAACAACCAGGACAGGCTCAAAGAGCCTGGGGCTCGTTATGCGTAGTAGGGGGACCCCACGCATTTTTTTTTTTTTTTTAAGTTTTAACTATTTAAATACGGTACACAATGAAGCCATGTATGGATCTCACTGATCTGGCCAGGCTTTATTGTGTGATGTCCGGCAGTGTTTTACTAATCTCTCACGTAAAATACTGACGGCAATACGAATTGCATCGGTGAGTTCAACTTGAAAAACCACGGTATCAAAATGTTGCAATCTCAAATGGCCGAAGATCACGGATGACTATGGGGGACATTCTGAGTTGATCGCACGTAGCAACTTTTTGCTGCCCGTACGATCAACTAGACGCCGCCTATGGGGGAGTGTATATTTGCATAGCAGGGCTGCGAACGCTTGTGCAGCCCTGCTATGCAAAAAAAGTTTCCTGTAAAAGAAGAGCAGGGTTAGAGTTACTTATCCTGTGCGATCGTTCCAGCGATGAAGGTCCCGGAATTGATGTCAGATATCCGCCCTCCAAACGCATGGACACGCCTGCGTTCGCCGAACCACTCCCGGAAAACGGACAATTGACGCCCCGGAACGCCTTCTTCCTGTCAATCTTCTTGCGGTCGTCATGCTGCGACTGCTTTTGTCGTTAGCGGTGGTGGCACCAGGCAACAACGCGCCTGCGCAATGCGGCCGCCGTGCATACGCAGAACCGGCCTGTTCGACAGCTGCAATATTATACGTGTGCTGTTAAGAAGAGCACAGTGATCACTTCTGGATCTTGTACCTGTAGCTGCTGATCACTGATACTCCCAGTTATATCTCACTGTACCTATATAAGGGAGGTACTGATAGATCACCTTATAATGCTTTTATGTAATAAGATATTAATATGTCATCGTCATCGTCCCCCACCATGCATACATCTCCGGGATATAGTCCTGTATGTAACTTTCCACAATATAACTGCCCCCACATTTACTCTATGCCCCTCCCTGAGTAACCTGTCCTCATAGGGGTGTGTCCTTCTCATCTACATTATTATTATGAGAAACATATATAATTGTGATGACCAGTATATGGAATTGGGAATAACCAGATCTGACAATATACATTTGGTAACACACATACTACTCAGTCCAGTCCATTGATCTGTCCCATTATTAGAACACACTACTATACTATGAGTGATCTCCACCACAAAACTAACCTCCTTACTGAGCACTACGCTGACAGGTGTCATATACAGAAATCTGGGACTTTTCCTTATTGGTCAAAATTGCTGTCCATCAAATGTGAATAGACTTTCCTCCAATGAAAATGCTAACAGGCACTACCAATTGGCGCATACCAACGTTAATCACCCCCGATTGGCTGATTCTGTCCTTCAACACATCTGGCCGGTGTTTGGCCAGTTACATCGTTGATACATATGTTTCAGCATGAGAGACACCAGAGTCTGCTCCTCCTGCATTATAGTATTGTGACACCACAGGCTACTCCCCATGCATTATAGTAACATAACACCACAGGCTGCTTCCCCTGCATTATAGTAACGTGACACCACAGGCTGCTTCCCCTGCATTATAGTAATGTGACACCACAGGCTGCTCCCCTGGCATTCTAGTAACTTGACGCCAAAGCTTGCCCCATCTCCATTACAGTAACACACCAGTCTGCTTCCTCTGCCTAATAACTTGCATTATAATAACATGACAGCAGAGTCTGCTCCACCTGTAGTATAGTAATGTGACACAGCAGGCTGCTCTCACTGCATTAAAGTAATATAGACCCGGGCTTGCTTGTCTTGCATTGTAGTAATGTGACACCCCTGCAGTAAAATAAGGAGACACCACAGGCTGCTCCCCCTGTGGTACAATAATGTGACACCACAGGCAGTTCCCACTGCTGTACGGTAAGGTGACACCACAGGCCGCGCCCCCTGCGGTACAATAAGGTGATGTCACAAGCCACTCCCTCTGCAGTACAGTAAAGGTGACACCACAGGCTGCTCCTTCTGTGATACAGCAAGGTGATACCACAGGCCGTTCCCCCTGTGGTACAGTAAGGTAACATCACAGGCCGCTCCCCTTGCAGTACAATGAGGTGACACCACGTGCCGCTCCCCCTGAGGCACAGTGAGGTGACACCACAGGCTGCTCCCCCTGCGGTACAGTAAGGTGATGACACAAGCTGCTCCCCCTGTGGTATAGTAAGGTGACACAACAGGCTTCTCCCTCTGCGGTACAGTAAGCTGACACCACAGGCCGCTCTCCCTGTGGTACAGTATGGTGACACCACAGGCTGATCCCCCTGCAGTACGGTAAGTGGACACCACAGGCCGCCTCCCTGCGGTACGGTAAGGTAACACCACAGGCCACTCCCACCTGTGGTACCGAAAGGTGACACCACAGGCTGCTCCCCCTGCGGTACAGTAAGGTGACACCACAGGCCGCTCCCCCTGCGGTACAGTAAGGTGACACCACAGGCCACTCCTCCTGTGGTACCTGTAAGGTGACACCACAGGCCGTTCCCCCTGCGGTACAGTGAGGTGACACCACAGGCTGCTCCCCCTGCAGTACAGTGAGGTGACACCACAGGCTGCTCCCCCTGCGGTACAGTGAGGTGACACCACAGGCTGGAGTATAAGCCATAGCTGATATATAATAACACAGGACACTGCCCGGGGGGGAATATTGGGGACAGAGCAGCACATTACTACCTGTTACTAATACAGTCAGGAGATTATTATATATCCCTCATTAGTCACATGACAGCCAGAGTTATTATAGGGAGGGGCGGGGCCTCCTCAGCGTCTCTGTAGCCATGGTTACTGTCCCTGCTGCTCTACCTCCTATTATCCACTGACACGCCCACCCCGCAGCTGTCCCCTCCCGCTCACCCCACATTAGCCAATCGCATCTCAAAGCTGTCCCACCGGTTCCTCCCATCCACTCTCACTATGACTACAGATATCACCCCATCTGTTTTAGAGCTGTGATTGACGCACCGGGCAGCCAATCAGGTGCCAGTAGACACGACGGACGTCATGTAGACAGCGGTAGCAGCATCACACAGGTCATCACTAGAGTAACCAAATAACCTACCTCATATGTGCGGCGGCCATTTTCCTGTAGTCGCGAAAGATATCAGAACGTCATATCCTGCTACAGAGGGGGCGGAGTTAGGGAGTCATCAGCCGTCATTTTGGAGAGCCTCATTACTACAAGAGGTAACTTATTATATATGATTATTATATAGGGGAGAAGGGACCAGACAGTGATATATGAGGGGAGAATAACACAGCCCCTGGCACACACTGATATTTGGCATTATGATACAGGGCAGAGTGGGGGACCATGCAGTGACCCTCTCTATACCCTACAACACTACATCCCTGACCCCTCTATACCCTACACTACTTCACTGACCCCTCTATACCCTACACTACTTCACTGACCCCTCTATACCCTACACTACATCCCTGACCCCTCTATACCCTACACTACATCCCTGACCCCTCTATACCCTACACTACATCCCTGACCCCTCTATACCCTACACTACATTACTGACCCCTCTATACCCTACACTACATTACTGACCCCTCTATACCCTACACTACATTACTGACCCCTCTATACCCTACACTACATCCCTGGCCCCTCTATACCCTACACTACATCCCTGACCCCTCTATACCCTACACTACATCCCTGACCCCTCTACACCCTACATTTCTGACCCCTCTATACCCTACACTACATCCCTGACCCCTCTATACCCTACACTACATCCCTGACCTCTCTATACCCTACACTACATTACTAACCCCTCTATACCCTACACTACATCCCTGACCCCTCTATACCCTACACTACATTACTGACCCCTCTATACCCTACACTACATCCCTGGCCCCTCTATACCCTACACTACATCCCTGACCCCTCTATACCCTACACTACATTACTGACCCCTCTATACCTCATTACTACAAGAGGTAACTTATTATATATGATTATTATATAGGGGAGAAGGGACCAGACAGTGATATATGAGGGGAGAATAACACAGCCCCTGGCACACACTGATATTTGGCATTATGATACAGGGCAGAGTGGGGGACCATGCAGTGACCCTCTCTATGCCCTACAACATTACATCAATGACCCCTCTATACATTACACTACATCCCTGACCCCTCTATACCCTACACTACTTCCCTGACCCCTCTATACCCTACACTACATTACATCCCTGACCCCTCTATACCCTACATTACATCCCTGACCCCTCTATACCCTACACTACATCCCTGAACTCTCTATACCCTACATAACATCCCTGACCCCTCTATACCCTACACAACATCCCTGACCCCTCTGTACCCTACTTTACATCCCTGACCCCTCTATACCCTACACTACATCCCTGACCCTTCTACACCCCACACTACATCCCTGACCCCTCTATACCCTACACTACATTACTGACCCCTCTATACCCTACACTACATCCCTGGCCCCTCTATACCCTACACTACATCCCTGACCCCTCTATACCCTACACTACTTCCCTGACCTCTCTATACCCTACACTACATTACTAACCCCTCTATACCCTACACTACATCCCTGACCCCTCTATACCCTACACTACATCCCTGACCCCTCTATACCCTACACTACATTACTGACCCCTCTATACCCTACACTACATCCCTGGCCCCTCTATACCCTACACTACATCCCTGACCCCTCTATACCCTACACTACTTCCCTGACCTCTCTATACCCTACACTACATTACTAACCCCTCTATACCCTACACTACATCCCTGACCCCTCTATACCCTACACTACATCCCTGACCCCTCTATACCCTACACTACATCCCTGACCTCTCTATACCCTACACTACATCCCTGACCCCTCTACACCCCACACTACATCCCTGGCCCCTCTATACCCTACACTACTGACCCCTCTATACCCTACACTACATCCCTGGCCCCTCTATACCCTACACTACATCCCTGACCCCTCTATACCCTACACTACTTCCCTGACCTCTCTATACCCTACACTACATTACTAACCCCTCTATACCCTACACTACATCCCTGACCCCTCTATACCCTACACTACATCCCTGACCCCTCTATACCCTACACTACATCACTAGCCCCTCTATACCCTACACTACATCCCTGACCCCTCTATACCCTACACTACATCCCTGACCTCTCTATACCCTACACTACATCCCTGACCCCTCTACACCCCACACTACATCCCTGACCCCTCTATACCCTACACTACTGACCCCTCTATACCCTACACTACATCCCTGGCCCCTCTATACCCTACACTACATCCCTGACCCCTCTATACCCTACACTACTTCCCTGACCTCTCTATACCCTACACTACATTACTAACCCCTCTATACCCTACACTACATCCCTGACCCCTCTATACCCTACACTACATCCCTGACCCCTCTATACCCTACACTACATCACTAGCCCCTCTATACCCTACACTACATCCCTGACCCCTCTATACCCTACACTACATTACTGACCCCTCTATACCCTACACTACATCCCTGGCCCCTCTATAACCTACACTACATCCCTGACCCCTCTATACCCTACACTACATCCCTGACCTCTCTATACCCTACACTACATCCCTGACCCCTCTACACCCTACACTACATTACTGACCCCTCTATACCCTACACTACATCCCTGACCCCTCTATACCCTACACTACATTACTGACCCCTCTATACCCTACATTACATCCCTGACCCCTGTATACCCTACACTACATCCCTGACCCCTCTATATCCTACAGTACATCCCTGACCCCTCTATACCCTACACTACATCCCTGACCCCTCTATACCCTACACTACATCCCTGACCCCTCTATACCCTACACTACATCCCTGACCTCTCTATACCCTACACTACATCCCTGACCCCTCTACACCCCACACTACATCCCTGGCCCCTCTATACCCTACACTACATTACTGACCCCTCTATACCCTACACTACATCCCTGGCCCCTCTATACCCTACACTACATCCCTGACCCCTCTATACCCTACACTACTTCCCTGACCTCTCTATACCCTACACTACATTACTAACCCCTCTATACCCTACACTACATCCCTGACCCCTCTACACCCCACACTACATCCCTGGCCCCTCTATACCCTACACTACATTACTGACCCCTCTATACCCTACACTACATCCCTGACCCCTCTATACCCTACACTACATTACTGACCCCTCTATACCCTACATTACATCCCTGACCCCTGTATACCCTACACTACATCCCTGACCCCTCTATATCCTACACTACATCCCTGACCCCTCTATACCCTACATTACATCCCTGACCCCTTTATACCCTACACAACATCCCTGACCCCTCTGTACCCTACATTACATCCCTGACCCCTCTATACCCCACACTACATCCCTGACCCCTCTATACCCTACACTACATCCCTGACCCCTCTATACCCTACGCTACATCCCTGACCCCTCTATACCCTACGCTACATCCCCGACCCCTCTACACCCTACACTACATCCCTGACCCCTCTATACCCTACACTACATCCCTGACCCCTCTATACCCTATGCTACATCCCTGACCCCTCTATACCCTACACTGTAAACATCACCGTACTAGCTCCCTGCACTATATCACTGGGAAAATAATACAGAATAAAATAAATGTTCCTATGGCAAACCACAGTTAGATGCAGCCTATGGAAAAGACGGGAGGCCAGGTGTGGCTGGCCACCATGCTGCTGCTCCTCCTCTCCTCCATGCACTGGCCTCTCCCACTGCTCCTGTCAGGCACCCCAGGCTGCCAGTCAGCAGGCAAAGACGCGTTGAGGCAGATGGATAGTCTTTTTTGCAGTTTGCAGCATAATTGAAAGCAGCACTACCCCGCCCCCATCTCTGGGCATCGTCTGACTATCCGTACCTGGACCAGACAGAGCTTTACACGCTCACTAGCCGGACAGTGCTGCCGCCTGTTATATAACACAGCGGACATCGCTACAGCTCTCACCGGCACCGCGTGCAGAGCCAGACAGTCTGGGTACATGTACTACTTTAGTTATAACCCTGACGGGGAGAATATACAAACTCCACACAGTTCGAGCCATGGTGGGAATCGAACCTATGACCTCAGCGCTGTGAGGCAGTAATGCTAACCATTACACCGTCCCTACTGCCAATTACATATTGTTTCTGCTGCGGGGTACACTGGACTCCACAAGAATTACATCGGGGTGTAGAGTGGATGTTGATTCAGAGGCACCAACAGGCTAAGTTTTAGGCTGTCCCAGAATGCATTGGGACGTCCTCTATAACCCCGCCTCCAGGCACTGTGAGCTCAGTTCTATTAACAAGTCCAAAGTAGGAGCAGGTAAGAGAGAAGGCAGATGATAGTCTTTCAAAGAAGACTTCAAGGGATGCAGCACTGTTACAGTATATGTCAGAATGACATTCAGTGCCGCATCTCCATCACCTCCCAAGAGGCATTGCATACTCCTGCGGCCTGTTCTCTGTAGCAGTTTGTGAGTTCTCTCCTGGATACAGGAGTGGTAGTGCCGGTACCTCTGTCCCAAAGGGGCAGTAGTTACTACTCAACCCTGTTTCTAGTACCGAAACCTAATGGGTCATTCCAGCCTATACTCAACCTCCAATCACTAAACAAGTTTGTAATGCTGCTTTCAGATCGCTAATGCCGGATCCCACCCGGTAAGAGAAACGTGTCCTTACTGGGTGGGATCCGGCATTTGCGCTCCTTTGCTTGCTTTCCGACCCGGCAATATACCAGGTCAGTTGCCATAGCAGCGGGGGGCGCAGCAGCAGCAGGGGCGGGGGTGGAGGCGGCGCTGGGAGATGAGCTCATCTCCTGCGCAGCCTCTCCCTATGCTGTGAATGGGAGCAGTGTCGCATCGGAACGGCTCCCATTCACACTGCACCTGACCCGGTATGCAACCCGGTAATAACCCTTCTTTCTCTAACGTCCTAAGTGGATGCTGGGACTCCGTAAGGACCATGGGGAATAGCGGCTCCGCAGGAGACTGGGCACAAAGTAAAAGCTTTAGGACTAGCTGGTGTGCACTGGCTCCTCCCCCTATGACCCTCCTCCAAGCCTCAGTTAAGATTTTGTGCCCGAACGAGACGGGTGCAATCTAGGAGGCTCTCCTGAGCTGCTTAGAGTAAAAGTTTAAATAGATTTTTTTATTTTCAGTGAGTCCTGCTGGCAACAGGCTCACTGCATCGAGGGACTAAGGGGAGAAGAAGCGAACCTGCCTGCTTGCAGCCAGCTTGGGCTTCTTGGCTACTGGACACCATTAGCTCCAGAGGGACCGAACACAGGCCCAGCCTCGGAGTCCGGTCCCAGAGCCGCGCCGCCAGCCCCCTTACAGAGCCAGAAGCAAGAAGAGGTCCGTAAAAATCGGCGGCAGAAGACGTCCTAGTCTTCAATAAGGTAGCGCACAGCACCGCAGCTGTGCGCCATTGCTCTCAGCACACTTCACACTCCGGTCACTGAGGGTGCAGGGCGCTGGGTGGGGGCGCCCTGAGACGCAATATAAACACCTTAGGGGGCAAAAAATGCATCACATATAGCTCCTGGGCTATATGGATGCATTTAACTCATGCCTGTTTTTCCATAAAAAAGCGGGAGAACGTCCGCCGAGAAGGGGGCGGAGCCTATCTCCTCAGCACACAAGCGCCATTTTCCCTCACAGCTCCGCTGGAAGGACGTCTCCCTGACTCTCCCCTGCAGTCCTGCACTACAGAAACAGGGTAAAACAAGAGAGGGGGGGCACTAAATTGGCAGATAAATAATATACAGCAGCTATATAGGGAAAAACACTTATATAAGGTTATCCCTGTATATATATAGCGCTCTGGTGTGTGCTGGCAAACTCTCCCTCTGTCTCCCCTAAGGGCTAGTGGGATCCTGTCCTCTATCAGAGCATTCCCTGTGTGTGTGCTGTGTGTCGGTACGTTTGTGTCGACATGTATGAGGAGGAAAATGGTATGGAGGCGGAGCAATTGCCTGTATTAGTGATGTCACCCCCTAGGGAGTCGACACCTGACTGGATGGTCTTATGGAAGGAATTACGTGATAGTGTCAGCACTTTACAAAAGACTGTTGACGACATGAGACAGCCGGCAAATCAGTTAATACCTGTACAGGCGTCTCAAACACCGTCAGGGGCTCTAAAGCGCCCGTTACCTCAGGTGGTCGACACAGACCCAGACACGGACACTGACTCCAGTGTCGACGGTGAGGAAACAAACGTATTTTCCAGTAGGGCCACACGTTACATGATCACGGCAATGAAGGAGGTTTTGAACATTTCTGATACTACAAGTACCACAAAAAAGGGTATTATGTGGGGTGTGAAAAAACTACCCGTAGTTTTTCCTGAATCAGATGAATTAAATGAGGTGTGTGATGAAGCGTGGGTTTCCCCCGATAAAAAACTGCTAATTTCTAAAAAATGATTGGCATTATACCCTTTCCCGCCAGAGGTTAGGGCGCGTTGGGAAACACCCCCTAGGGTAGATAAGGCGCTCACACGCTTATCAAAACAAGTGGCGTTACCGTCTCCTGATACAGCCGCCCTCAAGGAACCAGCTGATAGGAAGCTGGAAAATATCCTAAAAAGTATATACACACATACTGGTATTATACTGCGACCAGCAATCGCCTCAGCCTGGATGTGCAGTGCTGGGGTGGCTTGGTCGGATTCCCTGACTGAAAATATTGATACCCTGGACAGGGACAATATATTATTGGCTATAGAGCATTTAAAGGATGCATTTCTATATATGCGAGATGCACAGAGGGATATTTGCACTCTGGCATCAAGAGTAAGTGCGATGTCCATTTCTGCCAGAAGAGGATTATGGACGCGACAGTGGTCAGGGGATGCGGATTCCAAACGGCATATGGAAGTATTGCCGTATAAAGGGGAGGACTTATTTGGGGTCGGTCTGTCGGACCTGGTGGCCACGGCAACGGCTCGGAAATCCACCTTTTTACCCCAGGTCACCTCTCAGCAGAAAAAGACACCGTCTTTTCAGGCTTAGTCCTTTCGTCCCCATAAGGGCAAGCGGGCAAAAGGCCACTCATATCTGCCCCGGGGCAGAGGAAGGGGGAAAAGACTGCAGCAGGCAGCCTCTACCCAGGAACAGAAGCCCTCCCCAGCTTCTGCCAAGTCCTCAGCATGACGCTGGGGCCTTACAAGCGGACTCAGGCACGGTGGGGGCCCGGCTCAAGAGTTTCAGCGCGCAGTGGGCTCACTCGCAAGTGGACCCCTGGATCCTGCAGGTAGTATCTCAGGGGTACAAATTGGAATTCGAGACGTCTCTTCCTCGCCGGTTCCTGAAGTCTGCTTTACCAACGTCTCCCCCCGACAGGGAGGCGGTATTGGAAGCCATTCACAAGCTGTATTCCGAGCAGGTGATAATCAAGGTACCCCTCCTACAACAAGGAAAGGGGTATTATTCCACGCTGTTTGTGGTACCGAAGCCGGACGGCTCGGTGAGACCTATTTTAAATCTGAAATCCTTGAACACTTACATACAAAGGTTCAAATTCAAGATGGAATCACTCAGAGCAGTGATAGCGAACCTGGAAGAAGGGGACTATATGGTGTCTCTGGACATCAAGGATGCTTACCTCCATGTCCCAATTTACCCTTCTCACCAAGGGTACCTCAGGTTTGTGGTACAGAACTGTCACTATCAGTTTCAGACGCTGCCGTTTGGATTGTCCACGGCACCCCGGGTCTTTACCAAGGTAATGGCCGAAATGATGATTCTTCTTCAAAGAAAAGGCGTCTTAATTATCCCTTACTTGGACGATCTCCTGATAAGGGCAAGGTCCAGAGAACAGTTAGAGGTCGGAGTAGCACTATCTCAAGTAGTACTACGACAGCACGGATGGATTCTAAATATTCCAAAATCGCAGCTGATTCCGACGACACGTCTGCTGTTCCTAGGGATGATTCTGGACACAGTACAGAAAAAGGTGTTTCTCCCGGAGGAGAAAGCCAGGGAGTTATCCGACCTAGTCAGGAACCTCCTAAAACCAGGCCAAGTGTCAGTGCATCAATGCACAAGGGTCCTGGGAAAAATGGTGGCTTCTTACGAAGCGATTCCATTCGGCAGATTCCACGCAAGAACTTTTCAGTGGGATCTGCTGGACAAATGGTCCGGATCGCATCTTCAAATGCATCAGCGGATAACCCTGTCTCCAAGGACAAGGGTGTCTCTCCTGTGGTGGTTGCAGAGTGCTCATCTTCTAGAGGGCCGCAGATTCGGCATTCAGGACTGGGTCTTGGTGACCACGGATGCCAGCCTGAGAGGCTGGGGAGCAGTCACACAGGGAAAAAATTTCCAAGGCTTGTGGTCAAGCATGGAAACATCACTTCACATAAATATCCTGGAACTAAGGGCCATTTACAATGCCCTAAGTCAGGCAAGGCCTCTGCTTCAGGGTCAGCCGGTGCTGATCTAGTCGGACAACATCACGGCAGTCGCCCACGTAAACAGACAGGGCGGCACAAGAAGCAGGAGGGCAATGACGGAAGTTGCAAGGATTCTTCGCTGGGCGGAAAATCATGTGATAGCACTGTCAGCAGTGTTCATTCCGGGAGTGGACAACTGGGAAGCAGACTTCCTCAGCAGACACGATCTCCACCCGGGGGAGTGGGGACTTCACCCAGAAGTCTTCCACATGATTGCGAACCGTTGGGAAAAACCAAAGGTGGACATGATGGCGTCCCGCCTCAACAAAAAACTGAACAGATATTGCGCCAGGTCAAGGGACCCTCAGGCAATAGATGTGGACGCTCTGGTAACACCGTGGGTGTACCAGTCAGTGTATGTGTTCCCTCCTCTGCCTCTCATACCCAAGGTACTGAGAATCATAAGAAGGAGAGGAGTAAGGACTATACTCGTGGCTCCGGATTGGCCAAGAAGGACTTGGTACCCGGAACTTCAAGAGATGCTCACGGAAGACCCGTGGCCTCTACCTGCTCCAGCAGGGACCATGTCTGTTCCAAGACTTACCGCGGCTGCGTTTGACGGCATGGCGGTTGAAAGCCGGATCCTGAAGGAAAAAGGCATTCCGGATGAAGTCATCCATACCCTGATCAAAGCCAGGAAGGATGTAACTGTGCAATATTATCACCGTATCTGGCGTAAATATGTTGCGTGGTGTGAGGCCAGGAAGGCCCCTACAGAGGAATTTCAACTGGGTCGTTTCCTACATTTCCTGCAAACAGGACTGTCTATGGGCCTAAAATTAGGGTCCATTAACGTTCAAATTTCGGCCCTGTCAATTTTCTTCCAAAAAGAACTAGCTTCAGTTCCTGAAGTTCAGACGTTTGTCAAAGGGGTACTGCATATACAGCCTCCTTTTGTGCCTCCAGTGGCACCTTGGGATCTCAATGTAGTTTTGGGATTCCTAAAATCACATTGGTTTGATCCACTCACCACTGTGGACTTTAAATACCTCACATGGAAAGTGGTAATGCTGTTAGCCCTGGCTTCAGCCAGGCGTGTTTCAGAATTGGCGGCTTTATCTTATAAAAGCCCTTACCTAATTTTCCATACGGACAGGGCAGAATTGAGGACTCGTCCTCAATTTCTCCCTAAGGTGGTTTCAGCATTTCACTTGAACCAGCCTATTGTGGTGCCTGCGGCTACTAGGGACTTGGAAGACTCCAAGTTGCTGGACGTAGTCAGGGCCCTGAAAATATATGTTTCCAGGACGGATGGAGTCAGAAAATCTGACTCGCTGTTTATCCTGTATGCACCCAACAAGCTGGGTGCTCCTGCTTCTAAGCAGACTATTGCTCGTTGGATTTGTAATACAATTCAGCTTGCACATTCTGTGGCAGGCCTGCCACAGCCAAAATCTGTAAAAGCCCATTCCACAAGGAAAGTGGGCTCATCTTGGGCGGCTGCCCGAGGGGTCTCGGCTTTACAACTTTGCCGAGCAGCTACTTGGTCAGGGGCAAACACGTTTGCTAAATTCTACAAATTTGATACCCTGGCTGAGGAGGACCTGGAGTTCTCTCATTCGGTGTTGCAGAGTCATCCGCACTCTCCCGCCCGTTTGGGAGCTTTGGTATAATCCCCATGGTCCTTACGGAGTCCCAGCATCCACTTAGGACGTTAGAGAAAATAAGAATTTACTTACCGATAATTCTATTTCTCATAGTCCGTAGTGGATGCTGGGCGCCCATCCCAAGTGCGGATTGTCTGCAATACTTGTACATAGTTATTGTTACAAAATCGGGTTATTTTTGTTGTGAGCCATCTTGTCAGAGGCTCCTCTGTTATCATGCTGTTAACTGGGTTCAGATCACAAGTTGTACGGTGTGATTGGTGTGGCTGGTATGAGTCTTACCCGGGATTCAAAATCCTTCCTTATTGTGTACGCTCGTCCGGGCACAGTATCCTAACTGAGGCTTGGAGGAGGGTCATAGGGGGAGGAGCCAGTGCACACCAGCTAGTCCTAAAGCTTTTACTTTGTGCCCAGTCTCCTGCGGAGCCGCTATTCCCCATGGTCCTTACGGAGTCCCAGCATCCACTACGGACTATGAGAAATAGAATTATCGGTAAGTAAATTCTTATTTTTTTACCGGGTTGAATTACCGGGTCAGGTGACGTGCTAATTCAGCATAGGAGCTTTCACATCGCACACTGACCCGTGTCGATACCAGGTTATTTGTGCGATGTGAAAGGGGTATGAGTGTGTCCAAATTCAGGATGGAAACGTTGCGCTCAATTGTGCTAGCGAGGGATACTGGAGACTATATGGTATCCCTGGATATACAGGATGCGTACCTGCATATACCTATTGCCAAGTCACATCAGCAGCATCTGCGGTTTGCTATTGGCAACCTAAAGTATCAGTTCCAGGCTCTGCCATTCGGACTGGCTACAGCTCCTCTGATCTTCATCAAGATCATGGCCGTAATGACGGCACAGCTCTGTCGCCAGGGAGTCAGGATCCTGCCGTCTCTGGACGACTTGCTGATCCTGGCAAACTCCCACAATGTCCTCCTCAGTCATCTACAACTGACGGTAAGCTTCCTACAAGCCCACAGGTGGCTCATCAATTGGACGAAATCCTCGCTGGTCCCAGCTCAGAGCATGGTGCACCTGGGGGCACTCCTGGAGACACAGTCAACGTCTGTTCCTGTCTTCGGGAAAAGTCTTGAAGCTTCAGGACAGGATAAGATGCTTTCTCTGTCGCCCCAGAATCTTGATACACTCAGTGATGCAAGTACTTGGCCTGATGGTGTCAGCATTCAACATGGTAGAGTACGCTCAATTTCATTCCCACCCCCTGTAGAGGCTAATCCTTTCCAAGTGTGACAGCCTTCCTCATCGGATCAGATCTCACATAATTACTTTGACTCCGGAGGTTCGTCATTCGCTAACCTGGTGGCTCCGGGTCCAGCAATTGAGCAGGGGCCGTTCCTTCTGGATCCCTGACTTGGTCCTGCTGACAACGGATGCCAGTCTGCGGGGATGGGGTGCGGTGTTGGAGCAACACTCTTTCCAGTGTCGTTGGACCAAGAAGGAGTCCCTCCTCCTGATTAAACATTCTAGAACTGCGGGCGGTGTTCAATGCGTTACCCTTCGCCCTGCCTCTGGTACAGAACAGACCTGTTCAAGTACGGTCATACAATGCCACCACGGTGGCATACATCAACCATCAAGGCAGCACTCGAAGCCGCATGGCAATGATGGAAGTGTCAAAGATTCTTCTATGGGTGGAACGCCATCTGCCAGCAATATCGGCAGTGTTCATTCTGGGAGTCCTAAACTGGGAAGCAGACTTCCTCAGTCGCCAGGACGTACACACCGGAGAGTGGAGTCTTCATCCGGAAGTCTTTCAACTCCTAGTGGACACGTGTGGCCTACCAGATGTAGACCTGATGGCATCTCGACACAATCACAAAGTTCTGGTCTTTGGATCAAGGACCAGGGATCCTCAAGCAGCGTTCGTGGATGCACTAGCCATTCCATGGATCTTTCGGCAGCCTTATGTCCTCCCTCCAGTGTCACTCCTGCCCAGGTGTCATGCTCGACATGAGTTGAGGATCTGACGACTGACAATTGACTAAGGGAGCAGCTTTCGGCAAAGGAAGGAAATGAGGTGGCTGAATATAGTTCTTCCTCTTATAAGGGAAGACTGCATCGGATTGGCTGGACACACGAACTGGGATACCTATTGGCTTGGCTTAGTCTCCAACACGGCGGCTCCCTGCACAGAGGACACATATGGAACCAGCACACAGCCACTACCTCTGGCCTCAGCCTCCCAGGCGCCGCACTCCAGCAACAGGACACTTGAAAACAGACACCTCCAGCTGCCATGCTCCGCTCCCTAGGACCCGGATCCCGGCCTCCAGATGCCCGGCAGCTGCACCGGAGGACCTTGCTGCTGCAGCTCCTATCCGCCGCAGCCACACCAACCAACTTACAGGAATGCCGCATCGACCAGATCCGGAGGTAAGACAGCGGATGCTGAAACCAGGGTTCTGCGGAAGTTCAAGCAAGAAGGAGGAATACTACTTCTAGTTGCTCCGGCGTAGTCCAGACGGCATTGGTTATCAGACCTGCAGGGTCTATCAACTGAGCATCCTCTTCTACCTCCTCAACGACCAGACCTACTCGTTCAGGGCCCTTGTCTTTATCCATACTTGGCCAGACTAGCTTTGACGGCGTGTCGCTTGAAGCATCACTCCTGAGAGCCAAAGGATTCTCTTAGGCGGTCATTCAAACTATGTTGAAAGCCCGTAAGCCGACGTCTGCTCAGATCTATTATATGGTCTGGAATTCTTACTTCACCTAGTGTGCTGGTAAGAACTATGATGCGTACAGATTCAAAACATCCAGAATTGTGGCTTTCCTGCAACAAGCCCTGGACTTAGGCCTCCCTCAAGGTTCACATATCTGCCTTGTCCGTGTGGTTTCAGAGAAAAATTGAGTCTATACCGGACGTTCATACTTTCACTCAGGGTGTGTTACGGACTCAGCCTCCCTATGTCCCTCCTGTGGCTCCATGGGATAAGTCTGTTGTCCTGAATGCCCTGCAAGAGTCTCCATTTGAACCTCTTGAGTCAGTGGACCTTAAATGTCTCACAGCCAAGGTCCTGTTTCTGCTGGCTATTGCCTCTGCTAGAAGGGTGTTGGACTTAGGGTGGACGACAGGATAAAGCACCTTTCTAATATTCTATTGTGACCGAGCAGTTTTGAGAACTCGCCCAGGTTACTTACATAAAGTGGTGTCATCTTTTTACCTTAACCAAGAGATTGTGGTTCCGGTCTTCGGGGGTCATTCCGAGTTGATCGCTCGCTACCTGTTTTTACCAGCCGTGCAAACGCTATGCCGCCGCCCACTGGGGAGTGTATTTTTGCTTTGCAGGAGTGCTAACGCGTGTGCAGCCGTGCTCAGCAAAAACAGTTTGTGCAGTTTCTGAGTAGCTCTGAACCTACTCAGCGCTTGCGATCACTTCAGCCTATTCGTGTCCGGATTTGACGTCAGACCCCCGCCCAGCGAATGCCCAGCCACGCCTGCGTTTCTTCAGACACGCCTGTGTTTTTCCAAACACTCCCTGAAACGGTCAGTTGCCACCCAGAAACGCCCACTTCATGTCAATCTTCTTGCGTCCACCAGTGTGAATGGAATCGTCGCTTGAACCAGTGCAAAACTACAATGCTCTTTGTACCCCTACGTCGTGCGTGCGTATTGCGGTGCATACGCATGCGCAGAAATGAGGATTTTTAACCTGATCGTTGCGCTGCGAACAACGGCAGCTAGCAATCAACTCGCAATGACCCCCTTCAACTCTTCTGACTTGTCCCCCAAGGAGCGGTCTTTGGTTGTGGTAAGGGCTGTCCGTATATATGTGGAGAGGACTGCCTCTATCAGGAGGTCAGATACCCATTTTGTACTGTTTGGTTTCCACAAACGTGGCTGGCCTGCGAATGAGCAACCCTTGGCCAGATGGATTAGAATGGTGATTGCACAGGCTTATGTGCAGGCTGGACTCCCAGCTCCTGCTTCTATCACAGCTCATTCTACTCGGTCTGTTGGACCTTCTTGGGCGGCCCGCTGTGACGCACGCAGAACAATTGTGCAAGGCAGCCACATGGTCCTCAGTGAACACGTTCATTAGGTTCTATGCATTTGATACTTTCGCCTCCGAGGATGCTTCCTTTGGACGCCGGGTTCTCTTACCCGCTAAGGTGCGTCCCCTCCCTTGAGAAAACTGCATCAGGACATCCCGATGTATTTCCTTTGGTACACAGTGTACCCCGCTGCAGAAAAGGTGAGTTATGGTAGACTTACCATTGTTAACTCTCTTTCTGCGAGGTACACTGGGTTCCACAGGGCACCCACCCTGATGCACCTAGCTTCTATGGGTTTGTATGGCATTAGCCGCTGGTCCCTTCTCCTGTCGTGAGAACGTGGTTCTATGTGACTAACGTCTACCATCTCTATTACCTGCTTCTGCAGTGGACTGGTTAACAAAACTGAGCTCACACTGCCTGGAGGCGGGGTTATATAGGAGGCCCCAATGCATCCTGGGACAGCCTAAAGCTTTAGCCTGTTGGTGCCTCTGGATCAAGATCCACTCTACACCCCCATGTATTTCCTGTGGAACCCAGAGCACCTCGCAGAAAGATAGTTAACCATGTTAAGTCTACCATAACTCTCCTTTTTCTTATATCCGAATGTCAGCTGATTAATATTCAGCCTTTAGCAGCCTTATTACGACAAAAGAAAAGGGAGATCACACCTTTTGCCCCACAAATCAAATATTAAAACACACACTCTGACAATAGTTTTTGTATGCAGCCCTGCGCTGCCAGTTAAAAGCAGCCTGTTTGCAACACGTGGGATATTCCCTTATTTATCCCTATGAACCACACGAAATATACACAAGCAATAGATGGTTGCAGACTAGCGCTGAGTTTAAAAATAATGAAATTTATAAACAACTTGAGACTTTTCAATCTTCGTCCAAAGTTTCTTTCAAGCTCTTTCCACACATCAGAAAGACACTCACTTTATTATTCTGTCTCGCTTTCATGTAAAGGTATCTTTCTATCACCATACATCCACGGTACACTTCACTTGCAATGGACTTAGCTATTGGAATAACACTTACATTAGTGTCCTATCCCGCGTCCACATCAAGGTATCTTTCGTATCCCTCACAGTAGGGGCGGCAGGAATAAGGCAGACCAGTATTTTTCCAAAAAAACACACGGCTTCTTTATTCATCCAATACAGCAAGTAAGTGATCTGGTATGATGGTTAGCAGCAAACTTCAACGCGTTTCGGGGATACCCTCCCCTTCCTCAAGAAGTAAAATGTATGTTCTAATCAGCCCGGTTATATTTAGGCTTCACAAGGTCACATGATCCATTTTGACCAATCCCTCACCATAGACAATTAACAGGTGTATATGTTTAAACAATTAAGAACTCCCACAACAGGAGTAACTTGCACATAAATCATACAACATGTTTTCAATACACAGATTAAAAATATATAAACATAATTAAACACATTCAGCGTTGGTAATGATTAGGATCAGAATGTTTGATCCTCATAAGCAAAACATGCATTGCAGCAGACCTGTTTAGTTTTCAGAAAACAAGCAGTACAAAACCAAAACGCACTGTTTAGTTTATGTGCCCATATAGAGCACTAGAGACGTGGAGAATATTCTCTCACTAGATACGATATAAATAGGACCCGCTGTATGTTAAGCACAATTAAACTCAGACAGGTTTCCAGATATTAAACCGGCAAATAGCCGGCGATGCGGGTTTAATATACCCAAGTAAAAATAATTTGGAGGATAAATGCAGAAAATAAATGCAGTCGGCAGATGACTGGCGGTGCAGATAAAACGGACCCGAATGGGAATGCTCTCTTGGCGTATATAATACTCGTTTTCGGACTTAAACAGACCCCCCGACATATAAACTGTGGCACAACATTATAGAGATATCATATTGTAACAGACGTCCAGGAGTCATTGGGTGCAGAGAGCTTCATCTGGTTGTCTCAAACGGTGCTGGATTGTTGTTACAGTTCTTGTCTTCCGTGGGTCAGTTTTTTTATTCCGCATAAAGCACATGATTGTGACTCAAAGATGAAACATGAAAGGTGACAGAGACAACACAAAAAAAAGAGAGAATTTAGGAGCGGCAGACTACAATACATATAGCATTACAGAAACCATTTAATCTCGAACTCTAAATTTAAACCACTTGGTGTTAGAGTTCTCAAGTGGTGTATAGTTTTCATTTCTGTTTGTGCTAAAAGTTTCTCTGTGCACCGAGATCTCCAGTTATTTTTAACTGTTTTTATGCCTATAAAACTTTTTAGACCTCCGAGGTTGCAGTTGTGCTTATTTTTAAAATGGTTAGATACACTGTGCAACTCGTACCCCTTCTTTATATTCCTAGTGTGTTCTGATAGGCGTTCTTTTAGCATTCTTCCCGTTCTCCCCACATATTGCAGTCCACAATGACACTCTAGAAGGTATATGACATTCTTTGTGCAGCAGGTAATAAAATCCTTAATCGGATATGTGGTCTGTGTCTGATTTGATGTGTATTCTGTTATTTTTCTATTTACATTACAGCTTTTACACATAGGGCAGAAGCCACATCGAAAAAAACCTTTTGAGGCGATTCTAGTTTGCATTCTTTCGATGGGCAAAGCACTCTTTACGAGCATATCTTTTAAGTTTTTAGCTTTACGGTAAATGAATCTTGGGCGATTCCTAATATTACCAGACAGTAACGGATCCTTCATTAATATATACCAATGTTTTCCAATAATCTGCTCTAACTGTTTATGTTGAGAGTTAAATTGGGTTATGAATGCTACTTCTTGATTCATACGGGGATCCTTTTTCTGACTATTAAGCATGGTGGAGCGTTCTAACATCCGAGTCTCAGCACGAGCTTTAGTGACTATTACAGGATTATATCCTTTATCTAGGAATTGTTTCTCCATAATTTCAGCATGTGCATCATATGCACTTATATCCGTACAGTTCCTACGTAATCTCCTAAACTGGCTTTTGGGTATACTCCTCAGCCAGTTGGAGTGATGATTGCTGTCGGAATTCATAAAGGAGTTACAATCTGTTGGTTTTGTAAAATTCCTTGTAACCAATCTTTCACCCTCTGGGTATATGCATAAATCTAAAAAATTAATCTCTGTAGTATTAATATTAAATGTAAATTCAATATTTCTGTTGTTTGAATTGAGGTATGCACAAAACGTTTCCAAAGATGGACGATCTCCGTCCCAAATGAACAGGACGTCATCTATATATCTCGTCCAGAGTACTAGACTGGCACCCCACTGGTGATCAGACCAAATCGTCTGATTTTCCCAGTGGGCCATAAATAAATTAGCATAACTAGGTGCCAGTCTAGTACCCATCGCCGCTCCGAGCAGCTGTAAGTAAAAATCTCCCTCATACCAGAAAAAGTTATTGTGCAATATGAGTGATACTCCCTCCAAGATAAATTGTATATCTACAACAGGGGTGTTTGCTTCAGTTAAGAAATGTTGGAGTGCCTCTAATCCCTGATCGTGTGAAATAATCGTATATAAGGACTTCACATCTGCTGTTACCAAGAGGTAATGTGATTTCCATTGTACAGCTGCCAACTTATTGATGACTGATATAGTGTCTCTTAAATAGGATTTTGTGTCCACTACAAGCGGTTGAATTTTTTGGTCTAAAAATTCTGATAAATTTGAAAGGGCGGAGCCAATCCCAGCTACAATGGGACGGCCTGGGGGTCGATCTATACTTTTGTGGACCTTGGGTAAAACGTACAATGCCGGAATGGCAGGATTATCGATTTTAATATAATTTTGTTCATCCAAAGTTAATGTCCCTAGTGTCGTATATAAACCCATAAATGTGTCTAGTTTTTTTGTGATTGTCGTGGATGGGTCTCCCTTCAGTTTTTTGTAAGTAGTGGTATCCGACAGCTGGCGTACCACTTCTGTATGATAGTCATCCCTATTCAGGATGACTATCCCCCCGCCTTTATCGGCGGGTTTAATTACTATTTGATCGTTACTTCTAAGGGTCCCTATTGCATTCCTCTGATTTTTGGTTAAATTGCATTTTTTAGGGGGCTTAAAGTGAGTTTTTTCTAGATCTTCCTTAACTAACCGTTCAAAGGTTTCGACAAAACAACCCCTTTTATGTTTAGGGAAAAAGGTGGATCTCTTTTTAAAGACCTTTACTTGTTCTTGTTCTTCATCTTTGGGAGTATTACCATCTGTTGTGTCCGCAAAAAATCTTTTTAAAGTTAATTTGCGGATGAAACACTGTAGGTCTATGTAAGTACCAAAGTTATCAATTTTACTGGAGGGGGCAAATTTTAAACCCTTTTCCAGGAGATCTTGTTCGTCCTTTGACAGACTGTAACTACTCAAATTGTATATCTTGGTTTTACTCTGTTCTTTCTGTATAATTTCTAATGGCTGGTCATTTTGTTTTCCCTCTTTCTTCAGGAGTAGTCTTTTCTTTTTTGACATTCCTTTGAATTTGCCCGCTCTACAACCTCTTATATTTTTGTTAGTATTAAGCTTTCCTTTTACTTTTGTCTGTATTTTGTGGGTCGTCTCTCTAAAAAAGTATTTTTCTCGTACTGTCTTTTATGGCTGATATTTTCCTCCCTTTCCTCACGGTAACCTAAATCACCAATTTCCTTATCGTGAACAGGTGGTCTTCTCATGAGATATTCATTTCTGCTAGGTGAAGCTCTTCCTACATATTTACGATTAATATAAGAATGATTCGTGTTTCTATCCTCAAAACGTCTCTTTTGATTAGGTGTGGCACTATCCCTATGTGATGGGAATCGACCTCTCCTTAACCAACGGGATCTCTGTTCACGAGGTATATCATTGCTATAATTGTCAGGTCTCAACATGTTACGACCCGAAGGGGGATTTTGTACATCCCGATCGGGTGGAGCTGTTGTGACCCCCACATTGGTATTAACCTCGTGCACATTACCTTCTTTATAATCGTTTTTGTCTCTATTGTACTTTTTTTGTTTCTTTTTCATAAGTTCTTGTTCATTTCTTCTTACTCTAATCGAGATACGGTCTTCTAGTTCTTTATAATCTTTCAAATCGGATGATGGTTTAATTAAGGATTCAGTCATTTCAATTTCTTTCTCTATGTCTACAAGCATGTGCTTTTTTTCTTTAATTATATGTTCCATCAATTTAAATGAACAAGAATCCAGAATTGAAAACCACTCCTTTTTGAAAGTGTCCGATTCCCCTTCGAAAGAGGGATATTTATTAAGTCTTAATCCCCGTGGTATAAGGTTATCTTTAATATACCTTTCTAAGGTGGCAATTTCCCACCATAAATTCCCCTCCTTTAGAAGTAATTTTTCTAATTTGCGCATTGCACTCTCTAGAGTATCATCTTGCAATGTAATATCTTTACCATTGGGATCAAATACACTCTGTAGTAAATCCCTACGTTCTCTCCTGTGTTTAAACATGTTAATAGACAAAGTTTAATACTACTAAAACAAGGTTAAATTAGGATAAAAGGCGGCAGCTGGGCCACACAGCAAGGGAACACACACTCTGACAATAGTTTTTGTATGCAGCCCTGCGCTGCCAGTTAAAAGCAGCCTGTTTGCAACACGTGGGATATTCCCTTATTTATCCCTATGAACCACACGAAATATACACAAGCAATAGATGGTTGCAGACTAGCGCTGAGTTTAAAAATAATGAAATTTATAAACAACTTGAGACTTTTCAATCTTCGTCCAAAGTTTCTTTCAAGCTCTTTCCACACATCAGAAAGACACTCACTTTATTATTCTGTCTCGCTTTCATGTAAAGGTATCTTTCTATCACCATACATCCACGGTACACTTCACTTGCAATGGACTTAGCTATTGGAATAACACTTACATTAGTGTCCTATCCCGCGTCCACATCAAGGTATCTTTCGTATCCCTCACAGTAGGGGCGGCAGGAATAAGGCAGACCAGTATTTTTCCAAAAAAACACATGGCTTCTTTATTCATCCAATACAGCAAGTAAGTGATCTGGTATGATGGTTAGCAGCAAACTTCAACGCGTTTCGGGGATACCCTCCCCTTCCTCAAGAAGTAAAATGTATGTTCTAATCAGCCCGGTTATATTTAGGCTTCACAAGGTCACATGATCCATTTTGACCAATCCCTCACCATAGACAATTAACAGGTGTATATGTTTAAACAATTAAGAACTCCCACAACAGGAGTAACTTGCACATAAATCATACAACATGTTTTCAATACACAGATTAAAAATATATAAACATAATTAAACACATTCAGCGTTGGTAATGATTAGGATCAGAATGTTTGATCCTCATAAGCAAAACATGCATTGCAGCAGACCTGTTTAGTTTTCAGAAAACAAGCAGTACAAAACCAAAACGCACTGTTTAGTTTATGTGCCCATATAGAGCACTAGAGACGTGGAGAATATTCTCTCACTAGATACGATATAAATAGGACCCGCTGTATGTTAAGCACAATTAAACTCAGACAGGTTTCCAGATATTAAACCGGCAAATAGCCGGCGATGCGGGTTTAATATACCCAAGTAAAAATAATTTGGAGGATAAATGCAGAAAATAAATGCAGTCGGCAGATGACTGGCGGTGCAGATAAAACGGACCCGAATGGGAATGCTCTCTTGGCGTATATAATACTCGTTTTCGGACTTAAACAGACCCCCCGACATATATGTCGGGGGGTCTGTTTAAGTCCGAAAACGAGTATTATATACGCCAAGAGAGCATTCCCATTCGGGTCCGTTTTATCTGCACCGCCAGTCATCTGCCGACTGCATTTATTTTCTGCATTTATCCTCCAAATTATTTTTACTTGGGTATATTAAACCCGCATCGCCGGCTATTTGCCGGTTTAATATCTGGAAACCTGTCTGAGTTTAATTGTGCTTAACATACAGCGGGTCCTATTTATATCGTATCTAGTGAGAGAATATTCTCCACGTCTCTAGTGCTCTATATGGGCACATAAACTAAACAGTGCGTTTTGGTTTTGTACTGCTTGTTTTCTGAAAACTAAACAGGTCTGCTGCAATGCATGTTTTGCTTATGAGGATCAAACATTCTGATCCTAATCATTACCAACGCTGAATGTGTTTAATTATGTTTATATATTTTTAATCTGTGTATTGAAAACATGTTGTATGATTTATGTGCAAGTTACTCCTGTTGTGGGAGTTCTTAATTGTTTAAACATATACACCTGTTAATTGTCTATGGTGAGGGATTGGTCAAAATGGATCATGTGACCTTGTGAAGCCTAAATATAACCGGGCTGATTAGAACATACATTTTACTTCTTGAGGAAGGGGAGGGTATCCCCGAAACGCGTTGAAGTTTGCTGCTAACCATCATACCAGATCACTTACTTGCTGTATTGGATGAATAAAGAAGCCGTGTGTTTTTTTGGAAAAATACTGGTCTGCCTTATTCCTGCCGCCCCTACTGTGAGGGATACGAAAGATACCTTGATGTGGACGCGGGATAGGACACTAATGTAAGTGTTATTCCAATAGCTAAGTCCATTGCAAGTGAAGTGTACCGTGGATGTATGGTGATAGAAAGATACCTTTACATGAAAGCGAGACAGAATAATAAAGTGAGTGTCTTTCTGATGTGTGGAAAGAGCTTGAAAGAAACTTTGGACGAAGATTGAAAAGTCTCAAGTTGTTTATAAATTTCATTATTTTTAAACTCAGCGCTAGTCTGCAACCATCTATTGCTTGTGTATATTTCGTGTGGTTCATAGGGATAAATAAGGGAATATCCCACGTGTTGCAAACAGGCTGCTTTTAACTGGCAGCGCAGGGCTGCATACAAAAACTATTGTCAGAGTGTGTGTTCCCTTGCTGTGTGGCCCAGCTGCCGCCTTTTATCCTAATTTAACCTTGTTTTAGTAGTATTAAACTTTGTCTATTAACATGTTTAAACACAGGAGAGAACGTAGGGATTTACTACAGAGTGTATTTGATCCCAATGGTAAAGATATTACATTGCAAGATGATACTCTAGAGAGTGCAATGCGCAAATTAGAAAAATTACTTCTAAAGGAGGGGAATTTATGGTGGGAAATTGCCACCTTAGAAAGGTATATTAAAGATAACCTTATACCACGGGGATTAAGACTTAATAAATATCCCTCTTTCGAAGGGGAATCGGACACTTTCAAAAAGGAGTGGTTTTCAATTCTGGATTCTTGTTCATTTAAATTGATGGAACATATAATTAAAGAAAAAAAGCACATGCTTGTAGACATAGAGAAAGAAATTGAAATGACTGAATCCTTAATTAAACCATCATCCGATTTGAAAGATTATAAAGAACTAGAAGACCGTATCTCGATTAGAGTAAGAAGAAATGAACAAGAACTTATGAAAAAGAAACAAAAAAAGTACAATAGAGACAAAAACGATTATAAAGAAGGTAATGTGCACGAGGTTAATACCAATGTGGGGGTCACAACAGCTCCACCCGATCGGGATGTACAAAATCCCCCTTCGGGTCGTAACATGTTGAGACCTGACAATTATAGCAATGATATACCTCGTGAACAGAGATCCCGTTGGTTAAGGAGAGGTCGATTCCCATCACATAGGGATAGTGCCACACCTAATCAAAAGAGACGTTTTGAGGATAGAAACACGAATCATTCTTATATTAATCGTAAATATGTAGGAAGAGCTTCACCTAGCAGAAATGAATATCTCATGAGAAGACCACCTGTTCACGATAAGGAAATTGGTGATTTAGGTTACCGTGAGGAAAGGGAGGAAAATATCAGCCATAAAAGACAGTACGAGAAAAATACTTTTTTAGAGAGACGACCCACAAAATACAGACAAAAGTAAAAGGAAAGCTTAATACTAACAAAAATATAAGAGGTTGTAGAGCGGGCAAATTCAAAGGAATGTCAAAAAAGAAAAGACTACTCCTGAAGAAAGAGGGAAAACAAAATGACCAGCCATTAGAAATTATACAGAAAGAACAGAGTAAAACCAAGATATACAATTTGAGTAGTTACAGTCTGTCAAAGGACGAACAAGATCTCCTGGAAAAGGGTTTAAAATTTGCCCCCTCCAGTAAAATTGATAACTTTGGTACTTACATAGACCTACAGTGTTTCATCCGCAAATTAACTTTAAAAAGATTTTTTGCGGACACAACAGATGGTAATACTCCCAAAGATGAAGAACAAGAACAAGTAAAGGTCTTTAAAAAGAGATCCACCTTTTTCCCTAAACATAAAAGGGGTTGTTTTGTCGAAACCTTTGAACGGTTAGTTAAGGAAGATCTAGAAAAAACTCACTTTAAGCCCCCTAAAAAATGCAATTTAACCAAAAATCAGAGGAATGCAATAGGGACCCTTAGAAGTAACGATCAAATAGTAATTAAACCCGCCGATAAAGGCGGGGGGATAGTCATCCTGAATAGGGATGACTATCATACAGAAGTGGTACGCCAGCTGTCGGATACCACTACTTACAAAAAACTGAAGGGAGACCCATCCACGACAATCACAAAAAAACTAGACACATTTATGGGTTTATATACGACACTAGGGACATTAACTTTGGATGAACAAAATTATATTAAAATCGATAATCCTGCCATTCCGGCATTGTACGTTTTACCCAAGGTCCACAAAAGTATAGATCGACCCCCAGGCCGTCCCATTGTAGCTGGGATTGGCTCCGCCCTTTCAAATTTATCAGAATTTTTAGACCAAAAAATTCAACCGCTTGTAGTGGACACAAAATCCTATTTAAGAGACACTATATCAGTCATCAATAAGTTGGCAGCTGTACAATGGAAATCACATTACCTCTTGGTAACAGCAGATGTGAAGTCCTTATATACGATTATTTCACACGATCAGGGATTAGAGGCACTCCAACATTTCTTAACTGAAGCAAACACCCCTGTTGTAGATATACAATTTATCTTGGAGGGAGTATCACTCATATTGCACAATAACTTTTTCTGGTATGAGGGAGATTTTTACTTACAGCTGCTCGGAGCGGCGATGGGTACTAGACTGGCACCTAGTTATGCTAATTTATTTATGGCCCACTGGGAAAATCAGACGATTTGGTCTGATCACCAGTGGGGTGCCAGTCTAGTACTCTGGACGAGATATATAGATGACGTCCTGTTCATTTGGGACGGAGATCGTCCATCTTTGGAAACGTTTTGTGCATACCTCAATTCAAACAACAGAAATATTGAATTTACATTTAATATTAATACTACAGAGATTAATTTTTTAGATTTATGCATATACCCAGAGGGTGAAAGATTGGTTACAAGGAATTTTACAAAACCAACAGATTGTAACTCCTTTATGAATTCCGACAGCAATCATCACTCCAACTGGCTGAGGAGTATACCCAAAAGCCAGTTTAGGAGATTACGTAGGAACTGTACGGATATAAGTGCATATGATGCACATGCTGAAATTATGGAGAAACAATTCCTAGATAAAGGATATAATCCTGTAATAGTCACTAAAGCTCGTGCTGAGACTCGGATGTTAGAACGCTCCACCATGCTTAATAGTCAGAAAAAGGATCCCCGTATGAATCAAGAAGTAGCATTCATAACCCAATTTAACTCTCAACATAAACAGTTAGAGCAGATTATTGGAAAACATTGGTATATATTAATGAAGGATCCGTTACTGTCTGGTAATATTAGGAATCGCCCAAGATTCATTTACCGTAAAGCTAAAAACTTAAAAGATATGCTCGTAAAGAGTGCTTTGCCCATCGAAAGAATGCAAACTAGAATCACCTCAAAAGGTTTTTTTCGATGTGGCTTCTGCCCTATGTGTAAAAGCTGTAATGTAAATAGAAAAATAACAGAATACACATCAAATCAGACACAGACCACATATCCGATTAAGGATTTTATTACCTGCTGCACAAAGAATGTCATATACCTTCTAGAGTGTCATTGTGGACTGCAATATGTGGGGAGAACGGGAAGAATGCTAAAAGAACGCCTATCAGAACACACTAGGAATATAAAGAAGGGGTACGAGTTGCACAGTGTATCTAACCATTTTAAAAATAAGCACAACTGCAACCTCGGAGGTCTAAAAAGTTTTATAGGCATAAAAACAGTTAAAAATAACTGGAGATCTCGGTGCACAGAGAAACTTTTAGCACAAACAGAAATGAAAACTATACACCACTTGAGAACTCTAACACCAAGTGGTTTAAATTTAGAGTTCGAGATTAAATGGTTTCTGTAATGCTATATGTATTGTAGTCTGCCGCTCCTAAATTCTCTTTTTTTTGTGTTGTCTCTGTCACCTTTCATGTTTCATCTTTGAGTCACAATCATGTGCTTTATGCGGAATAAAAAAACTGACCCACGGAAGACAAGAACTGTAACAACAATCCAGCACCGTTTGAGACAACCAGATGAAGCTCTCTGCACCCAATGACTCCTGGACGTCTGTTACAATATGATATCTCTATAATGTTGTGCCACAGTTTATATGTCGGGGGGTCTGTTTAAGTCCGAAAACGAGTATTATATACGCCAAGAGAGCATTCCCATTCGGGTCCGTTTTATCTGCACCGCCAGTCATCTGCCGACTGCATTTATTTTCTGCATTTATCCTCCAAATTATTTTTACTTGGGTATATTAAACCCGCATCGCCGGCTATTTGCCGGTTTAATATCTGGAAACCTGTCTGAGTTTAATTGTGCTTAACATACAGCGGGTCCTATTTATATCGTATCTAGTGAGAGAATATTCTCCACGTCTCTAGTGCTCTATATGGGCACATAAACTAAACAGTGCGTTTTGGTTTTGTACTGCTTGTTTTCTGAAAACTAAACAGGTCTGCTGCAATGCATGTTTTGCTTATGAGGATCAAACATTCTGATCCTAATCATTACCAACGCTGAATGTGTTTAATTATGTTTATATATTTTTAATCTGTGTATTGAAAACATGTTGTATGATTTATGTGCAAGTTACTCCTGTTGTGGGAGTTCTTAATTGTTTAAACATATACACCTGTTAATTGTCTATGGTGAGGGATTGGTCAAAATGGATCATGTGACCTTGTGAAGCCTAAATATAACCGGGCTGATTAGAACATACATTTTACTTCTTGAGGAAGGGGAGGGTATCCCCGAAACGCGTTGAAGTTTGCTGCTAACCATCATACCAGATCACTTACTTGCTGTATTGGATGAATAAAGAAGCCGTGTGTTTTTTTGGAAAAATACTGGTCTGCCTTATTCCTGCCGCCCCTACTGTGAGGGATACGAAAGATACCTTGATGTGGACGCGGGATAGGACACTAATGTAAGTGTTATTCCAATAGCTAAGTCCATTGCAAGTGAAGTGTACCGTGGATGTATGGTGATAGAAAGATACCTTTACATGAAAGCGAGACAGAATAATAAAGTGAGTGTCTTTCTGATGTGTGGAAAGAGCTTGAAAGAAACTTTGGACGAAGATTGAAAAGTCTCAAGTTGTTTATAAATTTCATTATTTTTAAACTCAGCGCTAGTCTGCAACCATCTATTGCTTGCAAATATTAAAACAGTTCAACACTCCCCTTTATTTAGGGTAACCCTCCTTTTCTGTCAATGGAGATTTCAGCATATAGAACAAAACAGGAACACGATCATTACGTAATACGGTTTAAAACAAAGGATAACAACTATATTACACTAAGATCTTGTGCTTCTGTTTTCTTCCATACTGTATGTTGATATCTTCATTTGCTGAGACGGAAAAGGACGGTTACCCTGAAGAACCCTAAGGAAAGTGTTGTTGATGTTAATTGAAGCCGTATTAAAGATATTTGAAAGTGTACAATGTGATGTTATTTCAATTTTTTTTTTAATAATTATATTTATTCCTAGATAAATACGCAGTGTGGATCCACAGAGTCTTAGTTTAGTCATCACGTGATTGTGAAACGCGTCCTGTATAAATTGCTGAGTCACTGAAGATGGACAAGGACCGGAGTCACATGACCGACAGGATACTAAACCTAACTCTGGAGATCATCTACGTGCTGACTGGGGAGGTGAGGGGACCTTAAAGCGCAGCGGTGACATCACTTATATCTATAGTAATAATAATACAGGGACATGACTGGGAAGGTGAGGGGATTTGGGAGTGTCACAGTGACATCACTTATACCTATAGTAATAATACAGGGAGGTGAGTGGATCTGGGAGTGTCACAGTGACATCACTTATATCTATAATAATAATAATACAGGGACATGACTGGGGAGGTGAGGGGGATCTGCGAGTGTCATAGTGACATCACCTATATCTATAGTAATAATACAGGGACATGACTGAGGAGGTGAGGGGATCTGGGAGTGTAACAGTGACATCACTTATATCTATAATAATAATAATACAGGGACATGACTGGGGAGGTGAGGGGATCTGGGAGTGTCATAGTGACATCACCTATATCTATAGTACTAATACAGGGACATGACTGAGGAGGTGAGGGGCTCTGGGAGTGTAACAGTGACATCACATATCTATTGTAATAATACAGGGACATGACTGGGGAGGTGAGGGGATGTAAAAGTGTCACAGTGACATCATGTATATCTATAGTAATACATACAGGGACATTTTGCACAATTATTCTCTAAAAAGAGTTAATCCAAATTGGCAAACTTTTAATTTATATTTCAATGTTGTCCCAATATACAGGATTATACAGTAGTGAAGAAGATATCCAGTGACCATTTGACACCCATCGGCTGTGACTCCATCACTGTGCCTCCAACTCACTCACTGATAAATGAGAGACAAAATGACCAAATGATCCTGGAACTCACCAACAAGATCATTCAGCTGCCAACTGGAGAGGTGACTGCTGAGAATGGGGCATTATACAGTAACACCAGGGGATGTGTCTGGGTGATGACTGGAGAGGTGACTGCTCGGAATGGGGCATTATACAGTAACACCAGTGGACGTGTCTGGGTGATGACTGGAGAGGTGACTGCTCGGAATGGGACATTATACAGTAACACCAGTGGACGTGTCTGGGTGATGACTGGAGAGGTGACTGCTGGGAATGGGACATTATGCAGTAACACCAGGAGATGTGTCCGGGTAATGACTGGAGAGGTGACTGCTGGGAATGGGGCATTATACAGTAACAGCAGGGGATGTGTCTGGGTGATGACTGGAGAGGTGACTGCTGGGAATGGGGCAATATACAGTAACACCAGGGGTCATGTCTGGGTGATGATTGGAGAGGTGACTGCTGGTAATGGGACATTATACACTAACACCAGGGGACGTGTCCTGGTGATGACTGGAGAGGTGACTGCTGGGAATGGGACTTTATACAGTAACACCAGGGGACGTGTCTGGTTGATGACTGGAGAGGTGACTGCTGGTAATGGGTCATTATACAGTAACACCAGGGGATGTGTCTGGGTGATGACTGGAGAGGTGACTGCTGGGAAAGGGACATTATACAGTAACACCAGGGGATGTGTCTGGTTGATGACTGGAGAGGTGACTGCTGGGAATGGGTCATTATACAGTAACACCAGGGGACGTGTCTGGGTGATGACTGGAGAGGTGACTGCTGGGAATGGGACATTATACGGTAATACCAGGAGATGTGTCCGGATGATGACTGGAGAGGTGACTGCTGGGAATGGGACATTATACAGTAACACCAGGGGATGTGTCTGGGTGATGACTGGAGACGTGACTGCTGGGAATGGGGCATTATACAGTAACACCAGGGGACGTGTCTGGGTGATGACTGGAGAGGTGACTGCTGGGAATGGGTCATCATACAGTAACACCAAGTGACGTGTCTGGGTGATGACTGGAGAGGTGACTGCTGGGAATGGGACATTATACAGTAACACCGGGGGATGTGTCTGGGTGATGACTGGAGAGGTGACTGCTGGATATGGGACATTATACAGTAACACCAGGAGACGTGTCTGGGTGATGACTGGAGCGGTGACTGCTGGGAATAGAGAGATGACTGCTGGTAATGGGTCATTATACAGTAACACCGGGGGACGTGTCTGGGTGATGACTGGAGAGGTGGCTGCTGGTAATGGGACATTATACTGTGAAAGCTGATTTACATACAGGACAGAAAAAGCAATACCTTTTACACTGAAATTCGAGCAGCTGTGGCTGCTGGATGTAATCTTTAACCTACGTACTTTTCTCTTACGTCCTAGAGGATGCTGGGGACTCCAAAAGGACCATGGGGTATAGACGAGATCCGCAGGAGCTTGGGCACACTGTAAAGACTTAAACTGGGTGTGAACTGGCTCCTCTCTCTATGCCCCTCCTCCAGACCTCAGTTAGACTTTGTGCCCAGGACTGACTGGACACACACTTGGGGAGCTCTACAGAGTTTCTCTGGAAAGACGTTTGTTAGGTTTATTATTTTCAGGGAGACCTGCTGGCTACAGGCTCCCTGCAGCGTGGGACTGAGGGGAGAGAAGTCAGACCTACTTCTGTGAGTTAAGGGCTCTGCTTCTTAGGCTACTGGACACCATTAGCTGCAGAGGGTCGATCACTTGGTTCGCCTAGCTGCTTGTTCCCGGAACCGCACCGTCACCCCCCTCACAGAAGCCAGAAGAAATAAGCCGGGTGAGTATGAGAAGATCCGAAGACTTCAGTGATGGCAGAAGACTTCAGTAACGGAGGTACAGCGCAGCAGTAGCGCTGCGCTCCATGTTCCCACACACACACCAACGGCACTCACAGGGTGCAGGGAGCTAGGGGGGAGCGCCCTGGGCAGCAGTTACTGAGGTTTTTGGTGGTAAAAGAAGGCTATACGGTGTCCGATCACTGTATAGAGTACCCCCGCCACTTTGCAATTTCAAATTTTAGCGGGCTACAGCGCGCCGGGAAGGGGGCGGGGCTTTGCCGCACATTGCTCACCAGCGCCATTTTCTCCTATTCTTACAGCGCTGCAGAGACGCTGCCCGGACCTCCAAGCTGCTGCAAGTACTTGGGGAGGGAAAACGGGGGGGGGGGGCACTTAAATTTGGTGCTTTTCAAGTTATATTGTCGGCGCTGAGCATGTTACTAACTTCTGTTAGTATATGGGCGCTGGGGTGTGAGATGGCATACTCTCTCTGTGTTCTCCCTAAGGGCTTCTCTGTGGGGCTGTCCCCATGCTTGTGGACTGTGTAAGTGTGAGTGTGTCGGCACGAGGTGTCGACATGTCTGAGCCTGGGTGTTCGTCCCCAGAGGAAGTTATGGGGGCTGCAGAGAAAGATTTAAGTATGTGTCTGTCGGCACAGCCGACTGCTGATTGGATGACTATGCTGAGTACACTGAATACAAATGTGGCTTTATTATCTAAGAGACTGGATAAATCTGATTCTCAGACACAAACATGGAGACAGTCGGTAGAGGACGCATTGTCTCAGGTACAAACAGTCTCAGGGTCACAGAAGCGTGCTTCTAACCAGATGGCAGATACACGGACTCTGACTCCGATGTCGATTTGAATGAGGCTTCTTTGCATCCACGGGTTGTCAAGAGTATTCAGTACATGATTATAGCCATTAAAGATGTTTTACGTATATCTGAGGAACCTACCGTTCCTGACACAAGGGTTTGTTTATTTAAGGGGAAAAGACCTGAGGTAAAGTTTCCCCCCTCTCATGAAATGAATGAACTTTGTGAAAAGGCTTGGGAGTTCCCTGAAAAAAGGTGGCAGATTCCCAAGCGAATTTTGATGGCATATCCTTTCCCCTCTGACGATAGGGACAAATGGGAGTCGTCTCCAAATGTGGATAAAGCTCTCGCGCGATTGTCCAAGAAAGTGGCGCTTCCGTCTCCTGACACGGCTGCCCTCAAGGATCCTGGGGATCGCAAGCTGGAGACGACATTAAAGTCCATTTTCGTCAATACTGGTGCATTGCTCAGACCTGCTGTGGCGTCGGTATGGGTGAGTAGTGCTATAGCAAAGTGGGCTGAAAATTTGGCTTCTGATATGGATGCTCTTGATAAAGATAATATTCTTTTGACTCTTGGTTATATTAAGGACGCTGCAGATTACCTAAAGGATGCGGCGAGGGATGTTGGCCTCTTAGGATCAAGAGCCAATGCCATGGCGATTTCGGCCAGGAGGGCGCTGTGGATTCACCAATGGAATGCTGATGCCGACTTCAAGAAGAATATGGAAGCTCTCCCTTTTAAAGGTAGTGTCTTGTTCGGTGACGGCCTGGCTGACCTGGTGTCGACCACTACTGCGGGTAAGTCATCTTTTCTTCCATATGTTCCACCACAACGGAAAAAGATACCTTATCAGCAGATGCAGTCCTTTCGGCCTAATAAGTACAAAAGAGGTAAGGGCTCGTCCTTCCTCGCTTCAAAGGGTAGAGGTAGGGGAAGGAAGTCGCCTGCAGTGTCAGGCACCCAGGACCAAAAGACCTCCCCTGCCTCTACCAAGTACACCGCATGACGTTGGGGCTCCACTGGGGGAGTCCCTACCGGTGGGGGGCCGTCTCCAATTCTTCAAACAGGTCTGGGTTCGTTCGGCCCTGGATCCTTGGGTCTTAGAAATAGTGTCCCAAGGGTACAGGCTGGAGTTTCAGAAGATGCCCCCCAACCAGTTTTTCGTGTCGGCTTTGCCAACTTCTCTTCCCGAAAAGAGAGGTGGTGAGGGATGCTTTACAAAAGTTGTGTCAACAGAGGGTCGTGGTGCCGGTTCCCCCTTCAGATCGGGGGAAAGGGTTCTATTCGAGCCTCTTTGTGGTGCCGAAGCCGGACGGTTCGGTCAGACCGATTCTGAACCTAAAATACATCAACCCATATTTGAAAACGTTCAAGTTCAAGATGGAGTCTTTTCGAGCGGTGATCTCCAGCCTCGAAGGGGGGGATTTAATGGCGTCAGTAGACATAAAGGATGCTTACTTACACATCCCGATATTCCCTCCTCATCAGGCTTTCCTGAGGTTTGCGGTGCAGGATTGTCATTACCAATTTCAGACGTTGCCGTTTGGGCTTTCCACGGCCCGAGGGTTTTCACCAAGGTAATGGCTGAGATGATGGTTCTCCTTCGCAAGCAAGGGGTCACAGTTATCCCGTACTTGGACGATCTCCTGATAAAGGAGAGGTCAAAGGAACAGTTGTTAAGAAATGTGGATCTCTCCCTGTCGGTTCTGCGACATCACGGTTGGATACTAAGTTTGCCAAAGTCTCAGTTGATCCCGACCACTCGGCTGCCCTTCCTGGGCATGGGCCTAGACACGGAAATACAGAGAGTGTTTCTTCCGGAGGTCAAAGCTCTGGAAATCCAGACCATGGTCAGGGAGCGTCTGAGGCCGACAAGTGTGTTGATTCATCAATGCACTCGGGTACTAGGGAAGATGGTTGCGGCTTTACAAAGCCATTCCGTTTGGCAGGTTTCATGCCCGGGTGTTTCAATGGGATCTGCTGGTCCGGGTCTCACCTGCACATGCACTGGAAAATAAGTCTATATTCCAGGGCCAGGATTTCGCTCCTGTGGTGGCTGCAAAGCTCTCACCTTCTAGAGGGACGCCGTTTCGGAATCCAGGACTGGGTCCTGTTGACAACAGATGCAAGCCCCGAGGCTGGGGCGCAGTCACGCGAGGAAGAAATTTCCAGGGAAAATTGTCAAGCCAGGAATCTTGTCTCCACATAAATGTTCTCGAGTTGAGAGCCATTTACAACGGCCTTCTACAAGCAAAGAACCTTCTTCAGGGTCTCCCTGTCCTGATCCAGTTGGACAACATAACAGCGGTGGCGTACGTAAACCGCCAAGGCGGAACAAGGAGCACGGTGGCTATGGACGAGGCCACAAGAATACTACGCTGGGCGGAACAGAGAGTGAGTGCTCTTTCAGCAGTCTTCCTCCCGGGAGTGGACAACTGGGAAGCAGACTTCCTCAGCGGACACGATCTCCCTCGGGAGAGTGGGCTCTTCATCAAGAGGTATTTGCAGAAGTGACAAAGCGTTGGGGAATTCCTCTGATAGACATGATGGCGTCTCGCCTCAAGAAGAAGCTACCAAGGTATTGTTCCAGGTCAAGGGACCCCCAAGCCAGTGCAGTGGACGCCCTGGTGACTCCGTGGGTGTTTCAGTCGGTGTATGTGTTTTCTCTCCGTTTCCTCTCATTCCAAAGGTGCTGCGGATCTTTCGACGAGCAAGGGATCAGGCGATACTCGTCGTTCCAGATTGGCCACGGAGGGCCTGGTATCCAGATCTTCAAGAATTACTAGTTGAAGATCCCTGGCCGCTTCCTCTAAGAGATGACTTGTTATTGCAGGGGCCCTGCGTGTTTCTGGACTTACTGCAGCTACGTTTGACAGCGTGGAAGTTGAGCGCCAAATCTTAGCTCGGAAGGGTATTCCCGGGGAGGTCATCACCACTCTCCTTAAAGCTAGAAATGAGGTTACGGCAAAACATTATCACCGTAATTGGAGGAAATATGTTTCATGGTGTGAGACCAAAGCAGCTTCGGCGGAGGAGTTTCACTTTGGTCGGTTTCTCCATTTTTTGCAGGCAGGCGTAGATGCAGGCCTGAAAGTGGGTTCCATAAAAGTGCACATTTCGGCTTTATCTATTTTCTTTCAGAAAGAATTGGTCGTCCTGCGTGAGATACAGACCTTTGTGAAGGGTGTGTTGCATATACAACCTCCATTTGTGCCGCCGGTGGCGTCGTGGGATCTTGAAGTGGTCTTGCAGTTCCTTATGTCTCCTTGGTTTGAACCTTTGCGTAAGGTTGAGTTAAGGTTTCTCACTTGGAAAGTGGTCATGCTTTTGGCTCTGGCGTCGGCCAGGCGAGTGTCTGAATTGGCGGCCTTGTCTCACAAGAGCCCTTATTTGATATTCCATTCGGATAGAGCGGAATTGAGGATTTCAATTTCTGCCGAAGGTGGTTTCTTCTTTTCACATCAACCAACCTATTGTGGTGCCTGTAGCTACGGATGCTGTGGCGGTTCCAAGGTCTCTTGATGTTGTAAATGCCTTGAAAATTTACGTTGCCAGAACGGCTCTTACCAGGAAAACAGAGGCTTTGTTTGTCCTGTATGCTTCCAACAAGATTGGAAATCCTGCTTCTAAGCAGACTATTGCTCGCTGCGCTTGTAATACGATTCAGCAAGCTCATTCTTCGGCTGGGCTACCATTGCCGAAGTCAGTAAAGGCCCATTCTACCAGAAAAGTGGGCTTATCTTGGGCGGCTGCCCGAGGAGTCTCGGCACTTCAGCTTTGCCGAGCAGCTACGTGGTCGGGTTAAAACACTTTTGCTAAGTTTTACAGGTTTGATACCCTGGCTGAGGAGAACCTCATGTTTGCCGAATCGGTGCTGCAGATTCGTCCGCACTCTCCCGCCCGTTCTGGAGCTTTGGTATAGACCCCATGGTCCTTTTGGAGTCCCCAGCATCCTCCAGGACGTAAGAGAAAATAGGATTTTAATACCTACCGGAAAATCCTTTTCTCCTAGTCCGTAGAGGATGCTGGGCGCCCATCCCAGTGCGGACTGTTTCTTGCAGTTGTATTATTACTGGTTGTATTTGTTTACACACGGATTGTGTATTGGTTTTCTTCAGCTTGTTGCTGCTGTTAGTTCATACAGTTATCTGGTTTCATTCTATTCCAGTTGTACGGTATGTTGTGATGTGGGCTGGTATGTTTCTCACCTTAGTTTAAACAAAAATCCTTTCCTCGAAATGTCCGTCTCTCCTCGGCACTGTTCCTGTTACTGAGGTCTGGAGGAGGGGTGACAAAGCTGATTTTCTACTCTATAACACAAGCTATTAAATATATATCGTGAAGCCGTAATGGCCGCTGAACCTCGTGCACGTGCTACGCACTCCGTACGCTATTTGCGTATGAAGACCTCGCACGTGGTACGCAAGTTACGTACACGCTGCGCTGGGTGTACGGAACACACACAGCGAGCGTACACACAGATGATAACCTTTTAAACTTTACTCAAGGTATGATTATACTAAAATACCTAGTATTGAGATACTGTAATGATGAGACACTGGTTAACCTTGTTAATATAAAAGCTGTTTGAGCGGATGAGACGCTCCGATTACCCTCAGTAACGTAATAAACACACAATACTTTGCTAAGGCTCCGAAACCTTTACTAACAAGCTTTTAGTTATATCAAAAGGGGAAACACAGTTGACATTTCAAACACTACAGGCTAACATATAATTCTAACAGAATAACTAAACAGAAATATACACAATAGCGAACGATCGCAAACACAAATACATAAACTGAGAATGAATGGCTTACATTAAATGGGTAACAAAGTGACCACAGAGAAACATACCATACGGGGGAAACACTCGCCAGCGCAACCGGATCCAGTCCTCCAATTATCAGCGATAAATGTTGATGAGAGAGAGTACTGGCCGGTCTGGGGACAGTGGCCTTTATATACACAACATACAGTACACTACAAAGGGACCTATAATCTCATTGTTCATTGGACACAGGAATGTCTCCTCGCATTATAACAAAAGGTCATAGGTTGGTTTAAACAGGTGGGCTGTGACTATATCAAACTGCTCAGGTGGGAGGGAATCGCCGGATTCCTGCCGCATGGATAATGAACTGCAAACATAGTAAATGTCCAGAAATTACTAATGGACATAACTATTCGCAGGAGCGATTAATCTTTACCTAACCAGCACCGGATTGTTCCTATTAAAATGTTCTTTAGTTAGGTACCAGGAACCACCGCTCTGACCCTATCTGACCCTTCGTATCATGCAAAGAGGAATTCCTCTGTCCAGGGACCAGCTACAATAAACAAACTTACAGTTATTATTAAGGGGAACATTATCTATAAAACATATTATTTGGATTTATTATTTAACGATTGAGTCGCCCGCTAGACGCACACAAACTCTACCGTAAATGCACATACCATGCGCTCGAGCGCACGCCCGTGGGGGCACCGTCACGCAACTGCGAGTATGCGCACGCGCGGGAGAGAATGTGCATGTGCAGCGAGCAAGCGCATGGGGTGAATATATGGCAACGTGTAGCATGATATTTTTCTGACTTTGACAGTGGCATAGAGGGAGGAGCCAATTCACACCCAGTTTAAGTCTTTATAGTGTGCCCAAGCTCCTGCGGATCCCGTCTATACCCTATGGTCCTTTTGGAGTCCCCAGTATCCTCTACGGACTAGGAGAAAAGAATTTACCGGTAGGTATTAAAATCCTATTTTTACTCACTGAGCGTACACACACACCGACACGCTGTAAGCACAATGCAGCTACACGTGTGGCTGAAATACACTTTAAACCTAAAGAGACACAACACCAATTGTATTTAAAATGCTGGGATCCGACCCACCAACATATAATTTCAAAAAGGGGGTTACAATAACAATACAATTACAATAAGAGAAAAGAGGCTACAATCAATAGTACATACGTTTGTTTTGCCAGTGCCACACGGACCCGGTGCTCAGTCAAGATGACCAGAGAGAGAGAGAGTCCGGCCAGGCAGCTGGGCTTTTTATACATTTGGCTAAAACATAATACAATAGAAACTGTAATCTCTTCATCTATAGGTCAAATGGCTGGTCATTTACAGTACAGGAGGGGTCATAGGTTGGTTTGAATAGGTGGGCGATGCCTGGTCTAGGAGCACTTGCAGTTGGTCTCCACTGGGTTCCCTCCGAATATCAGAGTACAGTAAATACAGTGGAGAATGCTATCTTCTGCAAACTCCTACCAGAATTTTGCTCTTAAAATACCCTACAGATGGATACCAAACACCACCTCCTAACTTAATGCTGTCCCCTCATATCCTGTAAAGGTGAATCCCTTTGTTGTTGTACCTTTTTAAACAAGTATAACTTGCTAGTGTGGTGCATGTGGGCTATGTGTACATTTTGCACTATGTGGATTAAATATGAGATGTCTTTGTGGCTTTTCCGTGCGAATACAAATGCTACCGTAATTATTCATACAACGCACTAATACGCAGGACCGCGTGAATATGTGCACGCACGGCAGAACAAGTACGCGCTCAGAGGCCATCTGTGTGGAGTTAGTTCGTGATGTGTATGGCTGTAATATTTTCGACTTCGACAATACACAAACACCAGGGGACGTGTCTGGGTGATGACTGGAGAGGTGACTGCTGGGAATGGGACATTATACAGTAACACCAGGGGACGTGTCTGGGTGATCACTGGAGAGGTGACTGCTGGGAATGGGGCATTATACAGTAACACCAGGGGATGTGTCTGGGTGATGACTGGAGAGGTGACTGCTGGGAATGGGACATCATACAGTAACACCAGGGGACGTGTCTGGGTGATGACTGGAGAGGTGACTGCTGGGAATGGGTCATTATACAGTAACACCAGGGGATGTGTCTGGGTGATGACTGGAGAGGTGACTGCTGGGAATGGGGCATTATACAGTAAAACCAGGGGACGTGTCTGGGTGATGACTGGAGAGGTGACTGCTGGGAATGGGGCATTATACAGTAACACCAGGGGATGTGTCTGGGTGATGACTGGAGAGGTGACTGCTGGGAATGGGACATCATACAGTAACACCAGGGGATGTGTCTGGGGGATGACTGGAGAGGTGACTGCTGGGAATGGGACATTATACAGTATCACAAGGGGATGTGTCTGGGTGATAACTGGAGAGGTGACTGCTGGGAATGGGACATTATACAGTAACACCAGGGGACGTGTCTGGGTGATGACTGGAGAGGTGACTGCTGGGAATGGGACATTATACAGTATCAAAAAGGGGATGTGTCTGGGTGATAATTGGAGAGGTGACTGCTGAGGATGGGACGTTATACAGTAACACCGGAGGATGTGTCTGGGTGATGACTGGAGAGGTGACTGCTGGGAATGGGGCATTATACAGTAACACCAGGGGATGTGTCTGGGTGATGACTGGAGAGGTGACTGCTGGGAATGGGGCATTATACAGTAACACCGGGGGGGGGTGTCTGGGTGATGACTGGAGAGGTGACTGCTGGGAATGGGACATTATACAGTAACACCAGGGGACGTGTCCGGGTGATGACTGGAGAGGTGACTGCTGGGAATGGGACATTATACAGTAACACCAGGGGACGTGTCCGGGTGATGACTGGAGAGGTGACTGCTGGGAATGGGACATTATACAATAACACCATGGGACGTGTCTGGGTGATGACTGGAGAGGAGACTGCTGGGAAGCGGACATTATACAGTAACACCAGGGGACGTGTCTGGGTGATGACTGGAGAGGTGACTGCTGGGAATGGGACATTATACAGTAACACCAGGGGACGTGTCTGGGTAAGGACTGGAGAGGTGACTGCTGGGAATGGGACATTATACAGTAACACCAGGGGATGTGTCTGGGTGATGACTAGAGAGGTGACTGCTGGGAATGGGGCATTATACAGTAACACCAGGGGATGTGTCTGGGTGATGACTGGAGAGGTGACTGCTGGGAATGGGACATTATACAGTATCACAAGGGGATGTGTCTGGGTGATAACTGGAGAGGTGACTGCTGGGAATGGGACATTATACAGTAACACCAGGGGACGTGTCTGGGTGATGACTGGAGAGGTGACTGCTGGGAATGGGACATTATACAGTATCAAAAAGGGGATGTGTCTGGGTGATAATTGGAGAGGTGACTGCTGAGGATGGGACATTATACAGTAACACCGGAGGATGTGTCTGGGTGATGACTGGAGAGGTGACTGCTGGGAATGGGGCATTATACAGTAACACCAGGGGATGTGTCTGGGTGATGACTGGAGAGGTGACTGCTGGGAATGGGGCATTATACAGTAACACCGGGGGGGTGTCTGGGTGATGACTGGAGAGGTGACTGCTGGGAATGGGACATTATACAGTAACACCAGGGGACGTGTCCGGGTGATGACTGGAGAGGTGACTGCTGGGAATGGGACATTATACAGTAACACCAGGGGACGTGTCCGGGTGATGACTGGAGAGGTGACTGCTGGGAATGGGACATTATACAGTAACACCATGGGACGTGTCTGGGTGATGACTGGAGAGGAGACTGCTGGGAATGGGACATTATACAGTAACACCAGGGGACGTGTCCGGGTGATGACTGGAGAGGTGACTGCTGGGAATGGGACATTATACAGTAACACCAGGGGACGTGTCCGGGTGATGACTGGAGAGGTGACTGCTGGGAATGGGACATTATACAGTAACACCATGGGACGTGTCTGGGTGATGACTGGAGAGGAGACTGCTGGGAATGGGACATTATACAGTAACACCAGGGGACGTGTCTGGGTAAGGACTGGAGAGGTGACTGCTGGGAATGGGACATTATACAGTAACACCAGGGGATGTGTCTGGGTGATGACTGGAGAGGTGACTGCTGGGAATGGGGCATTATACAGTAACACCAGGGGACGTGCCTGGGTGATGACTGGAGAGGTGACTGCTGGGAATGGGGCATTATACAGTAACACCAGGGGACATGTCTGGGTGATGACTGGGGAGGTGACTGCTGGGAATGGGACATTATACAGTAACACCAGGGGACGTGTCCGGGTGATGACTGGAGAGGTGACTGCTGGGAATGGGACATTATACAGTAACACCAGGGGACGTGTCCGGGTGATGACTGGAGAGGTGACTGCTGGGAATGGGACATTATACAGTAACACCAGGGGACGTGTCTGGGTGATGACTGGAGAGGAGACTGCTGGGAAGCGGACATTATACAGTAACACCAGGGGACGTGTCTGGGTGATGACTGGAGAGGTGACTGCTGGGAATGGGACATTATACAGTAACACCAGGGGACGTGTCTGGGTGATGACTGGAGAGGTTACTGCTGGGAATGGGACATTATACAGTAACACCAGGGGATGTGTCTGGGTGATGACTAGAGAGGTGACTGCTGGGAATGGGGCATTATACAGTAACACCAGGGGACGTGTCTGGGTGATGACTGGAGAGGTGACTGCTGGGAATGGGGCATTATACAGTAACACCAGGGGATGTGTCTGGGTGATGACTGAAGAGGTGACTGCTGGGAATGGGGCATTATACAGTAACACCAGGGGACGTATCCGGTCGGTGACTGGAGAGGTGACTGCTGGGAATGGGGCATTATACAGTAACACCAGGGGATGTGTCTGGGTGATGACTGGAGAGGTGACTGCTGGGAATGGGACATTATACAGTAACATCAGGGGATGTGTCTGGGTGATGACTGGAGAGGTGACTGCTGGGAATGGGACATTATACAGTATCACAAGGGGATGTGTCTGGGTGATAACTGGAGAGGTGACTGCTGGGAATGGGACATTATACAGTAACACCAGGGGACGTGTCTGGGTGATGACTGGAGAGGTGACTGCTGGGAATGGGGCATTATACAGTAACACCAGGGGATGTGTCTGGGTGATGACTGAAGAGGTGACTGCTGGGAATGGGGCATTATACAGTAACACCAGGGGACGTATCCGGTCGGTGACTGGAGAGGTGACTGCTGGGAATGGGACATTATACAGTATCACAAGAGGATGTGTCTGGGTGATAACTGGAGAGGTGACTGCTGGGAATGGGACATTATACAGTAACACCAGGGGACGTGTCTGGGTGATGACTGGAGAGGTGACTGCTGGGAATGGGACATTATACAGTATCACAAGGGGATGTGTCTGGGTGATAACTGGAGAGGTGACTGCTGGGAATGGGACATTATACAGTAACACCAGGGGACGTGTCTGGGTGATGACTGGAGAGGTGACTGCTGGGAATGGGACATTATACAGTATCAAAAAGGGGATGTGTCTGGGTGATAATTGGAGAGGTGACTGCTGAGGATGGGACATTATACAGTAACACCGGAGGATGTGTCTGGGTGATGACTGGAGAGGTGACTGCTGGGAATGGGGCATTATACAGTAACACCAGGGGACGTATCCGGGTGGTGACTGGAGAGGTGACTGCTGGGAATGGGGCATTATACAGTAACACCAGGGGATGTGTCTGGGTGATGACTGGAGAGGTGACTGCTGGGAATGGGACATTATACAGTAACATCAGGGGATGTGTCTGGGTGATGACTGGAGAGGTGACTGCTGGAAATGGGACATTATACCGTAACACCAGGGGACGTGTCTGGGTGATGACTGGAGAGGTGACTGCTGGGAATGGGACATTATACAGTAACACCAGGGGACGTGTCTGGGTGATGACTGTATCATTGTCAGGTTCCTATAAGGTGTCAGGATGTCACTGTCTATGTCTCCATGCAGGAGGGGGAGTATATAGAGGAACACAGGGGTCTGTACAAGGATGTGATGATGAAGAATCACCGGCCCCTCACATCACTGGGTAAGAGGAGACTGTCATTTATTGTATAAGGGGAGCAGGTATGGGGGCTACCTATATACACACTGTGACCAGATGCTTCCCAAGCCCTCACTGACTTGTGTCCCACGGTCACGGAACGGCTTTAGGTCACACGGGACCTGGCCAATTAAGATTCATGCTTACTGTTACTGACTCCACCCACTGCGCAGTCGGCAGGTACAATGCTGCCACCACCAGACTCCTTGCTCCCGTGGCATCTTACCACAGCTGTGTGGCGTTGATTGATTCCCACTGGTCGCTTGACCAGGCCTCTGCATGGTAGCTGGCGGAAAGCGGAGCTTGAAGACACTAGGGTTACCCTGGACAGCCAGAGAACGGGGCTACATTTCATGTATCCCTGCTGGTCACAAGATGAAGCGGTCGTCTTGAGTCAAAATATGTTTATTCGCTCAAATAAAGTCCTTAAAAGGACCCTCCCTGTTTCCAGTGGAACAGCAATACAGCAAGATGTTCACAGCAGAAATAAGATGGTATAATACACTCTGAGGCATCAGGCCTCCTTTTTATCTAAAACCAACATACAGTACTATAAGGGGTGGTCCCACCTTCATTCTATCTCACAAAAAATATAAATAAAAACATGTTACATTTCAAAAGAGTTTAACAATTGGATAAAGCAAATTTCTGCTCCTTTTCATACATAATCCAAACCAGTGTGCTTAACCAAACACAATCTGATTATCATATCCCTGTCTCTTTCTCAAATGTGAATATAATTAGAATTTAAATTGCACTCACCCTCTCACCCATAGACAACGTTCTTGTCGTTTAAACATAACTCTGCATCCTAGATAATGCAGCCTAGGAAATATTAAACCAAATTGTTATTACACGAAAACCTACTGGAAAGATGCCCTACATTGCATTCGTAAAACACAGGGGGTAGTTGATCGCAGCAGGAAATTTTTTAGCAGTTGGGCAAAACCATGTGCACTGCAGGGGGGGCAGATATAACATGTGCAGAGAGAGATAGATATGAGTGGGGTGTGTTCAATCTGCAATCTAAATTGCAGTGTAAAAATAAATCAGCCCGTATTTACCCTGCACAGAAACAAAATAACCCACCCAAATCTAACTCTCTTTGCAAATGTTATATCTGCCCCCCCTGCAGTGCACATGGGTGGTCATTCCGAGTTGAACGCTCGTTATTTTTTTTCCGCAACGGATCGATTAGTCGCTAATGCGCATGCGCAATGTCCGCAGTGCGACTGCGCCAAGTAAATTTGCTATGAAGATTGGTATTTTACTCACAGCATTACGAGGTTTTTTCTTCGTTCTGGAGAGCGGAGTGTGATTGACAGGAAGTGGGTGTTTCTGGCCGGAAACTGGACGTTGTATGGGAGTGTGTGAGAAAACGCTACCATTTCTGGGAAAAACGCGAGAGTGGCTGGAGAAACGGAGGAGTGTCTGGGTGAACGCTGGGTGTGTTTGTGACGTCAAACCCGGAACGACAAGCACTGAACTGATCGCACTGGAAGAGTAAGTCTCGAGCTACTGATAAGCTAAGATTCACCCCCAGTAGGCGGCGGCTTAGTGTGTGCAATGCTGCTAAAAGCAGCTTGCGAGCGAACAACTCAGAATGACCACCATGGTTTTGCCCAACTGCTAAAAAATTTCCTGCTGCGATCAACTTGGAATTACCCCCAAAATCTGATTTAGCATCCACTCCTGTCTTTCACATCTCCATGCAGAACCAGTTTTTGGCTTATCACCCAACAGGAGATGCTGAAAGCACAAACAGTCTTCTTTCCGAACCTTAGTTTGTATCTCAAAGACAATGTTTGCCCACCAAAAGCCTGCCACTTGACAACATATGACTTTCTGTGCTAAAATGTCTAAAAACAATTCTCAAGGCCTTTTAGAAACCAAATACCTCATACTTTTCTCATAAGTGTAATGTCCCTGCAGTTCTATAACCGTGCCGTCCATAATTCTCCAACTGCGCACAGCGCAGCAATATAACATATTAAGACACATTATTGAACATACATTTAGTCATGTACAGTGCATGGTGCCTAGAGCCAAGTGCTCCTTTTAAAAATGTCGCCAAGCGCCCATTGTCCATTTAAATGGTGCCAGGCATGGAGGGTTAACCCTTTTAGTGCCGCTGCTGCTATTGGCCAGGGGGGCTCCGGCCACACACACACCATCTGATAATCACATATATACACTGTACTCAGTCACTGTGTGTCTCCTACAGATGGACCCAGTAACAGAGATACCCCAGAGAGATGTCCCCGTCCTCTGTATTCCCAGGATTGTACAGAGGAGAATCACAGGATCCCACAGGAGGATCAGGTAGGTGGGAATTAGAGTCTCCATAATATTCCAAAGTGACTGTCACTATATGATATCTAGTGAAACTGTGGGCCTGATTCTTATTTAGGAATACAGTAAGAGTAAGTGGCTACCTGGAAAACCATTTTATAATGCAAGGGATAGGCAAATACATTGTGTTTGCATGCAGGGTTATTACTGGCTACTTTTGCATGTAGCCCACAAATGCTGGAAAACTTTATTTCTCTTTCATCCACTAGGGGACACTGGAGCCCTATACAGTAGGAGTGTGAAGCTTGCAACCGGAGGTGTGGCACAATCTAAAAATTAGCATTGTCTGCACAGCCGGCTCCTCCCCCTTCACATCCCTCCTCCCCCAGTTTGAAAAATTGTGCTAGAGGTACAGCACGTGGAAGCACTGAGCTCCTGACTAACATTTCTAAAACAGTGTGCGGCATCCACCTAATAAAAGAGAGACAAGGCATCTTTATATTGGAGAGACAAAGATCCATTTTGAAGGGACCTGTATCTCTCGACAAGGAGATCCTCAGAGAAACTCAGAGTGAGTACTATAAAAAAATTTAAATAAGGACCCAGTTAGCTTTTTTATTTTTATTATTTAATCCCCTTGTCAGCAAAGCCCGAGAGGTTACTCTCGTATAACATGAGGTCACCAGCGATCGCAGTGAGTAGCGCAGGGCTGGAGGAGTGCGCCGGGTGGATGTGAGTAAGCCGCCCACACTGTACAGCCGCTGACTAGCGCTACGGGACTTAGTGACAGGGTCCCGGAACGCGCACACCAGGGGGCAGACAGTCCCTTTAGCCGCGCTGATGGGCGCCGCTACGAGACTTAGTGACAGAGTCCCGGAGCGCGCACACCAGGGGGCAGACAGTCCCTTTAGCCTCGCTGATGGGCGCCGCTATGAGACATTCCAAGGGGCAGGGATAAGCTCTCCCCCTCGTATAGATACAAGAGGGATGGTTTTTTGTAACAACAGCTCCGTCTGCTGGTAAATTTATATATTTAGATAAGAGGATCTCCTGAACAGAATAATCTACTTTACTATTTATATTTTCAAAGGACTTCTATTACAAAGATCCTGAAGAAAATACATGGAAGCAAGCGGATACCAACTCTACCATCGTAGCTGATTTACAGTTGGGTTGTGAGGGATGCGAGTCGGCTGGTGTAATAATTTTTTTTTAAAATTTATTTTGTCCTGCTCCTTTTCTATATACTGAAAGGAAGGGTAATTTCTGCCGGATCCGATACCTTTGCTTCCATCATCTCTCAGTCTTTCTCTTCCTAGTTTAAAGGGTGGAAGCGCTGCATAATACCCTGGTAGAAGGTTTTAACAACATGTCTAAAGCACCAACTAGGACCTCCAAGACCTGTTATGTTTGTTAGAAATGTAACAAGAAAAGCATGCGGGTTGGCAGCTCCGGTGTGTGCGACTCCTGCTAAGACAAGGACGCTCCACCTGGGAGCAGTGCTCCGTCTTGGTCATGGGAAGACAACCTTGCAAATAGAATCTCCAAGGAGATGGCAGAATCGCGCAAGCAGCACTCGGAATGGGCTGCGGGATTCTCAAAGACAATGGAGGAATTTCTCATCAAGTTAACACCGCCCGCACAAGCAGAAACGAATGTGCGCAAGGCTGTTAAGACCTCTTCCTATTATACGGAATCAGAGGAGGAAGAAGGTTTTCTCCTTGATACATAGGAAGGTGAGTTAATTGAATCTAACCTAGACGCCGATTTTCCAGAAGACGACACGGCAATCTCGGGTCTTGATTCTTTAATTGACGCAGTAAAGGAGATCCTAAACTTTAAGGTAGAAGAAACAAAGGAGCCGGAAGATTTCTAATTGTTCGAATCCCAAAATCCGCCTTCAGCAGTGTTTCACATTCCTAAATCCCTCCAATCTCAAATGGAGAAGGCTTGGAAACAACCTGACAAGCGCTTTCAGTTTCCAAATAGGTTTCAAGTAACTTATCCCCTAACCAAGGGTGTAATGGATAAGTGGGAGACCCCACCAGTAGTGGATGCTTCCCTAGGAAGGTTGTCAAAGAAGACAATCTTACCAATACCTAATGTAACGACTTTAAAGGATGCTTCAGACTGAAAGGTTGACACAACTTTAAAGTAAATTTTTGTAGCAGCAGGTGCAGCACAGAAACCTACGATCATCTGTGCTTGGGTCAACAAGGCCATAGGAGCATGGTCTGGACATAGGCCCTCATTCTGAGTTAATCGCAGCAGCAAGAAAGTTAGCAATTGGGCAAAACCATGTGCACTGCAGGGGAAGCAGATATATCATGTGCAGAGAGAGTTAGATTTGGGTGGGTTATTTTGTTTCTGTGCAGGGTAAATACTGGCTGCTTTATTTTTACACTGCAAATTAGATTGCAGATTGAACACACCCCACCCAAATCTAACTCTCTCTCTACACATGTTATATCTACCCCTCCTGCAGTGCACATGGTTTTGCCCAATTGCTAACTTTCTTGCTGCTGCGATCAACTCAGAATGAGGGCCATATTGTACAGGCTATTGAGGAGGAAAATAGTTTAGAAGAGATTACCCAACTGGCGAAACACATTTGAGAATCAGCTTCATACTTATGTCAAGCCTCAAAGGATATTAGCAGTATTGCATCACGCATCTCGGCATTGCCCATATCGGCTAGACGGATTTTATGGCTCAGAGAATGGCAAGGAGACTCTGACACCAAGAAGGCGGTAGAATCCATTCCCTTTGGGGGCGAGATGCTTTTCGGTCCAGAGTTGGACAAGTGGATCTCGCAGGCTACAGCTGGGAAGTCCAGCTTCCTACCTACTTCTTATACGAGAACCATTCCACAGGCTAGGAGAGGTTATTCGGGACCAGTGTTTACTTCATTTAGATCACAACAGGTTTCGGTACACAAGTACGTGGGGGCAAAGGTAGAGGCCGCTCACAGGCAGCAATCAGAAGCAGGTAAACCTGCTGACAAGGCCGTGGCATGACGGCCTCCCAGCTCACCTGGGGTCCCCCTTGGTGGGCGCACATCTGGAGGGTTTTCAGGACGTCTGGGCCAGAACCTCACCAGAATTTTGGATAAACATAATCTCTCAGGGATACAAACTGGATTTTCAACAGAGGCCTCACAGTTTTTTACAATAGGATTGCCTCAGTGCCCTCAGAAAGCAAAAGCACTACTGACAGCAATTCAAAAATTGCTACAGTCAGAGGTCATTATTCCGGTTCCCGCCTCTCAGAGAGAACGGTCAGACCAATACTCAATTTAAAAGTTTTAAACCAGTTTCTAAGGGTCTACAAATTCAAGATGGAATCAATCCAGTCGGTCATTGCAGGCTTAGAACAGGGCAAGTTCATGGTATCCATGGACATACAAGATGCATATCCCAACCTGGACTCCTCACCAGGCTTACTTAAGGTTCACACTGGTGACGGATCAATAACAACTCAGGGCCTTGCCGTTCGGTCTATCATCAGCCCCAAGAATCTTTATGAAGATCATGGCAATAATGGTTGCAGGATTGAGACTGTTGGGGGTCACAATAATACCTTATCTAGATGATCTACTGATCAAGGCATCATCTCAGGAACAGCTGATCAAGGATGTTCAGACATCTCATCAATTTCTTATTCAACATGGGTGGATTGTGAATTTCCAGAAATCCAACCTCATGCCAACTCAACGGATTCAGTTCCTCGGTCTCATCTTGGACACGGTACAATTGAGAGTTTTCCTACCAGAGAACAAGGTCCAAGACCTACAGAGATTAGTGGGTCAGGTTCTGAAGACACAAATGGTCTCTCTACACCTCTGTGTGCAGCTTCTCAGGAAGATGGTGGCGTCGTTCGAGACTCTCCAAAATGGCAGACTTCATTCCCGACCATTCAAGATGAACATCATTGCTGAGGGAGCAGGTTCGCACTGGCTTTTACATAGAAGAATCCGACTTCCACCGCGCATACGAACCTCCTTAATTTGGTGGTCGTTGCACAGGAATCTTGTAGCAGGCAAGAGATTCGGCATTTGGGATTGGAGGATCCTGACAATGGACGCCAGTCTCAGAGGTTGGGGTGCCGTCTTAGAGGAACATCAGTTTCAGGGCAGATGGACGTTCCTGGAGTGCAGACTACCCATAAACATTCTCGAACTAAGAGCAGTTTACAATGCGCTTCTCTTAGCCGAAGACCTAGTCATGGGTCAACACGTAAGGATACAGTCGGACAATGTCACGACAACGGCTTACATAAACTATCAAGGAGGAACAAAGAGCAGGATGGCGTTGAAGGAAGCCACAAAGATCTTGTTGTGGGCAGAAAGGCGAAACATCATCCTCTCGGCAGTGTTCATTCCAGGTGTGGAGAACTGGGAAGCAGATTATCTCAGTCGCCAGGACATGCATCCGGGAGAGTGGTGCCTACATCCATGGATTTTCAACATGGTGGTGAGGAGATGGGGTCTACCTCAAGTGGACCTAATGGCGTCTCGGCAAAACCATCAGCTGCCCAGATATGTATCCAGGACAAGAGATCCAGCAGCAGAAGGATGGGACGCATTAACACTTCCTTGGTTTTATAGGAGGGTTTACATTTTTCCACCTTTCCCACTCATACCCAGGGTTCTGAAAAGGTTGAAACGAGAACGAGTGTGGGCAATTCTAATCGCACCAGATTGGCCCCGCAGGAGTTGGTACTCCGACCTGCGGGGGTTACTAGCAGAAGATCCTTGGCGGTTACCTCAGAGAGAGGACCTGCTTTCTCAGGGACCGTTCCTACACCCAGACCTGAACAGGCTGCTTTTAACGGCGTGGCTATTGGATCTTAAGAAACAGAGGGATACCAAGAACGGCCATTCCTACGATGATTGCCACTAGGAAGCCGGTCACAGCCATTTGCTACTACAGGGTTTTGTCAGGAACGTGGGTGGAATCCGACGAACTTCCACTTATCCAGACTTCTACTTTTCCTTCAGGCCGGTCTAGATGAAGGACTGAGGCTGGGCTCTCTGAAGCTTCAAATTTCATCTCTCTCCATCCTGTTTCAACAGCGGTTAGCATCCTTACAAGAGATTCAAACCTTTTTACAGGGGGTCCTAAGGATACAACCCCCTTTTTGTCCTCCAACTGCGCCATGGGACTAACATTTGGTGTTGGAATTTTTGAGATCACCAACTTTTGAACCGTTAGCAAGAACAGACCTGACATATCTCTCTTGGAAAGTCACGTTATTGCTTGCCTTGGCTTCGGCCAGGAGGATTTCTGAGTTGGGAGCCTTATCCTGTAAGAGTCCTTTTTACATTTTTCATGAGGATAGGGCAGAACACCATACAAGAGCTGATTTCCTTCCTAAGGTTGTTTCGGGGTTTCACGTAAACCAGCCAATTGTGATCTCCTCTTTCCAGGGTCTCCCAGATGGGGACGTGTCCTTGGATGTTGTCCGAGCTTTACGGGTATACGTACAAGTTACGTCGTCCTTCAGAAAGTCGGACCATTTGTTTGTTCTTTATGATGGGCCAAAGAAGGGTTGGCCAGCATCTAAGCAGTCTTTGTCTAGATGGATTAGACTTGCCATTCGGCAAGCTTATATTTCCTGTGGTAAACAGGTTCCGGTACAGACGGGTGCTCAAACCACCCGATCCGTGGGTGCCTCATGGGCGGCTGCCAGAGGTGCTCCCACTATTCAACTTTGCAGAGCGGCGACGTGGTCCTCAGCCCACACGTTTGCGAAATTTTACAAGTTTGATACCTTTGCGTCCGGAGACTCTAAGTTTGGACGTTTAGTTTTGCAGGCCACCGACAGCACTCCCTCCCTGTGGGATAACTTTGGGACGTCCCCTACTGTATAAGACTCCAGTGTCCCCTAGTGGATGAAAGAGAAAAGAGGATTTTGGTACTTACCGATAAATCCATCTCTCAATCCTCTAGGGGACACTGGACGCCCGCCTCGGTGCTGTCAACCTGCTGTGTTCTAAGTTCTTGTTTTAAACAGTTCGTATAAATGGTGTTCCTTATTCGGTCAAGAGTTCTTGGGCGCTGTTTGATATGTTATACGGTTCGGTTCCTCGCCATGTGCTATAGTGTCATGTCCTATTCTCTCAGTCAAATTTTTCAAACTGAGGGAGGAGGGATGCGGGCTGTGCAGACAATGCTAATTTTAGATTGTGCCACACCTCTGGTTCAAGGCTTCACACCCCTACTGTATAGGACTCCAGTGTCCCCTAGAGGATTTAGAGAAATGGATTTATCGGTAAGTACCAAAATCCTCTTTTTGTGGGTTTCTTAGGGTGAAGATCTGGCTGATAATAAGGCAGAAGATATAAAGAGAGAAGAAGAGACGTATGTGACAGTTAATATTGCAGAAGATACAGAGGAAGAAGAGACGTATGTGACTGATATAAAGGCAGAAGATGTAGAGAGAGAAGAAGAGATGTATGTGAGAGGTGATCAGTTGTGTAAGGAGGAGGAAATTCCTACAGATATCAGCACAGGTGAGTAATAATCCATATTACAGAAAAGAGTCACATATTCTCCTTGCTGAGTCACTACAGAAGTCTCTTCCCCTCCACCCTCCACTGTCATATCAAACTAATGTGGTAAATGTATCTGCCCAGTGTGGGAACGTCAGCCCCTATTATACTCCTGCTCCCCACCTCACATCATGTCACTGTGTGTTACCAGCCCAGAGATCTGACCAGTCTCCTCCCACCACTCTCTGGTGTATCTCATACATCAGGAGCCATCAGCCCCTATTATATTCCTGCTCTCCTCCTCACATCATGTCACTGTGTGTTACCAGCCCAGAGATCTGACCAGTCTCCTCCCACCACTCTCTGGTGTATCTCATACATCAGGAGCCTTCAGCCCCTATTATACTCCTGCTCTCCCCCTCACATGTCGCTGTGTGTTACCAGCCCAGAGGAGTGTTACATGCCAGTGTCTGTATTTAGGTCTGTGCACTGTGCTGTGTGATGTGTTGTGTTACATATTAAGCTAAAGTTTTACCTGTTCAGCAGTTGTATTATATATAATAATAAAAAAGAAACAATTATTTCCATATATTTATCTTCCAGCAGATGGACAGAGAGGCAGGAATACCTCGGAGAGACATCTAACTATGTTTCCAGATTTGAAATTAGAAGAGAGCATCTCATGGTATTCTGGAGGAGAATACTCCATTACCCCAATTATACATCCAGTGCCTCACAGTGCCGATATATCATCTGTTCCCGCTAACCATGAGGAGTGTAACATTAATTCAGATGTTGCTACACATAGTACAGCTCCTACAGATTCTACAGTCTTTCCCTCTTCTGAATTTGTTAAATCCTGTAATAATCAGTCAGTCTTTGTTACACAGGAGAATCGCACAAGTAAGACACAATTTTCATGCTCTGAGTGTGGGAAATGTTTTAAATATAAAGCAAATTTTATTGAACATCAGAGAAGTCACACAGGCGAGAAGCCATTTCCATGCTCTGAATGTGGGAAATGTTTTACACAGAAGTCGAATCTTGTTACACATCTAAAAAATCACAGAGATAAGAGACCATTTTCATGCTCTGCGTGTGGGAAATGTTTTACATATAAATCACGTCTTGTCATACATAAGAGAAGTCACACAGGTGAGAAGCCATTTTCATGTTCTGTGTGTGGAAAATGTTTTACATATAAATCATTTCTTGTCATACATGAAAGAAGTCACACTGGTGAGAAGCCATTTCCATGTTCTGAGTGTAGGAAATGTTTTAAAAAGAAATCAGGTCTTGTTAGACATCAGATAACTCACACAGGTGAGAGGCCATTTCCATGTTCTGAGTGTGGGAAATGTTTTACACAGAAATCAGATCTTGCTGCACATCAGAGACGTCACACAGGTGAAAGGCCATTTCCATGCTCTGAGTGTGGGAAATGTTTTACACAGAAATCCGATCTTGTGATACATCAGAGAAGGCACACAGGTGAGAAGCCATTTTTATGCTCTGAGTGTGGGAGATGTTTTAAACAGAAATCATATCTTGTTAATCATCGGAGAACTCACACAGGTGAGAGACCATTTCCATGTGCTGAGTGTGGGAAATGTTTTACACGTAAATCAGCTCTTGTTAGACATCAGAGAAATCACTCAGGAGAGAGACCATTTCCATGCTCTGAGTGTGGGAAATGTTTTACACATAGATCTGATCTGGTTAGACATCAGAAAATTCACACAAAATGAAAACAATATCAATGAGCTCACCGATATGAAAGAGGATTGCAGCAATCTATATATTATGAAAAGCATTGATATTAAAATTTGCAATTCAAGTACGGAGTGTATTCTCAAAGGTATATTTTCCTCACCTATTCATTATAGAGGACAATTAAAAATTCAAGTCGTTGCCATACACAGACATAGGTGAAATTTTCGCCATCGACGTAAGACTGGAACAGAATGTACATGTATGGATGTTATTGCAATCTACTTATTCTGTTAGATGTCGGTATCTGTTATATCTCTTCACAACATTTTGGCCAAAGCCAAGGAATTAATTTGTTTTGACTGTGGTCTTATTTGCAGCAAGTAAAGAAGATTTAATAAGTTGGGACAGGGGTACAACCAGCTCCAATCGAGGGACTCAAGCTCCTCCTCTTCATATGCAACCTGTCCTACCGACACCAGTTTTTGGTGCCTAAGTTTTTTTTTTGTGACAAGTAAAGCTAGTGTTCTGAGTTGTACTCCAGCTTGTTAAGAATTTGGGAGATTTTTACGTTTTATTCTTTCCTCTTTGGCTAATAGGGGGTGAGTGGGTGAGTTCTTTCCCTCCATTTTTCTATGGAGCCTTTAGCTGATCAATTATGTTCTTTTCAAGCCCAGAACTTTAGTATACCGTAGTTGCGGCATGCCAGTTTAGTCAGACAGCCAAACAGGCCCCAGACCAACACACCGATATTAGACATCGTGAGAAGGTAGCCCATCAGGAGAAGCCCTTGGTAAAAGCTCATCTGTTATGTTTCATGGACAAGTGGTTAGAATCCACTTCAGAGACTTGGTAAGAGATATTTACATAGGTTTATATTATAGATCTTCTACCAGTTCACTTGATCCAAGAAAGTGTCTGGCTTTACAAGAGGCAATTTAGAAGTTTCAGCAGGAATTGTCCCAGTACCTGCCGGCAGAGAGATGTGATATTTTATTGAAACCTTTTCCTTGGTCAGAAGCCAGACGGGTCTTTTGGGCCACTGCATTCAGAGTCTTTACCAAGGTGATGGAGGCCTTGCTAAGGTTTAATAAAAGTAGTTACTCCAGAGATTCTGTTAGATCGTGTCAGATTAACAGAACGAAGAGTTGGTTTCCCATGGTTGGGTAATATATTGTTTAAAATTAAATAATCAAGTCTAGTTCTGGATTTTCCTGGGCAAACTGTTCAAAATCAGACTTATGAGGGTTTTTCCTTCTGGAAGCAAGATTCCCTTCCTACAAAAAATGGTAACATAGCTCCTGAAATAGAGACGTGTTGGTACTTTATTGCATAAAGGCATTGGGCAAGATGGTCTTCACTTATCAGGCAAATCATTTTGCCCAATTTCACTCTCAGAGGTTACAGATAAAGATTTGATGCAGATGATACAGGTCCCATCTTCATCTGTAATATGTATTTCATTCTGTTCACTGTTGTAGCAACCTAACAGGTCATTCTTTTGTAATGTCAGAATGACATTACATGTTTCAGGGCAGGTGGTTTCTCGAAGAGTCCTTACTCCATATCCATGTTCTGAAACTTTAGGCTGGTCTTCAGTGCCCGAAATTCCCTTTACATAGACCAGTTCCTCAAGTCTACATAAAGGGTCAGACAGTCTCAGTTAATTTAGACATTGCTATTATAATAGCATATTTGAACCATCAGGGGATACCAAGATTGCCCAGACCACAGAGACATCAAGGATCTTCCTATGAGTGGAGAGGAATGTGCGGTCTCTCGCCGCTTTGTATTTTCCCGAGGTGAGCATTGGGCAATGGACTATCTCAGCAGACAGAACCAACATTTGGGGGAATGATCACTCCATCCAGATGTTTTCCAACAGATAGTGGACAAATGGGTTCAACCAGATATTAATATGATAGTGTCCACATTGAACTTCAAAGTAAGACATTACTGTACCAGGATAAGAGATCCAGGGTTGGTATTAGTTGTGGTAGTGATGGTCTTTTAGGATTATCCCCTCATTTACCATGCTGCAGAAGGTCATGGAAAAGGTAAAGGGTACGTCATTCTTGTTGCTTTAGACTGGCCATAAAGGGTCTGGGAATTTGGATCTGCTGTGCAGGTGGCAGGCTCTTGCATTGCCTGGTCCCTTAATCCAGGGGAGATTCCTACAATCAGCATTACCGCATCTAGCTTGGTTATTCAGATCCAAAATGTATTCAGATAAGTTGAAAAAGACCACAATGAATGTTAGGTGGCCTGCATCAGCCAAAAGGTATCACAGAGTGTGGAAATCTTATGTGGCCTGGTGTGAATGGATGAAGGTCCCCACTTTGACCTTCACGTTGGCACAACTGTTCATGTTTTACAGGAGGGTCTTGATGCAGCGTAAAGGTGGGGTTATCTGAAAGTTCACAAAAAGACAATTTGAGTGAGTGCGCTGTCAGCGGCAGCCGGTATAGGGATGGTAAGTCCCTAAGCAGTAATACAAAGCAGAGAGAAATATACTGGCGCCGGCTGGATCTCAAAAATGAAAGAACGGAAACAGTTGTATCAATTAAAAAATAAAATAATACATTTATTAAATATAAAAAATAATAATAATAAGAGTGGGTATAAATATCTGATATAATATCAAGAGGGTATTTAAAATTCAGCAGTTGAGAATCACTCAATTTATCCTATGACCACTTGTATTTTCATTAGGCAGTGAATACTGGTATTCTGGCTAGAACTCAGTCCTCCTTGGTATCCTCACAAAATTTCAAATATGGATATTACCATGGTCTCAGATGAAAGGCCCCTTGGTTCTCGTTAGCAATTCGAGGTCCAATAGCAGCAGGGGAATGAGGAGACTTCAGATGGAAAGTGATGGTATGGATCCTGGAGGATTCAAAGTCCAATTATTGCCAGATATTCCAAAAGGTGGTTTGAAGTGCCAGTGGTCAGGGAGGAGTATATCTCTGTAGCTCAACGCGTTTCGCTGGACTAGATCACCGCCAGCTTCCTCAGGAGCATGTGTCTCATGTATACTGGGACATCTTTATATACCCCCATAACTATGGTAAAATTAAAACACCTGGTTGTAAGGTTATCCAGGTGTGGAAACATACACATTAAGACAATAAATGGTCAAAGTAAAATTTAAAAGACAAAGAAGGCAATCTTACCGGAGTACATGTCATATTGTAATATTATACTATAAAAACGAGCATAGGATAAGGTAGAAAATTAAGATTTTAGAAAGGATCATTTGCATGATTACCTGATCACGTGATCCGTTCCGATCACGTGACTGGACGGCATCCAATCATTACGGCTGTAGTTTATTTATTGTGTGCAAAGACGACGATAACAGACAATTTGCATTTGTCTGTAAATACAATAATTGTGCTAGTGAAATAAAAAACATCATCTCTAAAAATTATAGAGTATTAAAACAGGATAAAGTTTTGAATGAGATTTTGCCCCCCAAACCCTGTGTAATATACAAGAGAAACAGATCATTAAAATCCATACTGGCACCTAGCCATTTGATGCCGGGGATATCTAAAGAAACCTCCCTTGGACATCAATGGCTAACCACGAAACCATTAGGGTGCCACAGATGTGGCAAATCCAGATGTACAACATGTTCTTATATGCAGAAAAAAACTACCATCATACAATTACCTGGCAATGAAGACCCCTATAAACTCGAGTCATTTATTTATTGTCTTAATGTGTATGTTTCCACACCTGGATAACCTTACAACCAGGTGTTTTAATTTTACCATAGTTATGGGGGTATATAAAGATGTCCCAGTATACATGAGACACATGCTCCTGAGGAAGCTGGCGGTGATCTAGTCCAGCGAAACGCGTTGAGCTACAGAGATATACTCCTCCCTGACCACTGGCACTTCAAACCACCTTTTGGAATATCTGGCAATAATTGGACTTTGAATCCTCCAGGATCCATACCATCACTTTCCATCTGAAGTCTCCTCATTCCCCTGCTGCTATTGGACCTCGAATTGCTAACGAGAACCAAGGGGCCTTTCATCTGAGACCATGGTAATATCCATATTTGAAATTTTGTGAGGATACCAAGGAGGACTGAGTTCTAGCCAGAATACCAGTATTCACTGCCTAATGAAAATACAAGTGGTCATAGGATAAATTGAGTGATTCTCAACTGCTGAATTTTAAATACCCTCTTGATATTATATCAGATATTTATACCCACTCTTATTATTATTATTTTTTATATTTAATAAATGTATTATTTTATTTTTTAATTGATACAACTGTTTCCGTTCTTTCATTTTTGAGATCCAGCCGGCGCCAGTATATTTCTCTCTCTTATCTGAAAGTTCAGTCATGTCAGTGTTTTGTTTTTTTAATCAGTAAAAAACTAGTAACAATTCCAGAGTTCTAGACTTTTGCAAAGCTTTCCCCATTTTCAAGGCCAGTACTCAACCTCTGTTCAAAGGCATTTTTTAAATATGGCCGTCCAAGGAAAAAGTTTGGATGCTCCTGTTATAGACCATGCTTTTTTCACTGGTGGACTTGTGTAATTCAAACAAATGATAAGAACTATTTAGATTTTCAGTCAATGAGAAAGTTTCCGTTGTGGGGTATATATATGTGATAAGTAATGGTAGCTTTTGTAAAGTGAATGTGAAACTAGAGACATTTATACACATCGCATTGCTGTAGTTTAGGAATCATAGTTTAGAATACTCCACTAACAAATGACTCCGTAGTCAGCACGTCCTCTTCTTTTTACATTATAAGAGCTCCTATGGTTTAGAACGGTGAGTTCTAGCTGTTGGTCCGTTCCCAAGTGCATCTTTCTTTTCCCTTTTGTTGTACGTTACCCGTGGTCATCCTTGGAAAACTCTGAAGGTGAAGATGTTGATCTGTGCAATAGTGTTACCAAGGAGCAGCAGAGAGAGGAAAGTGATAGAGTGAGGTGAAGCTGGTGGGGTTAACGGCAAAAATCTAAAAAAGTGTTAATAAGATGTTTTGTGCAGAATTATGTTATCATTGTGTTGTGCTACTAGGTTTCTCCTGTTATGTTGATGCTTCCCCACCTATTATACTATAATGTTACGACTACAACGGTGCCAGATCTTGTGAACTTTTTAGTTATGTGGGACACGAACATAAATGTTTTTGTATTTTATTCGGTGAAACCTTTCTATTATGCCGTACAATGACCTTTAATGTGATCAGCTTACTATGAATAAAATAATTTATACAACGTATTTTTCAAGGTGTCAACTTTACTGTAATATTCACACACAAAAATTAGTATGGCTCAGAATATGATATATTTAAACCTTCAACTTGAGAATTTTTAATATGATTTCTGATTCATGGTACCAAAGAAACGAAATACAATAGATATATCTTACTCACTGATCGCTGTGCATGAAAATGAGAGAGAAAATCAGTAGAGTACCAATGCGTTTAAGCAGTGCTGGAGTGGGGCACGGGGGGAATGTAGTGGTAGGGACACATGCTTAAGGGTGTGACCATGTCTCCAGAGGGGGTGAGGCTAGCCAACACAGAGGCTTGGCTACCCATTAAAGAATGTATGATCTGTGCCCCTTGATAAATATGTGAATACTGCCAGTACACGCATGATAATCAGAGCCGTACCAATCGAAAGAATAGACTGAATTTGGTGCAGCTATTAGCAGCTGTTTTGGGAGTGTGTGAGGCTCCTATCAGAATATATTTGGTATTGGGGAGAAAACGGCGTTTGGAGTTTCTGGATGAATTTACAAAAGAATGGACAACGGTTGGAATATAACTAAGTGTTAATACATTAAATATATAAAAACATATATAAATATCTACTGATATAGGGACACTACTGGAGAGTAACACTAAACTCTGATGTCTTATTGTCCGGTATATTGTGTACCAAGCAATAAAAATTCCTCATAATGTGTGGGAGGATTAGATAAATTTTGTCCCTCTATAAAGGTGATGCCAATATAATTCCACATATGGATAAAAAAATCTCCGGTATATTGAACTATACGTCCATATATTCTTAATGCAGGTGGAATTGTAATCTCCTAGGACTCCAATTATTGTCTCCTCTCAGGTATAAGTTGGTCCGGATTTAAGGTGGTCAGTGGTATCAAGTCCAGTATTGCATAGTGTCCAATATAGGCTCAACGCGTTTCCATGTAGAATAACCTACACCTATGTCAGGAGGTGTCGCTCCAGGCTGTCCTATTTATACCTCCTTGATTATGTTAGGCAGCACGGGTGAGCAAATGTGTGTTAATCCAACCGCAGTCTAAAACAGTTGCTAATTTAATTATGCAGAAGGCAGTCATATCATAAATAAGTAGAGGGTGTAAAGTAAAATATACCATATAACCTAATATTAGAAAGGATTTATTAAAAACATATGTGTGAGTGGGGAATATACCACATGACTAGATTAACTAAATAGAGCCAGAATTGGTGCCCCTATCCCCATATATTTAAAATAGGGACAATGTACACCTAAGGCGTGCACCAACAATATAGGAGCATGGCTTCATGGGAAAGGTGCGTAATCACAAAATACAGTAGTACCAATTCCTGAAAAGGGATCCTCAAGCAGCGTTCGTGGATGCTCTGGTAATTCCGTGGAACTTTTGGCTGCCGTACGTGTTCCCTCCGCTGTCACTCCTGCCCAGAGTAGTAAGGAAGTTCAAGCAAGAAGGAGGAATCCAAATTCTGATCACTCCCGCGTGGCCCAGACGGCATTGGTTCTCAGACCTTCAGGGTCTCTCGATAGAATACAATAGATATATCTTACTTCTACTTCCACAGATTTCCTCGTTCAGGGCCCTTGTGTATATCAGGATTTAGCCCGGTTGGCTTTGACGGCGTGGCTCTTGAAGCTTTCCTCTTGAGGGCCAAAGGATTTTCTGAGGCGATCATTCAAACCATGCTTCTGCTCGGATTTACCATAGGGTCTGGAATGTTTACTTTACTTGGTGCGCATCTAACGATCATGACGTTTACAAGTTTAGTATGGCCAAACTTTTTGGCCTTCCTACAACAGGGCCTGGACTTAGGCCTTCATCTGGCCTCCATCAAGGTTCATATTTCGGCCTTGTCGGTTTGGTTTCAGAAAAATATCGCGACCTTGTGGTCACAAGAACCCGGCGTCCAAAGGAAGCATCCTGGGAAGCGGCAGTATCGAAGGCATAGAACCTTATGAACGTGTTCCCGGAAGACCACGTAGCCGCCTTGCACAATTGTTCAAGGGTCGCACCACGTTGGGCCGCCCAAGAAGGTCCAACAGACCGAGTAGAATGGGCCTTAATCTGATCAGGAGCAGAGAGACCAGCCTTCACATAAGCATGTGCAATCACCATTCTAATCCATCTGGCCAGGGTCTGCTTGTGAGCAGGCTAGTCACGTTTGTGAAATCCAAACAAAACAAAGAGAGAATCAGATTTTCAGATAGAAGCAGTTCTCTTCACATAGATACGGAGAGCCTGTACCACATCCAAAGACCACTCTTTGGGAGACAAATCAGGAGAGACAAAGGCCGGAACCACAATTCCCTGATTAAGGTGAAACGAAGAAACCACCTTAGGTAAATATCCGGGACGAGTCCTAAGAACCGCCCGATCACGGTGAAAAATCAGATATGGGGAACTACAAGACAAGACACCAAGATCCGACACTCTTCTAGCAGAGGCAATAGCCAGCAAGAACACCACCTTAAGGGAAAGCCACTTAAGGTCAGCTGAACCAAGGGGTTCAAACGGAGGCTCCTGCAACGCCTCCAAAACCACCGACAAGTCCCAAGGAGCCACAGGCGGGACATAGGGAGGTTGGATACGCAACACACCCTGAGTGAAAGTATGAACATCAGGCAAAGTCACAATTTTTCTATGAAACCACACCGACAAGGTAGAAATATGAACCTTTAGGGAGGCCAGACGCAGGCCCAACTCTAGACCTTGCTGCAGAAAAGCCAAATGCTTGGCTGTACTAAACTTGGAAGCATCATTGTTAGATGCGCACCAAGCAAAGTAGGAATGCCAGACCCTATGGTAAATCCGAGCAGAAGCCGGTTTCCGGGCCCGTAACATAGTTTTAATGACCTCTTCAGAAAAACCCTTAGCCCTTAAGACGGAAGCTTCAAGAGCCACGCCGTCAAAGACAGCCGGGCTAGGTCCTGGTAGACACAGGGGCCCTGAACGAGGAGATCTGGGCGTTGTGGAAGTAGAATTGGACGCTCTGACGATAGGCCCTGCAGGTCTGAGAACCAGTGCTGTCTGGGCCACGCTGGAGCTATGAGAAGCAGATTTCCTTTTTCATGCTTGAACTTCCAAATTATCCTGGGCAGGAGTGACACCGGAGGGAACACATACGGCAGCCGAAACCTCCACGGTGACGCCAGCGCATCCACGAATGCTGCTTGAGGATCCCTTGTCCTTGCTCCGAAGACCGGAACCTTGTGATTGTGTCGAGACGCCATCAGATCCACATCTGGAAGACCCCACTTTTCCACGAGGAGTTGAAACGCTTCTGGATTGAGGCCCCACTCGCCGGCATGCACGTCCTGATGACTGAGAAAGTCCGCTTCCCAATTCAGGACTCCCGGAATGAATATTGCCGATATAGCCGGTAGATGGGGTTCCACCCAACGAAGAATCCGTGAGGCTTCCTTCATTGCCAAACGGCTTCGAGTGCCGCCTTGATGATTTATGTAAGCCACTGTGGTGGCGTTGTCCGACTGTACTTGAACAGGACGGTTCTGAATTATATGCTGGGCCAGGTTCAACGCATTGAAGACCGCCCGCAATTCCAGAATGTTGATCGAGAGGAGAGATTCCTCCTTGGTCCACCGACCCTGAAGGGAGTGTTGCTCCAGCACCGCACCCCAACCTCTTAGACTGGCATCTGTCGTCAACAGGACCCAGTTGGATATCCAGAAGGGACGACCCCTGCATAATTGTTGGTCCCGGAGCCACCAGTGTAGCGACAGACGGACCTCCGGAGTCAAAAAGATCATTTGAGATCTGATCCGGTGAGGCAGGCTGTCCCACTTGGCTAGAATCAGCCTCTGGAGGGGGCGAGAATGGAATTGAGTATACTCCACCATGTCGAATGCTGATACCATTAGGCCCAGCACCTGCATTGCCGAATGTATCGACACTTGCGGACGAGAAAGGAAGCAACGAATCTTGTCCTGAATCTTCAGGTTTTTCTCCTGAGACAAGTCAACCTCTGGTTGTGAGTGTCCCAACAACGCTCCCAGGTGCACCATGCACTGAGCAGGGACCAGGGAGGATTTCTTCCAGTTGATGAGCCACCCGTGGGCTTGTAGAAACCAGACCGTCATATCCAGATGACGCAGGAGAAGATCTAGGGAATTTGCCAGGATTAACAAGTCGTCCAGATACGGCAGTATCCTGACCCCTTGACGGCGGAGTACCACCGTCATCACCGCCATAACTTTGGTGAAGACTCGCGGAGCCGTTGTTAAACCAAAAGGTAACGCCTGAAACTGGTAATGTAGGTTGCCAATAGCAAACCTCAGGTATTGTTGATGTGACACCGCTATAGGAATATGCAGGTAAGCATCCTGTATGTCCAGGGAGACCATGTAGTCCCCAGGTTCCAAAGGCCAGAACTATAGAGCGAAAGGTTTCCATACGGAACTTTGAGACCTTCACAAACCTGTTCAATGCCTTGAGGTTGAGAATGGGCCGGGAGGACCCATTCGGTTTCGGGACTAGAAACAGCAGAGAATAGTACCCCCGACCCCTCTGAGCAAGAGGCACCTGTACGACGACTCCTGTATCCAGGAGGGTCTGTACCACCGAGTGTAGAGTTTTTGCCTTGGTCTGGTCCAAAGGGACGCCTGTCTGGCAAAATCGATGAGGGGGTCGGTTTTTGAAGGCTATGGCGTAACCTCGAGTGACGACTTCCCGTACCCAGGCATCTGAAGTGGTCTTCAACCATTCCTGGGTATACCCTAGAAGCCGGCCCCCCACCCTGGGATCCCCCAGGGGGAGGCCCGCCCCGTCATGCGGCAGGCTTATCAGTCTTGGCAACTGGCTGACGGGCAGCCCAGGCTCTTTTGGGCTTCAGCTTACCAGGCTTGGAAGTGCGGGCCTGCTTATGGTACGCCTGACCATTTGCTTTACCTGAAGGACGAAAGGGGCGAAAGGACGTACCTTTAGCCTTCGACACAGAAGGAGCGGTATTAGGCAGACAGGCAGTTTTGGCAGTAGCCAAGTCAGCCACAATCTTGTTTAAGTCCTCCCCAAACAGAATATCTCCCTTGAAAGGGAGTACCTCCAGGGTTTTTCTAGAGTCCAGATCCACAGACCAGGATCTCAGCCACAATATTCGGCGAGCCAGGACTGACGTAGTAGAGGCCTTGGCTGCTAGGATACCGGCATCAGAAGCCGCCTCTTTAATATATCGAGAAGCTGTGACAATATATGACAAGCATTGTATAGCATGGTCAGAAGAGATTTCAGCTTCTAACTCCAAGGCGCATGCTTCAATTGCCTCGGCAGCCCATGTAGCTGCAATAGTGGGCCTTTGTGCAGCACCCGTGAGGATGTAGATCGCTTTAAGACAACCCTCCACACGTTTATCCGTAGGCTCTTTTAGAGACGTGATGGTAGTGACAGGTAGAGCTGAGGAAACCACCATCCTAGCCACATGTGAGTCCACTGGAGGAGGCGTTTCCCAATTTTTAGACAGCTCTGGCGCAAGGGGATAGCGAGCCAGCATCTTCTTTTGAGGCACAAACTTCGTACCCGGGTTTTCCCAGGGTTCCTGATGTATATCCACTAGGTGGGCAGAGTGAGGTAAAACTTGCTTAACCACCTTCTGACGCTTAAACTGCATTCTTATAGGAAGAAAATACTGCATTATTTTTTGACTTTCTTCCTGTGATCCTAATGTTTCATTGCTGCATAGGTCATGCAAGATTTCATTTCTGTTTCCTTATGTTTCAGTAATTATAACAGCTCTAATTCATACCTAGTGTTTTCAGTGACATTTTCTTCATAAAAGAATCCTCACCTTATATACCAGTATTATTAATCTGTATCCATAATTATTTTTGAATCATCTTCTATCTTCAATCTTAGCATCTGTGTATAGGGAAGCCAATCCCGGGCCATTTTTTCAATCCCGGGTATCGGGATTGAAAAATGGTCAATCCCGGGATTCCCGGGATACCCGGGATTGGCTTTAGACTGTGTCCGGCCATCGCGCCACCCCTCCCCACCCGCCCTGCAGACATAAAAAAAAACCCTACAAACTTGCACAGCGAGGCTGAGGGTGAGGAGGATCCAGCGGGTGAGTGCTGGGGAGCCGGTGGGTGAGTGCTGGGGAGCCGGGAGTAGGCGGCGAGTGAATGCAGGGGGAGCCGGGACGAGGCGGCGGGTGAAGCCCGCCGTACTTTCCGTCTCTTCAGCTGCTGACAGCGCAGTGTGACCTCACAGGCACAGGTCACACTGCGCAGGGGGAGCCAAGAGGAGGGAGCCGGGCAGCGTCTGAGCATCCTGACGACGCTCAACGCTGATCCCTCAATCCCCGGGATTGGAGCTTCCAATCCCGGGATTGAATCCCGGACATTTTTGGGCCTAAATCCCGGGATCCCGCCGATCCCGATCCCGGGATTGGCCTCCCTATCTGTGTACACATATACAAAAACAAAAAAAGGTTTTTCTTGATCCTTGTTTTTCTACCGTTGTGTACGCTGACATACGGGTATTTTTCAGTACCTTTAGCCTAATAACATAAGCTTCATTAACTTTTTTATAAGGGCATATATCATATTACGCCGTAATTCATATACCTTTCTCTTCTTTCATGGACTCTCATTTATGATCCAGGGGCACAATACCACCTCGGTGGGATTTGATGTCTCCTGCCTAACATAAACAGCAGATCCACACTGCATCTTTGTGACCCAACAAGTCACTCCTCTCTATATAGGTGCACTCTCATTGGAGTCTGACCTAATCTCTCTACTATCAAACCACACTGCTAATGCCCGATCTCATCCGATCTTGGAAGCGAAACAGTGTGGGCTGAGTTAGTACCTGAAGTGGAGACTCACAGGGAATACCCAGTGTTGTAGTGCAATAATCATCTCATATGATGTGTGGTATGTGACTCCAACAGCAGTATCACCACTTGCTTCTATCCTCTCCACTCCCTACTAAGATATACCCTTTTATCTTTCCTAATTTAGAATATACTATAAACATATCGCTACAGGTTACTAATCAACCAAGCACAGCTTATGAACAATTGCATACTGCTTAAACAAGCTGTTATTTCTTTATTTGGATTATGACAGAATTAAAAATCAATTGACTTAATTGATCTCATTAATACAGATTATCTGTACTGGTCGGGTGAGATGGGTTTATGACTTGCAGTGTCTTCACCCTTCTCTATCTCATTTCCTGAGGCAGGACCAGAACATTTTATTTATCTAGGATCATTCACATCTCTTTGATAAGGGGCAATTATACCTATTTTAAATATTATCTCTAAATAAATTGTGTTTTATCTGCTAATAGATTAACCAAGGGTTAATCATTCAAGTTATTTAAATTAATGAGTGCGCCCACACAAGAGCCTTCTCTTTTCTCCTTTTGTTCATGCATGTGTTTCTGGCTCTGGGCGCACCCCCAAACTGGACACTGTACTAAAGATTTACTTAAAAATTGTCCAATTTTTGTTTTTTTGTGATCAAAAAATTAATATAGACCGGTGCCGGGTCGCCCTCTTTTGTTACTGCCACAGAATGTGCAAGCTGAAATGTACTACACATCCAACTAGCAATCGTCTGCTTAGAAGCAAGAGCACCCAGTTTGTTGAGTGCATACAGGATAACAGCAAGTCAGTTTTCCTGACTCCAGCCGTCCTGGAAACATATATTTTCAGGGCCCTGACAACATCTAGCAACTTGGAGTCCTCCAAGTCCCTAGTAGCCGCAGGTACCACAATAAGCTGGTTCAGGTGAAACGCTGACACCACCTTAGGGAGAAACTGGGGACGAGTCCGCAGCTCTGCCCTGTCCGAATGGACAATCAGATATGGGCTTTTGTGAGACAAAGCCGCCAATTCTGACACTCGCCTGGCCGAGACCAGGGCCAACAGCATGGTTACTTTCCATGTGAGATATTTCAAATCCACAGATTTAAGCGGTTTAAACTAATGTGATTTGAGGAATCCCAAAACTACGTTGAGATCCCACAGTGCCACTGGAGGCACAAAAAGGGTTGTATATGCAGTACTCCCTTGACAAACTTCTGGACTTCAGGAACTGAAGCCAATTTTTTCTGGAAGAAAATCGACAGGGCCGAACTTTGAACCTTAATGGACCCAAATTTGAGACCCATAGACACTCCTGTTTGCAGGAAATGCAGGAATCGACCGAGTTGAAATTCCTCCGTGGGGCCTTCCTGGCCTCACACCATGCAACATATTTTCGCCAAATGCGGTGATAATGTTGTGCGGTCACCTCCTTCCTGGCTCTGACCATGGTAGGGATGACCTCTTCCGGAATGCCTTTTTCCCTTAGGATCCGGCGTTCAACCGTCATGCCGTCAAACGCAGCCGCAGTAAGTCTTGGAACAGACATGATCCTTGCTGAAGCAAGTCCCTTCTTAGTATCTCTTGAAATTCCGGGTACCAAGTCCTTCTTGGCCAATCCGGAGCCACGAGTATAGTTCTTACTCCTCTCCGTCTTATAATTCTCAGTACCTTGGGTATGAGAGGCAGAGGAGGGAACACATACACCGACTGGTACACCCATGGTGTTACCAGAGCGTCCCAGCTATTGCCTGAAGGTCTCTTGACCTGGCGCAATACCTGTCCAGTTTTTTGTTCAGACGGGACGCCATTGTCACGAACCGGTCTCTCACCTTTGCGGGTTCTGGGGTTCATCCGTTGCCAGTGCGGTTGCTCGCGGTGCTGTGCGCCTGTGTGGGGACACGGCGTGATCAATGGCACAGGTAATGCAGAGTCTGGGAACTGTGAGTGCGGGGACCAAATGGCCTAAGGCACTGCAGTGTGTCTGCTGTATAGGAGGTGGCCATGTTGGAGACCAAATAGCTAATACAGAGCACTTGTGAAAACACCTGTGGGCAGGTGTAAGCCAATCCCGTGCTTGTGCTGCCTTTAAGTAAGCTGGGATTATGTTACTCTGGGCCAGTGCTTTGTTGTATCAACGCTGTGCTCTAGCTCTGAGCTCTCTCCGTGCATTCCTGTGTTATTCCCGTGGTCCAGATATCGCCTCCGTTCCCAGAGGTCCGTCTGCAGCCTTCACTGCTGAAAGATCCACCGGCTCTCCGCTGTGCTGTCAGTTAATTGCACTCCTATTGGAAATAGTTGGATTCCCAGTGTCCTGCATGAGGTTACCTTGTCAGTCTGCCTATCATTCAAAGTCTGGAGGATTCGTTTCTCTCAGCTGTTCGTTTGTTCAACTCTGCATTTAACCCATTCATCACCTTGTCTTCTACTACAGTTTCACAGTGATCTCCGGAACCCGCAAGTAACCCAATTCAGTACTTTTTATTTGCTATGTTGTCATTACAAGGATAATTCATCACAGTCTCTCAGTTAACCCTCAAAACTCCATTGCAAATTCTTACAGTTAATTCACCATGTCTGCATTAACCAGTTAAACACAATCTGCAGTTCAGCATCAAAGCTTGTTTATATTTGGACAATTCAACATTTATTCTTCAGCTTGTTTTTGCATGTTTCCATGAACATTTCTTTTATTTATTTTTGAGTTTTCTCTTGCATATTATTTCTGCCATTCTTGCAATACTTCAGTATAATGATGATTAACAACTAGTCATTTAACTCCTTACTGAATTGTTATTTAATAAATATATGAAGCGGAACTTTCTTTGTCCTCCCTGCTTTCTTCATACCCCAGCACCTACACCTGTGGTTGGTTCCGGGTTAACGGATTCACAAAAACACCCGGGCCTGACAGTAAGCACTGGCCACATGGATCCGTCAAGTGACCAATTCGCAGGAGGCGGTGCTACGTCAGATATCCTTTCCCGTCTGGAAAACCAGGAGTCTATACAGACACAAATAGTGCAGTTTATGCAAACTATGGCAAACCATGGAAGTCCTTTCATGGGGTAAATCTTGTACCAAGGACTGTTTAGCCTCAATTGTACCTCTCCGGTCAATTAGCCTTCCCGACCTACCTCCGGTGTATCAATCCTTTGCGGATGTTTTCAGTAAACAAGCAGCAGACTCTCTACCTCCTCATCGCGAATGGGACTGCCCAATTGTCCTGGTTCCGGGTAAAACACCTCCTAGGGGACAAATTTATCCGCTATCCATCCCAGAGACGCAAGCTATGTCTGATTATATACAGGAAAATCTAACCAAAGGATTTATCAGACCATCTTCTTCACCTGCAGGAGCCGGATTCTTTTTCGTTAAGAAGAAGGACGGTGGGTTACGACCATGCATAGATTACCGTGGACTCAATGAGATCACTGTGAAAAACAAGTATCCATTACCCTTAATTCCAGAATTATTTGACCGGGTAAAAGGAGCTACTGTGTTTACAAAACTGGATCTCCGAGGGGCCTACAATTTAATCCGCATCCGAGAAGGGGACGAGTGGAAGACTGCTTTTAATACCCGGGATGGGCATTACGAATACCTTGTAATGCCTTTCGGTCTTTGTAATGCACCTGCAGTTTTTCAAAGCTATGTGAATGAACTTTTTCGTGATCTTCTCTACAAGTGTCTAGTAGTGTACCTGGACGATATCCTAATATTCTCTAGGGATATAAAGTCTCACCGTCACCAAGTTAAAGAGGTACTGACACGTCTGAGGAAAAATCAACTTTATTGTAAGTTAGAGAAGTGCACTTTTGAAGTATCTTCCATACCGTTCCTTGGTTACATCATTTCTGGATCAGAGCTATGTATGGATCCCGGTAAGGTACAAGCTATCCGAGATTGGTCCACTCCTACAACTCTCAAGGGGATTCAGCGATTTCTCGGCTTTGCTAATTTCTACAGGAGATTCATTAAGAATTATTCTACGTTAGCTGCTCCCATCACAGCCCTAACTCGTAAGGGAGCAAATCCTACGAACTGGTCTTCAGAAGCAATCAAAGCCTTCTCTGATTTAAAGCAAGCCTTTGTGTCAGCCCCCATTCTTTGACAGCCTGATTTGAATCGTCCCTTTCTACTAGAGGTGGATGCATCTACAGAAGCAGTAGGAGCTGTGTTGTCACAAGTCTTTGAAGATAACAAGGTCCATCCCTGCGGATATTTCTCCCGTAAGTTCCTCCCGGCAGAACGTAATTATGCAATCGGTGAGCAAGAGTTACTTGCCATCAAGTTGGCATTTGAGGAGTGGAGATACCTTATAGAAGGAGCTCAACATCGCATTACAGTTTATACTGATCATAAGAATCTTCTGTATCTGCAGTCAGCTCAGTGTTTGAATCCACGACAAGCTCGATGGGCGCTTTTTTTCTCACGATTTGATTTCAAACTCACCTATCGTCCAGGATCTCAGAACAAAAAGGCAGATGCCCTTTCCCGGTCCTTTGCTTCTTCTGAATTAAATGATGCTACCACGAATCAAGCCATTGTGAATCCTATGTCCTTTTTAATGACTCGAACCTCTCCAGTTCCTCCGCCTGGCAAGACCTTTGTCGCCACAAGTCTTCGAAAACGGCTGCTTACCTGGGCTCACTCCTCTTCCTTCATGGGTCATCCTGGGGTTCTAAAGACTCTCAAATTTATTCAACAGTCTTATTGGTGGCCACGTCTCAAAGCCGATGTCCAAGAGTTTATAGCAGCATGTCCTAAATGTGCCCAACATAAGAGTCCAAGAAGTTCTCCACCAGGTTTATTACATCCACTATCCATACCCAAACAACCATGGACTCATATCTCAATGGATTTCGTGACCGATCTACCTCCATCAAAAGGGCGAAATACCATTTGGGTGATAGTGGATCGATTTTCGAAAATGGCACATTTCATTACATTAACTGGGTTACCATCAGCCCCTTTACTAGCCAGATTGTTCATCTCTGAAATCTTCAAGTTGCATGGCCTTCCTCGAGAAATTATCTCTGATCGGGGAACACAGTTTGTGGCCAAGTTTTGGAGGTCGCTTTGTTCATCTTTAAATGTCAAGTTGAATTTTTCTTCTGCATATCATCCTCCGACAGATGGACAAACTGAGAGAGTCAACCAAGACCTTGAAACATTTCTCCGGCTATATATATCGTCCTCACAGGATGACTGGGTTGACTACCTTCCATTGGCAGAATTTGCTCATAATAATCTCTTCCATTCATCTTCAGAATCTACGCCCTTTTATATTAACTTCGGCTTTCATCCTCGTGTGCCAGAGTTTCATCCATTGCCAGCCCTAGAGGTCCCAGCGGCAGATCAAGAGCTTCAACGTCTATCTAGCATCTGGAGTTGTGTACGTAAGTCCTTGGTCAAAACTTCCGCTCGTTATAAATCTTTTGCAGATAGAAAACGTAAAGCTGTACCGAATTACAAAGTGGGAGACCAAGTTTGGATTTCTACGCGCAATCTCAAGTTCAAAGTTCCTTCTAAGAAATTTGCTCCCAGGTTTATTGGTCCATTTCCCATTGTAGAGGTACTCAACCCTGTGTCATACAAAGTCAAGTTGCCACCGTCTTTGAGAATTCCTAACGCCTTTCATACATCTTTACTGAAGCCTTTGATTCTCAATAAGTTCCGTACTACCCAGTCCAAATCTCCTAAAGTTCACTCTTTGCAGAATGAGGAATTTGAAGTTAAAGAGATTGTGGACTCACGTTCCCGATATGGACGTTTACAGTTTCTGGTTGACTGGAAGGGTTACGGTCCGGAGGAGAGATCCTGGGTTTTCTCTGAAGATGTTCATGCTCCAAGACTGGTACAGAAATACTTCTCCAAAAATCCTGACAAGGTTCAAAGGTGTTCGGAGACCACCCGTAGAAGAGGGGGTACTGTCACGAACCGGTCTCTCACCTTTGCGGGTTCTGGGGTTCATCCGTTGCCAGTGCGGTTGCTCGCGGTGCTGTGCGCCCGTGTGGGGACACGGCGTGATCAATGGCACAGGTAATGCAGAGTCTGGGAACTGTGAGTGCGGGGACCAAATGGCCTAAGGCACTGCAGTGTGTCTGCTGTATAGGAGGTGGCCATGTTGGAGACCAAATAGCTAATACAGAGCACTTGTGAAAACACCTGTGGGCAGGTGTAAGGCAATCCCGTGCTTGTGCTGCCTTTAAGTAGGCTGGGATTATGTTACTCTGGGCCAGTGCTTTGTTGTATCAACGCTGTGCTCTAGCTCTGAGCTCTCTCCGTGCATTCCTGTGTTATTCCCGTGGTCCAGATATCGCCTCCGTTCCCAGAGGTCCGTCTGCAGCCTTCACTGCTGAAAGATCCACCGGCTCTCCGCTGTCCTGTAAGTTAATTGCACTCCTATTGGAAATAGTTGGATTCCCAGTGTCCTGCATGAGGTTACCTTGTCAGTCTGCCTATCATTCAAAGTCTGGAGGATTCGTTTCTCTCAGCTGTTCGTTTGTTCAACTCTGCATTTAACCCATTCATCACCTTGTCTTCTACTACAGTTTCACAGTGATCTCCGGAACCCGCAAGTAACCCAATTCAGTACTTTTTATTTGCTATGTTGTCATTACAAGGATAATTCATCACAGTCTCTCAGTTAACCCTCAAAACTCCATTGCAAATTCTTACAGTTAATTCACCATGTCTGCATTAACCAGTTAAACACAATCTGCAGTTCAGCATCAAAGCTTGTTTATATTTGGACAATTCAACATTTATTCTTCAGCTTGTTTTTGCATATGTTTCCATGAACATTTCTTTTATTTATTTTTGAGTTTTCTCTTGCATATTATTTCTGCCATTCTTGCAATACTTCAGTATAATGATGATTAACAACTAGTCATTTAACTCCTTACTGAATTGTTATTTAATAAATATATGAAGCGGAACTTTCTTCGTCCTCCCTGCTTTCTTCATACCCCAGCACCTACACCTGTGGTTGGTTCCGGGTTAACGGATTCACAAAAACACCCGGGCCTGACAGCCATCATGTCCACCTTTGGTCTTTCCCAACGGTTCACAATCATGTGGAAGACTTCCAGATGAAGTCCCCACTCTCCCGGGTGGAGGTCGTGCCTGCTGAGGAAGTCTGCTTCCCAGTTGTCCACTCCCGGAATGAACACCGCTGACAGTGTTATCACATGATTTTTCGCCCAGCGAAGAATCCTTGCTGCCATTGCCCTCCTGCTTCTTGTGCCGCCCTGTCTGTTTACGTGGGCGACTGCCGTGATGTTGTCCGACTGGAGCAGCACCGGTTGTTTTTGAAGCAGAGGTCTTTCTAGGCTCAGAGCATTGTAAATTGCCCTTAGCTCCCGTATATTTATGTGGAGAGAAATCTCCAGACCCCTGGAAATGTTTTCCCTGTGTGACTGCTCCCCAGCCTCTGAGGCTGGCATCCGTGGTCACCAGGACCCAGTCCTGCATGCCGAATCTGCTGCCCTCTAGAAAATGAGCACTCTGCAGCCACCACAGAAGAGACACCCTTGTCCTTGGAGACAGGATTATCCGCTGATGCATCTGAAGATGCGATCCGGACCATTCGTCCAGCAGATCCCACTGAAAACTTCTTGCGTGAAATCTGCCGAATGGAATCGCTTCGTAAGAAGCCACCATTTTTCCCAGGACTCTTGTGCATTGATGCACTGACACTTGGCCTGGTTCTAGGAGGTTCCTAACTAGCTCGGATAACTCCCTGGCTTTCTCCTCCGGGAGAAACACCTTTTTCTGGACTGTGTCCAGAATCATCCCTAGAAACAGCAGACGTGTCGTCGGAATCAGCTGCGATTTTGGAATATTTAGAATCCACCCGTGCTGTCGTAGAACTACTTGAGATAGTGCTACTCCGACCTCCAACTGTTCTCTGGACCTTGCCCTTAGCAGGAGATCGTCCAAGTAAGGGATAATTAAGACGCCTTTTCTTTGAAGAAGAATCATCATTTCGGCCATTACCTTGGTAAAGACCCGGGGTGCCGTGAACAATCCAAACGGCAGCGTCTGAAACTGATAGTGACAGTTCTGTACCACGAACCTGAGGTACCCTTGGTGAGAAGGGCAATTTTGGACATGGAGGTAAGCTTCCTTGATGTCCAGGGACACCATATAGTCCCCTTCTTCCTGGTTCGCTATCACTGCTCTGAGTGACTCCATCTTGATTTGAACCTTTGTATGTAAGTGTTCAAAGATTTCAGATTTAGAATAGGTCTCACCGAGCCGTCTGGCTTCAGTACCACAAATAGTGTGGAATAATACCCCTTTCCTTGTTGTAGGAGGGGTACTTTGATTATCACCTGCTGGGAATACAGCTTGTGAATTGTTTCCAATACTGCCTCCCTGTCGGAGGGAGACGTTGGTAAAGCAGACTTCAGGAACCTGCGAGGGAGAGACGTCTCGAATTTCCAATCTGTACCCCTGGGATACTACTTGTAGGATCCAGGGTTCCACTTGCGAGTGAGCCCACTGCGCGCTGAAACTCTTGAGACGACCCCCCACCGCACCTGAGTCCGCTTGTACGGCCCCAGCGTCATGCTGAGGACTTGACAGAAGCGGTGGAGGGCTTCTGTTCCTGGGAAGGGGCTGCCTGCTGCAGTCTTCTTCCCTTTCCTCTACCCCTGGGCAGATATGACTGGCCTTTTGCCCGCTTGCCCTTATGGGGACGAAAGGACTGAGGCTGAAAAGACGGTGTCTTTTTCTGCTGAGATGTGATTTGGGGTAAAAAAAAAAAAAAGGTGGATTTTTCAGCTGTTGCCGTGGCCACCAGGTCCGATGGACCGACCCCAAATAACTCCTCCCCTTTATACGGCAATACTTCGATGTGCCGTTTGGAATCTGCATCACCTGACCACTGTCGTGTCCATAAACATCTTCTGGCGGACATGGACATCGCACTTACTCTTGATGCCAGAGTGCAAATATCCCTCTGTGCATCTCGCATATATAGAAATGCATCCTTTAAATGCTCTATAGTCAATAAAATACTGTCCCTGTCAAGGGTATCAATATTTTCAGTCAGGGAATCCGACCAAGCCACCCCAGCGCTGCACATCCAGGCTGAGGTGATCGCTGGACGCAGTATAACACCAGTATGTGTGTATATACTCTTTAGGACATTTTCCAGCTTCCTATCAGCTGGCTCCTTGAGGGCGGCCGTATCTGGAGACGGTAACGCCACTTGTTTTGATAAGCGTGTGAGCGCCTTATCCACCCTAGGGGGTGTCCCAACACGCCCTAACTTCTGGCGGGAAAAGGTTTAACGCCAATAATTTGCTATCGGGGGAAACCCTCGCATCATCACACACTTCATTTAATTTATCTGATTCAGGAAAAACTACAGGTAGTTTTTTCACACCCCACATAATACCCTTTTTTGTGGTACTTGTAGTATCAGAAATATGTAACACCTCCTTCATTGTCCTTAACATGTAACGTGTGGCCCTAATGGAAAATACGTTTGTTTCTTCACCGTCGACACTGGAGTCAGTGTCCGTGTCAGTGTCGACCGACAGAGGTAATGGGCGTTTTAAAGCCCCTGACGGTGTTTGAGACGCCTGGACAGGTACTAATTGGTTTGCCGGCCGTCTCATGTCGTCAACCGACCTTGCAGCGTGTTGACATTATCACGTAATTTCTAAACAAGCCATCCATTCCGGTGTCGACTCCCTAGAGAGTGACATCACCATTACAGGCAATTGCTCCGCCTCCTCACCAACATCGTCCTCATACATGTCGACACACACGTACCGACACACAGCACACACACAGGGAATGCTCTGATAGAGGACAGGACCCCACTAGCCCTTTGGGGAGACAGAGGGAGAGTTTGCCAGCACACACCAAAACGCTATAATTATACAGGGACAACCTTATATAAGTGTTTTCCCTTATAGCATCTTAATATGTAATAATATCGCCACAAAAATGCCCCCCCTCTCTGTTTTAACCCTGTTTCTGTAGTGCAGTGCAGGGGAGAGCCTGGGAGCCTTCCTAGCAGCTGAGCTGTGTAGGAAAATGGCGCTGTGTGCTGAGGAGAATAGGCCCCGCCCCCTTTTCGGCGGGCTTCTTCTCCCGTTTTTTCTGACAACCTGGCAGGGGTTAAATACATCCATATAGCCCCAGAGGCTATATGTGATGTATATTTAGCCAGTATAGGTACTTTCATTGCTGCCCAGGGCGCCCCCCCCCCCAGCGCCCTGCACCCTCAGTGACCGTTGGTGTGAAGTGTGCTGAGAGCAATGGCGCACAGCTGCAGTGCTGTGCGCTACCTCATGAAGACTGGGAAGTCTTCAGCCGCCGATTTCTGGACCTCTTCTCTCTTCAGCATCTGCAAGGGGGTCGGCGGCACGGCTCCGGTGACCCATCCAGGCTGTACCTGTGATCGTCCCTCTGGAGCTAGTGTCCAGTAGCCTAAGAAGCCAATCCATCCTGCACGCAGGTGAGTTCACTTCTTCTCCCCTTAGTCCCGCGTTGCAGTGAGCCTGTTGCCAGCAGGACTCACTGAAAATAAAAAACCTAACAAAACTTTTACTCTAAGCAGCTCCTTAGGAGAGCCACCTAGATTGCACCCTTCTCGGCCGGGCACAAAAACCTAACTGAGGCTTGGAGGAGGGTCATAGGGGGAGGAGCCAGTGCACACCACCTGATCCTAAAGCTTTTACTTTTGTGCCCTGTCTCCTGCGGAGCCGCTATTCCCCCATGGTCCTTACGGAGTCCCCAGCATCCACTTAGGACGTCAGAGAAAGTCTGTTTAACGGGCCCTACACACTGGGCGATTTCAGCGATTTTAACGACCAACGGTATTATCTTTGGTCGATCTTTCCCCAACGATTTTTGCATACACACTGGACGATATCTATGGCCGATACGACAGTACAATACATCGTCCAAATTGAATTGCATATATAACGATGATTGACCAACGATGAACGACTTGCGGGGATTGGCTTCGTTCATCGTTGGTGCATACACACTGATCGATATGAATGACTTATTGTTCATTTTTTAACGATATCCTTCATATCTATCATGGTTATCACAAAGTGTGTAGGTCCCTTAAGATAGGCTTCACTTGAATACCAATGGTCCAAATGATTACAAGATATAGGGGCAGATGTATTAAGCCTGGAGAAGGCATAAGGAAGTGATAAACCAGTGATAAGCACAAGGTGATAACTCACCAGCCAATCAGCTCCTAACTGTTAATTTACATATTGGAGCTGATTGCCTCATAGACAGCCTGCAACAATAAACTATGATTCACTGAACAGCTTCCCCACACAAGTAATACCAATTACAAGCAAGTCATTACATCACAAACTTTAAAAACATAGAAGAGTTTGCATAAAGAAAGAAATGTATCGAGCAGATTGTCCATTTCAGAGTTCAAAAACACAGATGTTAATTACATTTTAACAGCATAAGAAATGAATGACATACTTTTGAGGCATCAATGCAGTACATATGTGGTGGCTTTGGTTTGTAGATGTTTCCTTTCAGTTTAACGCAGGTGTAACACTAATATTATTACTATAATAGCCCTTTTATGCCATCACTTCCATGGAAGAACTGACATAAATGTTATATAGTAAAGTTTGCCATGTGCAAGCGTCTCCTCAGCGTCTTTCTGTAGCCATGGTTACTGTCCCTGCTGCTCTACCGCCTATTATCCTACTGACATGCCCACCCCGCAGCTGTCCCCTCCCGCTCACCGCACATCAGCCAATCGCATCTCACAGCTTTTTTCCCGGCTCCTCCCACTCACTCTCACTATGGCTACAGCTACCGCCCCATCCCTTTTAGTGCTGTGACTGACGCACCGAGAAGCCAATCAGGCGGCTGATAATACTCCGGACGTCTTGTAGATAGTGGCAGCTGCATCACAAAGGTCATCACTAGAGTAATCAACTGTAGCTACTATCAGTGTCCTCATATGTGCTGCGGCCATTTTCCTGTAGTCTCTTATACGTGATAGGTTGTCAGAGCCTCAAGGAGTGACGTAGAAGAGGGGGCGGAGTTAGGGAGTCCTCAACCGCCATTTTGGAGATCTTCATTAAAACAGGTAACTTAACTCTATATGATATTATTATATAGGGGAGAGGGGACTGTACAGTGATATATGAGGGGAATAACACAGCTCCTGGCACACACTGATATGTGGTATTATTATTATATAGGGGAGAGGGGACCGTACAGTGATATATGAGGGGGAATAACACAGCTCCCTGCACACACTGATATGTGGTATTATTATTTTCTCTTACGTCCTAGAGGATGCTGGGGTCCATATTAGTACCATGGGGTATAGACAGGTCCACCAGGAGCCATTGGCACTTTAAGAGTGCGGGCTGGCTCCTCCCTCTATGCCCCTCCTACCAGACTCAGTTTAGAGAATGTGCCCGGAGAAGCCCGTCACAGCTAGGTGAGCTCTACAGAGCTTCTCTAGTAAAAGTTTTTTTTAGAGTTTGTTATGTTACAGGGAGGCTGCTGGCAACAGGGGGAGAGCAGTGTGCGCCCTGCGGGGTCTTGAGCCACTGCCTCCGCTGAATGGACATTGAGCTCCAGAGGGGACAGATCGCGCCCCGCCACAGGGGAACGCTCACCCCGGCAGCCAGCCGCCACCCCCTCACAGAGCTGAAGTGTGGCGAGTTAGTCACTGTCCTCCCTTACAAGCAGGGGGTCAGGGTGAAGAGGGCGGCTTAAGGGTGGGAACACGGTATTAACTGCGCTCCTGGGCGGCTCAGCGGTACTGCGGTGCGGCGCTGTGATGGGCGCCCTGAGCCATCACAGAACCCTACACTGACCATTTCCAGCCTGTCGGGGTCCGCGAATCTCAGCCAGCACAAATTTCCTCAGGCCAGTATAATCTTCAAGAACGGGAAGACAGCACCATTGAAGGGGCGGAGCTTCTCCTAGCGGACCCAGCAGCGTTCAGCGCCATTTGTCCTGCCTGCAATCACTGCCAGTGGATGTCCAGGTCCCTCCAGAGCAACTCCAGCTATCTGTACGGTACCAGGGGGTTGAAGAAGGGAGGTGAGCTGTATGTAGGCTGTGTCACCTATTAAGAGACACAGTCAGCACGGGTTTAGGGTCTCCCTATACTGTAATAACACTGTGTGTGGGTTGGCTCCGATCTCTGTGTCTCTCTGCCATTCTTGGGGGAAACTCTGTCTAGTAAATACCCTGTGTGTTTTTGGGGTGTTTGGTGTGTGTGACAACGTCTATGGACACTGTTTCATATGCTGCAGTGGATTTGTCTTCCCAGGAAGACTCTATACCATGTCATCAGGATTGCACTGTTGTAGCGCAGATCCCAGCTAGAGAGCCAGAATGGTTAGTCTCTCCAGGGAAGGACTATTTCTCAGACTTCTGATATGGTTGCTAGGACTGAGCATGCCACTCAGGTCCTACAATCCTCTATGGTTGTATGGTCTGATACTGCTTCCTCGGAGTCCCCTGCGGTACATTCTCAAAAACGTGCACTTGCAATGCTTATGCAGGATGACACGGACACCGACTCTGACACTGCAGACGGTGACGGGGATGTGTTGAGGGGGACGGCATCACTTGCTAAGGTGGTGCAGTTGATGATTGAAGCTGTAAGGGATTTTCTACATATTTCTGACACAGGTCCTGAGCAGGTGGAGGAGGCCTTTTTTAGAGATAATAAGAAGCCCCCCCCCCCCCTCACCTTCCCGGCATCCAAAGAATTAAACGCTATCTTTGATAAAGCCTGGGAAACTCTGGGAAATAAATTTTAGATCCCTAAGAGGGTCTTGGTTGCTTTTCCCTTCCCAGAGGAAGATAAAAAGAAATGGGAGTCCCCGCCGATAGTCAATGCATCTGTCTCCAGGCTGTCCAAACAGGTGGTGTTGCCGGTCCCGGGATCTACCGCATTGTAGGACCAGGCAGATCGCAAGGTGGATGCTACGCTAAAACCATTTACACGGCTTCCGGGGCTATATTACGGCCTACTATAGCTTGTGCTTGGATTGGTGTCGACTCCGCTGGATAGAGGTGACGTTGATTTATTTTTACGCCATATTCAGGATTCTGCAGGGTTCCTGGTAGATTCCATGAAGGACCTGGGTTCCTTGGCTGCGGGGATCTCTTCCATGTCCTTCTCGGCTCGCAGGGGTCTCTGGCTGCGCCAATAGTCTGCGGACGCGGAATCCAGGAAGAGCGTGGAGGGCCTACCCTATACAGGTCAGGTTCTCTTTGGGAAGTCGCTGGATGCGTGGATTGCCACGGCTACCGCGGGTAAGTCTCCTTTTCTCCCCTCAGCTGCACCGGCTACGAAGAAGCCTTTTACACCAGCCACGTCACAGTCCTTTTGTCCGGCGAGGCCTAGAAAGAACAAGCCTTCGAACACCTTCTTCAGAGGTGGTCGTGCCAAAGGAAAGAAACCTGCTCCCGCAGGTTCCCAAACCTAGAAGCCCGCTTCTGATACCCCTAAGTCCTCCGCATGACGGTGGGCAGCTAGGCCTGGAGGAGGGTCAGGTGGGTACAAGACTCCAAAAGTTCAGCCACGTCTGGGTGTCCTCTGGCCTGGACCCCTGGGTTCTGGAAATAGTGTCCAGGGGGTACAGACTGGAGTTTCAAGATCCCCCACCTCACGGTTTCTTCAAGTCAGGCTTGCCAGCTCTGCTGGCAGACAGAACAATTCTTCTGGAGGCCATTAGAAAATTGGTGGTGTCAGAGGTCATTGTTCCAGTTCCACCTCAGCAGTGGAACAAGGGTTATTATTCGAACCTTTTTGTGGTACCACAACCGGATGGTTCGGTACGGTCTATTTTAAACTTAAAGTCTTTGAACCCTTATCTCAGGAAGTTCAAATTCAAGATGGAATCTCTAAGAGCTATCGGAGGGGGATTTCCTGGTGTCTCTGGACATCAAGGACGCTTATCTCCACATTCCCATTTATTCGCCGCATCAGGCATATCTCAGTTTTGCACTGTTGGACGATCGCTATCATTTCCAGGCGCTGCTGTTTGATCTCTCCACAGCACCTAGGATCTTCACCAAGGTGATGGCGGAGATGATGGTTCTCCGCCACAAACAGGGTGTGAACATAATTCCATATCTGGACGATCTTCTGATCAAGGCGTCTTCCAGGGAGAGGTTGTTGCGATCCATCGCGCTCACGACACAGCTGCTCAGGAAGCACGGTTGGATCCTGAACCTTCCAAAGTCTCATCTGGAGCCGACAAGGAGGCTGTCTTTCCTGGGAATGATTCTCGCCACGGAAGTGCAGATGATATTTCCCCCGGTGGAGAAAGCATTGGTGATTCAAACAATGGTCCGGGATGTCTTAAAGCCTACCCGGTATCCGTTCATCAGTGCATCCGCCTTCTGGGGAAGATGGTTGCCGCTGGGGAAGATGGTTGCCGCCGGGGAAGATGGTTGCCGCCTACGAGGCTCTGCAGTACGGCATGTTTCATGCTCAACCTTTTCAGCTGGACCTCTTGGACCAGTGGTCAGGCTCTCACCTACACATGCACAAGAGGATACGCCTGTCTCCGAAAGCCAGGATCTCACTCCTCTGGTGGCTACAACTTCCGCACCTTCTGCAAGGCCGAAGGTTCGGAATTCAGGACTTAATCCTTTTAACCACAGATGCAAGTCTAAGAGGTTGGGGAGCAGTCGTTCTGGGGGGAAACCTTTCAAGGAAGGTGGTCAAATCAAGAATCCCTTCTCCCAATAAACATCCTGGAGCTAAGGGCTGTGTAAAACACCCTTCTGCTAGCAGCACATGTACAGGGTCAGGCTTTTCAGGTGCAGTTGGACAACGTGACCACTGTGGCCTACATAAACCGACAAGGCGGAACGAAGAGCAAGGCTGGAATGTCAGAGGTGTCAAGAATCCTCCACTGGGCGGAATGGCACGCTGTAGCTGTGTCAGTAATCTTCATTCAGGGGGTAGACAACTGGGAAGCAGACTTCCTCAGCAGACACGATCTACATCCAGGGTAGTGGGACCTCCATCCGGAGGTGTTCGAGGAGGTAACCGGTTGGTGGGGGGTTCCTCACGTAGACATGATGGCCTCCCGCCCCAACAAGAAGCTGGGCAGGTACTGTTCCCGGTCAAGAGACCCTCAGGCAGTGGCGGTGGACGCACTGGTAACACCGTGGGTGTTCCCGTCACTGTATGTGTTCCCTCCACTTCCTCTGATTCCAAAGGTTCTTCGGCTGGTAAGAAGAACAAAGGTTCTGGCAATCCTCATTGCTCCGGATTGGCCAAGGAGGGCTTGGTATGCGGATCTACTGGATCTACTTCTGGAAGATCCAAAGCCCTTACCTGTTCAGGAGGATCTGCTACTGCAGGGGCCGTTCGCCTATCAAGACTTACCACGGATATGTTTGACGGCATGACGGTTGAATGCCAGATCTTAGCTCGGAAAGGTATCCCGAGTGAAGTAATTCCTACCCTGATTCAGGCTAGGAAGGGGGTAACGTCAAAGCATTACCACCGTATTTGGAAGAAATATGTTTCGTGGTGTGAATTAAAATTTCCTACAGTGGAGTTTCAACTTTTCTCCTTTTCCTGCAAGCGGGAGTGGATGTGGGCCTGAGATTGGGATCTATCAATGTCCAAATCTCTGCTTTGTCCATCTTTTTTCAGAAACAGTTGGTTGTCCTCCCTGAGGTTCAGACCTTTTTGAAAGGGGTTCTGCACATCCGGCCTCCCTTTGTGGCACCAACGGCACCCTGGGATCTAGATGTGCTGTTGCAGTTCCTAGAGTCTGTTTGGTTTGAGCCTCTACTGGAGGCTGACATCAAGTTTCTCGCATGGAAGGCGGTCCCTTTGTTGGCCTTGGCTTCTGCCCGACGCGTGTCGGAATTGGGGGCTTTATCTTGTAAAAGTCCTTATCTGATCTTCCATGAAGACTCGTCCACAGTTCCTGCCTAAGGTTGTATCGGCTTTCCATATCAACCAACCTATTGTGGTGCCAGTGCCTACTGACTCAATTGCTTCAAAGGCCTTGGATGTTGTCAGGGCTTTGAAGATCTATATGAAGAGGACAGCTCGTCATAGAAAAACTGACTCTCTCTTTGTCCTCTACGATCCCAAGAAAATTGGGTTTCCTGCTTCTAAGCAGTCGATTTCGCGCTGGATAAGGTTCACTATCCAGCATGGGTATTCTACGGCAGAATTGCCGTGTCCGAAATCGGTTAAGACCCACTCTACTCGTAAAGTGGGTTCTTCCTGAGCGGCTGCCCTGGGTGTCTCAGCCTTACAGCTTTTCCGAGCTGCTACTTGGTCTGGTTCGAACACGTTTGCTAAGTTTTACCAGTTCGATACTTTGGCCTCTGATGACCTCAAGTTTGGTCAAGCAGTGTTGCAGGAGCCTGCACGCTCTCCCTCCTGTACTAACAGCTTTGGTACATCCCCATGGTACTAACATGGACCCCAGCATCCTCTAGGACAGGGGTGGGGAACTTCCGGCCCGCGAAGCCGTTTGGTCCGGCCCACCAGCTTGTGTCAGTGAGACAAGCTGCCGCTCAGTCGGGCGGCAGCGTGTCTCAGCTGTCAGAACAGGGAGACGGAGGAGAGCGCGGCTGTAGAATGGGAGCAGCGGCGTGTAGTACAAACCAGCCGCCGGTCCGTGAGCCAATCAGGAGCCGCGGCTGCCAGTCCGCGAGCTCTGATTGGCTCTCGAACCGGCGGCTGATTTGAAGTACTACACGACGACTCTTTCACCCGACAGCCGCGCTCTCCTCCGTCGCGTCCACGGTAAGCAGCACGGAGGGGAGGGCATTTGTTTACCTGGCACTGTGGGGGAATCTGTATACCTGGCACTATGGGGGCTGTATACCTGTCAATGTGAGGGGCATTTGTATACCTGGCACTGTGGGGGCATCTGTATACCTGGCACTGTGGGGGCATTTGTATACCTGGCACTGTGGGGGGCATTTGTATACCTGGCACTGTGGGGACATCTGTATACCTGGCACTGTGGGGGGCATTTGTATACCTGGCACTGTGGGGGCATTTGTATACCTGGCACTGTGGGGGCATTTGTATACCTGGCACTGTGGGGGCAATTGTGGATCTGGCACCGCACTATTGGGGGCATATGTGTATCACTTCCCATTTTAACTGGCCACACCCATTTTTTGGGGCGCGTGCGCGCCTCCGGCGCGCACACACAGTAGCTCTAAGGGGCAGACCTACTGGGGGGCAGGGTAATTTTTTTACGTTTAAAATTTTTGTATGGCCCCCGAAGGATTTTATAAATATCCAAATGGCCCTCGGTAGAAAAAAGGTTCCCCACCCCTGCTCTAGGACGTAAGAGAAAATAGTATTTTAATTACCTACCGGTAAATACTTTTCTCGTAGTCCATAGAGGATGCTGGGCGCCCGCCCAGCGCTTCGTTTTCCTGCGTTGGTTTCATAGTTCAGTACTGTCTGGTTCCTAGGTAAGTTCTGCGTTATTTACTGTTTCAGCTGTTGTTGAGTTTTCCGGCATGTTGGCCAGATTTGTATGTTGTGTGAGCTGGTATGAATCTCACCACTATCTGTGTAATTCCTTCTCTCGAAGTATGTCGTCTCCTCGGGCACAGTTTCTAGACTGAGTCTGGTAGGAGGGGCATAGAGGGAGGAGCCAGCCCACACTCTTAAGCTCTTAGTGTCAATGGCTCCTGGTGGACCCGTCTATACTAATTATTAATTGTTACTAATATGGACCCCAGCATCCTCTACGGACTACGAGAAAAGGATTTACTGGTAGGTAATTAAAATACTATTATATAGGGGAGAAGGGACCGTACAGTGATATATGAGGGGGAATAACACAGCTCCCGGCACACACTGATATGTGATATTATTATTATATAGGGGAGAGGGGACCGTACAGTGATATATGAGGGGGAATAACACAGCTCCCGGCACACACTGATATGTGATATTATTATTATATATGGGAGAGGGGACCGTACAGTGATAAATGATGGGGAATAACACAGCCCCCGGCACACACTGATATGTGGTATTATTATTATATAGGGGAGAGGGGACTGTACAGTGATATTGAGGGGGAATAACACAGCTCCCGGCACACACTGATATGTGGTATTATTATTATATAGGGGAGAGGGGACCGTACAGTGATATATGAGGGGGAATAACACAGCTCCCGGCACACAATGATATGTGGTATTATTATATAGGGGAGAGGGGACCGTACAGTGATATATGAGGGGAATAACACAGCACCCGGCACACACTGATATGTGGTATTATTATATAGGGGAGAGGGGACTGTACAGTGAAATATGAGGAGGATTTACACAGCTTCCGACACACACTGATATGTGGTAGTAGTATTATATAGGGGAGAGGGGACCGCTATATGAGGGGGAATAACACAGCACCCGGCACACACTGATATGTGATATTATTATTTCTGCAGCGGGGCACACTGTGTTCCACAGGGAATACATCGGGGTGTAGAGATGGCTCTTGATGCAGAGGCACCAACAGGCTAAAGCTTTAGACTGTCCCAGGATGTGTTGCGGTGCCTCCTCTATATAACCTAACAGGGGGCGCTAGGCAGCCTTGAAAAAGCTTTTTAGAAGACTTCATATGTCAGTGTGACATTCTGTGCTACGGTTTCATCACGTCAGCGGCGTTGCATACTCCTGTTGGCTCTGTTCCTGGGTACTTGCTGCGAAGGTGCTACGGTTCCTAGGTATACCAACGCAGACGCTCTCCTGGATCGCGTGGCTGCTACTAAGGGAGGAGGTAAGAGGGTCCCCCAGGTGGGACCCGCCATTAAATCGTGTTCCGGTCTTGGCCTAAGGAGACGGATCGCGGCGCTGGCATGGATACTGTGGCCGTGCAGGGACCCCTCTATACCCGCCAGGGCATGGAAGCACAGGTTGGATAAGTAAAATATCCATTTTAATAAGGCTCCATAGTACCCGGTGGTGAGGACCAGCATAGGGGATAAGGTGCTTGACCTGTAGCCCCTCCCCCAGCTCCGGGTGCCATCTACTGCTAGTGATCCCGCCCTGGAGCTGCCTCACACTCTCCAACACATAACAGACCTTTGGGGATTACCCCAAATAGACATGATGGCCTCTCGTCTCAACAAGACGCTTTGACGTTATTGTTCCAGGTCGAAGGACCCACAGGCAGTGGCAGTGGACAGCGTGGTGTCTCCGTGGGTGTTCCAGTCGGTGTACGTGTTTCCACTACTCCCACTCATCCCAAGAATCTTAAAGCTCATAAGGAGAACAAGGGTTCCAGCGATCCTCATTGCTCCAGACTGGCCGAGAAGGGCTTGGTACGCGGACCTTCTGGATCTACTACAAGAAGAGCAGAGGCCCCTTCCTCTTCGAGAGGACCTGTTGCAGCAGGGGCTGTTCGCTTATCAGGACTTACAACAGCTACGTCTGACGGCATGGAGGTTGAACTCCTGATACTAGCTTGGAAGGGCATTCCGAACAAAGTTATTCCTATTCTGATACATTACCATCGTATTTGGAAAAAATGTGTCTTGGTGTGAGTCCAAAAGGTTTCCTACGGTGGAGTTTCAACTGGGACGGTTTCTCCTCTTCCTGCAGGCCTGAGGTTGGGATCTGTGAAGGTCCAGATTTCAGCCCTATCCATTTTCTTCCAGTAACAATTGGCTGCCCTCCTTGAGGTTCAGACCTTTTTGAAGGGAGTTCTGCACATCCAGCCTCCCCTTGTACCGCCTGCGGCGCCACGGATCTTAACGTGATGTTGCAGTTTCTCCAGTCTAACTGGTTTGAGCCTCTGCAAGAGCTTGAGGTCAAGTTTCTTACGTGGAAGGCTGTCACTTTGTTGGCCTTAGCTTCTGCTAGACGTGTGTCGGAGTTGGGGGCTTTGTCTTGTAAGAGCCCCTACTTGATCTTTCATGCAGATAGAGCTGAGCTCCGGACGCGTCGGCAGTTTCTTCTGAAGGTTGTGTCGGCATTTCATATCAACCAACCTATTGTGGTGCCAGTTGCTGCTGACTCCTCAATTTCATCTAAGTCCTTAGATGTGCTAAGGGCTCTGAAGATATATGTGAAAAGGAGCTCATCACAGAAAATTTTACTCTCTTTTTGTCCTATATAATCCCCCAATAATTGGGTGTCCTGCTTCTAAGCAGACAATTTCTCGCTGGATCAGGGTCACTATCCAGCATGCATATTCTACGGCAGGATTGCCGTGTCCTAAGTCTGTTAAGGCCCACTCTACTCATAAGGTGGGGTTTTCCTGGGCGGCTGCCCGGGGTGTCTCGGCATTACAGCTTTGCCGAGCAGCAACTTGGTCTGGGACGAACACGTTTGCAAAGTTCTACAAGTTCGATACTTTGGCCTCTGATGATCTGAAGTTCAGTCAGTCAGTTCTGCAGGAGCCTCCGCGCTCTCCCTCTCATTCTGGGAACTTTGATACATCCCCATGGTACTAATATGGACCCCAGCATCCTCTAGGACGTAAGAGAAAATAGGATTTTAATTACCTACCGGTAAATCCTTTTCTCGTAGTCCGTAGAGGATGCTGGGCGCCCGCCCAGCGCTTCGTTTTCCTGCAGTTGTTATCTGGTTCAGTACAACTTTGTTGTTAGTTATGTACGGCATTTTCTCATACGTCCTAGAGGATGCTGGGGACACTTCAAGAACCACAGGGTATAGACGGGATCCGCAGGAGACATGGGCACTTTTAGACTTTGAAGGGGTGTGAACTGGTTCCTCTCTCTATGCCCCTCCTCCAGACTCCAGTTTTAGAATTGTGCCCAGGGAGACTGGTCACATACAGGGGAGCTCTACTGAGTTTCTCTGAAAAGACTTTGTTAGGTTTTTTTATTTTCAGGGAGCGCTGCTGGCAACAGTCTCCCTCCATCGTGGGACTTAGGGGAGAGAAGTCAGACCTACTTCTAATGAGTTTAAAGGCTCTGCTTCTTGGTTACAGGACACCATTAGCTCCTGAGGGTTTGGAACATTAGGAACGCCTAGGGGTTCACTCCCAGAGCCCGCCGTCACCCGCCTTGCAGAGCCAGAAGTCAGAAGACAGGTGAGTAGAAGAAGACAGAAGACTTCAGTGACGGCTTTCTGAGGTACCGCACAGCGATCCCGCTGCGCGCCATGCTCCCACGCACACAGCGGCACGACAGGGTGCAGGGCGCGGGCGCCCTGGGCAGCATAAAATCCTCATTTTCAGGCTGGCAAAAGTGGTATATAGTGCCTGGGCACAAAATCCGAACCCCCGCCAGTATATTATATTAAGAAAATAGCGGGGCTGAAGCGTGCCCCATTAAGGGGGCGGGGCTTAGCTCTCACAGCTCTCATCAGCGCCATTTTCTCTTCACAGAAGCTGCAGAGATGCTGGTCCTCTCCTCCAAACACTGCTATACAAGTAACAGGGTGCAAAACGGGGGGGGGGGGGGGGCACATAATTTGGTCCAAATATAAAAGCTCTATTGGTCTGGGGCTTTATATTAAAGGTTCAGATCTGGGATTGAGCGCTGGGTTGTGAGCTGGCAAACTCCCTCTGTGTTTCTCTGACGGGCTTTACTGCGGGTCTGTCCCCTAGTTGCCCAGTGTGTCTGTGGGTGTCGGTACAAGTGTGTCGGCATGTCTGAGACGGAGTGCTCTTCCCAGGAGGAAACTGTGGTAGGGAGAGAAACGGCTGTGGGAGTGACCCTGTCAGCACCACCGACTCCTGATTGGGTAAATCTGTTGAATACCTTGAATGCTAATGTGGCTCTTATTAATAAGAGATTGGATAAATCTGAATCTCAGAACCAGGCATGGAAGAAATCTGTGGAGGATGTGTTATCACAGGTCCGGACCCCTCGGGGTCACACAAACGTTCATTTGCTCAGTTGGCAGACACAGATACCGACACGGACACTGACTCCGGTGTCGACTATAATGATACCAGATTAGACCCAAAATTGTAAAAGAACATTCAGTACATGATTGTGGCAATAAAAGACGTGTTACATATCACTGAGGACCCTACTGTTCCTGATACTAGGGTCTGTATGTTTAAGGGAAAGAAACCTGAGGTAACATTTCCGCCCTCTCATGAACTGAATACCTTTTTTGAAAAAATGTAGGAAAATCCTGACAAAAAGTTTCTGATTCCCAAAAGGATTCAGGTGGCGTATCCGTTCCCCTCTGCAGATAGATATAAGTGGGAATCATCAGGTCAGGTGCTTCCCCATTGTGGACAAGGCCCTATCACAGTTGTCTAAAAGGGTGGCTTTACTGTCTCCTGACACTGCAGCCCTTAAGGATCCTGCGGATCGTAGACAGGAGAATACGTTAAAATCCATTTACGTCGCCACAGGTACGCTGCTCAGGCCGGCCATTGCATCGGCGTGGGTGAGAACTGCTATTGAAAAGTGGGCAGATAACTTGTCATCTGATATAGATACCCTAGATAGGGATAGCATCCTGTTAACTTTTGGTTATATCAGGGACGCTGCGGCCTACCTAAAGGAGGCGGCGAGAGATATTGTCATTTTGGGATCAAGAGCCAATGCCTTGGCAATTTCAGCTAGACGAGCATTGTGGATTCATCAATGGAATGCTGATGCTGACTCTAAGAAAGCTATGGAGTCGCTCCCATGTAAAAGTAGTGTCTTGTTTGGTGAGGGTCTCACTGGTTTGGTATCTACTGCTACCGTGGGTAAGTCGTCATTTTTGCCTTATGTTCCTCCACAACAAAAGAAAGCTCACCACTTTCAGATACAGTACTTTCGGCCAAATAAATACAAAAAAGGCAGAGGTTATTCCTTCCTTGCCAATAGAGGAAGGGGAAAAGGTAAAAGATCTCCGGCCGTGGCAGGTTCCCAGGAGCAGAAGTCCTCCCCGGCTTCTGCCAAATCCACCGCATGACGCTGGGGCTCCTCTGCGGGAGTCCGCACCGGTGGGGGCACGTCTCAAGCTCTTTGTCACGATCCGGGTACTGAGACGCCATTTTCTGCCCGTTAGGTGCCTCCTGAGGTTGGCTCAGCAGGCTAGGGCCAGGCTTTAACCTTGGTTGTGGCCTGCAGCGCTGGTCTTAGCATCCACCCGGGTATGTGTACTCACGGAAGTGCGGTGCTCTCTGCCCCGCCGCGGCCGTCACCGCCGCATCCGAGGACCTATCCTGGATACACGTCCTCCATGTGTCTTTGCCATTCCTGTGGCCGCTGTGTGCATCTGGGTGCATGAAGCTCTGCTGTTGCGGCCTCCGCCGCCATTTTTACATGGCTAAAGTACTTTGTTCCCCTTCTGTGTGTGTGTGTTCATGGGCGCAGCCATGTTGGACTTCATCACATGACATTGTTCCTCCTATCCGCAGTGCTGACAGTGCTGGAGCCTAATTGCCCACCAATCCCTGCTAAGCTGTGGGTATAAATATCCTGGATTCACACCCAGAAGATTGTCAGTGCTTCTGTTTCCTTCAGCTACTCCAGTGTGCAGTTCTCTGTGGACTCTCTCTGCAGCTCAGCCTGACTCTCCAGTGGTTTCCTCCTGCGGTGCATTCCAGCTCTCCTGTATCCAGCTTGGTGAGCAGCCTGCTTCTCTGTGTTCCCGCATCCAGTGCTAAGTAGTGTGTATACTCCGGCTTCCCAGCAGCCACTCTTCATTTACATTTCTCAATTACCAGCGAACCCCAGCCTCACTTCTTATTTACCAGCGAACCCCAGCCTCATTTCTTATTTATCAGTGAACCCCAGCCTCATTTCTTATTTACCAGCGAACCCCAGCCTCATTTCTTATTTACCAGCGAACCCCAGCCTCATTTCTTATTTACCAGCGAACCCCAGCCTTATTTCTTATTTATCAGCGAACCCCAGTTTCATTTCCCATTTACCTGCAAACTTCAGCTTCATCTTCTGTTTACTCACGAACACTCACATTATTTACAGCTTCACAAATCATCCTCATCATCACGTTAATCCTCACCTGAGTCCTCAAGCTTTATACAGAACTTTTTATTCATTTCGGATTACTGGTCTCAACCAGCAGTATGTTCTTTATCCCTTGTGACAGTATTATTTCAATGCACCTTATTTGACTTTTTATTTAATAAAAACCTTCAAAGTTATTTCAGTTGTCGTGGTCACGCCTTCAGGCTTCTATTACTACTACTGTGCGCATGTCTAGGAGTCCACTCTCTCCTCCTACATTCCGGTACCAGTCAGCCCCTACAATTGAGGCTTCCAGTCACCGTCATCAGCCCTCAGTTGTGACACTCTTCAGTCAATTCTGGGCTCGTTCGGCCCTGGACCCATGGGTTTTAGAAATAGTGGCCCTCATTCCGAGTTGATCGGTCACAAGGAGAATGTAGCAGAGTTACACACGCTAAGCCTACGCCTACTGGGAGTGTATCTTAGCTTCTTAAAAATGCGACTGAGGTAATCGCAATATTGCGATCACAAACCTCGTAGCAGTTTTAGAGTAGCTTCAGACTTACTCTGCCTGTGCGATCAGTTCAGTGCTTGTCGTTCCTGGTTGACGTCACAAACACACCCAGCGTTCGCCCAGACACTCCCACCGTTTCTCCGGCCACTCCTGCGTTTTTTCCGGAAACGGTAGCGTTTTCAGCCACACGCCCATAAAACGCCGTGCTTCCGCCCAGTAACACCCATTTCCTGTCAATCACACTACGATCGCCGGAGCGAAGAAAAAGCCGTGAGTAAAATTACTTTCTTCATAGCAAAGTTACTTGGCGCAGTCGCAGTGCGAACATTGCGCATGCGTACTAAGCGGATTTTCATTGCGATGCGATGAAAAATACAGAGCGAACAACTCGGAATGAGGGCCAGTGTCCCAGGGGAACAAACTGAAGTTTCAAGACGTTCCCCTCACCGATTTTTCAAATCGGCCTTACCAGTTTCTCTTCCGGACAGGAAGGCTGTATGCGATGCAATACAGAAGTTGTGACTAAATCAAGTCATTATCAGGGTTCCCCCGTCACAATAGGGAGAAGGCTTTTATTCAAGCCTGTTTGTGGTCCTGAAACCGGAGGGCTCGGTCAGACCAATTCTGAACCTAAAGTCCCTCAATCTTTACCTAAGAAAATTCAAATTCAAGATGGAATCTCCCTGAGCGGTGATCTCCAGTCTGGAGGAAGGCGTGTTGGTCGACATAAAGGATGCCTACTTACACGTCCCCATATATCCTCCGCATCAGGCTTACCCGAGGTTTGCTATTTAGGATTGTCATTACCAATTTCAGACGTTGCCATTTGGTCTGTCCACGGCTCCGAGGATTTTCACCAAGGTAATGGCGGAAATGATGGTTCTCCTTCGCAGACAAGGAGTCACAATTGTCCCTTACTTGGATGATCTCCTGATAATGGCGAGATCCAAAGACAAGCTGGAGCAGGACATTGCGCTCTCCCTGACAGTTCTGCAGCAACATGGTTGGCCCCTAAACTTGCCGAAGTCACAGTTGAATCCGACGAAACGGCTGTCGTTTTTGGGAATGATTCTGGACACAAAACTACAGAGTTTTTCTTCCAGAAGAGAAGGCTCTGGAAATTCAGGGTTTGGTCAAACAAATTCTGAAACCAGCGAGAGTATCAGTCCATCAATGCACTCGATTGCTGGGCGGCCTACGAGGCCATTCAATTTGGCAGATTCCATGCCAGAGTGTTTCAGTGGGACCTATTGGACAAGTGGTCCGGATCCCATCTGCACATGCACCGGAAAATAATCCTGTCCTCCAAGACCAGAATCTCACTCCTGTGGTGGCTGCACACCCCTCACCCCCTAGAGGGACGCAGGTTCAGAATCCAGGACTGAATCCTAGTAACCACGGATGCGAGTCACCGAGGCTGGGGAGCAGTCACACAGGGGGAAACCTTCCAGGGAAAATGGTCAAGCCAGGAAGTTTGTTTACACGTAAATGGCCCTTAAATCCTGAACGTTTATAACGGCCTTTTTCAAGCGGAACGTCTTCTTCGCAACCTGCCCGTCCTAATACGTTCGGACAACATAACAGCAGTGGCGCACATAAACTGCCAGGGTGGAACGAAGAGCAGGGCGGCAATGGTAGAGGCCACAAAAGTTCTCCGCTGGGCGGAAAGACATACAAGCGCTCTGTCAGCAATCTTCATTCCAGGAGTGGACAACTGGGAAGCAGACTTCCTCAGCAGACACGATCTCCATCCAGGAGAGTGGGGTCTTCATCAAGAGGTCTTCACAGAAGTGACAATTCTTTGGGGAATTCCTCAAATAGTATGATGGCGTCTCGCCTCAACAAGAAACTTCAGAGATATTGTTCCAGGTCGAGGGATCCTCAAGCAATAGCAGTGGACGCGCTGGTGACACCATGGGTGTTTCAGTCGGTGTACGTGTTCCCTCCGCTTCCACTCATTCCAAAGGTGCTAAAGATCATAAGAAGAACAAAGGTTCAGGCGATCGTCATTGTTCTGGACTGGCCAAGGAGGGCTTGGTATCCAGATCTTCAGGAATTACTCTTAAGAGATCCCTGGCCTCTTCCGCTACGAGAGGATCTGTTACAGCAGGGGCCGTGCGTATATCACGTCTTACTGCGGCTACGTTTGATGGCTTGGCGGTTGAACGCCGGATCCTAGCCGAAAGGGTATTTCCAGTGAAGTCATTCCCACACTTCTTCAAGCTAGAAAAGTAGTAATGTCTAACCATTATCACCGTATTTGGAGAAAATATGTGTCTTGGTGTGAATCCAAGAAGGCTCCTACGGAAGAATTTCAGCTGGGGCGTTTTCTCCATTTCCTGCAAGCAGGTGTTGATGCGGGCCCAAAGTTAGGCTCGATTTAAAGTACAAATTTCGGCCTTATCGGTTTTCTTTCAAAAACAATTGGCCTTCCTTCCAGAAGTTCAGACTTTCGTGAAAGGAGTTTTGCACATCCAACCTCCATTTGTGCCCCTAGTGGCACCATGGGATCTTAACGTGGTGTTGCATTTTCTTCAGTCACATTGGTTTGAACCTTTACAGAAGGTTGAGTTGAAATTTCTCACTTGGAAAGTGGTCATGCTATTGGCCTTAGCATCCGCAAGGCGGTTGTCTGAGTTAGCGGCTTTGTCTCACAAGAGCCCTTATTTAATCTTCCATGAGGATAGAACGGAGTTGAGGATTCGTCAACAATTTCTGCTGTAGGTGGTTTCATCGTTCCACATGAACCAGCCTATTGTGGTGCCAGTGGCTACTGACGCCTTCGCGGAGTCAAAATCTCTCAATGTTGTCAGGGCCTTGAAGATTTATGTTGCCAGAACGGCACAACTTAGGAAAATGGAAACCTTGTTTATCCTGTATGCTGCCAACAAGATTGGAACGACTGCTTCAAAGCAGACTATTGCGCGCTGGATCTGCAATACGATTCAGCATGCTCATTCTACGGCTGGATTGCCGTTACCGAAATCAGTGAAGGCCCACTCTACCAGGAAAGTGGGCTCATCCTGGGTGGCTGCCCGTGGAGTCTCGGCATTACAACTCTGCCGAGCAGCTACTTGGTCGGGTTCAAACACTTTTGCAAAATTTTATAAGTTTGATACCCTGGCTGATGAGGACCTCATGTTTGGTCAATCGGTGCTGCAGAGTCATCCGCACTCTCCCGCCCGTTCTAGACCTTTGGTATAAACCACATGGTTCTTGAAGTGTCCCCAGCATCCTCTAGGACGTAAGAGAAAATAGGATTTTGATATCTACCGGTAAATCCTTTTCACTTAGTCCGTAGAGGATGCTGGGCGCCTGTCCCAGTGCGGACTCTATCTGCAGTTATTAGTTATTAATTATGTTTACACACGGGTTGTGTTTCTGTTATAGTCAGCCTGTTGCTGACATGGTTCATGCCGTTGACTGGAGTTTCTGTTAAATGCCATGTTGTACGGCGTGTTTGTGGTGTGAGCTCTCACCTTAGCTTAACAATAAATCTTTTTCCTCGAAATGTCCATCTCCCTGGGCACAGTTCCTATAACTGGAGTCTGGAGGAGGGGCATAGAGGGAGGAGCCAGTTCACATCCCTTCAAAGTCTTAAAGTGCCCATGTCTCCTGTGGATCCCGTCTATACCCCCATGGTTCTTGAAGTGTCCTCAGCATCCTCTACGGACTAAGAGAAAAGGATTTACCAGTAGGTATCAAAATCCTATTATTACTTGGTAAGTAATGTTTCAGCTGTTGCTGAAGGTTTTCAAGCTCGTTAGCTTGATGTGCCCTGTATGTGTGAGCTGGTATGAATCTCGCCCCTATCTGTGTATAATCCTTCTCTCGAAGATGTCCATCTCCTTGGGCACAGTTTCTAGACTGAGTCTGGTAGGAGGGGCGTAGAGGGAGGGGCCAGCCCACACTCTCAAATTCTTAAAGTGCCAATGGCTCCTGGGGGACCCGTCTATAGCCCATGGTACTAATGTGGACCTCGGCATCCTCTACGGACTACGAATAAAAAGGATTTACAGGTAGGTAATTAAAATACTTTTTTTAATTACCTACCGGTAAATCCTTTTGTTGTAGTCCCTAAGGGATATTGGGCGCCCGCCTCTGTGCTGTGACTTTCTGCAGATTCTCTGTTATGTGTTACCTCTTCAGCTGTTGCTGTTTATGTTGCCAGCTGTTGCTGGCCAAGTTATGTTATGGTGTGCTGGTGTGTAAATCTCACCACACTTATTATTATGTTCCTTCTCTCAAGTATGTCATTTCTTGAGAGAAGGAACATACACAGATAGTTTTACCTATAACTGCCTGTGAGAGGAAGCATAGAGGGGAGGAGCCAGCACACCCAGTTGAAGAAATGTAAAGTGCACTGGCTCCTTTGGACCCCGTCTATACCCTATCGTACTAATGTGTCCCCAATATCCCTTATGGACTATGAGAAAAGGATTTACCGGTAGATATCAAAATCCTATATTTGTCCCTTCTGCTCACTACCTGGGGGTAAATAATATCACACAACATATTAATCGTGAAATGAGAGGATAAAGAGTGTAGTAATACATTTGCAGGTGCGCACATAGCAGGGGATTCCTGTTGCCCAGATCCTTTCTGAAGTGAGATCATAGAGACCCTGCCTGTCTCCTCCCACATTCTTTAACTATTTACTGTTTCCTGGTGCAGCCAATCAGAATAGAGCGCGGGGAGCCCAGGATGTAGAGAGGGGACACAGCAATGAGTGAGGCATGAAGAGGGTGCTTCAGAAATGTTACGGCCCATATAGATAGTTACTGGTAGTGGGATTGTCTATCAGAGCATAATGCAGCTGTCTATATATTACTATAGAGATGTCATCCACGCCAGACACTAGTGTGACCCAATGTTGGTGATGTGTATACGTCCACTGTAGTACTTTCACTATCACACTGTGAGAGGCTGCTGCTATATATTGTTATATACCAGAACGTCATCTGATTAGTACTCAGGCTTATGCTCCTTCTACTGATATAAATGGTCAGATATTTGAATATGTTACATGTGTATAATGTGATGTTATGTTAATTATTTTAATTATTATATTTATTTCTAGATAATTACGTGGTGCGGATCCAGAGACTTTGAGGATGGACATGGACCGGAGTCACACAAATGAGAGGATATTACATCTCACCCTGGAGATCGTCCACCTGCTGACTGGGGAGGTGAGGGGATCTGGGAGTGTCACAATGACATCACTTCTATCTATAGTAATAATACCGGGACATGACTAAGGAGGTGAGTGGATCTGGGAGTGTCACAGTGACGTCATTTACATCTATAATAATAATAATACAGGGACATGACTGGGGAGGTGAGGGGATCTGGCAGTGTCACAGTGACATCACTTATACCTAGAGTAATAATGCAGGGACATGACTGGGGAGGTGAGGGGATCTGGGAGTGTCACAGTGACATCACTTCTATCTATAGTAATAATACAATGACATGACTGGGGAGGTGAGAGGATCTGGGAGTATCACAGTGACATCACTTCTATCTGTAGTAATAATAAAGGGACATGACTGTAGAGGTTAGGGGACCTGGGAACGTCACAATGACATCACATATATCTACAGTAATAATACCGGGACATGACTGGGGAGGTGAGGGGATCTGGCAGTGTCACAGTGACGCCATTTACATCTATAGTAATAATACAGGGACATGACTGAGGAGGTGATGGGATCTGGGAGTGTCACAGTGACATCACTAATACCTATAGTAATAATACAAGGACATGGTTGGGGAGGTGAGTGGATATGGGAGCGTCACAGTGACATAACATATATCTATAGTAATAATACAGGGACATGACTGGGGATGTGAGGGGATCTGGGAGTGTCACAGTGACATCACTTATATCTATAGTAATTATACAGGGACATGACTGGGGAGGTGAGGGGATCTGGGAGCGTCACAGTAACATCACATATCTATAGTAGTAATACAGGGACTAGACTGGGGAGGTGAAGGGATCTGGAAGTGTCACAGTAACGTAATTTACATCTATAGTAATAATACAGGGACATGACTGGGGAGGTGATGGGATCTGGGAGATTCACACTGACATCACTTATATCTATAGTAATAATACAGGGACATGACTGGGGAGGTGAGGGGATCTGGGAGATTCACAGTGACATCACTTATATATACTGTTTAGTAATAATACAGGGAGATGACTGGGGAGGTGAGTGGATCTGGGAGGCTCCACTTCTTATGATTCTGGACTCCAGGATGCACCTATTTAGACATATTCAGGATAATTAATAAAAGGTTTGTACATTTGGATGTAGCTGGTAATATGAGGTGTGACCTCCAGCCTCTGTGGATCCTTTACAGAAACAGTAGTATCACAGTGTTACCTCTCCTGCATCTCCACCACTCTCAGTGGGCGGCTGTTCTCAGTCCTCTGTTTTCCTCCAGCTCCCTCCACATCATCATCTTACTGTCTGCACTACTCTGTCCAAGGCACGTGATTCATCTGTGGGTGCCGACCATATACAGAGGACACTGAGTGCTGGGCCCACTGAGGATGGCGGGAGACGTGCTATATACACTCCACTATCCTGTATACAGGAAATGGTTCCATGTAAGATTGGAGTTTGCCTCATAGATTACACTGTTGTGTTTTTTGCAGGTATTCCCTAAAAAGTGTAACTTCAAATAGGCAAACTAATTAATTTACTTTCAACGTTTTCTCTATCAATACACAGGGTTACACAGTAGTGAAGAAGACATTCCTTGACCATCTGACAACCATTAGCTGTGCCTCCATCACGGTGCCTCCACCTCAGTCACAGATACATGAGAGGGACGATGACCAGAAGATCCTGGAACTCACTAACAAGATCATTCAGCAGCCATCTGGAGAGGTGACTACTGGGAATGGGGCATTATACAGTAACACCAGGGGATGTGTCTGGGTGATGACTGGAGAGGTGACTGCTGGGAATGGGCATTATACAGTAACACCAGGGGATGTGTCTGGGTGATGACTGGAGAGGTGACTGCTGGGAATGGGACATTATACAGTAACACCAGGGAACGTGTCTGGGTGATGACTGGAGAGGTGACTGCTGGGAATGGGGCATTATACAGTAACACCAGGGGACGTGTCTGGGTGATGACTGGAGAGGTGACTGCTGGGAATGGGGCATTATACAGTAACACCAGGGGACGTGTCTGGGTGATGACTGGAGAGGTGACTGCTGGGAATGGGACATTATACAGTAACACCAGGGAATGTGTCTGGGTGATGACTGGAGAGGTGACTGCTGGGAATGGGACATTATACAGTAACACCAGGGGACGTGTCTGGGTGATGACTGGAGAGGTGACTGCTGGGAATGGTGCATTATACAGTAACTCCAGGGGACGTGTCTGGGTGATGACTGGAGAGGTGACTGCTGGGAATGGGGTATTATACAGTAACACCAGGGGACGTGTCTGGGTGATGACTGGAGAGGTGACTGCTCGGAATGGGACATTATACAGTAACTCCAGGGGACGTATCTGAGTGATGACTGGAGAGGTGACTGCTGGGAATGGGGCATTATACAGTAACTCCAGGGGACGTGTCTGGGTGATGACTGGAGAGGTGACTGCTGGGAATGGGGCATTATACAGTAACACCAGGGGACGTGTCCGGGTGATGACTGGAGAGGTGACTGCTGGGAATGGGACATTATACAGTAACTCCAGGGGACGTGTCTGGGTTTTGACTGGAGAGGTGACTGCTGGGAATGGGGCATTATACAGTAACACCAGGGGACGTGTCTGGGTGATGACTGGAGAGGTGACTGCTGGGAATGGGACATTATACAGTAACACCAGGGGATGTGTCTGGGTGATGACAGGAGATGTGACTGCTGGGAATGGGACATTATACAGTAACACCAGGGGACGTGTCTGGGTGATGACAGGAGATGTGACTGCTGGGAATGGGACATTATACAGTAACACCAGGGGACGTGCCTGGGTTTTGACTGGAGAGGTGACTGCTGGGAATGGGGCATTATACAGTATTATACAGTAACACCAGGGGACGTGTCTGGGTGATGACTGGAGAGGTGACTGCTGGGAATGGGGCATTATACAGTAACACCAGGGGACGTGTCTGGGTGATGACTGGAGAGGTGACTGCTGGGAATGGGGCATTATACAGTAACACCAGGGGATGTGTCTGGGTGATGACTGGAGAGGTGACTGCTGGGAATGGGGCGTTATACAGTAACACCAGGGGACGTGTCTGGGTGATGACTGGAGAGGTGACTTCTGGGAATGGGGCATTATACAGTAACACCAGGGGACGTGTCTGGGTGATGACTGGAGAGGTGACTGCTGGGAATGGGACATTATACAGTAACACCAGGGGATGTGTCTGGGTGATGACTGTATCACTGTGTGTGTCAGGTTCCTATAAGGTGTCAGGATGTCACTGTCTATTTCTCCATGCAGGAGGGGGAGTATATAGAGGAACACAGGGGTCTGTACAAGGACGTGATGATGGAGAATCACCGGCCCCTCACATCACTGGGTAAGACGAGACTGTCATGCATTGTACAGGGGAGAGCAGGTATGGGGTCCCCTATATACACACATCATCTGATAATCACATATATACACTGTACTCAGTCACTGTGTGTCTCCTACAGATGGACCCAGTAACAGAGATACCCCAGAGAGATGTCCCCGTCCTCTGTATTCCCAGGATTGTACAGAGGAGAATCACAGGATCCCACAGAAGGATCAGGTAGGTGGGATTTAGGGTCTCGCCAATATACCAAAGTGACTTTTAACTGCTTCGTCTGTATTATAACTCTGTATCATACACTGATATTATACTGTTTAATCTCAAGTAATGACATCAGACATTATTAGAAAGGTGTTTTTTTTTGTGGGTTATTTAGGATGAATTTCTGACTGATAATAATGCAGAATATATAGTGGGAGAAGAAGAGACGTATTTTACTGATAATATGGCAAAACATACAGAAGAAGAAGAAGAGACGTATGTGACTGATATGAAGGAAGAATTTATAGAGGGAGAAGAAAAGACGTATTTTACTGATAATATGGCAAAACATACAGAAGAAGAAGGAGAAGAAGAAGAGACGTATGTGAGGGGGGATCAGCAGTGTAAGGAGGAGCAAATACCTACAGCCATCAGCACAGGTGAGTAATAAACACTTATTACAGAACAGTCACATGTTCTCCTTACTCAGTCACTGCAGCAGTTTCTTATTCTACACCCTCCTCTGTCAGTACAGACTAATGATGGAAATGTATCTGCCCAGTGGGAGATTCAGGAGCCATCAGCCCCTATTTCATTAACGTCCTAGAGGATGCTGGGGACTCCGTAAGGACCATGGGGATAGATGGGCCCCGCAGGAGACATGGGCCCTGGGCAGCAATATAAACCTCTTATTTGGCAAAAGAGAGCATATATACAGCTGGACACTGTATATATGCATGAGCCCCGCCAATTTTACTCTTTTAGCGGGACTGAAGCCCGCCGCAGAGGGGGCGGGGCTACTCCCTCAGCACTCACCAGTGCCATGTTTTTCTCCACAGCACCGCTGAGAGGAAGCACCCCGGACTCTCCCCTGCTTATACCATGGTAGAAGAGAGGGTTTTAAAGAAGAAGGGGGGGCACATAATTCGGCACAGATAATAATAACAGCACTACTGGGTAAACATTAAATTGCTGTGTTTTTCCTGGGGTATTAGCGCTGGGTGTGTGCTGGCATACTCTCTCTCTGTCTCTCCAAAGGGCCTTGTGGGGGAACTGTCTTTAGATAAGAGAATTCCCTGAGTGTGTGGTGTGTTGGTACGTGTGCGTCGACATGTCTGAGGTAAAAGGCTCTTCTACAGAGCAGATGGAGCAAATGTGTGTGTGTGGTGTCTCCGTCGACAACGCCGACACCTGACTGGATATGTGTAATTAAGTGCTGAAGAAAATTTATTGCACAAAAGATTAGAGAACAGACAGTGGGGTATATTTACTATGGTCCCGATTTTGGCAGAGATGGTGTTTTTTCTTCCAAGTGTCATCTCGGGAATTTTTTTTTTCAAATAACTTTTTATTGAGTCATCATGAAAGTCACAAAAAGCAAATAAATCATAAGGTTATAATTCACAAACATTAAGATCAAGTAGTATACATCAACAATGTCTACATTAAGGGTATCAAGGTAACCAACTAATGTACACAATTACATGCGGTACAGTCGCACTGCGTATAAGTAACTATTACTTATCCGCCGCACGACCAGCGGAATCGTTTTTTAGGCTGCGAAACCTTCAGCCGGAGCGTATTCTCAAAACGGGCCTATATGGGTACTACGCTAACCCCCGGGGCTGCGCTCACTACCTCTGACCTTTCTTAAGTCAGGGTCTTCAGTGCTTCGTTACTTACCTTAAACGGATTTCTGACTCTCGCGGACCTTTTGATCTGCTGTACTACTAATTGCTCCTTTTACCTTATACACTGTTAACGTGAGATGGCCTTCTCCCACGCCACCACGTGTTCACTTCACGGGTGTCCTTTGACGAGATCTCGATTTCCGGGGTTCACACAAAAACCTTTATTTGCATACACATGCTCTTTCTCTTCATATATACTTTGATTTTTCTGTACAGAAAATTTCTTTCATTCAGGTAACACAGGCTAATCCCAGAGGAGATGCAACGAGAGAAGGATCTTTTTTAAACTAAAATTTTGGAAACTGAACAAATCTGTGCTATTATCGCGTGGCTTCCGTATCGCCTACTAAAACAATGCTATCGTGTGATTTGTATCTAGTGGGCGTATCTGTACGCACATTGCGTAATTTACGCCACGTGTGTAGGCCTTTGCGTTGCGTACGCTGTCTCGCACTCGGTCAGAGACACGTGTACACAGGCCGGATACTCCCGCAGTAACACAAATAACACGCTTCTATAAACGCAAACGATATTTAACTATAATCGTTTACCAAGCACCACACAGTGTCTCCTGTATAACCTTTATTACTGGGTCAGGCTGCGTGCGTGTTTTACAATTACTCCCTTAAGTATTAATCTTACTTTTAACTAAATAGCAACAAATTTTCTCAGCACGTGATCAATGCCAATAGCAAACAGAAAGGTAGATATGTGAAAGTACACAAATGAAAATACAGGTGTGTTGCGTGTGCTATATGCACCAATACAGAAATTAAAACAGGTTTAAAAGACAATAGCTTAACGTTCTTACCTTTCGGATTCGGATCCCACCAGCATCCCTACAAACCAAGCGGAGCAGACGCTTATCTAATCAGCACTACCATATCCCCGACCACCAAATGGTTAACAGGGGGATACTACCTTCCTGCCCTTTGCTGATGGATAAAGTCTGCCTGGTTCCGCTAGGCTGTGGATATGAGGAGGCCCGGACGATGCCCCCAATTGATAATGTCAATTATTACCTTAAAACATAAGCTATATACTATTTACGGACTAAGTACGCTATTGGCGCACTGAGTACCGCAAGGGTACGCACTTAGCGTAGCAGACGCTAGGCCGTGGGCGCGATGCACGAGCGACACGTACGCTCACGGAATCACGCTTAGTATCGAGCACGCTATAGGCGTCCCGAGCACCGTAATTCTACGCTATTGGCGTAGCGGACGCTGCGCCGTGAGTGAGACACGAGCGGCGCAGACGCTCACAGAATGTTACACAGAAAACCTTATTAACCACACACAGTAAGGGTAAGCTTATACTCTAAACCTTGGCAATGTAATACTACAATGATGTAACGCTTATTAACCTTGATAATATGTAAGCTGTTTGAGCGATTGAGACGCTAAGAAAACCCTTTACAGTAACTAGTGAAAACACAAGACCTGGTTTGGATTTAAAAACTTTGTGGATGATTCTTTAGAGTGAAAAGGGAAAACACTACAAAACTAACATCAAAATCTAAACAGAATAACAAGGAATAATATGAACAATGTTACGATTCCTGTACTCCAGACTGGAGAAGATCTTATGGCAGAGATCTGAGTACAGGAATGCAATACAGGTTGTGGGAGCTGGAGAGCCTAGTAACCCCTGGCGCCCTAACTCCGTTGTCTCGCCCGTGTTATCAGAAATCCCCTGCGAGGCTATGGTTGCTTGAGCCCATGGCAGCCGCGTTCGAAGGGCGGATTATGTCTGCCCAACCCCGATGCCCCCGCAGGTCTTAATGGGAGACAAGGGGAAGTCCGAGACAGGGTGATAACAAGGGGCCCTCTGACTAAGCAACCAAGCCAGGGGTTACAAGCTAACTTAACTAAATCAAAAGGTATGTGCGGACTAGCCGCCAGGGAAAAGGACAACCAAAGATCCACGGATCCGACACTCCTATCCGGCACCGCTGGACACCAGAGTGGATCTTGTGGAAGCGGAATCCTCCGCAAAGCTCCAGAAAAACAAACACAATAATAAATAGTAGCGGACAAGCCGCAACACACGGCTGCGCCGCGACTCACGAACACCACCAGATGTTAAAGGTGCTCGGTCAGACTCCAGGAACAGATGGTAACTTCCGAGTACAGGATCACTGAGAACAGGAACAAACGAACAGACCGGGACTGGGAACTCTCTCTGCAGCAGAATCAGGCAAACAGGAAGCTATCACCGGCGTCTGTGAGGAGTCCTGGGAGTGCTTTTAACAGAGAGTCTTCCAATCAGCTGTTTGGAGGCTGATTGGATTAAATGCCATGCAGCTGACAAGCTGCATGGCCAGGGAAACAGATGAGTGATAATTACAACATGCCGTGCAGCTGCATGCTACACAGCCAGGAAACCAGTGATGATATAAACTAGACCCAGCAACGGGGAACACGATCCGACAGTGGCGTCCCTGTTGCTAGGCGCCGGCCGCACTGACGAGCGGACCCTCGGCGCCTAACAGTACCCCCCCCTTGAGGAGGGGTCAAGGAACCCCTAAATCCGGGTTTCTGAGGAAATTCTTGAAAAAATGCCCTTTTGAGTCTTGGGGCATGAAGGTCCTCATCCAGGACCCACAACCTTTCCTCAGGACCATAACCTCTCCAATGTACCAAAAAATAGAGCCGACCCCGGGACAACTTGGAATCGAGAACCTTCTCAACCACGAACTCCTGCTGACCCTGTACATTAACTGGTGATCTCCCCTGAGGTTTTTTACGAGGAAATCTGCTAGATGAAACATATGGTTTGAGCAAAGAGCAATGGAAGGTATTTCCGATCCGTAACGTTTTTGGTAGCTGTAACCGGAAAGCAACTGGATTGACTTTTTTGATAATGAGAAATGGTCCAATAAATCTAGGACCCAATCTGGCTGAGGTTTGTCGAAGTTTGATATTGCGAGTCGACAGCCACACCCTGTCTCCTACTCTAAAAGTGCACGGCCGCCGGAACCTGTCCGAAAAATCTTTTTCCCTGAAAGCTGCTTTTCTGAGAGCTATGTGCACTTTTTTCCAAATAAGTTTAAGATGAGAGGTCAGGGCCAGAGAGGAGACAGAGGAATGTTGGAAAAATGAATTAGCTCTGGGGTGGAAACCAAAAACTGCAAAAAATGGAGACACATTGGTGGAGGAATGACAGGCATTATTATAAGCAAACTCTGCCAATGGAAGAAACTCAGACCAGTCATTTTGGAGTTTGGCCGAGTACAAACGCAAATATTGTTTTAAGGATTGGTTCACTCGCTCAGTCTGTCCATTTGATTGTGGATGATAACCGGAGGTTAATGATAATTTCATTTTTAACGAAGCACAAAAAGACTTCCAAAACTGTGCAATGAATTGTGGACCCCTGTCAGAAACAATATCAGTGGGTAACCCATGGAGTCTGAAAACATGACGGAGGAACAAGACTGCCAATCCCTGGGCAGATGGCAATCGGGGAAGACCAATAAAATGAGCCATCTTACTAAAACGGTCCACTACCACCCATATGACTGTGCATCCAGCTGACAGAGGGAGATCCACCACAAAATCCATGGAGATATGCGACCATGGTCTAAGAGGAACATTCAATGGCATAAGTTGACCAATAGGCAAAGAACGGGGAACTTTATGCTGTGCACAGACCTGACACGAAAAAACAAACTCTTTAATGTCTTTAGAAAGACCAGGCCACCACACTGAGCGGGATACCAATTCAAAAGTTTTAGCGACTCCCAGATGCCCTGCAACTTTGCTATCATGAAATTCCTCCAAAACAGTTGCTCTCAAAAACTCAGGAACAAAAAGACGACCAGCAGGAGTATTTCCCGGAGCTTGATGTTGAAGCAGCTTCAATTGAGAAAAAACATCCTGTGTGAGACCTGCCTGAATGACTGAAGGCGGAAGTATGAGAGTAACAGGACTGTTGTCTTGAACGGGAAGAAAACTGCGTGAGAGGGCATCTGCCTTGGTATTCTTGGAACCAGGTCTGAAGGTGATAATGAATTTGAAACGAGTGAAAAATAAAGCCCAACGAGCCTGTCGGGCATTCAGTCACTTAGCTGATTCAATGTATTGAAGATTTTTGTGATCCGTCAAAACAGAAATGGTATGGGTCGCTCCTTCAAGCCAATGTCTCCACTCCTCAAAAGCCCATTTAATTGCCAGCAACTCCCGATTACCAACATCGTAGTTGGATTCAGCAGATGAGAATTTCCTGGACATAAAGGCACAAGGATGTAACTCAAGGGAATCTGGATCCTTCTGAGAAAGGATAGCCCCTACACCAACCTCCGAGGCATCTACCTCAACGATGAAAGGCAATTCTGGGTTGGGATGTCTAAGGACAGGGGCTGAGACAAAGGCTTGTTTCAAGGCCTGAAAAGATACTTTAGCTTTACATGACCAATTGGTAGGATCTGCTCCCTTCTTAGTGAGTGCCACAATGGGAGCAACTATGTCAGAGAAAGAGTGAATAAACCTTCTATAATAGTTTGCAAACCCTAAAAAGCGCTGAATTGCTTTTAAGTTGGTGGGTTGCGCCCAACTCAGGATGGCTTGGAGCTTCTTAGGTTCCATTCGGAATCCCCGAGGGGAAATAATGTACCCTAAAAAGGATACCTCCGTGACGTGAAATTCACACTTCTCCGGTTTGGCATACAAGTGATTTTCACGTAATTTCTTAAGTACCTGACGCACCTGGGTAACATGTTGTTCTATAGAGTCAGAATAAATCAAAATGTCGTCTAAATAGACCACAACGAATCTTCCCAGAAACTCACGGAGCACATCATTAATGAGATCCTGAAAGACTGCCGGAGCGTTAGATAGGCCGAATGGCATGACCAGATACTCATAGTGACCTGATTGAGTACTGAATGCCGTTTTCCACTCATCCCCTGATCTGATTCTAATGAGATTATATGCTCCTCTCAGGTCAATCTTAGAAAAAATAACAGCCGAACGTAGCTGATAAAAGAGGACAGAGATCAGAGGCAGAGGGTAAGTATTCTTTACTGAGATTTTATTCAGGGCTCGAAAGTCAATGCAGGGTCTGAGGGAACCATCCTTCTTCTCTACGAAGAAAAAACCTGCACTTAAAGGGGATTTAGATGGCCTGATAAACCCTTTCTCAAGACTTTCTTTCACATACTCATTCATGGCCACAGTTTCAGGACCAGACAATGCATATAACCTTCCTTTAGGCAACGTGGCACCAGGAATTAACTTGAATGGTACAATCATAAGGCCTATGGGGAGGCAAAATATCCGCATTGCCCTTGGAAAACACATCCAAAAATTCTTGGTATTCTCCAGGAATATGTGCGGACCTGGCAGCAGCTACTCGGATAGGAAGTGTAATACATTCTTTATCACAGATGGTACTCCATTGTAGGATCTCCCCAGACTGCCAATCTATGATGGGACTATGAAAGGCCAGCCAAGGGTGACCCAGAACCACAGGAACTGCTGGACAATGGGTAAGAAAAAACTCAATCTTTTCAGAATGTAGAGCTCCCACCGAGAGCAAAACAGGAGGTGTACATAGAGAAATAACCCCATTGGATAAGGGACTCCCATCTAAACCATGCATGGTGATACACCTACTTAAGGTTAACTGAGGAATACCTAAGGCCTTGGCCCATGTTAAGTCCATAAAGTTTCCTGCAGCTCCACTGTCCACAAAAGCAGAGACCGAGGAACAGAGGCTGTCATAAGAAACTTTAGCAGGAACCAATAGTGAATTATTTGAGGAGATGAGCTGTAGACCAAAGTGAACCCCCTCACTATTCACTTGGTCAGGAAGTTTCCCGACTTGTTTGGGCAACTACGGGCAAAATGTCCCTTACCTCCGCAGTACAAACACAGACCAGAATTTTGCCTCCTGGTTCTTTCTTCCGGAGACAATTTGGAGAGACCAATCTGCATAGGCTCCTCCATGTCTACCGGAACGGAAGAAACACAGGGAAAAGAAACTACAGATGCCCCTTTCTCAGTCCTCCGCTCTCTGAGCCGACGATCTATTTTAATAGAGAGCTCCATGAGTTTATCAAGGTTCTCAGGAGCGGGATACTGAAGGAGGCTGTCTTTTATAGATTCAGATAAGCCGAGGCGAAACTGACTGCGCAGGGCAGGATCATTCCAGCCACAGTCGTTCGACCAACGGCGAAACTCTGTACAATAATTCTCTGCAGGATTCCTACCCTGTCTTAGAGCACGCAACTGACTTTCTGCGGATGCCTCTCTATCAGGGTCGTCATACAATAGCCCTAAAGATTTCAAAAAGGCGTCTACAGACGATAAGGCCGGATCGTCTGTCTTTAAACCAAAAGCCCAGGTCTGAGGATCCCCCTGAAGCAGAGAAATTATAATTCCAACCCGCTGAGCCTCCGTACCTGAGGAAACTGGTCTTAAACGAAAATACAGTTTACAAGACTCTTTAAAATTAAAAAACTGTTTTCTATCCCCAGAAAAACGGTCAGGCAGATGCATTTTTGGTTCAGGGATGACCCTCGGGGAAGTCTGTAACAGATCTTCCTGTGAGCTCACCCGGAGGGACAGATCCTGAACCATCTGGGTAAGTTCCTGAATCTGTCTAACCAAAAACTGGCCAGGATTTGGCCCAACACCGGTGGGATTCATGAGGCCGACAAAATTCTCCCAACTGGATAAGTGAAAAAATTAACTCCTGTTGAAATTTTTTCTTTTGTCTGGCCGGTGATAATGTTACGATTCCTGTACTCCAGACTGGAGAAGATCTTATGGCAGAGATCTGAGTACAGGAATGCAATACAGGTTGTGGGAGCTGGAGAGCCTAGTAACCCCTGGCGCCCTAACTCCGTTGTCTCGCCCGTGTTATCAGAAATCCCCTGCGAGACTATGGTTGCTTGAGCCCATGGCAGCCGCGTTCGAAGGGCGGATTATGTCTGCCCAACCCCGATGCCCCCGCAGGTCTTAATGGGAGACAAGGGGAAGTCCGAGACAGGGTGATAACAAGGGGCCCTCTGACTAAGCAACCAAGCCAGGGGTTACAAGCTAACTTAACTAAATCAAAAGGTATGTGCGGACTAGCCGCCAGGGAAAAGGACAACCAAAGATCCACGGATCCGACACTCCTATCCGGCACCGCTGGACACCAGAGTGGATCTTGTGGAAGCGGAATCCTCCGCAAAGCTCCAGAAAAACAAACACAATAATAAATAGTAGCGGACAAGCCGCAACACACGGCTGCGCCGCGACTCACGAACACCACCAGATGTTAAAGGTGCTCGGTCAGACTCCAGGAACAGATGGTAACTTCCGAGTACAGGATCACTGAGAACAGGAACAAACGAACAGACCGGGACTGGGAACTCTCTCTGCAGCAGAATCAGGCAAACAGGAAGCTATCACCGGCGTCTGTGAGGAGTCCTGGGAATGCTTTTAACAGAGAGTCTTCCAATCAGCTGTTTGGAGGCTGATTGGATTAAATGCCATGCAGCTGACGAGCTGCATGGCCAGGGAAACAGATGAGTGATAATTACAACATGCCGTGCAGCTGCATGCTACACAGCCAGGAAACCAGTGATGATATAAACTAGACCCAGCAACGGGGAACACGATCCGACAGTGGCGTCCCCGTTGCTAGGCGCCGGCCGCACTGACGAGCGGACCCTCGGCGCCTAACAAACAATAGCATACAATCGCAAACACGAGCAAACAGAATGAGAATAAATGGCAAACACAAAGGATAACAAAATGGCTACAGAGAACAATACATACGTGGGAATGATTCTTGAGCGCGTCCTGGATCCAGCCCTCATCATTCAATGAGAAAGCCTTTCAGAGAGAGTAAGTGACTGGCTCAGGCAATGGTGGTCCTTATATACACAGCATACAGTAACAATACAATGGTCCCTATAATCTCATTGTTCATTGGACACAGGAATGTGTCTCTGCATTATAACAAAAGGTCATAGGTGGGTTCGAGCAGGTGGGCTGTGTCTTTCTCCAACTGCTCAGGTGGGAGGTATCCTCAGGTTTCCCGCCGCATGGATAATGAACAGCAAATACAGTAAATGTCTATTAACTACTTTTGTACATAAGTATACGCAGGAGCGAGCAATCTCTTCCTAACCAACACCAAAATGTTACCATTAAAATACTCTACAGCTGGATACTAGACACCAACCTTTATCTGACCCTTCCTATCATGCAAAGAGGAATCTCTCTGTCCAAGAACCATTTACACTAAACATACTTGCTGACATTGTTTATGGGAATAATATCTATAAAACACACTATTTGTGTTAAATGTATTACGAATGAGTCGCACGCTAGACGCTTACAAACTCCGCCGTAAATACTCATCTCCATGCGCACGAGACGTTGGAGCGTCCCCTACGCAACCTGGGGGGATGCGTACGCACGGGAAAGTGGGTGCCCGAGCAGCGGTCATGTGCATTGGGGTTAGTACAAGGCATGTGAATCATGATATTTTTCGACTTTGACACTCAGCCAGCAGCAAAATCCTTAGGCCAGTATAATCTTAAAAAAGCGGGAAGACGGCGCCATTAAGGGGGCGGAGCTTCTCCTCAGAGCGGACCCAGCAGCGTTCAGCGCCATTTTCCTGCCTGCAGCTGCCTGTGAAGAGTAGTCCGTCCAGAGCAACTCCAGTTATCTATATGGTAGAAGGGGGGGGGGAGGCTGTGTATAGACTGTCACCTATTAAGGGGCACAGTCAGTGCTGTTTAAGGGTCTCCCTATACCTGGAAAGCGCTGTGTGTGGGTTGGCTCCAAACTCTGTCTCTTTGCCATTATTGGGAGGGGGGAAACTCTGTCTGCCCTTTAACCTGTGTGTATGTGGGGTTTGCAAGCAACCATGTCTAGAGACTGTCTCATATGCTGCATAGGATATATCTTCTCAGGATGATCCCATTCCATGTAATCAGGATTGCACTGTTGTAGCGCAGATCCCGTTTATGGAACCGGAGTGGTTTGCCTCTATTAAGGGGTTTATTTCTTAGATTTCGGAGAGGGTTGCATAGACTGAGAATGCAACTCAGGTATTGCAGTCTTCTATGGTAGTATGGTCCGGTTCTGTTCACTCGGGCCCCCCTGCGGTACACTATCAAAAACGTGCTCTTGCCCAAATTACGCAAGATGGCACGGATACCGATTCTGACACGGCAGACGGTGATGGGGATGTGTTGAGGGGAATGGCATCATTTGCTAAGGAGGTGCAGTTGATGATTGAGGCCATGCGGGATGTGTTGAATATTGCAGACACAATTCCTGTGTAGGTTGAGGAGGCTTACTTCACAGACATTAAGAAAGCCTCGCTAACCTTCCCTGCTTCTAAAGAATTAAATTATATATTTGAAAAATCCTGGGAAAACCCGGATAAAAAATTCCAGATCCCCATACAGGATTCTGCAAGGTTTCTGGTAGAATCCATGAAGGATCCGGGTTCCATGGCTGTGGGGATCTCCTCCATGTCCGTCTCAGCTCGCAGGGGTCTCTGGCTGCGCCGATGGTCTGCGGACGCGGAATCCTGGAAAAGTGTGGAGAACCTACCCAGGTCAGGCTCTTTTTGTGGAGGCGCTGGATGCGTGGATTGCCACAGCTACCGCGGGTAAGTATCCTTTTCTTCTCTCAGCTGCACCGGCTATGAAGAAACTTTTTTCTCTCAACACGTCACGGTCCTTTCGGCCCGCTAGGACTAGAAAGAATAAGCCCTCTCACACCTTCTTTAGAGGTGGTCGTGCCAAATCCAAAAAACCTGCAACTGCAGGTTCCCAGGACCAGAAGTCTGCTTCTGGTGCCTCAAAGCCCTCAGCATAACGGTGGACCGCACAGCCTGGAGGTAGGTCAGGTGGGAGCGAGACTCCGGCATTTCAGCCACGTCTGGGTGTCGTCTGGCCTGGATCCCTGGGTACAGGATATTGTGTCCCAGGGGTACAGACTGGAGTTTCAAACTCTTTCACCTCACCGATTCTTCAATCAGGCTTGCCAGCTTTGCCGGCAGACAGAGCTTTTTTACTGGACGCTGTCCGAAAATTGGAACTGTTGGAGGTCATTGTTCCAGTTCCACCTCATCAGTTAAACAAGGGTTACTAAGCAAAACTTTTTAAGGTACAGAAGACGAATGGAGGAGGTAACCGGTTCGTTCAGGCCAATACTGAGCTCGTTAAACCCTTATCTCAAGGAGTTCAAATTCAAAATGGAGTCTCTGAGAGCGGTGATTTCCATACTGGCGGAGGGGATGTTCCTGGTGTCCCTGGACATCAAGAATGCATACCTCCACATTCCGATGTGGTTGCCGCATCAGGCTTACCTCAGGTTTGCACTGTTAGACGATCACTATTAATTTAAAGCACTGCCATTCGGTCTCTCCACGGCACCGAGGGTCTTCACCAAGGTGATGGTGGAGATAATGGTTCTCCTCCGCAAGCAGGGGGTGAACATAATTCCATATCTGGACGACCTGCTGATCAAGGCATCGTCCAGGGAGAAGTTGTTAAGGTCCATTGCTCTCACAACGCATCTGCTCAGGGAGCACGGTTGGATCCTGAACCTTCCAAAGTCTCATCTGGAGCCGACAAGGAGGCTGTCTTTTTCTGGGGATGATCCTCGACACGGACGTGCAGAGGGTGTTCCTACCAGTGGAGAAAGCGTTGGTGATACAAACAATGGTCTGTGATGTCTTGAAGCCTGCCCGGGTATCGGTTCATCAGTGCATCCACCTGCTGGGGAAGATGGTTGCCTCCTACGAGGCTCTGCAGTACGGAAGGTTTCATGCTCAGTCCTTTCAACTGGATCTCCTGGACCAGTTGTCGGGATCCCACCTACACATGCACCAGAGGATACGTCTGTCACCAAAAGCAAGGATTTCACTCCTCTGGTGGCTGCAACTGCCTCACCTTCTGGAGGTTCGGGGTTCAGGACTGGATCCTTCTAACCATGGATGCAAGTCTCAGAGGTTGGGGAGCAGTCACTCAAGGGAAAACCTTCCAAGGAAGGTGGTCAAGTCAGGAATCCTTTCTTCCAATAAACTTCCTGGAGCTGAGAGCCATGTACAACGGCCTTCTTCAAGCAGCACACCTTCTGCAGGATCGGGCTGTTCATGCGCAGTCAGACAACGTGACCACAGTGGCCTACAAAAACTGACAAGGCAGAACGAAGAGCAGGGCTGCAATGTCAGAGGTGATAAGAATCCTCCTCTGGGCAGAAAGGCACACAGTGGCGCTGTCAGCAATCTTAATTCCAGGAGTGGACAACTGGGAAGCGGACTTCCTCAGCAGACACAATCTCCATCCAGGAGAGTGGGGCCTCCTCCCGGAGGTGTTCGAGGAGGTAACCGGTTGGTGGGGGGTTCCTCACATAGACATGATGGCCTCCTGCCTCAACAAGAAGCTGCAGAGGTACTTTTCCAGGTCGAGGGACCCACAAGCAGTGGCGGTGGACGCACTGGTAACACCGTGGGTGTTCCCGTCAGTGTATGTGTTCCCTCCACTTCCTCTCATTCCAAGAGTTCTGCAGATTGTAAAAAGAACAAAGGTTCTGGCACAATCCTCATTGCTCCGGACTGGCCAAGGAGGGCTTGGTACGCGGATCTGCTGGACTTACTGCTGGAAGATCCAAAGACTCTGCCTCTTCGGGAGGATCTCCTACTACAGGGGCTGTTCGCTTATCAATACTTACCACGGCTACGTTTGACAGCATGGCAGTTGAGTGCCAGATCTTAGCTCGGAAGGGTATTCCAAGCGCAGTTATTCCTACCATGATACAGGCTAGGAAGGGAGTGACGTCTAAACATTACCATCGAATTTGGAAAAAGTATGTGTCTTTGTGTGAATCCAAGTGTCACGATCCGGGTATCTGGACGCCATTACCTGCCGTTCAGGTATCTTCTGAGACTGGCCCAGCGTTCCAAGTCCGGATCTCATCTGTGTCCACACTCTGTGCATCCCTCCTGTTGTTCTGAGACACTACTACAGCGACGCCATGTTTGAATCCAACATGGCGTCTCCCGTCCTCTGCGGCCTCCGCCGCCGTTCCTGTAATATTGCTGCAGTTTCTCAGAGTGGTTTATTATGCCTGCCGCGGTCTCCACGTGTCTCAGCATATAATTGCCATCTGGCGTCTCCTGTCCTCCGCGGCTGGCGCCGCCATTATCACTGTTTACACATTACATTTCAAACCAGTTTTCCCTCCAGGTTCCAGCATGGGCGCAGCCATGTTGGATTTGATCACATGCTCCAATTCCTCCAATCCACCATCTCTGAATCTGCATAATTGCCTAGCCAATGCCTGCATAGCAGCAGGTATAAGTATCCTGTGTCTAGGCCAGATAGATGTCCGTGCTTTGAATGTCATACCTTGTTCCAGTCTCTCTTTCCTGTGGCTTGTTTCTCCAGGTTCCATTTCCTGCCTCCAGCATCCACAAAGAGACCCGCACCTGCTTTCCATCCTGCGGTGCAGCCTGACTTTACAGTCCTCTGTGGCTGTCCAGTTTCCAGCTATCTACTATCTGCTTCCAGCAGCCAGCTTTCAAACAGATTCCAGCTTCTACAAAACACCGGTGCTGATCCAGCGGATCATATCTACCAGCAGTATCCACTACCACCGGTAATCATCTATCAGCTATTCTGTTTCTACGCTCACTAGCATCTCACATCATCCACTCTGTAGTTCATCACCTGGCTGGTTCCATCCAGCACCCACTCCGTGACTTTAGTACCTGGCTGATTCTATTCAGCATCCACTCCGTGTTTTACCACCTGGCTGGTTCCATCCAGCTGATACAGCAGTTTACTCAAATTACCAGATTAACCTGTTACAACTACTGGCATGTTCCTCGGCTATCTCCACTACTACAACCAGGCCTGGTAAGGATTTCTATCAAAGGACTTTTAACATCTGTTCTAACCTACCAGTGCTCTGCAATACCTTCTACGGCTACGTGTTCCAGGAACTGTTATTTGCCACTATCAACTGCTAACCTTGAATGCTGCTTTGTTGTATCACGGAGTCTGTTAATACACTTTTATTTTGAATTTTAACTTGGTTGTCATGGTCACACCTTCGGGTAATTATTCTGCACTTACATGTCCAGGGGTCTGATTAAACCTCCCAGGTTTAATTTTATCTCAGCTCCTACAACTGAGGCTTCCTCCCGTCAGCCTAAACCCTCAGTTGTGACACCAAGAAGTTTCCTGTGGTGGAGTTTCAACTTGGACGGTTTCTCCTATTCCGGGAAGCAGGTGTGGATATGGGCCTGAGATTGGGATCCCTCAAGGTCCAGATTTCGGCTTTATCCATTTTCTTCCAGAAACAATTGGCTGTCCCCCTGAGGTTCAGACCTTTCTGAAAGGGGTTCTGCACATCCAGCCTCCCTTTGTGGCACCAACGGCACCCTGGGATCTTGATGTGGTGTTGCATTTCCTGCAATCAGATTTGTTAGAGCCTCCTCAGGAGGCTGAAGTCAAGTTTCTCACGTGGAAGGCTGTCACTTTGTTGGCCTTAGCTTCTGCGCAACGTTTGTCGGAATTGGGGGCTTTGTCCTGTAAAAGTCCCTATCTGGTCTTCCATGAAGATAGGGCGGAACTCAGGACTCGTCAACAGTTCCTTCCTAAGGTTGTGTAATTTCAACCAACCTATTGTGGTGCCAGTGGCTACTGACTCCTCAGTTGCTTCAAAGTCCTTGGATGTTGTGAGGGCTTTGAAAATTTTTGTGAAGAGGACTGCTCGTCACAGAAAATCGGACTGTCTGTTTGTCCTGTATGATCCCAAGGAAATTGGGTGTCCTACTTCTAAGCAGACAATTTCGTGCTGGATCAGGTTCACCATCCAGCATGCATATTCTACTGCAGGATTGCCGTGTCCAAAATCTGTTAAGGCGCACTCTACTCGTAAATTGGGTTCTTCCCGGGCGGCTGCCCCGGTGTCTCAGCTTTGCAGCTTTGCCGAGCGGCTTCTTGGTCTGAGTCGAACACGTTTGCTAAGCTTTGCAAGTTCGATACTTTGGCCTCTGATGACCTCAGGTTTGGTCAAGCAGTTCTGCAGGAGCCTGCGCGCTCTCCCGCCCGTTCTGGGTGCTTTGGTACATCCCCATGGTATTAATATGGACCCCAGCATCCTCTAGGGCGTAAGAGAAAATAGGATTTTAAATACCTACCGGTAAATCCTTTTCTCGTAGTCCGTAGAGGATGCTGAGCGCCTTATCCTGCAGTGATTATTTAGTTCAGTACTGCCTGGTTCCTAGGTAAGTTCTGCATTCTTTACTGTTTCAGTACGGTTTCAGTTGTTGCTGAGTTGTTCCGGCATGTTGGCCAGATTTGCCTTGTTGTGTGAGCTGGTATGAATCTCGCCACTATCTGTGTATTTCCTTCTCTCGAAGTATGTTGTCTCCTCGGGCACAGTTTCTATACTGAGCCTGGTAGGAGGGGCATAGAGGGAGGAGCCAGTCCACACTGTTAAACTGTTAAAGTGCCAATGGCTCCTGGTTGACCCGTCTATACCCCATGGTACTAATATTGACCCCAGCATCCTCTATGGACTACAAGAAAAGGATTTACCGGTAGGTAATTAAAATCCTATTTATACTCCTGCTCTCCCCCTCACATCATGTCACTGTGTGTTACCAGCCCAGAGATCTGACCAGTCTCCTCCCCACACTCTCTGGTGTATCTCATACATCAGGAGCCATCAGCCCCTATTATACTCCTGTTCTCCCCCTCACATCATGTCACTGTGTGTTACCAGCCCAGAGATCTGACCAGTCTCTTCCCCACACTCTCTGGTGTATCTCATACATCAGGAGCCATCATCCTCTATTATACTCCTGCTCTCCCCCTCACATCATGTCAATGTGTGTTACCAGCCCAGAGATCTTACTAGTCTCCATGGGACGCTATCATAGTAATTTTATCACATGAACAATGATGGGAGTCCTCATGTGACATTACCCATAATCCTGTCTGTGCTCTACCACATTATTCTTTATCTTCCTTGTGTATTGATATCTTAATATATAGTACTTTAATATATTTGAAATGACACTGCAATACCAAAGCAAAGTATCAGGTGATTCCCTTCTCCCTAAGATCTACACCGAAGCATCCACCTGAGTTAGTAGCTGGACTCCGGCTGGCCAGAAGGACATATTGATGCTGATTGTGGCTCTCAGCTGCTGGCTATGGTCCTGATTCAGAGTTCTGCGCTGTTGCGTGGCTTCATACCAATTTCTGATTATCAGTAATCTGTGGTTGTGCAAAGTCCGCCATGTTTAGAATGGGCCTTTCGCTGTTGTTCGGAGTCCCCCTCTGCCGCTCCCTGATTGACAGGCTGAGGTGTTGAGGGCGTGTGGAGAAGGCGGACTGAAGACTGTGTTACTAGAAGGTACGTCGCCCTCGTTTTCTAGGAGGGGAGAGCCAAGGGACTTCATGTCACCACGCAGACTACTTGGCCTTGCAGCCCCGCTTCCATTGGCCAATTGCACAAGCTGGCCATCTGTGGGGTTACGATGGTCACGATGTTGGATCGCAGTGCTGGGTTCACAGCTACATGCAGGATATGTCTCTTCTACTGAGATGCCTTGTGTACTCCCATTCCATGCCATTATCAGTCAGATGTGTTCCACCTAGCATGGTGTAGGTGTGAGTGCCATTTCCAGTGGTGGTGGCCGCTTTAGTCAGCGTAGAGCTGGGGGCAGAGCGTTCATAAGACATGTCTGACTCAGAATACTATCTGATGTCCACATGAGATTTCCATTTGTGGTAGGCAGTTGGAATTGCGGCCACATTCCAAGCGACTTTGACTGAGGCCCTCTGTGTCCACCTGTAGATCTTCATTGGACTAGGATGTTCTGCTAATTTTTCTCATGTCTATTCAGCTCTGAAGTACCCAATGTGTATGGGGGTGAGGGACAGTATCTGAATGGCCATTATGGTTGGCATCTGATTATTGAAGCTTCCTGTCCTATGATGCCAGCTGGGCCGTGTGTATGTTCAGAAACTGTTACTCACCAATGTCTGCTTTTGGGTCCATGCAATATGCTTGGTGACGTGATTGTGTTACATTTTAAGCTAATGTTTTACTTATTCAACAGTTGTATTTATATATAATAAAAAAATTTAAGAATTTTCTCCTGCAGGGTTCACAGGTTATCCACAGGATAACATTGGGATATGATGAAGCGACAGTGGATTTGCACCAAATGGTCAAAGCTTTTCTGCCTCTCAGCATGCAACGGGCCCGTCCATATATCCCTGCTTCCTGGCTCAGGGAAATCAGTTTTTTGTTTGGTGTGGCAGGAGCCGGACCATGGTCAATGGGCTGCTGGTTTTTAGCAGCCATAAGCTTTCTTATTTTATTTCTATAGTCTTACTATTTTTTTTTTTGAGTGCTCTTTTTAAAAAGCGTCTTATACGTGCCTTAGAAAGAGTCGCTCCTACAACTCCCCACCTAGTCGCGACAATGCTTACCCGTGAGTACAGTTTTGTTTCGGCAGGCCTTTGTTGGATATACTAGCAAGTCCAGCAGACGTTACCAGACTGAGGCCGGAGTACGGGTAGAAGGTAAGGCATCGGTTCTGCTTAGAGGGGGAACACGGACACAGCCGCACTGTTTTTGGAGTATACTACCAAACAGTCGCTAACATTTGGGGTGCTCCAGCGCTAGGCCTTAGGAATCATAGGCTCCAGGGGTAATTTAAGTCCGCAATCCCTAGGGTTGATGTCAGCAGTGAGGAGTCATGACCAGTTTCCTCCAAGTCTCCTGCCATGAACTGTTTCCGCCGGAGACGCTGTGTACTAAGGGAACCCAGTTCACTTGGGTGTCTGTGTTCACTATAGATTTATGGAGCGGCTATGTACACTATTAGCATCTGGATCCACTCAGCGTTCGCCAACGTATTGATCGGTGCTGGAAGCGGGGTGAGTCTCCCTGTATCCCACTGTACTGAGCACTGGTAATACAGCACTACATCTCTATCTACCTTTTGATTACGAATAGTTGGATAAGTGCTATTGCATATGAGTCCGATCATTATTACTGTTGTTTTCTTTCGCTATGCGTCTGAATACAGTTAAATCTTATATAAAGTAATGCAGTAATATGTTTCTCCTACATACTTAAAATGTATTTGTAATTGATTATGTGCTCATAATTGCTTATTATACTAATGTATAACCTATGACTGATTGCTAGTGTGATTGCTGACTTTACTATAATTCTGTCAGTTTTTTCTGTCTATTCCGATCCTCAATGCTGGTGCAAAGCAGGGTAGGGTCGGATTGTATGTCACTTTAACAAAATTTAAAGTGATTTCAGTCACAAATTGTGTAGTACACTGTGCAAGTGTCTGATTATTTATCATGTCTAAGAGCGGCAAGGGAGAGGAAAATACACTCACAGCAGCACCAACACTCGTATCATGTTTGTCTTGCAAAGTTGGGTTAACCTTTCAGGATATGGTTCAAGATGGTTTGTGTGCAAACTGTTTTAGCTTTGACCAAGGTCTCTTGAAATATACAAGGCAGACACAGGTGCAAGTTGATCCCCCTTGGGCTATGTTTGCACAGACTTTGTTTGCAGCAATAGAGTTTGTAGCTAACGAGTAGGGTGGTTTAGAGGAAGCATAATGTCTTAACTGTAAGTACATGTAAAGTTGTGAGGTCGAAAGGTGAAACTTCTCTTGTAACTGTTGGAAAGAGAGTATTTGGCCTCCAGAGTCGAAGCCGTCGCAGATAGCTTTAATTCCTATACAAGCCCAGTCATAAAATCATCTGTTATGTAGGGTGAGCTGGTATAGTCTCTACCCACTCTTCTATTAATCGTTATCCAAGCCAAATATGTATCTTTAAAAAAGGGATGATTTAGTATATGAGGAGGAATACATTTTCTATGGAGATGTAACAAGGCAGTAGGGGCGTAGGGTGAGAATAAAGTATCATCAAGAGTGGAATTTGTGAAGTGAGTGTGGTTTAGTAGCCAGTGTCAGATTATGTTTTGGCTGTGTCCCCGGAGGGGGCGCTAGTGGGTCAGTGGAGGTAGATGGGAGAAAACGAGGAGGCTGGATAACGTTCCTGCGCATGAGCGCAATGATATTTATTTAGCAGATGATAAAACAGAATGGCAGCAGAAATAATAATAACAAATGTAAATGTCAATCACACAGCGTAATAGCTGAAAGTCTATGGCAACAGAATGGAAGATGACTGGAGAAATAATAACCGGTAGGATGATAAACAGATGAAATGGTGCTTGTGAAGATGACTCTGGTTTGGAAACCAGTGCTGATTTAAAACATGAAACTCAGGCAATGAAATGTTGAATGGCAAACCTGGTAGCAGAGGCAGAAGTCTGACTATCCACAGTGCAGGTGGTGAAGCACTGACAGCAGCAAGCTGTATCACAGGTGGAGGAATGGAACACACCTGGAGTCAGTCTCAACTGCAAGGCTGAAGCACACAAGGTGGTGATGAGTGTGAAGCCTGTTTGAAGTTTGCAGGTATTGCTGGGCCTTGAAGTTCCACGGAGCTGTGCAGATAACCAGGAGTACAAGTCTTTGGGTAGAGAGCCAGGAACACGGAGAAGACAGGAACAGATCCTTTCACATGGGTCGCAGGAGTGACACAAAGTCCAGGATGCCTGCAGACTGATCCTGCAGTCTCTTATGTACCCCTTGGTTCACAGGCATTGGTGGAGTGAGGGAAAGTGGGTGCGGCCAAGCACCGGATTGGCCGCTGTATACTGGTTGCTGTAACTGTCATGGCGGCGCCCATGCCGCGGCCTAGCGGGAACGCGGCGTGCTACACGCCCGCTGTCACAGGAGCGTTCCCAGGCCCGTGATGGTGTCCAAAGGCAGGGACACGGACGACAGGTGACCGCAGGGAGCCAAGACGGAGTCCGCAGCGGCGGACGGATGTCGGCTTGGTGAGTCGATTCCTGACAGTACCCCCCCCTTTAAGGGTGGACACCGAACACCCACGTGGCTTGGAAGGATGAGTGTTATGGAAGACACGGACCAACCTTAGAGCATGGACATCCAACGAATTAACCCAACTTCTCTCCTCTGGGCCATAACCGGACCAATCGACCAGGTACTGGAGACGTCCATACCGGCAACGGGAGTCCAGAATTTTGCCAATCTCGAATTCCACGCCCCGCTGAGTTCGAATTTTGGGGCCAACTGGAAGAGCACTCTGAAAACGATTCAGGACAAGAGGTCTGAGGAGAGAAACATGAAAAGCATTAGGTATTCGAAGAGAAGGTGGTAACTTCAGTTTGTAGGCCACAGGGTTGATGACTCTTTCGACAGGGAAAGGACCAATGAAACGTGGTGCAAACTTCATGGACGGGACCCTAAGACGAAGGTTACGGGTTGACAGCCAAACCTTGTCCCCAGGTTTCAGGTTAGGAACCGCACGTCTCTTGCGGTCGGCAAAGTACTTGTACCGGCTGGAGGCCTTTTTGAGAGACACGTGAATCTTTTTCCAAATTGACGAGAACGGAGTAAGAGCAGTGGTGGCAGCAGGAACATCCATATGAGGGAGTTCTTGAAAGTCTGGAACACGGGGATGTTGCCCATATACTGCGAAGAATGGTGTTGTTTCAGTAGCAGTATGATAGCGGAAGTTGTGGGCAAACTCGGCCCATGGGAGCAGATCGAACCAGTCATCCTGAGAAGATGAAACATACAATCTTAAAAACGTCTCTAGTTCTTGATTCACCCTCTCTGTCTGCCCATTCGTCTGAGGATGGTACGATGACGAAAACTTTAGCTTGACCTGCATGGCAGAACAGAGGGCCCTCCAAAACCTCGCTACAAACTGTACCCCCCGGTCGGATATTATTTCTGAGGGTAGACCATGTAAGCGGAAAATCTCCCGTAGGAAGATTTGGGCAAGTTTCGGGGCAGAAGGGAGACCCTGGAGAGGAACAAAATGAGCCATCTTGGAGAATCTGTCCACTACAACCCAGATGGTATTGTATCCTTGAGAAGGAGGAAGGTCAGTGATGAAGTCCATGGACAGGTGTGACCAGGGACGACTAGGAACAGACAATGGTTGTAACTGACCTGCTGGAGACTGACGAGGAGTCTTGTGCTGCACACACTTAGGACAGGATGCCACGAAATCCTTAATGTCAGCCCTCATCTTTGGCCACCAGTATGTCTCAGATAGAAACTTGAAGGTCTTCAGGACACCAGGATGACCGGAGAACTTGGATTGATGAGCCCAAGACAGCAACTTGGGACGGAGTTCTGGGGAAACAAAAGTCTTACCAGGAGGAGGAGCTGGGGAGACTTGAGATGCAGCGAATACCACTGGACTCAGGATGGAATGTGGAACTGAGTCAGGCGTTTCCTCTTCGGATTCCATAGATCGGGATAAAGCGTCAGCTTTAACATTCTGCGAACCTGGGCGGAAATGAAGCTTAAAGTTAAAACGTGAGAAAAACATAGCCCACCTGGACTGGCGAGGATTAAGGCACTGAGCTGCCTTTAAATATAGCAGATTTTTATGATCCGTGTAGATGTTGAACGGATGTTTGGCCCCTTCTAGGAGGTATCTCCATTCCTCGAGAGCCAGCTTGATCGCCAGTAGTTCTTGATCTCCAACGGAGTAGTTAGCTTCTGCAGGAAGGAATTTGCGAGAATAAAATCCACAAGGGTGGACTTTCCCATCGGTTCCCTTCTGGGAGAGAACAGCTCCAACCCCAACTGTAGAGGCGTCCACCTCCAACTCGAACGGTCTGTTTACATCTGGCTGAGACAGAACTGGAGCAGACATAAAGGCCAGCTTGATCTTCTGGAAGGCTGCTAAGGCTTCTTCTGACCAGTTGGAATGGTTTGCCCCTTTCCGAGTCAGGTTGGTAATAGGAGCGATGAGAGTGGAGAATCCCCGAATAAATTTCCTATAGTAGTTGGCAAAACCCAGGAACCGCTGGATAGACTTGAGAGAATTTGGAATGGACCAATTGGCAATGGCTTCCAATTTTGTCGGGTCCATCTGAAGATCCGATCCGGAAATTATATAACCCAGGAAGGGTATAGAGGGAACTTCAAAGGTGCATTTGGATAGTTTACCGTAGAGCCGGTTCTCACGAAGACGTCGGAGGACTTCACGGACTTGTAGACGATGAGATGGAAGGTCTTGGGAGAAGATGAGGATATCATCCAGGTAAACAACGAGGTACTTATACAGGACATCACGAAAGATTTCGTTCACAAAGTGTTGGAACACTGCTGGAGCATTACTCAACCCGAATGGCATTACCAGGTATTCGTAATGGCCATCTCGAGTGTTAAAAGCTGTCTTCCACTCGTCACCACTCCGGATTCTGATGAGATTGTAGGCACCGCGGAGATCTAACTTGGTGAAGATGCGGGCTCCTTTAACTCTGTCAAATAATTCGGTAATGAGTGGTAATGGATAACTATTTTTGATGGTAATGTCATTGAGACCCCGGTAGTCAATGCATGGACGCAGTCCTCCATCCTTCTTTTTAACAAAGAAGAAACCTGCCCCAGCGGGTGATGATGAAGGACGGATGAATCCCTTCTGTAGATTCTCCCTGATATAATCGCTCATCGCCTCAGTTTCAGGAACAGACAACGGGTAGGTGCGCCCCCTAGGTGGCTTCTTGCCAGGAAGGAGATCGATGGGACAATCCCATTCCCTATGGGGCGGTAGGACATCAGCGGCCTTCTCACTGAAGACATCTGAGAAATCTTGATAAGCTGCTGGAAGACTTGACTGTGTCTTTACTTCGGTAGACTTTATGGGACACACTTGAGCTAAACAGGACTGATGGCAATGTGAACCCCATGAGGTAAGCTGCAACGTTGACCAGTCAAACTGTGGATTATGTAGCTGGAGCCAGGGCATGCCCAAGACGATCTCCTGGGTGGCTTGAGGGATGACTAAGAACTTAATCAGTTCAGAGTGTAGGAATCCAACTCCCAGGACCACTGGTGCAGTTTGATGAGAAATATTCCCCTTGGAGATTCGACTACCATCCACGGCGGTAATATAAACCGGACAGGAAAGTTCACATATAGGTAAGCAAAATTTATTTACCGCAGCTTGGGTGATGAAGTTTCCTGCAGCTCCACAGTCCACTAATGCTGATGCGGACTGGAGTCCAACTGAAGTCTCTAACGTCACAGGAAGGATAAGGTCTTGATTAGAAGGAGCTTGACTAAAAGATCCCAACTTGACTCCTCCTTTACAAGTCAGGATCTGGCGTTTCCCGAACGCACTGTGCAGGAGTTAATCTGGTGGCCCGCAGCCGCACAGTACAGACAAAGTCTCTCACGCATTCTTCTTGCCCGCTCTTCAGGAGTTAGGCGGGACCTATTTATCTGCATAGGCTCGTCAGAAGAAGGAGACTGGAACTGTACTGAAGGTACCATCCTTGATCTGCGTGGCTCACTCCGAGCGCGTTCATTATTGCGTTCGCGGATGCGAGAGTCCAACTTAATGCACAAGGAAATCAATTCAGACAATTGTACAGGAAGGTCGCGGGTCGCCAGTTCATCTTTGATCCGGTCAGAAAGTCCATGCCAGAAAGCTGCTACCAGAGCCTGATTATTCCACTGAATCTCTGCAGCCAACGTCTGGAACTGAATGACATATTGTCCCATACTACGGGTACCTTGACGAAGTTGAATCAGGTCAGCAGAAGCTGATGTTGCACGACCAGGCTCGTCAAAGATCCGTCTGAAGGTTGACACGAATTCTGTGTAGTTGTTAATCAGAGGGTCAGCACGTTCCCACAGAGGAGACACCCAGCTCAGAGCAGATCCAGAAAGTAAGGAGATGATGTAGGCAACCTTGGATCTTGGCGTGGGGAAATTATGTGACAACAACTCAAACTGGATTTCACATTGGTTGAGAAACCCACGACATAGCTTTGGACTGCCATCATACTTGCTTGGCACGGGCAGGTGCAGACGTGACACTGGAGCTGATGCAGTCGGCATAGAGGGGCTCACAGCACTGGCAGGTGCTGGAGTAACAGGAACAGTAGGAGTGAGTACACTAGGGAGGGATTGCTGTAGTGTATCTATCCGGGAGGACATCCCTTGCAGGAATTGAAACATCTGCTGCTGCGCAACCTCTTGACCATCCAGACGGGAGACCAGATTTTGCAAGGCCTCTGACCCCACACTCCGTCCACCATCCGAGTCCATCGATCCTGGACTTACTGTCAGATTATGTTTTGGCTGTGTCCCCGGAGGGGGCGCTAGTGGGTCAGTGGAGGTAGATGGGAGAAAACGAGGAGGCTGGATAACGTTCCTGCGCATGAGCGCAATGATATTTATTTAGCAGATGATAAAACAGAATGGCAGCAGAAATAATAATAACAAATGTAAATGTCAATCACACAGCGTAATAGCTGAAAGTCTATGGCAACAGAATGGAAGATGACTGGAGAAATAATAACCGGTAGGATGATAAACAGATGAAATGGTGCTTGTGAAGATGACTCTGGTTTGGAAACCAGTGCTGATTTAAAACATGAAACTCAGGCAATGAAATGTTGAATGGCAAACCTGGTAGCAGAGGCAGGAGTCTGACTATCCACAGTGCAAGTGGTGAAGCACTGACAGCAGCAAGCTGTATCACAGGTGGAGGAATGGAACACACCTGGAGTCAGTCTCAACTGCAAGGCTGAAGCACACAAGGTGGTGATGAGTGTGAAGCATGTTTGAAGTTTGCAGGTATTGCTGGGCCTTGAAGTTCCACGGAGCTGTGCAGATAACCAGGAGTACAAGTCTTTGGGTAGAGAGCCAGGAACACGGAGAAGACAGGAACAGATCCTTTCACATGGGTCGCAGGAGTGACACAAAGTCCAGGATGCCTGCAGACTGATCCTGCAGTCTCTTATGTACCCCTTGGTTCACAGGCATTGGTGGAGTGAGGGAAAGTGGGTGCGGCCAAGCACCGGATTGGCCGCTGTATACTGGTTGCTGTAACTGTCATGGCGGCGCCCATGCCGCGGCCTAGCGGGAACGCGGCGTGCTACACGCCCGCTGTCACAGGAGCGTTCCCAGGCCCGTGATGGTGTCCAAAGGCAGGGACACGGACGACAGGTGACCGCAGGGAGCCAAGACGGAGTCCGCAGCGGCGGACGGATGTCGGCTTGGTGAGTCGATTCCTGACAGCCAGTCTGTGGCATATTGGAAGAACCCAGCACAGGAAAAAGCTTGAATATCTGGTAGGGCCATTCCACCGAGGGTTTTCGGTTAGACCAAGCGTAAACGAGAAATTTTAGTTTTTTTGGATTACCATATGAATTTTATGAACGCTCTAGAACATATGGTAGTATCAGCTTTGGACATGGCAATCAGGAGCATCTGTATGCAATATGAGAGATTATGAGATATTACACTCTTAACAAGCGCAATTCTGCCTAGTAGTGAGAGAGGTAAGTGCATCCATTTCTGTAGTTGAGACAAAATAGATCGAATAATGGGGGAGAAATTTAGGCCATACAATTTTTTTTATCTTAGTAGGAATATGGATTTGAAAATATTTTAAGGAAGTGCGGGATGCATGAAATTGCGATAACGCAGACGATGAGAACTGACCCTTTGTGCGGGGGTACCCCAGCAGTGGATGAGGCAGATATCTGATAAACTTACCCTTTGTGTGGGGGTATTGGAGTTAAAGATATAACTCAGTGGCCTGTGAGAGTAGTAGGGGGATTGGCAGCTTCATGTGGTTACAGTTATCACGATTCCCAGCCGACATATGCAAGATGAAATATAATATAGGGAAAGATAAATGCCGTTGGCTGGCTATGAGAGTTGCAGAGAGTAGGAGGTAAGTATGGTGGTATAGCCCAACTCTCCAGGGTGCCTGGGCTGTCTCCAACCTCCACGGGGCGCAGGAGACATAGGGTATCTGAGGGAACTGAGCCAGGAATAGCTACTGGGCCCTCTGCCCAGGCTGCAGTCCAAAAGGCTGCTCAGGTCTTTGTAACAGTGCTATGGAGCGTGTGTATGAAAGCAGCTGTAGAACTGTGGAGGCAGGGGGCCACTCACCAGCTGGAAGCTATATGGAGAGAGCAGGGCACTAGTCCTCAGGCTCCGGGGGCAGCCATGCAGGAGGAAGCAAGATCCCAGGATGGCCATCTGCTGGGGGACACACCACTGCCGCAGTGTCTCCAGCAAGCCGCAGGTCCCCGTCGGGCTCTCTTCAGATAATCCGCCGATGGCCTCACTGGCAGGGATGCTCAGCGGGTGCCGTGGGTTCACTCGGTCCCTATTCTATGGCGAGCGGGAGCAATCCGTCATCCGCGGCATCCCTGGATGGCTACAGTCGCCGTTCCCGGATATCAAAGTCCCGGCTTTTAGAGGACAGGAGGGCTGCAACCTGCAGGAGTGAAGGAGTCGCTCCCCAGCTCCTCTGCACCTCTCTGCCTGGATCCGGAGGAGGCCAGGGGGAAGACAGGGGCTGTTAAAAGGTAATTGAGGTTAGAAAAAAGGGGTATATTAGAGGGGAATTTTGGGAGCTCGTAGGAAGCATGTCCTCCCTCAATCATCAGGCCATGCCCCCCCAGAGGACTGGTTTCTAAATCAGAAGATAAGCCATCAGCCTGATGGGGCGGGCCTCCACCTGCTGGATCCCAGGGTGGGAGGTCAATTTCTTCAATTTGCAAGAAGTGATATCTCTTGGTTATGCATTTGCTTTCAGGAAGCTCCCTCAAAGGTATTTTTTGTACCAGCCTGTCTCTGGTAGAGATGAAGGCCAGGGCTTTGCAAAAGGCAGTTCAGAAACTGCTTCAGTCAGGAGTAATCATTCCAGTTCCTTCTGCACAACAAGGACAGGGTTTTTACTCCAACCTGTTTCTAGTCCAGAAGATAAATGGGTTGTCCCGGCACATACTCAATCTCAAAGTGCTGAACAAGTATATTTGGGTGCCTCGTTTTCATATGGAGACTTTACGTTCCATCAATTTGGCCATGGAGCCAGGGTATTTTTTGGAATCCCTGGATATCCATTATACTTACCTACATGTTCCTATAGCCCAGTCCCATCAGCGCTATCTCAGGTTCACTATCCTCCAACAGCATTTTCAGTTCCAGGTCCTGCATTCCGGATTGGCCACAGCCCCCATAGTATTTTCCAAAACTATGGTGGTAATGGCAGCTTATCTCTGCCAGCAGGGGATAAGAATTTTTCCATACCTCAACGATATTTTACTCCTGGCACAGTCTCAGGACTTGCTTCTGCGTCATCTGCAACAGACAATAACATGTCTTCAGAAGCACGGGTGGCTCATAAATTGGGCGAAATCGTCTCTGGTTCCGTCAAAGTGGAGGACTCACTTGGGAGCTGTATTGGATTTGAGCCTCTGAACAAAATATCTAAAGTTCAGTCAATTATTCAAGAGCTGCTACATCAGAGGTTCTCAAACTCGGTCCTCGGGGGCCCACACAGTGCATGTTTTGCAATTTCTCCTCACAGAATAGCAAGTTAAATAATTGGCTCCACCTGTGGACCTTTTAAAATGTGTCAGTGAGTAATTAATACACCTGTGCACCTGCTGGGTTACCTGCAAAACATGCACTGTGTGGGCCCCAGAGGACCGAGTTTGAGAACCTCTGTGCTTCATAGTCGAAGGGTATCCATTCAAGCAGCAATGCGTGTGATGGGATTGAAGGTTTCAACATTCGACATGTTAGAGCAGGGGTGGCCAGACTTTTGGAGTCGGTGATCTACTTTGAAATCAGAAAAGCTTTTATCTACCTAGGCGGGATACTTGCGCGTGCCCAAAAAAGGGCGTGACATAACAAAAGGGGGCATGGTATAACACTAAATAACACATTGGCCACCACAGGTAAAAACCTCAAACACATATGCCCCCACAGTGCCAGATACACATATGCCCCCACAGTGCCAGATATGCCCCCACAGTGCCAGATACACATGCCCCTAGAGTGCCATGTGCCCACAGTGCCAGATATTCCCCCACAGTGCCAGATATGCCCCCACAGTGCCAGATACACATATGCCCCCACAGTGCCAGATACACACATGCCCCTACAGTGCCATGTGCCCACAGTGCCAGATATTCCCCCACAGTGCCAGATACACATACCCTCACAGTGCCAGATTCACACATGCCCCTACAGTGCCATGTGCCCACAGTGCCAGATATGCCCCACAGTGCCATATGCCCACACTAATATTACTTTATCTTACGCTGGCTGGCTTGAGTGCGTTCCCTCTGGCTGGATCCCCGCTGGCTGGCTGGATCCCCACCACTGCTGTCCTGCTGCTGCTGGCGCTGAGCTGACTGGATCAAACCAGATCTAGCAGGCGCACAGGATCCTCACATCGCGTTCCCAGTTGTGCATTGTGCGGGTGCGTGGCTGATGTCATGATGTCACCCACACAATGCATCAATGGGAACGCTCCAGACTCAGAGAGGCGGCAAGTCACACTTGGATCGCGATCTACCGGTGAGAGCTCCGCAAGCTACCGGTAGATTGCGTTCAACGTTTTGGCCGCCTCTGTGGTAGAGTATGCTCAGTTCCATTCGAGGCCTGTGCAACATCTAATCCTTACCAAATGGAATGGTTTTCATCAGACAATAAAAACGCAGACTATGGTCCTTACTCTGGAAGTAAGGAGGTTGTTAGCCTGGTAGCCTAGTGACTGCAGACATCCCATCTGGACAAAGGGAGACCCTTTTGGATCTCAGATTGGGAAATTCTGACAATGGATGACAGCCTACAGGGCTGGGGAGCAGTGTCAAGAAGGTCTAGTTTCCAGGGGCAGTGGACAAGGAAAAAAGTTGCCTGCCAATAAATATATTGGAACTTCGGGCCATATACATGGTGCTGATTCAGGCAAAGGACATCCTTCAGGGGAAACCAGTTCAGATCCGCTCGGACAATTCAACGGCATCATCGAGGAACTTGCAGCCAAAAACAATGAAGGAGGAAAGTCGCACATTAAAGTAGGCAGAACTTCATCATCCAGCCTTGTCCGTATTGTTTGTGACGGGAGTTCTAAATTGGGAAGCGTATTTTCTCAGTCGACACGCCATTCAGGCAAGCGAATGGGCGCTACACCCGGAGGTCTTCCAGACCCTGGTCGACAGGTGGAGGTTGCCGGAGATGGATCTCGTGGCGTCCCGTCAGAACAACAAAGTTCTCACATACGGGTCAAGAACAAAGGATCCCAGAGCGATCTTTGTGGATACCCTGTCAGTGAGATGGGACTTTCATCTGGCTTATGTGTTTCCTCCAATCACCCTAATACCCAGGGTGGTGAGAAAGATAAAGCAAGGAAAGGGTGCCGTGATACTAGTAGTTCCGGCTTGGCCCAGAAGGCATTGGTACATAGATCTGCAGAGAATGTCGATGGATGCCCCACTTTTGCTCCCTCAACGTCCAGATCTACTGATGCAGGGTTCTTGTTATCACAGACACCTGGAGCGACTGTCTATGACAATGTGGCTCTTGAGACCTCTATCCTGAAGTCAAGCGGATTCTCACAACAGGTAATTCAAACAATGCTCAGAGCAAGGGAACCTTCCTCAGCTCGCATTTATCACCAGAATATGGTAAGCCTATATTCAGTGGTGCAGTGAACGGAGATTTGACCCTAGGTCTTTCAGAGTTTCCAGGGTCATAGCATTCCTTCAGGCAGAAATGGATAAAGGTTTAAGGGTGGCTTCCTTGAGAGTGCAAGTATCAGCATTGACTGTATTCCAAAAGAAAATTGCCAACCTACAGGATATGCACACTTTATCCCAGGTAATGCTGCACATTCAACCTCCTTTTGTCCTCCTACAGTGCCTTGGGACTTAAGTGTAATCCTAAAGGCCCTTCAAGTTGCCCGATTTGAACCCCTTAAAAAAGTGGATCTTAAATGGTTGACAGCTAAAGTTCTCTTTCTACTGGCCCTGGCTTCAGCTAGAAGAGTTTTAGATTTAGGGGCATTGTTATGTGGTCCTCCATTTCTGATTATTTTTTTTATCCATATAGAGCAGTTCTCAGAACTAAATCTGGGCATCTTACTAAGGTGGTGTCTAAATTCCACCTTAACGAAGAAATTGTAGTCCCGGCTTTCCAGGGGCCGGGCCTTTCTGCATCGTTGGATGTACTCCGTGCCTAAAGGATCTACATAGATTGTATCAGTGCTATCAGAAAGACAGATTCTTTCTTTGTTCTCTACGGATTTCACAAGAGATGATAGCCTGCTGATAAGCAGACACTGGCGAGGTGGCTTCGGAAGACTATTTCAGAAGCATACTGATCAAGCTGATCTCCATGTGTCGGCTAATGTCTCTGCTCACTGTACTCATTAAGTTAGGTCCATCACGGGCAGCCAACGTGGTGCTTCAGCAGAACAGATATGTAAGGCAGGCACATGGTCTTCCATTAACACATTCATTAGACATTATGCCGTTGATACCGTTGCCTCTTAGGACGCTGAATTCGGGCGAAGGATTCTCCTGTCCAATCAGGAACGTCCCTACCACTGAATTGCTTTGGCACATCCCAATGTTATTCTGAGAACCCTGCCGGAGAAATATGCGTTATGGTAAGAACTCACTGTTGATAACGATATTTCTCCTAAGTCCACAGGTTCCACAGGGATCCCACCCTGAAGCACCTGATTTGAGGATCCTTTTACTCACTAACCTCTTCCTTTTTGTACGGAAAGGTGTCCATGTGAGTGTGTTCTTCTCGCCTGATTAGGGCTCTCTGATCCTCCTGCCTTGAGCTTTGAAAAACAACTGATTTGCCTGAGCCAGGAGGCGGGGTTATATGGATGGGCCCGTTGCATGCTGGGAGGCCGAAATACTTTCATCGTTATGTTGCAAATCCGCTGTCGCTTCTTTTCCCAATGTTATCCTGTGGATCCTGTGGACTTAGGAGAAATACCGTAATCAACTGTAAGTTCTTACCATAATGTATATATTTCCATATCTCTCCAGCAGATGGACAGAGGGGCAGGAATACCTCGGAGGGACATCTAACTTTGTTTCCAGATTTTAAATTAGAAGAGAAGAACATCACACGAGATTCTGCAGGAGAAAACCTTATTACCCCAATTATACATCCAGTACCTCATAGTGCAGATATATCATCTGATCCCTCTAACCATGAGGAGGGTAACATTAATTCAGATGTTGGTGCACATAGTGCAGCTCCTACAGATGCTACAGTCTGTCCCTCTTCTGAATTTGTTAAATCCTGTAATAATCAGTCAGTTTTTGTTAGACAGGAGAATCACACAAGTAAGAAACAATTTTCATGCTCTGAGTGTGGGAAATGTTTCAAATACAGAGCAAATTTTGTTGAACATCAGAGAAGTCACGCAAGTGAGAAGCCATTTCCATGCTCAGAATGTGGGAAATGTTTTACAAAGAAATCATCTCTTATTATGCATCACAGACTTCACACAGGTGAGAAGCCATTTCCATGCTCTGAGTATGGGAAATATTTCAAATATAGAGCAAATTTTGTTGAACATCAGAGAAGTCACACAGGTGAGAAGCCATTTCCATGCTCAGAATGTGGGAAATGTTTTACAAAGAAATCATCTCTTATTATGCATCACAGACTTCACACAGGTGAGAAGCCATTTCTATGCTCTGAGTGTGGGAAATGTTTCACACAGAAATCAGCCCTTGTTGTACATCAGAAAAGTCACACAGGTGAGAAGCTGTTTCCATGTTCTGAGTGTGGGAAATGTCTTGCACACAAATCAACTCTTCTTGCACATCTGAGAATTCATACAGGTGAGAAGCCATTTTCATGCCCTACATGCGGGAAATGTTTTACAAAGAAATGCAAAATTGTTGAGCATCAGAAATGTCACACAGGTGAGAAGCCATTTCAATGCTCTGAGTGTGGGAAATGTTATATGCGAAAATCAGCTCTTGTTGTACATCAGAAAAGTCACAGGTGAGAAGCCATTTTCATGTTCCAAGTGTGGGAAATGTTTTACACGTAAGTCAAGTCTTGTTACACATCTGAAAAATCACACAGATAAGAAACCATTTCCATGCTCTGAGTGTGGGAAATGTCTTGCACACAAATCAACTCTTCTTGCACATCTGAGAATTCACACAGGTGATAAGTCATTTTCATGCCGTAAATGCGGGAAATGTTTTACAGAGAAATCCAGTATTGTTAAGCATCAGAAATGTCACACAAGTGAGAAGCCATTTCCATGCTCTGAGTGTGGGAAATGTTATATGCGAAAATCAGCTCTTGTTGCACATCAGAAAATTCACACAAGATGAAAACCATATCGGTGATCTGACTGACATGAAAGAGTTTTGCAGAAATCTACCCTATTGTAAAAGTAATTGATAGTAATATGTACAGTTCTGTTAAAGAGTGAATTCTCAAATGTATATTAACATTACATAACGGTTTTGGAGGGCAATTCAAAACTTGAGTCTTTGCCATCCACAGACATAAGTGGAATGTTCGTCATCGACATAAGACTGGAACGTTGTAAGATCCACATGTATGGATCTTATTGCAGTCTCTTAGATGTTGGTGTCTGCTATATATTTTCACCACATTTTGGCCAAAGCCAAGGAATTGATTTGTGTTAACTGTGGTATTATTTCCATCCAAAAGTTGCGACAGGTATACAGCCAGCTCCAATTGAGGAGCCTGTCGATTTCTCTGGCTGAATGATGTGATAACAAACTCTTTCATCCCTGTGGGAGGCTGGACACAATAGGTATTGTGCGTGGTGTTAGGAGCCTGGGCATTTTAAAACTGAAGCCAACTCAAGCTCCTCATACACACAACGTTTCCTACCAACATCAGTTTTTCTTAGTGCTGGTGTTCCAGGATGCGCTCCAGCTAGTTTTGAGTGTGGCAGATTTTATGTTTTTTTGTTTTCTCTTTGGCTGATAGAGAGGTAGGTGGGTGAGTTCTTTCTCCTTCTCTACTACCTCCAGGGGCAAGGGGCCTTTATCTTGTCTCAAACATACCTTTCATGCCCAGAAAATAGGAAGAGAGTGTGTTGGATCTGATACAACACCACCCCCGTCCAGTGTGCCATAGTTGAGGCATGCCAGATTGGTCGGACAGCCAACCAGGCCCCGGATCAATACACAGACATTAGGCATACTGAGAAGAAGGACCATCAGGAAAAGCCCTTGGTGGAAGCTCATAGGTTATGCTTCAGGGTCAAATGGTTTGATTTCACATCAGACGCTTGGGTAAGAGACTTATGCATGGGTTTATTTTTTAGATCTTATTCTAGATCTACCAGTGTTTGGCTTTACAAGAGGTTATTCAAAAGTTGTCCCGATACCTTCCGGCACAGAGGTGGGAGGTTTTATTCAAACCTTTTCCTTGTTCAGTAGCCAGACGGGTAATTTTGGTAACTGCACTCGAGTCTTTACTAAGGTTTGATAACAGTAGTTTCTCCAGAGATTCTGTTAGATCATGTCATAGTAACAGAACAAGAATTTGTTTCCCATGGTTGGGTAATATATTGTTTAAAATCAAATATAGTTTTAGCTCAAAATAAGCTTTTCCTGGGCAGTGTGACTGATACCAGATTCAGGAGGGGTTTTCTTTCTGGGAAACAAGATTCCATTCTTACAAAAATGGCTCTTGAAAAAGAAGGCATGAAAGCATTGGGTGAAATGGTCTCCACCTATGAGGCAAATCCGTTCACCCAATTTCACTCTCAGAAGTTCCAGATAAAGATTTTATGGAAATGCTACAGGTCCCTATCCTCATCTGTAATCTCATCTCACCATTGAGTTCACTGTTGTAGACAGGTTATTCTTTTATGATGTCAGAACAATAGACCTTAATCTATGAAGTTGAGGGACAGCACAGGTTTCAGGGCAATTGGACGTTGGAGGAGCCTTCATTCCACATCAGTGTTCTGAAACTTTGAGCTGCCTTCAGTGCCCAAAGATCTCTTTACATAGACCTTTTCTTAGCTGAAGTCTACATAAAGGGTCAGCCAGTCTAAGTCAATTTAGACCAAGGGTGGTCAACCAGTTAGAGACAAAGAGACAAAAAATCCAGTTAGGTACATCAAAGAGCCGTCATCAAGCCAAAGGTACACGTGCAAAAAAGGGGTGTAGCCTTGTGCCTGCTAGACCATGCCCCGGTATAAAATACATTGAAAAGGCCACTTCCACATAAAATTATTGAAAAAGCCAGATTCACATAATATATTTCAGCTCCCCTATGTGTCACCCCAGCCAGCACCCTGCTGCATCACTCCAGCCAGCTCCCACATATGTCACTCCTGCTAGCACCCTCCTATGTCACACCAGCCAGTTCCCCGTGAGTCACTACTGCCATCACCCTACTGCATCACTCCAGCCATCCCTCCCATGTGTCACTCCTAGCACCCTTCTGTGTTACTCCAGCCAGCTCTCCCATGTGTCACTACTTCCAGCACCCTACTGTGTCACTCCAGCCAGTTACTACGTGTGTCACTCTTGCCACCACTTTCCTATGTCACCCCTGCTAGCTCCCTCGTGTCACTCCAGCCAGCTCCCCCTTGTATCACAACAGCCCCTACAACTCGTGACATTGCAGCAGCCTCTTATGTGTCCTCAGTTTACCTATATTATCCGGCTCCCTCAATTCTCAGTGCCCATAGTGCTGCTGTGTGTCTGGCTGGAGTGCAGCAGTTTCCGGATATATTGTGGTCATGTGATTTTGAGCGTTGGGGAGCCACATTTGAATAAAGAAAGCCTCATGGGGCTCAAGAGCCACTGGTTGGCCACCACTGATTTAGACCGTGCTATTGCAGTAGCATTTTTGAACCATCAGATGGGATACCAAGATTACCCAGACCATGGAGACATAAAGGACCTTCCTTTGGGTGGAGAAGAATGTGTGGACTCTCACCGCTTTGCATTTTCCCAGTGTGAGCACTGGGATGCTGACGATTTCTGCAGACAACCTACAATTGGGGGAATGGTCACTTCATCCAGATGTTTTCCAATAGATAGTGGACAATTGGGTTCAAACAGATATTGATATGATAGTCCAGAATGAACTTCAAAGAAATACATTACTGTGCCAGGACAAGGATCTGGAGTCAAAGTTTGTTGACATACTGATGGTCTTTTGGATTAATCCCCTTATTTATCATGCTGCAGAAGGTTCTGGAAAAGGTAAAGAGCATGGCATACTTGTTGCTCTAGAATAGATTTACTAATTGGTTACTGAAATACAAAATCATTTCAGATAATGTGAAAAAAACCGCAATGAATGCTAGGTGTCCTGCATCAGCCAAATGTACTGTAGGTTCCCATTTTAACCTTTAAGTTAGCACAACTTTACAGGAGGTTCTTGTTACAGGGTAAAAGTGGGGGGTCTCTGAAAGCTCAGATTTCAGCCATGTCAGTGGTTTTTTTTTCTATTTGTTTTTTTTAGCAGAAAAAGACTTTCGCACTTTTCAAGGCCAGTTCTGAACCTCTGTTTAAAGCCATTTTTTAAAGCTATCCCTCCAAGGAAAACGTTGTGATGCCCTTGTTATAGACAATGCTATTTTTACTGGTGGACTTGTGTAATTAAAGTTAAATAAATTTTGAGTTTCAGTTGATAACAATGTATCCGTGGCTTTATATTTCCATTGTCATCCATATATTTATTGGAAAAGTTGCCATAAAAAGTCGTCAATGTATTTGCCAGTTTTTGGCAAAGGGTCATCAAAGATGTTTGGTGAATTTATTTGGGAGTATATGACAAGTCTAGTCGTGGGGTATATATATGTGATAAGTAATGGTAATTTTTGTAAAATTGGATGACCCCTCCCCTAGTGAATGTGAAACTAGAGACATTTATAAACCTCGGATTGCTGTAGTTTAGGAATCATAGTTTAGAATACTCCACTAACAAATGACTCTATGGTCAGCTCATCCTCTTCTTTTTACATTTATGGTTTTGAACGGTGGGTTCTAGCTGTTAGTCCGTTCCCAAGTGCATCTTTCTTTTCCCTTTTGTTGTATGTTACCCGTGGTCATCCTTGGAATACTCTGAAGGTGAAGATGTTGATTTGTGCAGTAGAATGTGTTGCCAAGGAGCAACAGAGAGAGTTAAGTGATAGATTAAGGTGAAGCTGGAGGGGTTAACGTCGAAAACCTAAAAATGCCTGGATAAGATGTTTTGTGTGAAATGATGTTATGTTTCTCTTACGTCCTAGGGGATACTTGGAATCCATTTAGTACCATGGGGTATAGACAGGTCCACTGGGAGCCTTGGGTACTTCAAGAATTTGATAGTGTGTGCTGGCTCCTCCCTCTATGCCCATCCTACCAGACTCAGTTTAGAAAATGTGCCCGGAGGAGCCGGTCACGCTTCTGGAAGCTCTTGAAGTTTTCTGCATTTATTTTCTAAGTTTGTTATTTTCAGGCAAGACTGGATGGCACCAGCCTGCCTGCTTAGTGGGACAAAATTACCTCAGCCAGTATAAATAAGAACAGGAAGACCGCGCGCCATTGAAGGGGCGGGGCTTCACTATGAGTGGATACAGCAGCTGACAGGTGCCATTTTCCCTACTGCAGCTGACACAGACACTGACAGGGACGCACAGCTCCTCCGGATAGACTCCAGATTACCTCAGTGGTACCAGGGGGTCATTGCAGGGAGGGAGCGACGTATTAGTGTTCTAAGTCCCTAATCTAGGTACTTAGTCTGCGACCTGGCCAAGCTTGGCTTTAGCTATAGGGGCGCTGTGTGCTGGTTCCAAACCTCTGTGTGTCCCTGGAAGGGCTCTTTGTGGGTTAATTGTGCATTTAACCATTTCCTTTCTGTATAAGCTGTCACTATACAGTATGTCAGACAATGAGTGTGTTTCATGTAAGGCACAGTGTTCTTCCCCAGGGGGGGTCACTAGTGTGTACTCAGTGTAGTGTCCCTTCCCAGGCTAGTGGGGCTGAACCAGCGTGGCTGGACTCCATTGGGGGGAGGATCTCTTCAATTTCTACTAAGTTATCTCCGAACGAGAAAGAGACGCAATACTTAAGACAATCTATGACTGAGTTTCGGAAAAGAGACTCCATACTCAAATCAGCGTCTCAGTCCCCTGCCATTTGTCCGCAAAATGTACTTTGGCCCATGTCCTGCAGTCTGACTCTGATGATGAGAGGTCTGACATGGAGTTGGGTGAGGTGGACTCAGAGGTGGGGGAGGGTACTCTGTCACAAGGAATAGAGGCTCTCATAGAAGCTATCAGATAAGTTCTGAATATCCCTGATAAGGTGACAGAGAAGATTGAGGAATCTCATTTTAATATAAAGAAGTCTTCAGCCACTTTTCATGTGTCTAAGGAATTTAATACCCTGTTTGAAGAATCGTTGGTTAATCCAGATAAGAAATGTAAAATCCCTAAACGGTTGTTATCATCTTTTCCTTTTCTACCTGATAGGAAAAAATGGAAAAATCCACCAATAGTGGATGCATCGGTATTCAGGCTATCACGGAAAATTGTATTGCCTGTACCAGGTGCAGCCTCCCTAAAAGGTGCGGCTGATCATAAAATTGAGACTACGCTCATCTTTGTATACAGCTGCAGGGGTGACCCAGAGACGCACCATAGCATGTGGGTGGATTACGCGAGCAATTGCAAAATGGTCAAGAAACATTATTGAGGGGTTAGATACCTTGCATCAAGGGGAGATTATTTTGCTCCTGCAACATATACAGGACTCTGCAAACTTTATGGTGGAAGCCATAAAAGAGAGAGGCTTTCTTAATACACGTACTACAGCTATGGCAGTGTCAGCATGCAGGGGTTCATGGCTATGCCAGTGGACTGCGGATGCGGACTCCAGGAAAGGCGTGGAAGGCCTACCTTTCACAGGCGAGGCCTTATTTGGAGATGAACTCTACAAATGGCTCTCCAAAGTTACGGCAAGTAAGTCCACATACCTTCCTTCTGCAGCTCCCCCAGCGAGGAAGACCGCTTCAGTTCCCAACCTACAGTCCTTTTGGACAGCAAAATTTAGGGGCAAGTCCAACGGTTCCTCTGCCACAGCCAGAGCGGCTAGAGGTAAACCACGGAAACCTGCTACTACAGGTTCACAGGAACAGAGTTCAGGCTCTGCTTCCTCAAAACCTTCCCCATGATGGTGGACCGCAATGCCTGGAAGACTGTCAGGTGGGAGCCTGGCTAAAATTAATCAGTCACATATGGACAAGATCGTGCCAGGATCCTTGGGTCATAGACCTTATATCCCAGGGCTACAGACTGGAGTTCCGGGACCTCGCACCTCACAGATTCTTCATATCAGACTTACCAGTTTCAGAGAGGCAAGAATAACCTTACAGGATGCCATTCAAAAACTGTTACAGATCCAAGTCATTGTTCCAGTTCAACATCATCTACAAAACCAGGGTTACTATTCCAGCTTGTTTGTAGTGCCGAAGCTGGACGGTTCGGTAAGACCGACTCTGAACCTAAAGTCGTTGAACCCATCCTTAAAATTGTTCAGATTCAAGATGGAGTCTCTGAGAGCGGTGATCTCAGGTCTGGAGGAGGGGGAATTCCTAGTGTCTCTGGATATCAAGGATGCCTACATTCATATTCCGATCTGGCCGCTTCACCTGGCTTATCTACGCTTTGCACTGCAGGACTGTCACTATCAGTTTCAGGCCCTGCCATTTGGTCTCTCCACGGCACGGAGGGTATTCACCAAAGTGATGGCAGAGATGATGTTATTACTCCGCAAACAGGGAGTGAACATAATTCCGTACTTGGACAATCTTCTGATAAAGGCACTGTCCAGGGAACAACTATTGGAGAGCACTGCCCTCTCGACCAGACTACTTCTGGATAATAGGTGGATTCTGAATTTTCGAAAATCTCTCCTGGAACCAACGCAGAGGCTTCAGTTCCTGGGAATGATACTGGACACAGAATCTCAGAAAGTATTCCTTCCCTTGGAAAAGGCGATTGTAATCCAATTAATGGTTCGAGCTGTCTTGAAGCCGACTCGAATCTCAGTGCATCTCTGCATACGCCTTCTGGGGAAAATATTGGCTTCCTACGAAGCAATTCAGTACGGAAGGTTTCATGCAAGGCCCTTCCAGCTGGATCTGTTGGACAAATGGTCCGGATCGCATCTTCACATGCACCAGAGGATTCGTCTGTCCCCAAAAGCCAGGATCTCCCTCCTGTAGTGGCTATGAACGTCTCACCTTGTCGAGGTCTGCAGGTTCGGCCAGAATTGGATTCTACTAACCACAGATGCAAGCCTCAGAGCTTGTGGCGCAGTCACCCAGGGGGTACAGTTCCAGGGACAGTGGTCAAGTCAGGAAGTCATCCATCCAATAAACATCCTGGAACTTAGGGCTATATACAATAGGGTGGAGATAAAAAAAAATTTTCTTCAAGATATCGAATAATTTGGGCTGGCGAAAGTTGTTACATTGTGTGTGTATTTACTCCATATTTTAATTTTTTTGATCAACTCAAATCTTCAGGTGCCACAATGGTCCTAAAGATAACACATTTTTTTTAAAAAGAGTATCTTCATTATGGAGTTGTCATACCTAAGTCATCTCAAACTTCATATAGCTTGGGTGCTAAAAGTGTTAGCAAAAGTACAAATTGTAAGAAAAAAAATCTGGATACTTATTTATAAAATCTTTTTTTAGTGCCACAAAACAGCTAAAAATTGAGAAAATTGAATAAGTATAAGGAAAAAATAAAAAGCAAATATTTTTATTTATAGTAAAGGCTCAATCTCAAATTTTATTGTACTCTTGTTTCTAAATTCAAAAACCAAAAAACAACAATAACAAAACAACAAAATACTACTCTAAAGTAGAAAACATTAAAAGTTTAAAAAACACGCTAAGTTAAAATCAGATTTTTTGTTAAATTGAGGCATGATGTCTCCAGATTTCAACCTGGTTCTAATGTATCCATCTCTTTCGGGTTCACAGACTGCTGCGGCAGTCTCTGTTACTAAACGAACACATCGTTCTACCGCTTGCGTGTGACACAAAAATCTGGGGAATGTCAGTAGCTCATGTCGGTGATACATCTCTCGATATTTTCACGGCTGATTGGTGTAGCACTCGTGACCTATCATTTCGAAATGTTCCGAAGCATGAAAGTTCAGCTCAGGTACCTTGAATTTTCTGATTTGCTTCATAACTTTGTTCTCGTTTCTAATCTTTAAGATTTGGTGAAAAGACAGTTTTCTAATCGTCGCTCTGCTATCGGTTAGCATAGCTAGCAACATATTTTCGGGATGCGCGAAATATGCATTTCTCTGCATCACAGGATCTACAACTTTTTTCCAACTTTCATTAAGGTATCTGCTGAAGAAAATCAATTTCCACAGATGTCGGGGTCCATTCCAAACTTCTGGCAGCGTTTTGATTTCAAACCAAACTGGTGCGGATACTTTTACTATATAATTGGTTAGAATTACCAGATTCTCTGTTGGGTCATCAGTGCTAATAAACAAGCGAAGTATCCAACATGCAGTTGTCAGCCACCTTGAATGGGACATAGGGCCTAGTTGAAGATTAGACAAGTCTTGAGTACACTTGCCAGAAGTAACAGCCTCAACAATTTTATAGCGGTATTTCTGGCCACCACTCAGCTGTTTTAAATCGATATTGGGCATTGGATTTCCTTCAATTGGTTCATACTTAACAGGTAAAGCGCAATCTTTTAAAGCTTTTCCAATGGGACCAGCAAAAGAATTCGGCCCATGTGTCACTCCATCCAAGTGGATTAACAAGTGTCTTAGAGGAAGCTCATTTAAATGAAGACACACAAACCAGTGAAGAGGCTTCCTGTAGTGAGTTTCCAGCATTAGTATAATGCCATTTTCGTAGCCAGTGTTCACAAATTGTTGCGTCACATCCTATTGAGACTAAACTCTCTGTTTTGTAGTCTTTTTCGGACAAGTAATTGGTAATAGGTTTGAAGATATTAAGAGAGTTTCCTGAGGATGGCATTACGTGACCCAGGTATTTTGAATTTGGTTTGCGAACTAAAACCACATGTTCTTTGATAACTGTTACTGGATGTCTCACACCATCTTTGGTAATCATTTTCTTAGACTTGTCCTTCCTGCCATCAAAGTAAATCGACTGTATCATGGGAGTCTGATCATCAGTATCGATACATTTCAAGTGAGACCGGATTTTCTGCCTTTCCCGTCTGATCTTACTGCGGTTTATAACAGAGGATGTTTCTTGTATTGAGATTATACCCCAATCCTGGAGCAGTGCAAATGACACAGCTGCTGCACCCCGATCAGATATCACCCATCTGTCACATTTGCGCGCCAAAGTTGGGAGGCTCTTGCGCATCTGAGCATTGGTAACAGATGTAAGCTCCGAAGGAACTAAAGATGAGTTTGTAGCAGTACTACCTGAAAAGATATTCTAGACAAGCTGCAAAAACATCAATGTTAAAACCAAATAAACAATTTTAAAGCTCAAAACTATGTTTTATGGTCTTGTGGCACCTCAAGTGAATCAGTTTGGGAGGTCAATAGAAATCAAAAATAGAAATTTTATACCTTTTTTTTTAAACTTTTAACACCCTGTGGCACCTTAAGATGACATCCAATTTTGATGAAATTTTGAGGCGATGTAAGGTACAACTTTCGCACACCCGAGCGTTTTTGATTTCTAAAATAGTGAAAATTTATGATTTTTCACTGCCCTTCAGCAAGCTGCATATTTTCTTCAGAATCAGGCTATTCAGGTCCAGTCGGACAATGTGTGTCAGTATTCTGATTTTGTCTATTCCCGGAGGGGGCACTAGTGGGTCAGTGTTGGAATGACGTATGAAATGTGGAGGCTGCATAAAGTCCTGTGCATATGCACTGATGTTTATTAAACACAAAGGTCACAGAGTAATGATATAGCAATGGATGATAACTTAGAACCGGCAGTAACAGAGATGAAATAAGCAGTAACTGAATCCAAGGTAATAATAAAAAGTATCTGGCAACACAAATATATATTGAAGATAACTTGATGACTGAATGCAAATGGTTTAAAGTAAAATAAAGTCTCTGGTAACATAAACGTAGAATAATTTGGTAACTGGTTGCAAATGGTTTTGTAAACAGAACTCCGGTATTACTTGGAAAGAACACAGTCTCTGTATATAACTCAAGTTCTTATAACTACACAAGACCCAGGCAGGAGACAGTCCCAATGCAGCAAGCTTGCACAAGATGGTATGTATTAACGAGGTGCACAGGTTTAGGCAATTAAACAAACACCTGAGGAAAGTCTCTTACTGCTGATGAGCTGTGGCTGGAGTCTGAAGCGAACAGGAGAAATGCAGAATGAAATGATGAGAGGAACCACGGGGAACTGCTGGAGACAGTTACACGGGAAACCACTTGTGAACTTGACACACCAAATGTGACTCGTTGTCCGAGGCCATGAGAATGAGCCAGGAACTGGCGTTTATACCCCTTGCTCTGTGATGATTGGATGTTGAATCCCTGTGAGAACACACCCTGCTGAATTGGGTTCCCAGATCAGCTGAGAGTTAACTGGAGCCGATGATTAACCAGAAGAATGATTCTGTAGACAGTTAATGCAATGCACTGCTGGTTGCTGGCTGGGATCAGTAGTGCACCGGGAGTTAATGCTGTTAACTAGAATCACTTGTGTACTCCAGGCTGCTGGCTGAAACCAGTAGTTTACCAAATAATAGTACTGGTTGGGTGGAGCACAGTGAGCTGTAGGCTGCAGAAGACTGAATACTGGAACTGCTGGGACTTGTGGTTCCACAGGTCCAATTCACTGGGGTTACTCTGAAGACAGAGGACTGAAGCCAGGAGACGCCTATTCACTGGAAGTGATGCAATGGAGAATGCAGATTCCTGACAATGTCACGGCAGTGACGTACATAAACCGACAGGGTGGAATGAAAAGCAGAGCCGCAATGTCAGAGGTGTCAAGAATTCTCCTCTGGGTGGAAAAAAACGCAGTGGCGTTGTCGGCAGTCTTCATCCCGCGAGTAGACAACTGGGAAGCAGACTTCCTCAGCAGACACGATCTGCACCCGGGTGCATGGGGCCTTCACCCGGAGGTGTTCCAGTGGTTGACATGTCGGGAAATTCCACAAATCGACATGATGACCTCTCGTCTCAACAAGTAGCTCAAGCGGTATTGCTCCAGGTCAAGAGACCCACAAGCAGCGGCGGTAGACGCTCTGAAAACTCAGTGGGTCTACCAGCTGGTGTACGCGTTTTCTCCACTTCCTCTGATCCCAAGAATTCTAAAAAGAATTTAAAAGGGAAAAGGTTCAAGCAATCCTCATTGCTCCAGACTGGCCACGAAGGGCCTGGTTTGTGGATCTTTTCGAGATGCTCCTCGAAGATCCGTGGTCTCTACCTCTTCACGAGGATCTTCTACAACAGGGCCCGTTCGTCTATCAAGACTTACCACGGCTACGTTTAACGGCATGGAAGTTGAACGTCTGATTTTAGCCAGGAGAGGGATTCTTGACAAGGTCATTCCGACTATGATCCAAGCTAGAAAGAGGGTAACGTCAAAACATTACCATTGTATCTGAAGAAAATAGGTCTCTTGGTGTGAGAGCAGACAATAATCTGTGGTGAAATTTCATCTGGGACGTTTCCTGCTTTTTCTGCAGTCGGGAGTGGATGCGGGCCTACGTCTAGGCTGCATAAAAGTCCTGATTTCTTCCTTGTCTGTTTTCTTTCAGAGACAATTGGCTTCTCTCCCTGAGGCCCAGATGTTCTTGAAAGATGTTCAGCACGTCCAACCTACCTTTGTGCCTCCCACGACACCTTAGGATCTCAACTTGGTACTGCAGTTCTTCCAATCAGACTGGTTTGAACCGTTACAAGAGGTTGACGTAAAGTACCTTACGTGGAAGAATGTCACGCTGTTGGCTTTGGCTTCAGAAAGACGTGTGTCGGAACTAGGAGCGTTGTCTCACAAGAGCCCCTACCTGATTTTCCATGAGGACAGAGCTGATCTCAGGACTCGTCAGCAATTTCTTCCTAAGGTGGTGTGTGCGTTTCATATCGACCAACCTATTGTGGTTCCGGTTGTTATGGACACTTCTACTACTTCAAAGTCTTTGGCTGTTGTGAGGGCTTTGAAGGTGTATGTTAAGAGAACAGCTCGTCACAGGAAATCGGACTCATTGTTCATTCTCTATGATCCCAATAAAATTGGTATATCCTGCTTCAAAGCAGTCAATTGCACACTGGATCAGGCTCACTATCCAGCATGCTTATTCTTTGGCAGGCTTGCCGGTTCCAAAATCTGTACAGGCCCACCACTAGGTCGCTGGATTCTTCTTGGGCGGCTGCCCGGAGTGTCTGGGTTTTACAGCTCTGCCGAGCAGCTACTTGGTCAGGTTATAACACATTTGCAATGTTTTTCAAGTTCGATACTTTGGTCTCTGAGGACCTTCAGTTTGGTCGATTAGTTCAGCAGGAACCTAAGAACTCTCCCACCCGGTTTGGGAGCTTTGGTACTTCCCCATGGTACTAAATGGATTCCCAGTATCCCCTAGGATGTAAGAGAAAATAGGATTTTAATTACCTACCGGTAAATCCTTTACTCGTAGTCCGTAGGGGTTACTGGGTGCCCGCCCAGTGCTTTGTTCTTCCTGCGCTGTTACTTGGTTAAGTAATGTTTGGTTCAGCTGTTGCTGTTCCTGTTTCAAGTTTGGTTAGCATGGCTTTCCTCTTGTTTTGTGTGTGGTGGTTCGGAATCTCACCACTTTACTTATCTATCCTCTCAAAGTATGTCCGTCTCCTCGGGCACAGTTTCCTAGACTGAGTCTGGTAGGAGGGTTATAGAGGGAGGAGCCAGCGCACACTATTAAAGTGCACAAGGCTCCTAGTGGACCCATCTATACCCCATGGTACTAAATGGATTCCCATTATCCCCTACGGACTACGAGAAAAGGATTGGATTTGCCGGTAGGTAATTAAAATCCTATTTCTCTGACGTCCTAGTGGATGCTGGGAACTCCGTAAGGGCCATGGGGAATAGCGGCTCTGCAGGAGACTGGGCACAACTAAAGAAAGCTTTAGGACTACCTGGTGTGCACTGGCTCCTCCCTCTATGACCCTCCTCCAGACCTCAGTTAGAATCTTGTGCCCGGCTGAGCTGGATGCACACTAGGGGCTCTCCTGAGCTCCTAGAAAAAGAAAGTATATTTCTCTGACGTCCTAGTGGATGCTGGGGACTCCGTCAGGACCATGGGGATATAGCGGCTCCGCAGGAGACAGGGCACAATAATAAAAGCTTTAGGATCAGGTGGTGTGCACTGGCTCCTCCCCCTATGACCCTCCTCCAAGCCTCAGTTAGATTTTTGTGCCCGACGAGAAGGGTGCAATCTAGGTGGCTCTCCTGAGCTGCTTAGAATAAAAGTTTATGTTAGGTTTTTTATTTTCAGTGAGTCCTGCTGGCAACAGGCTCACTGCTACGAGGGACTTAGGGGAGAGAAGAAAACTCACCTGCGTGCAGGATGGATTTGCTTCTTAGGCTACTGGACACCATTAGCTCCAGAGGGAGTCGGAACACAGGTCTCACCCTGGGGTTCGTCCCGGAGCCGTGCCGCCGACCCCCCTTACAGATGCCGAAGTTGAAGAGGTCCAGAAACAGGCGGCAGAAGACTTTCAGTCTTCATAAGGTAGCGCACAGCACTGCAGCTGTGCGCCATTGTTGTCAGCACACTTCACCAACAGTCACCAACTGTCACTGAGGGTGCAGGGCGCTGGGGGGGGCGCTCTGGGCAGCAATGTATAATACCTTTTATGGCTAAAATACATCACATATAGCCCTTGAGGCTATATGGATGTATTTAACCCCTGCCAGATCTCACAAACTCCGGGAGAAGAGCCCGCCGAAAAGGGGGCGGGGCCTATTCTCCTCAGCACACGGCGCCATTTTCCTGCTCAGCTCTGCTGTGAGGAAGGCTCCCAGGCTCTCCCCTGCACTGCACTACAGAAACAGGGTTAAAACAGAGAGGGGGGGCACTTATTTGGCGATATGATTACATATATAAAAATGCTATAAGGGAAAACACTTGTATAAGGGGTTGTCCCGGTATAATTATAGCGTTTTTGGTGTGTGCTGGCAAACTCTCCCTCTGTCTCCCCAAAGGGCTAGTGGGGTCCTGTCCTCTGTCAGAGCATTCCCTGTGTGTGTGCTGTGTGTCGGTACGTGTGTGTCGACATGTAGGAGGACGATGTTGGTGAGGAGGCGGAGCAAATTGCCTGTATTGGTGATGTCACTCTCTAGGGAGTCGACACTGGAATGGATGGCTTATTTAGGAATTACGTGATAATGTCAACACGCTGCAAGGTCGGTTGACGACATGAGACGGCCGGCAAACAAATTAGTACCTGTCCAGGCGTCTCAGACACCGTCAGGGGCTTGTAAAAACGCCCATTTACCTCAGTCGGTCGACACAGACACGGACACTGACTCCAGTGTCGACGGTGAAGAAACAAACGTATTTTCCTTTAGGGCCACACGTTTCATGTTAAGGGCAATGAAGGAGGTGTTACATATTTCTGATACTACAAGTACCACAAATAAGGGTATTATGTAGGGTGTGAATAAACTACTTGTAGTTTTTCCTGAATCAGATAAATTAAATGAAGTGTGTGATGATACGTGGGTTTCCTCCGATAGAAAATTATTGGCGGTATACCCTTTCCCGCCAGAAGTTAGGGCGAGTTGGGAAACACACCTTAGGGTGAATAAGGCGCTCACACGCTTATAAAAACAAGTGGCGTTACCGTCTCCAGATACGGCAGCCCTCAAGGAGCCAGCTGATAGGAAGCTGAAAAATATCCTAAAAGTATATACACATATACTGGTGTTATACTACGACCAGCAATCGCCTCAGCCTGGATGTGCAGCGCTGAGGGGGCTTGGTCGGATTTCCTGACTGAAAATATTGATACCCTTGACAGGGACAAGATTTTATTGACTATAGAGCATTTTAAGGATGCATTTCTATATATGCGAGATGCGCAGAGGGATATTTGCATTCTGGCATCAAGAGTAAATGTGATGTCCATATCTGCCAGACGACAGTGGTCAGGTGATGCAGATTCCAGACGGCACATGGAAGTATTGCCGTATAAAGGGGCGGTCCATCGGACCTGGTGGCCATGGCAACAGCTGAAAAATCCACCTTTTGTTACCCCAAGTCACATCTCAGCAGAAAAGGACACAGTCTTTTCAGTCTCAGTCCTTTCGTCCCCATAAGGGCAGGCGGGCAAAAGGGCCAGTCATATCTGCCCAGGGGTAGAGGAAAGGGAAGAAGACTGCAGCAGGCAGCCCATTCCCAGGAACAGAAGCCCTCCACAGCTTCTGCCAAGTCCGCAGCATGACGCTGGGGCCGTACAAGCGGACTCAGGTGCGGTAGGGGGTCATCTCAAGAGTTTCAGCACGCAGTGGGCTCACTCACAAGTGGACTCCTGGATCCTACACGTAGTATCCCAGGTGTACATTGGAAATTCGAGACCTCTCCCCCTCACAAGTTCCTGAAGTCTGCTTTACCAACGTCTCCCTCCGACAGGGAGGCAGTATTGGGAACAATTCACAGGCTGTATTCCCAGCAGGTGATAATCAAAGTACCCCTTCTACAACAAGGGAAGGGGTATTATTCCACACTATATTGTGGTACTGAAGCCAGACGGCTAGGTGAGATCTGAAATATTTGAACACTTACATACAAGCGTTCAAATCAAGATGGAGTCACTCAGAGCAGTGATAGCGAACCAGGAAGAAGGGGACGATATGGTGTCACTGGATATCAGGGACGCTTACCTACATGTCCAAATTTGCCCTTCTCACCAAGGGTACCTCAGGTTCGTGGTACAGAACTGTCACTATCAGTTCAGACGCTGCCGTTTGGATTGTCCACGGCACCCCGGGTCTTTACCAAGGTAATGGCCGAAATGATGATTCTTCTTAAAAGAAATATGGACGCTTTCCTGATAAGGGCAAGGTCCAGAGAACAGTTGGAGGTCGGAGTAGCACTATCTTAAGTAGTTCTACGACAGCACGAGTGGATTCTAAATATTCCAAAATCGCAGTTTTTTCCGACGACACGTCTACTGTTCCTAGGGATGATTCTGGACACAGTCCAGAAAAGGATGTTTTCTCCCGGAGAAGAAAGCCAGGGAGTTATCCGAGCTAGTCAGGAACCTCCTAAAACCAGGAAAAGTATCAGTGCATCATTGCACAAGGATCCTGTGAAAAATGGTGGTTTCTTACAAAGCGATCCCATTCGGTAGATTTCACGCAAGAACCTTTACGTGGGATCTGCTGGAAAAATGGTCCGGATCGCATCTTCAGATGCATCAGCGGATAACCCTGTCTCCAAGGACAAGGGTGTTTCTTCTGCGGTGGCTGCAGAGTGCTCATCTATGAAAGGGCCGCAGATTCGGCATTCAGGACTGGGTCCTGGTGACCACGGATGCCAGCCTGAGTGGCTGGGGAGCAGTCACACAAGGAAAAAATTTCCAGAGAGTGTGATCGAGTCTGGAGACTTCTCTCCACATAAATATACTGGAGCTAAGGGCAATTTACAATGCTCTAAGCTTAGCAAGACCTCTGCTTCAAGGTCAGCCGGTATTGATCCAGTGGGACAACATCACGGCAGTCGCCCACGTAAACAGACAGGGCGGCACAAGAAGCAGGAGGGAAATGGCAGAAACTGCAAGGATTCTTCGCTGGGCGAAAAATCATGTGATAACACTCTCAGCAGTGTTCATTCCGGGAGTGGAAAACTGGGAAGCAGACTTCCTCAGCAGGCATGACCTCCACCCGGGAGAGTGGGGACTTCATCGGGAAGTCTTCCACATGATTGTAAACCGTTGTGAAAAACCAAAGGTGGACATGATGGCGTCCCGCCTGAAAAAAAAAAAAAAAAACTAGATATTGCGCCAGGTCAAGGGACCCTCAGGCAATAGCGGTGGACGCTCTGGTAACACTGTGGATGTACCAGTCAGAGTATGTGTTCCCTCCTATGCCTCTCATACAAAAAGTACTGAGAATCATAAGAGGGAGATGAGTAAGAATGATACTCGTGGTTCCGGATTGGCCAAGAAGGACTTGGTACCCGAAACTTCAAGAGATGTTCACGGAAGACCCGTGGCCTCTACCTTTAAGAAAGGACCTGCTCCAGCAGGGGCCTTGTCTGTTCCAAGACTTACCGCGGCCGCGTTTGACGGCATGGCGGTTGAACGCCGGATCCTGAAAGGGCATTCCAGATGAAGTCATCCCTACCCTGGTCGAAGACAGGAAGGATGTAACCGCAAAACATTTTCACCGCATTTGGCGAAGATATGTTGCGTGGTGTGAGGCCAAGAAGGCCCCTACAGAGGAATTCCAACTGGGTCGTTTCCTACATTTCCTGAAAACAGGACTGTCTATGGGCCTAAAATTAGGGTCCATTAAGGTTCAAATTTCGGCCCTGTCGAATTTCTTCCAGAAAGAACTGGCTTTAGTGCCTGACGTTCAGATGTTTGTAAAAGGGGTACTGCATATACAGCCTCCTTTTGTGCCCCAGTGGCACCTTGGGATCTCAATGTTGTTTTGAGTTTCCTAAAGTCACATTGGTTTGAACCACTCACCACTGTGGACTTAAAATATCTCACATGGAAGGTGACGATGCTATTAGCCCTGGCTTCAGCCAGGCGTGTGTCAGAATTGGCGGCTTTATCATATATAAAGCCCTTACTTAATTTTTCATTCTGACAGGGCAGAATTGAGGACTCGTCCTCAATTTCTCCTTAAGGTGTTTTCTGTTTTTCACATGAACCAACCTATTGTGGTACCTGCGGGTACTAGGGACTTGGAGGACTCCAAGTTACTTGACGTTGTCAGGGCCCTGAAAAATATGTTTCCAGGAAGGCTGGAGTCAGAAAATCTGACTCGCTGTTTAGCCTGTATGCACCCAACAAGATGGGTGCTCCTGCTTCTAAGCAGACGATTGCTCGCTGGATTTGTAATACAATTCAGTTTACACATTCTGTGGCAGGCCTGCCACAGCCAAAATCGGTAAAAGCCCATTCCAAAAGGAAGGGGGCTCATCTTGGGCGACTGCCCGAGGGGTCTCGGCTGTACAACTTTGCCGAGCAGTTACTTGGTCAGGGGAAAACACGTTTGCTAAATTCTACAAATTTGATACCCTGGCTGAGGAGGACATGGAGTTCTCTCATTCGGTGCTGCAGGGTCATCCGCACTCTCCCGCCCGTTTGGGAGCTTTGGTATAATCCCCATGGTCCTGACGGAGTCCCCAGCATCCACTAGGACGTCAGAGAAAATAAGATTTTACTTACCGATAAATCTATTTCTCGTAGTCCGTAGTGGATGCTGGGCGCCCATCCCAAGTGCGGATTGTCTGCAATACTTGTACATAGTTATTGTTACAAAAATCGGGTTATTCTTGTTGTGAGCCATCTTTTCAGAGGCTCCTTCGTTGTTATCATACTGTTAACTGGGTTCAGATCACAGGTTGTACGGTGTGATTGGTGTGGCTGGTATGAGTCTTACCCGGGATTCAATATCCTTCCTTATTATGCACGCTCGTCCGGGCACAGTATCCTAACTGAGGCTTGGAGGAGGGTCATAGGGGGAGGAGCCAGTGCACACCACCTGATCCTAAAGCTTTTATTATTGTGCCCTGTCTCCTGCGGAGCCGCTATATCCCCATGGTCCTGACGGAGTCCCCAGCATCCACTACGGACTACGAGAAATAGATTTATCGGTAAGTAAAATCTTATTTTTAGGTTTTTTATTTTCAGTGAGATCTGCTGGCAACAGACTCACTGCTACAAGGGACTAAGGGGAGAAGAAGCGAACCTACCTGCTTGCAGCTAGCTTGGGCTTCTTAGGCTACTGGACACCATTAGCTCCAGAGGGATCGAACACAGGGCCCGACCTCGATCGTCCAGTCCCGGAGCCGCGCCGCCATCCCCCTTACAGAGCCAGAAGCAAGAAGACGGTCCTGGAAATCGGCGGAAGAAGACTTCGGTCTTCACCAAGGTAGCGCACAGCACTGCAGCTGTGTGCCATTGCTCCTCATGCACACCTCACACTCCGGTCACTGATGGGTGCAGGGCGCCCTGAGCAGCAATATTAAACACCTTGGCTGGCAAATCTACACAATATATAGTCATACAGGCTATATATGTGTAAAATACCCCTGCCAGAGATCCATAAAAAAGCGGGAGAAGTCAGCCGAAAAAGGGGCGGGCTATCTCCCTCAGCACACTGGCGCCATTTTTTCTTCACAGTGCAGCTGGAAGACAGCTCCCCTGGCTCTCCCCTGTAATTTTCAGGCTCAAAGGGTTAAAAAGAGAGGGGGGCACTAAATTTAGGCGCAATATTGTGTATACAAGCAGCTATTGGGAAAAATCACTCAGTTATAGTGTTAATCCCTGCATTATATAGCGCTCTGGTGTGTGCTGGCATACTCTCTCTGTCTCCCCAAAGAACTTTGTGGGGTCCTGTCCTCAGTCAGAGCATTCCCTGTGTGTGTGCGGTGTGTCGGTACGGCTGTGTCGACATGTTTGAGGAGGAAGGTTATGTGGAGGCGGAGCAGATGCCGATAAATGTGATGTCGCCCCCTGTGGGGCTGACACCAGAGTGGATGGATAGGTCGAAGGTATTAACCGACAGTGTCAACTCCTTACATAAAAGGCTGGATGACGTAACAGCTGTGGGACAACCGGCTTTTCAGCCTGCGCCTGCCCAGGCGTCTCAAAGGTCATCAGGGGCTCAAAAATGCCCGCTACCTCAGATGGCAGACACAGATGTCGACACGGAGTCTGACTCCAGTGTCGACGAGGTTGAGACATATACACAATCCACTAGGAACATCCGTAGCATGATCTCTGCAATGAAAAATGTGTTACACATTTCTGACATTAACCCAAGTATCACTAAAAAAGGGTTTTATGTTTGGGGAGAAAAAGCAGCCAGTGTTTTGTTCCCCCATCAGATGAGTGAATGAAGTGTGTGTAGAAGCGTGGGTTCCCCCGATAAAAAACTGGTAATTTCTAAAAAAATTACTGATGGCGTACCCTTTCCCGCCAGAGGATAGGTCACATGGGGAGATATCCCCTAGGGTGGATAAGGCGCTCACACGTTTTGTAAAAAAAGGGTGGCACTGCCGTCTTAGGATACGGCCACTTTGAAGGAGCCTGCCGATAAAAAGCAGGAGGTTATCCTGAAGTCTGTATTTACACACTCAGGTACTATACTGAGACCTTAAAATTGCCTCGGCATGGATAGTGCTGCTGCAGCGTGGTCTGTTACCCTGTCAGATTGTACCTCGACAGGGATACTATTTGGCTAACCATAGAGCATATTAAAGACGTCGTCTTATATATGAGGGATGCACAGGGGGATATTTGCCGGCTGGCATCCAGAATTAAGGCAATGTCCATTCTGCCAGGAGGGTATTAGGGACCCGGCAGTGGACAGGTGATGCTGATTTTAAAAGGCACATGGAGAGTCTGCCTTATAAAGGTGAGGAATTGTTCGGGGATGGTCTCTCGGACCTCGTATCCACAGGAACAGCTGGGAAGAAAAAATGTTACCTCAGTTTTCCTCAAAACCTAAGAAAGCACCGTATTATCAGGTACAGTCCTTTCGGCTTCAGAAAAGCAAGCGGGTCAAAGGCGCTTCCTTTCTGTACAGAGACAAGGGAAGAGGGAAAAAGCTGCACCAGACAGCCAGTTCCCAGGATCAAAAATCTTTCCCCGCTTCCTCTGAGTCCACCGCATGACGCTGGGGCTCTGCAGGTGGAGCCAGGTGCGGTGGGGGCGCGTCTCGGGAACTTCAGCGACCAGTGGGCTCGCTCACAGGTGGTACCCTGGGTTCTACAAGTAGTATCACAGGGATACAAGTTGGAGTTCGAGGCGACTCCCCTTCGCCGTTACCTCAAATCAGCCTTGCCTGCTGCCCTCAGAGAGAGGTAGTACTGGCGGCAAATTCACAAGCTGTACTTCCAGCAGGTGATAATCAAGGTACCCCTCCTTCAACAAGGCCGGGGTTACTATTCCACAATGTTTGTGGTACCGAAACCAGACGGTTCGGTGTTACCCATTCTAAAATTGAAATCCTTGAACACATATATACGAAGGTTCAAGTTCAAAATGGAATCGCTTAGGGTGGTTATTGCGAGCCTGGACGAAGGGGATTACATGGTATCACTGGACATCAAGGATGCTTACCTGCATGTCCCCATTTACCCTCCTCACCAGGAGTACCTCAAAATTGTGGTACAGGACTGTCATTACCAATTCCAGACGTTGTCCTTGGTCTGTCCCCGGCACCGAGGGTATTTACCAATGTAATGGCCGAAATGATGATACTCCTTCGAAAAAAGGGAGTTATAATTATCCCGTACTTGGACGATCTCCTTATAAAGGCAGGGTCCAGGGAGCAGTTGTTGGTCGGAGTAGCACTATCTTGGGAAGTGCTACAACAGCACGGCTGGATTCTGAATATTCCAAAGTCGCAGCTGGTTCCTATGACGCGTCTACTGTTCCGGGGTATGGTTCTGGACACAGAACAGAAAATCAGAATTTACTTACCGATAATTCTATTTCTCGGAGTCCGTAGTGGATGCTGGGGTTCCTGAAAGGACCATGGGGAATAGCGGCTCCGCAGGAGACAGGGCACAAAAAGTAAAGCTTTACGATCAGGTGGTGTGTACTGGCTCCTCCCCCTATGACCCTCCTCCAAGCCTCAGTTAGGTACTGTGCCCGGACGAGCGTACACAATAAGGAAGGATCTTGAATCCCGGGTAAGACTCATACCAGCCACACCAATCACACCTTATAACCTGTGATCTAAACCCAGTTAACAGTATGATAACAGCGGAGCCTCTGAAAAGATGGCTCACAACAATAATAACCCGATTTTTGTAACTATGTACAAGTAATGCAGATAATCCGCACTTGGGATGGGCGCCCAGCATCCACTACGGACTCCGAGAAATAGAATTATCGGTAAGTAAATTCTTATTTTCTCTATCGTCCTAGTGGATGCTGGGGTTCCTGAAAGGACCATGGGGATTATACCAAAGCTCCCAAACGGGCGGGAGAGTGCGGATGACTCTGCAGCACCGAATGAGAGAACTCCAGGTCCTCCTTAGCCAGGGTATCAAATTTGTAGAATTTTACAAACGTGTTCTCCCCCGACCACGTAGCCGCTTGGCAGAGTTGTAATGCCGAGACCCCTCGGGCAGCCGCCCAAGAAGAACCCACCTTCCTTGTGGAGTGGGCTTTTACCGATTTTGGCTGTGGCAGGCCTGCCACAGAATGTGCAAGCTGAATCGTACTACAAATCCAGCGAGCAATAGTCTGCTTAGACGCAGGAGCGCCCAACTTGTTGGGAGCATATAGTATAAACAGCGAGTCAGATTTCCTGACTCCAGCTGTCCTTGAAATGTATATTTTTTAAAGCTCTGACAACGTCCAACAACTTGGAGTCCTCCAAGTCGCTTGTAGCCGCAGGCACTACAATAGGTTGGTTCAGATGAAATGCTGACACCACCTTAGGGAGAAAATGCGGACGAGTCCGCAGTTCTGCCCTGTCCGAATGGAAAATCAGATATGGGCTTTTGTAAGATAAAGCTGCCAGTTCTGACACTCTCCTGGCCGAAGCCAGGGCTAGTAGCATGGTCACTTTCCATGTGAGATATTTCTAATCCACAGTTTTTAGTGGTTCAAACCAATGAGATTTGAGAAAGTCCAAAACAACATTGAGATCCCACGGTGCCACTGGAGGCACCACAGGGGGCTGTATATGCAGCACTCCCTTAACAAAAGTCTGGACTTCAGGAACTGAAGCCGATTCTTTTTGGAAGAAAATCGACAGGGCCGAAATTTGAACCTTAATAGATCCCAATTTGAGACCCATAGACAATCCTGATTGCAGGAAATGTAGGAATCGACCCAGTTGAAATTCCTCCGTCGGAGCACTCCGATCCTCGCACCACGCAACATATTTTCGCCAACTGCGGTGATAATGTTGCGCGGTTACTTCCTTCCTTGCTTTAATCAAAGTAGGAATGACTTCTTCCGGCATGCCTTTTTCCTTTAGGATCCGTCGTTCAACCGCCATGCCGTCAAACGCAGCCGCGGTAAGTCTTGAAACAGACAGGGACCCTGCTGAAGCAAGTCCCTTCTCAGAGGTAGAGGCCACGGATCTTCCGTGATCATCTCTTGAAGTTCCGGGTACCAAGTCCTTCTTGGCCAATCCGGAACCACTAGTATCGTTCTTACGCCTCTTTGCCGTATAATTCTCAATACTTTTGGTATGAGAGGCAGAGGAGGAAACACATACACCGACTGGTACACCCAAGGCGTTACCAGCGCGTCCACAGCTATTGCCTGCGGATCTCTTGACCTGGCGCAATACCTGTCCAGTTTTTTGTTGAGGCGAGACGCCATCATGTCCACCATTGGTCTTTCCCAACGGGATACCAGCATGTGGAAAACTTCTGGATGAAGTCCCCACTCTCCCGGGTGAAGGTCGTGTCTGCTGAGGAAGTCTGCTTCCCAGTTGTCCACTCCCGGGATGAACACTGCTGACAGTGCTATCACATGATTCTCTGCCCAGCGAAGAATCCTTGCAGCTTCTGCCATTGCACTCCTGCTTCTTGTGCCGCCCTGTCTGTTCACATGGGCGACTGCCGTGATGTTGTCCGACTGGATCAACACCGGTTTTCCTTGAAGCAGAGGTTCTGCCTGGCTTAGAGCATTGTAGATTGCTCTTAGTTCCAGAATGTTTATGTGAAGAGACGTTTCCAGGCTCGACCACACGCCCTGGAAGTTTCTTCCTTGTGTGACTGCTCCCCAGCCTCTCAGGCTGGCGTCCGTGGTCACCAGGATCCAATCCTGTATGCCGAATCTGCGGCCCTCCAATAGATGAGCACTCTGCAACCACCACAGAAGAGATACCCTTGTCCTTGGAGACAGGGTTATCCGCTGGTGCATCTGAAGATGCGACCCTGACCATTTGTCCAACAGATCCCTCTGGAAAATTCTTGCGTGGAATCTGCCGAATGGAATTGCTTCGTAAGAAGCCACCATTTTTCCCAGGACTCTTGTACATTGATGTACAGACACCTTTCCTGGTTTTAGGAGGTTCCTGACAAGCTCGGATAACTCCTTGGCTTTTTCCTCCGGGAGAAAAACCTTTTTCTGAACCGTGTCCAGAATCATCCCTAGGAACAGCAGACGTGTTGTCGGAATTAACTGGGATTTTGGAATATTCAGAATCCACCCGTGCTGTTTTAGCACTTCTTGAGACAGTGCTAATCCCATCTCTAGCTGTTCTCTGGACCTTGCCCTTATTAGGAGATCGTCCAAGTATGGGATAATTAATACGCCTTTTCTTCGAAGAAGAATCATCATCTCGGCCATTACCTTGGTAAAGACCCGAGGTGCCGTGGACAATCCGAACGGCAGCGTCTGAAACTGATAGTGACAGTTCTGTACGACGAACCTGAGGTACCCCTGGTGTGAGGGGTAAATTGGAACGTGGAGATACGCATCCTTGATGTCCAAGGATACCATAAAGTCCCCTTCTTCCAGGTTCGCTATCACTGCTCTGAGTGACTCCATCTTGAACTTGAACTTCTTTATGTACAGGTTCAAGGATTTCAGATTTAGAATAGGTCTTACCGAGCCATCCGGCTTCGGTACCACAAATAGAGTGGAATAATACCCCTTTCCTTGTTGTAAAAGGGGTACCTTGACTATCACCTGCTGAGAGTACAGCTTGTGAATGGCTTCCAAGACCGTCACCCTGTCGGAGGGGGACGTTGGTAAAGCAGACTTCAGGAAACGGCGAGGTGGATCCGTCTCTAGTTCCAACCTGTACCCCTGAGATATTATCTGCAGGATCCAGGGATCTATCTGCGAGTGAGCCCACTGCGCGCTGAAATTCTTGAGACGACCCCCCCACCGCCCCCGAGTCCGCTTGAGAAGCCCCAGCGTCATGCTGAGGCTTTTGTAGAAGCGGGGGAGGGCTTCTGTTCCTGGGAAGGAGCTGCCTGTTGCTGTCTCTTCCCCCTTCCTCTGCCTCGTGGCAGATATGAATATCCCTTTGCTCTCTTGTTTTTAAAGGAACGAAAGGGCTTTGAAAAGTCGGTGTCTTTTTCTGTTGGGGAGTGACTTGAGGTAAAAAGGTGGATTTCCCGGCTGTAGCCGTGGCCACCAAATCCGATAGACCGACACCAAATAACTCCTCCCCTTTATACGGCAAAACTTCCATATGCCGTTTTGAGTCCGCATCGCCTGACCACTGTCGCGTCCATAAACTTCTTCTGGCCGAAATGGACATAGCACTTACCCGTGATGCCAGTGTGCAGATATCCCTCTGTGCATCACGCATATAAAGAAATGCATCCTTTATTTGCTCTAAAGACAGTAAAACATTGTCCCTATCCAGGGTATCAATATTTTCAATCAGGGACTCTGACCAAGCTACCCCAGCACTGCACATCCAGGCTGTCGCTATAGCTGGTCGTAGTATAACACCTGTATGTGTGTATATACTTTTTTGGATATTTTCCATCCTCCTATCTGCTGGATCTTTAAGTGCGGCCGTCTCAGGAGAGGGTAACGCCACTTGTTTTGATAAGCGTGTGAGCGCCTTGTCCACCCTAGGAGGTGTTTCCCAGCGCGCCCTAACCTCTGGCGGGAAAGGGTATAAAGCCAATAACTTCTTTGAAATTAGCATTTTTTTTATCGGGGGCAACCCACGCTTCATCACACACCTCGTTTAATTCATCTGATTCAGGAAAAACTATAGGTAGTTTTTTCACACCCCACATGATACCCTGTTTTGTGGTACCTGTAGTATCAGCAATATGTAACGCCTCCTTCATTGCCAAAATCATATAACGTGTGGCCCTACTGGAAAATACGGTTGATTCGTCACCGTCGCCACTGGAATCAGTGCCTGTGTCTGGGTCTGTGTCGACCGACTGAGGCAAAGGGCGTTTTACAGCCCCTGACGGTGTTTGAGGCGCCTGGGCAGGCACTAATTGATTGTCCGGCCGTCTCATGTCGTCAAACGACTGCTTTAGCGTGTTGACACTATCCCGTAATTCCATAAATAAAGGCATCCATTCTGGTGTCGACCCCCTAGGAGGTGACATCCCCATATTTGGCAATTGCTCCGCCTCCACACCAATATCGTCCTCATACATGTCGACACACACGTACCGACACACAGCAGACACACAGGGAATGCTCTTAACGAAGACAGGACCCCACTAGCCCTTTGGGGAGACAGAGGGAGAGTATGCCAGCACACACCAAAAGCGCTATATATGACAGGGATAGCCTTATAATAAGTGCTCCCTGTATAGCTGCTTTAATAATATAGTTTTGCCACAATTTTGCCCCCCCCTCTCTTGTTTTACCCTGTTTCTGTAGTGCAGTGCAGGGGAGAGCCTGGGAGCCTTCCTGACCAGCGGAGCTGTGTGAGGAAAATGGCGCTGTGTGCTGAGGAGATAGGCCCCGCCCCTTTTTCGGCGGGCTCGTCTCCCGCTCTTTAGTGGATTCTGGCAGGGGTTAAATATCTCCATATAGCCCCCGGAGGCTATATGTGAGGTATTTTTAGCCAAAAAAGGTTTTCATTTGCCTCCCAGGGCGCCCCCCTCCCAGCGCCCTGCACCCTCAGTGACTGCCGTGTGAAGTGTGCTGAGAGGAAAATGGCGCACAGCTGCAGTGCTGTGCGCTACCTTAAGAAGACTGAGGAGTCTTCTGCCGCCGATTCTGGACCTCTTCTCGTTTCAGCATCTGCAAGGGGGCCGGCGGCGAGGCTCCGGTGACCATCCAGGCTGTACCTGTGATCGTCCCTCTGGAGCTAATGTCCAGTAGCCAAGAAGCCAATCCATCCTGCACGCAGGTGAGTTCACTTCTTCTCCCCTAAGTCCCTCGTTGCAGTGATCCTGTTGCCAGCAGGACTCACTGTAAAATAAAAAACCTAAGCTAAACTTTTCTAAGCAGCTCTTTAGGAGAGCCACCTAGATTGCACCCTTCTCGGCCGGGCACAAAAATCTAACTGAGGCTTGGAGGCGGGTCATAGGGGGAGGAGCCAGTACACACCACCTGATCGTAAAGCTTTACTTTTTGTGCCCTGTCTCCTGCGGAGCCGCTATTCCCCATGGTCCTTTCAGGAACCCCAGCATCCACTAGGACGATAGAGAAAAAAGTGTTTCTCCCGGAGGAGAAGGCCAAGGAGTTGTCATCTCTAGTCAGAGACCTCCTAAAACAAATACAGGTGTCGATGCATCAATGCACGCGAGTCCTGAGAAAGATGGAAGCTTCTTACGAAGAAATTCCATTCGGCAGGTTCCATGCAAGGATCTCCCAGTGGGATCTGTTGGACAAGTGGTCCGGGTCACATCTTCGGATGCATCGGCTGATAATCCTGTCTCCAAGGGCCAGGGTGTCGCTGTTGTGGTGGCTGCAGAGTGCTCATCTTCTAGAGGGCCGCAGATTCGGCATACAGGACGGGGTCCTGGTGACCACGGATGCCAGCCTTCGAGGCTGGGGGGCAGTCACACAGGGAAGAAACTTCCAAAGACTATGGTCGAGTCAGGAGACTTCCCTACACAGGCAAGACCCCTGCTTCAACACCAGCCGGTGCTGATCCAGTCAGACAACATCACGGCGGTCGCCCATGTAAACCAACAGGGCGGCACAAGAAGCAGGATGGCAGAAGCCACAAGGATTTTCCGATGGGCGGAAAATCATGTGTTAGCACTGTCAGCAGTGTTCATTCCCGGAGTGGACAACTGGGAAGCAGACTTTTTCAGCAGGCACGACCTCCACCCGGGAGAGTGGGGACTTCATCCAGAAGTCTTCCAAATGATTGTACACTTTTGGGAAAGGCCACAGGTGGACATGATGGCGTCCCGCCTCAACAAAAAGCTAAAATTATATTGCGCCAGGTCAAGGGACCCTCAGGCGATAGCTGTGGACGCTCTGGTAGTCGGTGTATGTGTTCCTTCCTCTGCCTCTCATACCCAAGGTACTGAGAATAATAAGAAGGAGAGGAGTAAGAACTATACTTGTGGTTCCGGATTGGCCAAGAAGAGCTTGGTACCCAGAACTTCATGATGTGATCTCAGAGGACCCATGGCCTCTGCCGCTCAGACAGGACCTGCTGCAGCAGGGGCCCTGTCTGTTCCAAGACTTGCCGCGGCTGTGTTTGACGGCATGGCGGTTGAACACCGGATCCTAAAGGGAAAAGGCATTCCGGAGGAAGTCATTCCTACGCTGATTAAGGCTAGGAAAGATGTGACCGCAAAACATTATCACCACATATGGCGAAAATATGTTGCTTGGTGTGAGGCCAGGAAGGCCCCAACAGAGGAATTTCAACTGGGTCAATTTCTGCACTTCCTACAAGCAGGAGTGACTATGGGCCTAAAATTGGTTTCCATTAAGGTCCAGTTTCGGCTCTGTACATTTTCTTCCAAAAAGAACTGGCTTCACTGCCTGATGTTCAGACTTTTGTTAAGGGAGTGCTGCATATTCAGCCCCGTTTGTGCCTCCAGTGGCACCGTGGAATATCAACGTGGTGTTGGATTCCCTGAAGTCGCATTGGTTTGAGCCACTTAATTCCGTAGAGCTAAAATACCTCACGTGGAAAGTGGTCATGCTGTTGGCCTTGGCGTCGGCCAGGCGTGTATCAGAATTGGCGGCTTTGTCATGCAAAAGCCCTTATCTGATTTTTCATATGGATAGTGCGGAATTGAGGACTCCTTCCCAATTCCTTCCTAAGGTGGTATCAGCTTTTCATGTGAACCAACCTATTGTGGTGCCTGCGGCTACTTGGGACTTGGAGGACTCCAAGTTACTGGACGTAGTCAGGGCCCTGAAAATATATGTTTCCAGGACGGCTGAAGTCAGGAAAACTGACTCGCTATTTATCCTGTATCCCCGTATTTATTGTCAAACATCTGTGTTCACTCTTTTTAAATCATAATGACAACAGAAACTACCCAAATGACCCTGATCAAAAGTTTACATATCCCAGTTCTTAATATCGTGTATTGCCCCCTTTAACATCAATGACAGCTTGAAGTCTTTTGTGGTAGTTGTGGATGAGGCTTTTTATTTTCTCAGATGGTAACACTGCCCATTCTTCTTGGCAAAAAGCCTCCAGTTCCTGAAAATACTTGAGCTGTTTTGCATGAACTGCACGTTTGAGATCTCCCCAGAGTGGCTCAATGATATTGAGGTCAGGAGACTGAGATGGCCACTCCAGAACCTTCACTTTATTCTGCTGAAGCCAATGACAGGTCGACTTGGCCCTGTGTTTTGGATCATTGTCATGTTGAAACGTTCAAGTACGTCCCATGCGCAGCTTCCGGGCTGATGAGTGCAAATATTCCTCCAGTATTTTCTGATAACATGCTACATTCATCTTGCCATCAATTATGGCCAAGTTTCCAGTGCCTATGTAGCTCACACATCCCCAAAACATCAGCGATCCACCTCTGTGTTTCACAGTAGGAATGGTGTACCTTTCATCATAGGCCTTTTTGACTCCTCTCCAAATGTAACGTTTATGGTTGTGGCCAAAAAGTTCAATTTTGGTCTCATCACTCCAAATGACTTTGTTCCAGAAGTATTGAGGCTTGTCTCTGTGCTGTTTGGAGTATTGTAAGCGGGATGCTTTGTGGCATTTGTATAGTAATGGCTTTCTTCTGGCGACTCGACCATGCAGCCCATTTTTCTTCAAATGCCTCCTTATTGTGCATCTTGAAACAACCACACCACTTTTTTTCAGAGAGTCCTGTATTTCAGCTGAAGTTATTTGTGGATTTTTCTTTGCATTCCGAACAATTTTCCTGGCAAATTTTTGTTGGTCTACCTGACCGAGATTTGGTTTCCACAGAATACCTCATTTTCCACTTCTTAATTAGAGTTTGAACACTGCTGATTGGCATTCTCAATTGCTTGGATATCTGTTTATATCCCTTTCCTGTTTTATACAGTTCAATTACCTTTTTCCGCAGATACTTTGACAATTCTTTTGCTTTCCCCATGACTCAGAAGCCAGACACGTCAGTGCAGCACTGGATGAAAGATGCAAGGGTCTTTCAGGAGTCCAGAAACTCACTGACCTTTTATACACGCACACTGATTACAAGCAAACAGATCACAGGTGAGGATAGTTACCTTTAGTAGCCATTCAAACCCGTTTGTGTCAACTTGTGTGTATGTTAGCAGGCCAAAATCTCCAGGTTATGTAAACTTTTGATCAGGGTCATTTGGGTAGTTTCTGTTGTCATTATGATTTAAAAAAAAGTAAACACAGATGTTTGACAATAAATGGCTTCACCCAACCACTAACCATGAGTGAAAGAAAAGTTTGTGAGTTATCATTCATATTCTCTGTCAAATGGCCAGAAAATCACAAATTCTGCTAGGGTATGCACACTTATGAGCACAACTGTAGCTCATGCTGAACATTAGGTAGGGCTATATCTGTAACATGTGGCAAAGGTTAAGTTTCTTTTTCCATTAAAGCCACACAATCATGAGAGAAAGAAAGAAATTTTGATTATTAGAATTATTCTCTTCCTCTTCTGGACCATCCCTCTGGTCCTGCATCCATGATGATCTGTCTCTATCTTCTTCTTCTCCTGGACCAACTTCCTGGTCCTCATAATCATCATCTTGCTGATCCATCAATAGGGAAGATAATCTGTTTCTCCCTCCTTTTGAATCTTGAGATTCAACACCTTTATTTATTAAGCTTGAAAAAGGGTTGTTGGGCTGAGGGTAGTACATCTTCTGATGGTCACGTTGTTGCACTTAGCAGTGCTACTTAATACTTGGTCAGCCTTACTGCTGACAGGTGTTTGGTTCTTGCTTGTTGAAGCTTCTCTGTACCTGCATGCGGTACTTGGATGATAAGTTCATGATTCTGCACTATAGCCGTGCTCTTGTCCTCTTTTAGGGCTGCTGCTGCTGCCACTGCTCTGATGCAGGGAGGGTGTTACTTAAGTAATGTTATCAAGCTTGCTTAAGTGGTAGGCCACTGGTCTTTGCCTTAGTCCATATTTCTGAGTGAGGACTCCCATGCATGGCCTCCTTGTCACGATCCGGGTATCTTGACGCCATTACCTGTCGTTTAGGTGCCTTCTGAGACTGGCCCAGCGTTCCAAGTCCGGATCTCATCTGTGTCAACACTCTGCACATCCCTGCTGTGATTCTGAGACACTACCACAGCGGCGCCATGCTTGAATCCAACATGGCGTCTCCTGTCCTCCGCGGCCTCCGCCGCCGTTACTGTGTTTTTGCTGCAGGTTCTCAGTATAGTGTATCTTGCCTGCCGCGGCCTTTGCTGCCCTCCAAGTGTCTCAGCATATAACAGTCATCTGGCGTCTCCTGTCCTCCGCGGCCGGCGCCGCCATTATCACTATGTTTGCACATTTCATTTCAAACCAGTTTTCCCTCCAGGTTCCAGCATGGGTGCAGCCATGTTGGATTTGATCACATGCTCCAATTCCTCCAATCCACCGTTTCTGGAATCTGCATAATTGCCTAGCCAATGCCTGCATAGCAGCAGGTATAAGTATCCTGTGTCTGGGCCAGATAGATGTCAGTACTTTGAATGTCATACCTTGTTCCAGTCTCTCTCTCCTGTGGTTTGTTTCTCCAGGTTCCAGTTCCTGTCTCCAGCATCCACAAAGAGACCTGCACCTGCTTTCCATCTTGCGGTGCAGCCTGACTCTACAGTCTTCCGTGGCTGTCCAAGTTTCCAGCTATCTACAATCTGTTTCCAGCAGCCAGCTTTCAACAGATTTCAGCTTCTACTAAACACCGGTGCTGATCCAGTGGATCCTATCTTACCAGCAGTATCCACTACCACCGGTAATCATCTTTCAGCTATTCTGTTTCTACGCTCCCGAGCATCTCACATCATTCACTCTGTGTTCATCACCTGGCTGGTTCCATCCAGCATCCACTCCGTGACTTTAGTACCTGGCTGATTCCATTCAGCATCCACTCTGTGTTTCATCACCCGGCTGATTCCACTCAACATCCACTCCGTGTTTTACCACCTGGCTGGTTCCATCCAGCTGATACAGCAGCATACTCAAGTTACAGATTCACCTGTTACAACTACTGGCATGTTCCTCGGCTATCTCCACTACTACAACCAGGCCTAGTAAGGTTTTCCATCAAAGGACTTTTACATCTGTTCTATACCTACCAGTGATCTGAGATACCTCCTATGGTTATGTGATCCAGGAACTGTGTTATTTGCCACTGTCTTTGATTTACTTTGAATGCTGCTTGTCATTTCACGGAGTCTGTTAAATAAACTTTTATTTTGAATTTTAAACTGGTTGTCATGGTCACACCTTCGGGTAATCAATCTGCACTTACATGTCCAGGGGTCTGATTAAACCTCCCAGGTTTAACTTCATCTCAGCCCCTACAACTGAGGCTTCCTCCCGTCAGCCTAAACCCTCAGTTGTGACACTTCTTCTATAGTCAGGTAGTCCTAGGGGTGGAGATGAGGCAACTGCTGCTTTCAATTGTTCAATTGCTTTATTCACCTGTTGCTGTGTAGGATGTGGACCCTCCCTTTCGGTGTTGTCATACAATCCATTCTCTGCAGTATCCCACAAGGCCCACCTCTCTCTTTATGATCCATCTATTATCCTACATACTTTTTCTTTCTTTACTTGCCCTACATACTTTTTCTTTCTTTACTTGCCCTACATACTTTTCCCTTCGTCGCTTGCATATATTTTCTTCTGCTGCTGGCATGTAGCCTACCGCTGCTCTGAAAACTTGTTCTAAATCTATCCAACAGGGCCTATATATACATATATATATATATACCATATATACACCACATATTTGTGACAATTACGTAAAAAAAATGCAACAGGATTTCTGCTCATAGCTGGTAACTCATCTACAGCAGACCGCAATTTTCCCACTATTGACTCTGATGGAGGACCTCTATCCTCCATTATAGCCTATGCGCTCCGCCTGATTGACAGGCCAGACGCACAGCCAATCAGGAGAGCGATATGATGTGGCGCTCCTTGATTGGCTGCTGGGTCCTCCAGTGACAGGAGTCACAGGGGGTCCTGGCATTCGGGGAAAGGGGATCCATGTGTAAACCCTGTGGATGCCCGCTTGGAACAAAGAGGACCGATCTACACTGGATTCTAGGTGAGTATATTGTAGTTTTTTGGTTTTTTTTACAGGTACGTACCATAATGGATTCTACATGGACAAAGGGACTGAGGTGCTGAGTGGGACACTAGGGCCCTCATTCCGAGTTGTTCGCTCGCAAGGCGATTATAGCAGAGTTACACACGCTAAGCCGCCGCCTACTGGGAGTGAATCTAAACTTCTTAAATGTGCGACCGATGTATGCGCAATTTTGCGATCAAAACCGAGTTAGCAGTTTTAGAGTAACTCCAGACTTACTCTGCCTGTGCGATCAATTCAGTGCTTTTCGGTCCCGGCTGACGTCATAAACACACCCAGCGTTCGCCCAAGCACTCCCACCGTTTCCCCGGACACGCCTGCGTTTTTTCCGGAAACGGTAGCGTTTCCAGCCACACGCCCCTAAAACGCCGTGTTTCCGCCCAGTAACACCCATTTCCTGTCAATCACAATGCGATCGCCGGAGCGATGAAAAAGCCGTGAGTAAAAATACTTTCTTCATAGCAAAGTTACTTGGCGCATGCGCAGTGCGAACATTACGCATGCGCACTAAGAGAAATCACACTGCGATGCGATGAAAATTACCGAGCGAACAACTCGGAATGAGGGCCTAGGTAAGTATGTGTGAGTGTTTAAATAAACGTTTACTATCACAGTGTGCTTCTTGTTTTTTTGGGGAGATTTCTTTTGTTGTGGAACTACAGGTACCAGCGGGTCCATTAATTTTCCACATGCTGGTACTTGTTGTTCTAAAAGTAACAGCATGTGGGGAGGCTGGCTGGGACTTGTAGTTCAACAACAAAAGATAATATTCTTTTCTCTTTTTTTTTTTTTTTTTTTTTACACAAAAAGATGTGAAGTAGCCACCCACAGCCCAGGGGTGGTGGCCATAGCCCCGGGCTTCATCCCTGGCCATTGGGTGCCTGGACGGGGCAGCATCTTTATTGTAGGGGTCCCCACTCCCCCAGGGAACCCCGGCCAGGGGTGACTTGTTGGGGGGGAGTGATGCTGCAGGCACGGGGACCTGTCTAAAAGTGTCCCCCGGCTGCGGCATCACCTCCCAGGCTAGTGGAGACCAGTGCTGGTTTCAAAAAATATGGGGAAGACCCCTACCTCTTATCCCCCGTATTTTTTGGAACCAGGACTGGTCCAAGAACCCGGTGCTGGTTGTAAAAATACTGGGGAACCCCTGTGCAAATTTTCCCTGGTATTTTTAACAACCAGGACAGGCTCAAAGAGCCTGGGGCTCGTTATGCGTAGTAGGGGGACCCCACGCATTTTTTTTTTTTTTTTTTAAGTTTTAACTATTTAAATACGGTACACAATGAAGCCATGTATGGATCTCACTGATCTGGCCAGGCTTTATTGTGTGATGTCCGGCAGTGTTTTACTAATCTCTCACGTAAAATACTGACGGCAATACGAATTGCATCGGTGAGTTCAACTTGAAAAACCACGGTAGCAAAATGTTGCAATCTCAAATGGCCGAAGATCACGGATGATTATGGGGGACATTCTGAGTTGATCGCACGTAGCAACTTTTTGCTGCCCGTACGATCAACTAGACGCCGCCTATGGGGGAGTGTATATTTGCATAGCAGGGCTGCGAACGCTTGTGCAGCCCTGCTATGCAAAAAAAGTTTCCTGTAAAAGAAGAGCAGGGTTAGAGTTACTTATCCTGTGCGATCGTTCCAGCGATGAAGGTCCCGGAATTGATGTCAGATATCCGCCCTCCAAACGCATGGACACGCCTGCGTTCGCCGAACCACTCCCGGAAAACGGACAATTGACGCTCCGGAACGCCTTCTTCCTGTCAATCTTCTTGCGGTCGTCATGCTGCGACTGCTTTTGTCGTTAGCGGTGGTGGCACCAGGCAACAACGCGCCTGCGCAATGCGGCCGCCGTGCATACGCAGAACCGGCCTGTTCGACAGCTGCAATATTATACGTGTGCTGTTTAGAAGAGCACAGTGATCACTTCTGGATCTTGTACCTGTAGCTGCTGATCACTGATACTCCCAGTTATATCTCACTGTACCTATATAAGGGAAGTACTGATAGATCACCTTATATTGCTTTTATGTAATAAGATATTAATATGTCATCGTCCCCCACCATGCATACATCTCCGGGATATAGTCCTGTATGTAACTTTCCACAATATAACTGCCCCCACATTTACTCTGTGCCCCTCCCTGAGTAACCTGTCACTGTAGGGGTGTGTCCTTCTCATCTACATTATTATTATGAGAAACATATATAATTGTGATGACCAGTATATGGAATTGGGAATAACCAGATCTGACAATATACATTTGGTAACACACATACTACTCAGTCCAGTCCATTGATCTGTCCCATTATTAGAACACACTACTATACTATGAGTGATCTCCACCACAAAACTAACCTCCTTACTGAGCACTACGCTGACAGGTGTCATATACAGAAATCTGGGACTTTTCCTTATTGGTCAAAATTGCTGTCCATCAAATGTGAATAGACTTTCCTCCAATGAAAATGCTAACAGGCACTACCAATTGGCGCATACCAACGTTAATCACCCCCGATTGGCTGATTCTGTCCTTCAACACATCTGGCCGGTGTTTGGCCAGTTACATCGTTGATACATATGTTTCAGCATGAGAGACACCAGAGTCTGCTCCTCCTGCATTATAGTATTGCGACACCACAGGCTACTCCCCATGCATTATAGTAACATAACACCACAGGCTGCTTCCCCTGCATTATAGTAACATGACACCACAGGCTGCTTCCCCTGCATTATAGTAATGTGACACCACAGGCTGCTCCCCTGGCATTCTAGTAACTTGACGCCAAAGCTTGCCCCATCTCCATTACAGTAACACACCAGTCTGCTTCCTCTGCCTAATAACTTGCATTATAATAACATGACAGCAGAGTCTGCTCCACCTGTAGTATAGTAATGTGACACAGCAGGCTGCTCTCACTGCATTAAAGTAATATAGACCCGGGCTTGCTTGTCTTGCATTGTAGTAATGTGACACCCCTGCAGTAAAATAAGGAGACACCACAGGCTGCTCCCCCTGTGGTACAATAATGTGACACCACAGGCAGTTCCCACTGCTGTACGGTAAGGTGACACCACAGGCCGCGCCCCCTGCGGTACAATAAGGTGATGTCACAAGCCACTCCCTCTGCAGTACAGTAAAGGTGACACCACAGGCTGCTCCTTCTGTGATACAGCAAGGTGATACCACAGGCCGTTCCCCCTGTGGTACAGTAAGGTAACATCACAGGCCGCTCCCCTTGCAGTACAATGAGGTGACACCACGTGCCGCTCCCCCTGAGGCACAGTGAGGTGACACCACAGGCTGCTCCCCCTGCGGTACAGTAAGGTGATGACACAAGCTGCTCCCCCTGTGGTATAGTAAGGTGACACAACAGGCTTCTCCCTCTGCGGTACAGTAAGCTGACACCACAGGCCGCTCTCCCTGTGGTACAGTATGGTGACACCACAGGCCGATCCCCCTGCAGTACGGTAAGTGGACACCACAGGCCGCCTCCCTGCGGTACGGTAAGGTAACACCACAGGCCACTCCCACCTGTGGTACCGAAAGGTGACACCACAGGCTGCTCCCCCTGCGGTACAGTAAGGTGACACCACAGGCCGCTCCCCCTGCGGTACAGTAAGGTGACACCACAGGCCACTCCTCCTGTGGTACCTGTAAGGTGACACCACAGGCCGTTCCCCCTGCGGTACAGTGAGGTGACACCACAGGCTGCTCCCCCTGCAGTACAGTGAGGTGACACCACAGGCTGCTCCCCCTGCGGTACAGTGAGGTGACACCACAGGCTGGAGTATAAGCCATAGCTGATATATAATAACACAGGACACTGCCCGGGGGGGAATATTGGGGACAGAGCAGCACATTACTACCTGTTACTAATACAGTCAGGAGATTATTATATATCCCTCATTAGTCACATGACAGCCAGAGTTATTATAGGGAGGGGCGGGGCCTCCTCAGCGTCTCTGTAGCCATGGTTACTGTCCCTGCTGCTCTACCTCCTATTATCCACTGACACGCCCACCCCGCAGCTGTCCCCTCCCGCTCACCCCACATTAGCCAATCGCATCTCAAAGCTGTCCCACCGGTTCCTCCCATCCACTCTCACTATGACTACAGATATCACCCCATCTGTTTTAGAGCTGTGATTGACGCACCCGGCAGCCAATCAGGTGCCAGTAGACACGACGGACGTCATGTAGACAGCGGTAGCAGCATCACACAGGTCATCACTAGAGTAACCAAATAACCTACCTCATATGTGCGGCGGCCATTTTCCTGTAGTCGCGAAAGATATCAGAACGTCATATCCTGCTACAGAGGGGGCGGAGTTAGGGAGTCCTCAGCCGTCATTTTGGAGAGCCTCATTACTACAAGAGGTAACTTATTATATATGATTATTATATAGGGGAGAAGGGACCAGACAGTGATATATGAGGGGAGAATAACACAGCCCCTGGCACACACTGATATTTGGCATTATGATACAGGGCAGAGTGGGGGACCATGCAGTGACCCTCTCTATACCCTACAACACTACATCCCTGACCCCTCTATACCCTACACTACTTCACTGACCCCTCTATACCCTACACTACTTCACTGACCCCTCTATACCCTACACTACATCCCTGACCCCTCTATACCCTACACTACATCCCTGACCCCTCTATACCCTACACTGCATCCCTGACCTCTCTATACCCTACACTACATTACTAACCCCTCTATACCCTACACTACATTACTAACCCCTCTATACCCTACACTACATCCCTGACCCCTCTATACCCTACACTACATCCCTGACCCCTCTATACCCTACACTACATTACTGACCCCTCTATACCCTACACTACATTACTGACCCCTCTATACCCTACACTACATCCCTGGCCCCTCTATACCCTACACTACATCCCTGACCCCTCTATACCCTACACTACATCCCTGACCCCTCTACACCCTACATTTCTGACCCCTCTATACCCTACACTACATCCCTGACCCCTCTATACCCTACACTACTTCCCTGACCTCTCTATACCCTACACTACATTACTAACCCCTCTATACCCTACACTACATCCCTGACCCCTCTATACCCTACACTACATCCCTGACCCCTCTACACCCCACACTACATCCCTGGCCCCTCTATACCCTACACTACATTACTGACCCCTCTATACCCTACACTACATCCCTGGCCCCTCTATACCCTACACTACATCCCTGACCCCTCTATACCCTACACTACTTCCCTGACCTCTCTATACCCTACACTACATTACTAACCCCTCTATACCCTACCCCTGGCACACACTGATATTTGGCATTATGATACAGGGCAGAGTGGGGGACCATGCAGTTACCCTCTCTATACCCTACAACACTACATCCCTGACCCCTCTATACCCTACACTACTTCACTGACCCCTCTATACCCTACACTACATCCCTGGCCCCTCTATAACCTACACTACATCCCTGACCCCTCTATACCCTACACTACATCCCTGACCTCTCTATACCCTACACTACATCCCTGACCCCTCTACACCCTACACTACATTACTGACCCCTCTATACCCTACACTACATCCCTGACCCCTCTATACCCTACACTACATTACTGACCCCTCTATACCCTACATTACATCCCTGACCCCTGTATACCCTACACTACATCCCTGACCCCTCTATATCCTACAGTACATCCCTGACCCCTCTATACCCTACGCTACATCCCTGACCCCTCTATACCCTACGCTACATCCCCGACCCCTCTACACCCTACACTACATCCCTGACCCTTCTATACCCTACACTACATCCCTGACCCCTCTATACCCTACACTACATTACTGACCCCTCTATACCCTACACTACATCCCTGGCCCCTCTATAACCTACACTACATCCCTGACCCCTCTATACCCTTCACTACATCCCTGACCTCTCTATACCCTACACTACATCCCTGACCCCTCTACACCCTACACTACATTACTGACCCCTCTATACCCTACACTACATCCCTGACCCCTCTATACCCTACACTACATTACTGACCCCTCTATACCCTACACTACATCCCTGACCCCTCTATACCCTACACTACATTACTGACCCCTCTATACCCTACATTACATCCCTGACCCCTGTATACCCTACACTACATCCCTGACCCCTCTATACCCTACATTACATCCCTGACCCCTGTATACCCTACACTACATCCCTGACCCCTCTATATCCTACAGTACATCCCTGACCCCTCTATACCCTATGCTACATCCCTGACCCCTCTATACCCTACACTGTAAACATCACCGTACTAGCTCCCTGCACTATATCACTGGGAAAATAATACAGAATAAAATAAATGTTCCTATGGCAAACCACAGTTAGATGCAGCCTATGGAAAAGACGGGAGGCCAGGTTTGGCTGTCCACCATGCTGCTGATACTGCTGCTGCTCCTCCTCCATGCACTGGCCTCTCCCACTGCTCCTGTCAGGCACCCCAGGCTGCCAGTCAGCAGGCAAAGACGCGTTGAGGCAGATGGATAGTCTTTTTTGCAGTTTGCAGCATAATTGAAAGCAGCACTACCCCGCCCCCATCTCTGGGCATCGTCTGACTATCTGTACCTGGACCAGACAGAGCTTTACATGCTCACTAGCCGGACAGTGCTGCCGCCTGTTATATAACACAGCGGACATCGCTACAGCTCTCACCGGCACCGCGTGCAGAGCCGGACAGTCTGGGTACATGTACTACTTTAGTTGTAGCCCTGACGGGGAGAATATACAAACTCCACACAGTTCGAGCCATGGTGGGAATCTAACCTATGACCTCAGCGCTGTGAGGCAGTAATGCTAACCATTACACCGTCCCTACTGCCAATTACATATTGTTTCTGCTGCGGGGTACACTGGACTCCACAAGAATTACATCGGGGTGTAGAGTGGATGTTGATCCAGAGGCACCAACAGGCTAAGTTTTAGGCTGTCCCAGAATGCATTGGGACGTCCTCTATAACCCCGCCTCCAGGCACTGTGAGCTCAGTTTTATTAACAAGTCCAATGTAGGAGCAGGTAAGAGAGAAGGCAGATGATAGTCTTTCAAAGAAGACTTTAAGGGATGCAGCACTGTTACAGTATATGTCAGAATGACATTCAGTGCCGCATCTCCATCACCTCCCAAGAGGCATTGCATACTCCTGCGGCCTGTTCTCTGTAGCAGTTTGTGAGTTCTCTCCTCGATACAGGAGTGGTAGTGCCGGTACCTCTGTCCCAAAGGGGCAGTAGTTACTACTCAACCCTGTTTCTAGTACCGAAACCTAATGGGTCATTCCAGCCTATACTCAACCTCCAATCACTAAACAAGTTTGTAATGCTGCTTTCAGATCGCTAATGCCGGATCCCACCCGGTAAGAGAAACGTGTCCTTACTGGGTGGGATCCGGCATTTGCGCTCCTTTGCTTGCTTTCCGACCCGGCAATATACCAGGTCAGTTGCCATAGCAGCGGGGGGCGCAGCAGCAGCAGGGGCGGGGGTGGAGGCGGCGCTGGGAGATGAGCTCATCTCCTGCGCAGCCTCTCCCTATGCTGTGAATGGGAGCAGTGTCGCATCGGAACGGCTCCCATTCACACTGCACCTGACCCGGTATGCAACCCGGTAATAACCCTTCTTTCTCTAACGTCCTAAGTGGATGCTGGGACTCCGTAAGGACCATGGGGAATAGCGGCTCCGCAGGAGACTGGGCACAAAGTAAAAGCTTTAGGACTAGCTGGTGTGCACTGGCTCCTCCCCCTATGACCCTCCTCCAAGCCTCAGTTAAGATTTTGTGCCCGAACGAGACGGGTGCAATCTAGGAGGCTCTCCTGAGCTGCTTAGAGTAAAAGTTTAAATAGATTTTTTTATTTTCAGTGAGTCCTGCTGGCAACAGGCTCACTGCATCGAGGGACTAAGGGGAGAAGAAGCGAACCTGCCTGCTTGCAGCCAGCTTGGGCTTCTTGGCTACTGGACACCATTAGCTCCAGAGGGACCGAACACAGGCCCAGCCTCGGAGTCCGGTCCCAGAGCCGCGCCGCCAGCCCCCTTACAGAGCCAGAAGCAAGAAGAGGTCCGTAAAAATCGGCGGCAGAAGACGTCCTAGTCTTCAATAAGGTAGCGCACAGCACCGCAGCTGTGCACCATTGCTCTCAGCACACTTCACACTCCGGTCACTGAGGGTGCAGGGCGCTGGGTGGGGGCGCCCTGAGACGCAATATAAACACCTTAGGGGGCAAAAAATGCATCACATATAGCTCCTGGGCTATATGGATGCATTTAACTCATGCCTGTTTTTCCATAAAAAAGCGGGAGAACGGCCGCCGAGAAGGGGGCGGAGCCTATCTCCTCAGCACACAAGCGCCATTTTCCCTCACAGCTCCGCTGGAAGGACGTCTCCCTGACTCTCCCCTGCAGTCCTGCACTACAGAAACAGGGTAAAACAAGAGAGGGGGGCACTAAATTGGCAGATAAATAATATACAGCAGCTATATAGGGAAAAACACTTATATAAGGTTATCCCTGTATATATATAGCGCTCTGGTGTGTGCTGGCAAACTCTCCCTCTGTCTCCCCTAAGGACTAGTGGGGTCCTGTCCTCTAACAGAGCATTCCCTGTGTGTGTGCTGTGTGTCGGTACGTTTGTGTCGACATGTATGAGGAGGAAAATGGTATGGAGGCGGAGCAATTGCCTGTATTAGTGATGTCACCCCCTAGGGAGTCGACACCTGACTGGATGGTCTTATGGAAGGAATTACGTGATAGTGTCAGCACTTTACAAAAGACTGTTGACGACATGAGACAGCCGGCAAATCAGTTAATACCTGTACAGGCGTCTCAAACACCGTCAGGGGCTCTAAAGCGCCCGTTACCTCAGGTGGTCGACACAGACCCAGACACGGACACTGACTCCAGTGTCGACGGTGAGGAAACAAACTTATTTTCCAGTAGGGCCACACGTTACATGATCACGGCAATGAAGGAGGTTTTGAACATTTCTGATACTACAAGTACCACAAAAAAGGGTATTATGTGGGGTGTGAAAAAACTACCCGTAGTTTTTCCTGAATCAGATGAATTAAATGAGGTGTGTGATGAAGCGTGGGTTTCCCCCGATAAAAAACTGCTAATTTCTAAAAAATTATTGGCATTATACCCTTTCCCGCCAGAGGTTAGGGCGCGTTGGGAAACACTCCCTAGGGTAGATAAGGCGCTCACACGCTTATCAAAACAAGTGGCGTTACCGTCTCCTGATACAGCCGCCCTCAAGGAACCAGCTGATAGGAAGCTGGAAAATATCCTAAAAAGTATATACACACATACTGGTATTATACTGCGACCAGCAATCGCCTCAGCCTGGATGTGCAGTGCTGGGGTGGCTTGGTCGGATTCCCTGACTGAAAATATTGATACCCTGGACAGGGACAATATATTATTGGCTATAGAGCATTTAAAGGATGCATTTCTATATATGCGAGATGCACAGAGGGATATTTGCACTCTGGCATCAAGAGTAAGTGCGATGTCCATTTCTGCCAGAAGAGGATTATGGACGCGACAGTGGTCAGGGGATGCGGATTCCAAACGGCATATGGAAGTATTGCCGTATAAAGGGGAGGACTTATTTGGGGTCGGTCTGTCGGACCTGGTGGCCATGGCAACGGCTGGGAAATCCACCTTTTTACCCCAGGTCACCTCTCAGCAGAAAAATACACCGTCTTTTCAGGCTCAGTCCTTTCGTCCCCATAAGGGCAAGCGGGCAAAAGGCCACTCATATCTGCCCCGGGGCAGAGGAAGGGGGAAAAGACTGCAGCAGGCAGCCTCTACCCAGGAACAGAAGCCCTCCCCCGCTTCTGCCAAGTCCTCAGCATGACGCTGGGGCCTTACAAGCGGACTCAGGCACGGTGGGGGCCCGTCTCAAGAATTTCAGCGCGCAGTGGGCTCACTCGCAAGTGGACCCCTGGATCCTGCAGGTAGTATCTCAGGGGTACAAATTGGAATTCGAGACGTCTCTTCCTCGCCGGTTCCTGAAGTCTGCTTTACCAACGTCTCCCCCCGACAGGGAGGCGGTATTGGAAGCCATTCACAAGCTGTATACCCAGCAGGTGATAATCAAGGTACCCCTCCTACAACAAGGAAAGGGGTATTATTCCACGCTGTTTGTGGTACCGAAGCCGGACGGCTCGGTGAGGCCTATTTTAAATCTGAAATCCTTGAACACTTACATACAAAGGTTCAAATTCAAGATGGAATCACTCAGAGCAGTGATAGCGAACCTGGAAGAAGGGGACTATATGGTGTCTCTGGACATCAAGGATGCTTACCTCCATGTCCCAATTTACCCTTCTCACCAAGGATACCTCAGGTTTGTGGTACAGAACTGTCATTATCAGTTTCAGACGCTGCCGTTTGGATTGTCCACGGCACCCCGGGTCTTTACCAAGGTAATGGCCGAAATGATGATTCTTCTTCGAAGAAAAGGCGTCTTAATTATCCCTTACTTGGACGATCTCCTGATAAGGGCAAGGTCCAGAGAACAGTTAGATCTCGGAGTAGCACTATCTCAAGTAGTACTACGACAGCACGGATGGATTCTAAATATTCCAAAATCGCAGCTGATTCCGACGACACGTCTGCTGTTCCTAGGGATGATTCTGGACACAGTACAGAAAAAGGTGTTTCTCCCGGAGGAGAAAGCCAGGGAGTTATCCGACCTAGTCAGGAACCTCCTAAAACCAGGCCAAGTGTCAGTGCATCAATGCACAAGGGTCCTTGGAAAAATGGTGGCTTCTTACGAAGCGATTCCATTCGGCAGATTCCACGCAAGAACTTTTCAGTGGGATCTGCTGGACAAATGGTCCGGATCGCATCTTCAAATGCATCAGCGGATAACCCTGTCTCCAAGGACAAGGGTGTCTCTCCTGTGGTGGTTGCAGAGTGCTCATCTTCTAGAGGGCCGCAGATTCGGCATTCAGGACTGGGTCTTGGTGACCACGGATGCCAGCCTGAGAGGCTGGGGAGCAGTCACACAGGGAAAAAATTTCAAAGGCTTGTGGTCAAGCATGGAAACGTCACTTCACATAAATATCCTGGAACTAAGGACCATTTACAATGCCCTAAGTCAGGCAAGGCCTCTGCTTCAGGGTCAGCCGGTGCTGATCTAGTCGGACAACATCACGGCAGTCGCCCACGTAAACAGACAGGGCGGCACAAGAAGCAGGAGGGCAATGACGGAAGTTGCAAGGATTCTTCGCTGGGCGGAAAATCATGTGATAGCACTGTCAGCAGTGTTCATTCCGGGAGTGGACAACTGGGAAGCAGACTTCCTCAGCAGACACGATCTCCACCCGGGGGAGTGGGGACTTCACCCAGAAGTCTTCCACATGATTGCGAACCATTGGGAAAAACCAAAGGTGGACATGATGGCGTCCCGCCTCAACAAAAAACTGGACAGATATTGCGCCAGGTCAAGGGACCCTCAGGCAATAGCTGTGGACGCTCTGGTAACACCGTGGGTGTACCAGTCAGTGTATGTGTTCCCTCCTCTGCCTCTCATACCCAAGGTACTGAGAATCATAAGAAGGAGAGGAGTAAGGACTATACTCGTGGCTCCGGATTGGCCAAGAAGGACTTGGTACCCGGAACTTCAAGAGATGCTCACGGAAGACCCGTGGCCTCTACCTGCTCCAGCAGGGACCATGTCTGTTCCAAGACTTACCGCGGCTGCGTTTGACGGCATGGCTGTTGAAAGCCGGATCCTGAAGGAAAAAGGCATTCCGGATGAAGTCATCCATACCCTGATCAAAGCCAGGAAGGATGTAACTGTGCAATATTATCACCGTATCTGGCGTAAATATGTTGCGTGGTGTGAGGCCAGGAAGGCCCCTACAGAGGAATTTCAACTGGGTCGTTTCCTACATTTCCTGCAAACAGGACTGTCTATGGGCCTAAAATTAGGGTCCATTAAGGTTCAAATTTCGTCCCTGTCAATTTTCTTCCAAAAAGAACTAGCTTCAGTTCCTGAAGTTCAGACGTTTGTCAAAGGGGTACTGCATATACAGCCTCCTTTTGTGCCTCCAGTGGCACCTTGGGATCTCAATGTAGTTTTGGGATTCCTAAAATCACATTGGTTTGAACCACTCACCACTGTGGACTTAAAATACCTCACATGGAAAGTGGTAATGCTGTTAGCCCTGGCTTCAGCCAGGCGTGTTTCAGAATTGGCGGCTTTATCTTATAAAAGCCCTTACCTAATTTTCCATACGGACAGGGCAGAATTGAGGACTCGTCCTCAATTTCTCCCTAAGGTGGTTTCAGCATTTCACTTGAACCAGCCTATTGTGGTGCCTGCGGCTACTAGGGACTTGGAAGACTCCAAGTTGCTGGACGTAGTCAGGGCCCTGAAAATATATGTTTCCAGGACGGATGGAGTCAGAAAATCTGACTCGCTGTTTATCCTGTATGCACCCAACAAGCTGGGTGCTCCTGCTTCTAAGCAGACTATTGCTCGTTGGATTTGTAATACAATTCAGCTTGCACATTCTGTGGCAGGCCTGCCACAGCCAAAATCTGTAAAAGCCCATTCCACAAGGAAAGTGGGCTCATCTTGGGCGGCTGCCCGAGGGGTCTCGGCTTTACAACTTTGCCGAGCAGCTACTTGGTCAGGGGCAAACACGTTTGCTAAATTCTACAAATTTGATACCCTGGCTGAGGAGGACCTGGAGTTCTCTCATTCGGTGTTGCAGAGTCATCCGCACTCTCCCGCCCGTTTGGGAGCTTTGGTATAATCCCCATGGTCCTTACGGAGTCCCAGCATCCACTTAGGACGTTAGAGAAAATAAGAATTTACTTACCGATAATTCTATTTCTCATAGTCCGTAGTGGATGCTGGGCGCCCATCCCAAGTGCGGATTGTCTGCAATACTTGTACATAGTTATTGTTACAAAATCGGGTTATTTTTGTTGTGAGCCATCTTGTCAGAGGCTCCTCTGTTATCATGCTGTTAACTGGGTTCAGATCACAAGTTGTACGGTGTGATTGGTGTGGCTGGTATGAGTCTTACCTGGGATTCAAAATCCTTCCTTATTGTGTACGCTCGTCCGGGCACAGTATCCTAACTGAGGCTTGGAGGAGGGTCATAGGGGGAGGAGCCAGTGCACACCAGCTAGTCCTAAAGCTTTTACTTTGTGCCCAGTCTCCTGCGGAGCCGCTATTCCCCATGGTCCTTACGGAGTCCCAGCATCCACTACGGACTATGAGAAATAGAATTATCGGTAAGTAAATTCTTATTTTTTTACCGGGTTGAATTACCGGGTCAGGTGACGTGCTAATTCAGCATAGGAGTTTTCACATCGCACACTGACCCGTGTCGATACCAGGTTATTTGTGCGATGTGAAAGGGGTATGAGTGTGTCCAAATTCAGGATGGAAACGTTGCGCTCAATTGTGCTAGCGAGGGATACTGGAGACTATATGGTATCCCTGGATATACAGGATGCGTACCTGCATATACCTATTGCCAAGTCACATCAGCAGCATCTGCGGTTTGCTATTGGCAACCTAAAGTATCAGTTCCAGGCTCTGCCATTCGGACTGGCTACAGCTCCTCTGATCTTCATCAAGATCATGGCCGTAATGACGGCACAGCTCTGTCGCCAGGGAGTCAGGATCCTGCAGTCTCTGGACGACTTGCTGATCCTGGCAAACTCCCACAATGTCCTCCTCAGTCATCTACAACTGACGGTAAGCTTCCTACAAGCCCACAGGTGGCTCATCAATTGGACGAAATCCTCGCTGGTCCCAGCTCAGAGCATGGTGCACCTGGGGGCACTCCTGGAGACACAGTCAACGTCTGTTCCTGTCTTCGGGAAAAGTCTTGAAGCTTCAGGACAGGATAAGATGCTTTCTCTGTCGCCCCAGAATCTTGATACACTCAGTGATGCAAGTATTTGGCCTGATGGTGTCAGCATTCAACATGGTAGAGTACGCTCAATTTCATTCCCACCCCCTGTAGAGGCTAATCCTTTCCAAGTGTGACAGCCTTCCTCATCGGATCAGATCTCACATAATTACTTTGACTCCGGAGGTTCGTCATTCGCTAACCTGGTGGCTCCAGGTCCAGCAATTGAGCAGGGGCCGTTCCTTCTGGATCCCTGACTTGGTCCTGCTGACAACGGATGCCAGTCTGCGGGGATGGGGTGCGGTGTTGGAGCAACACTCTTTCCAGTGTCGTTGGACCAAGAAGGAGTCCCTCCTCCTGATTAAACATTCTAGAACTGCGGGCGGTGTTCAATGCGTTACCCTTCGCCCTGCCTCTGGTACAGAACAGACCTGTTCAAGTACGGTCATACAATGCCACCACGGTGGCATACATCAACCATCAAGGCAGCACTCGAAGCCGCATGGCAATGATGGAAGTGTCAAAGATTCTTCTATGGGTGGAACGCCATCTGCCAGCAATATCGGCAGTGTTCATTCTGGGAGTCCTAAACTGGGAAGCAGACTTCCTCAGTCGCCAGGACGTACACACCGGAGAGTGGAGTCTTCATCCGGAAGTCTTTCAACTCCTAGTGGACACGTGTGGCCTACCAGATGTAGACCTGATGGCATCTCGACACAATCACAAATTTCTGGTCTTTGGATCAAGGACCAGGGATCCTCAAGCAGCGTTCGTGGATGCACTAGCCATTCCATGGATCTTTCGGCAGCCTTATGTCCTCCCTCCAGTGTCACTCCTGCCCAGGTGTCATGCTCGACATGAGTTGAGGATCTGACGACTGACAATTGACTAAGGGAGCAGCTTTCGGCAAAGGAAGGAAATGAGGTGGCTGAATATAGTTCTTCCTCTTATAAGGGAAGACTGCATCGGATTGGCTGGACACACGAACTGGCATACCTATTGGTTTGGCTTAGTCTCCAACACGGCGGCTCCCTGCACAGAGGACACATATGGAACCAGCACACAGCCACTACCTCTGGCCTCAGCCTCCCAGACGCCGCACTCCAGCAACAGGACACTTGAAAACAGACACCTCCAGCTGCCATGCTCCGCTCCCTAGGACCCGGATCCCGGCCTCCAGATGCCCGGCAGCTGCACCGGAGGACCTTGCTGCTGCAGCTCCTATCCGCCGCAGCCACACCAACCAGCTTACAGGAATGCCGCATCGACCAGATCCGGAGGTAAGACTCCGGATGCTGAAACCAGGGTTCTGCGGAAGTTCAAGCAAGAAGGAGGAATACTACTTCTAGTTGCTCCGGCGTAGTCCAGACGGCATTGGTTATCAGACCTGCAGGGTCTATCAACTGAGCATCCTCTTCTACCTCCTCAACGACCAGACCTACTCGTTCAGGGCCCTTGTCTATATCCATACTTGGCCAGACTAGCTTTGACGGCGTGGCGCTTGAAGCATCACTCCTGAGAGCCAAAGGATTCTCTTAGGCGGTCATTCAAACTATGTTGAAAGCCCGTAAGCCGACGTCTGCTCGGATCTATTATATGGTCTGGAATTCTTACTTCACCTAGTGTGCTGGTAAGAACTATGATGCGTACAGATTCAAAACATCCAGAATTGTGGCTTTCCTGCAACAAGGCCTGGACTTAGGCCTCCCTCAAGGTTCACATATCTGCCTTGTCCGTGTGGTTTCAGAGAAAAATTTAGTCTATACCGGACGTTCATACTTTCACTCAGGGTGTGTTACGGACTCAGCCTCCCTATGTCCCTCCTGTGGCTCCATGGGATAACAGAACAAAAAAGGGAATTACCAGCGCTGGCTGATCATGCTTATGAGATATAAAAAACAATCTATGTTCCAATAGGCTTATAAGTAAAAAGACATATTTATTTCACATGTATAATCCTATAAAATAAAGAATAAAAGGTGAATAAAAATATTCAATAAATTTTGCCACAATGTCTGAATTGCTTATATATCCACATTTGGCTATTAGTAGTACTCAAGGGGACTGGAATCACTTGGAGATGTCCATCACTAATCGGTTATTTTTGCATAAAGCCGATAATTTTGCAGATGTGAGGTATTTACCAGTGATCCTGAGAGCAGATAATGTCCACCTGATGTATGGCTGGATCAAATTGTCCTCTTTGGCATGGAGGATTAAGTCCAGAAGGTGGATGCTGCTAATAAAATGTCCCAAATGGTATGCACCAGAGTATCCGTAAAGCCAGTGGAGATGATGGTATTGAGTGTCCAGATAAGTATAAAATCTCAACGCGTTTCGCTGGTTTGGATAATCCAGCTTCCTCAGGAGCAAGTGAGATAGTGGCTATAGTGGAGCCTTTTTATACCGGATATGAGTGGCAGTAATTGATTACACATGAATGAGTCACATAAGATCATATATACAAGCCTTTTGGAAAATTCATATAATACTATATATATTGGAATATCCACTGGTCCCATATACTTAATATAACAAGAAATAATAAAAACTATTATTTATTAAGTAGATATATACTTTTAAAGTGCATGCATGCTTCTGTAATATCCCGATCATGTGATTATCTAGATCACGTGATCGGCGTCTGCATCCAATGGATGTATTGTGTTCGGGTCATGTGATATAACACGTGACCATAATAAAGTCGGTTGCTTAGTAACCAGTCCGGAAGAGTTAGGGTAAAGCTCATAACGTTGAGGAGTTATGTAGCGTCCCGATCATGTGACTATTTATGTCACGTGATCGGGTTGTTATCCAGTAGAAAGGTATTGTATAAATCACATGTATATGACGAAGTTGGTTGCTAAGTAACAAATCTCTGAAGGAGAGGGAGGGGACGTCCTGTTCGATATTATGACAGAGCGATCCTACAACCGGACTGGTGTCCTAATATTTAACTACTTCTTATCAATGTAGGGATGTTTCAAAGTTTGTGTACAGTTAGTTATAAAAAAAAAAAAAAAAAACATATATGTATCCATATAGGCGTAGTAGTGTCTGTTACTATATTTAATCAGTTGTGAGGTAAATATAAGGGAGATTGGAGATTCACTGTGATTTGTTTAATTGTACCCCAAAAGATAAGCCTGTATATGTATACCAATGATAGTGAGTGAGAACACTGAGTTAATACCAGTAATAGAATGGTATTATTATAACTATGAGGGACTAAAATGGTGACTACCATGTTCTGTCAGAAATCAGTGAGGCACGAGGACTGGAGCAAGATAGCTCGAGCTGTCGGCGGGAGATTTCTGCCCCCTGGAGACTGAGCCTGCTCTCGTGGCCCCTGGGGCTCCGGTATAAAAGGGGGAGCTGAAGCGCTATTCAGGACTAGTGTGTGCGCCTCTGAGGGAGATGCTTCTGCCCCTCTCTGCCCGCCGCGACGAGCTGAGATGTGAACATTGGCGGCGCAGAAGAGCTGGTGTAGCCTCCCTAACGAGCGATAGCACACTGAAGACGGATCGCCAGGAAGACTGTACCTGGCATCTTCATCAGCGGCCGGCGGAGCCGTGAATACCGAGCGCCGGAGAAGAGATCGGCGGGGCTGTGAAGACGGAGCGCCGGAGAAGTGATCAGCGGTGCTGAACAGACGGATCGCTGGAGAAGCGGTGGTTGGCGGTGACCGGAAGGGCCGTGTGGACCGACAGCTGGGGGAGCAGTTACCGGCATAACCTGAGGTAATCTACGAGTGGCCGGGAACCTCAGTAGCGACGCTGCCGTCCCCACATATTGAGCCAAAGAGACCGCTGTCCTAATGAGCCTGGGAAGCAGTTACCTGTGAGGAAGGAGACACGGCACAGATCACGAGCAAGGCACCCAGCTATCCCATCAGCAAACATGACCGCTCACTCAATGAACTGACCCGCTGCCCACCAATGAAATACCGGGTGGGTGGAGCCATCCGTATACTAGAGGGTGAGTGACCGGAGTCACTCACTGAAAACATCTGAGGTCTGTAAAACGTTTATATACACACCTTCTCACCTGGAACACTTAGCCAGGGTTTCAGCACTGTACGCATTGAATATAACTTAACTAAATGAAAACCCTAGTGACTATCCATTTCTTGCCACAATTAGCATTCTGCAGGAGTATTATATAAAGGTGACAAGTGGCTGGACCAATCAATCTACGGAAGTCATATAGACATCTTAATTTCTAACTAGAATACATATATATATATATATATATATATATATATATTTCTCTAACGTCCTAGTGGATGCTGGGGACTCCGTCAGGACCATGGGGAATAGCGGCTCCGCAGGAGACAGGGCACAAAAGCAAGCTTTTAGGATCACATGGTGTGTACTGGCTCCTCCCCCTATGACCCTCCTCCAAGCCTCAGTTAGGTTTTTGTGCCCGTCCGAGAAGGGTGCAATCTAGGTGGCTCTCTTAAAGAGTTGCTTAGAAAAAGTTTTTAGGTTCTTTATTTTCAGTGAGTCCTGCTGGCAACAGGCTCACTGCATCGAGGGACTTAGGGGAGAGAATTTCAACTCACCTGCGTGCAGGATGGATTGGATTCTTAGGCTACTGGACACCATTAGCTTCAGAGGGAGTCGGAACACAGGTCTCGCCCTGGGGTTCGTCCCGAAGCCGCGCCGCCGTCCCCCTTGCAGATGCTGAAGATTGAAGAGGTCCGGAACCAGGCGGCAGAAGACTTTTCAGTCTTCCTCAGGTAGCGCACAGCACTGCAGCTGTGCGCCATTGTCTGTCAGCACACTTCACACAGTGATCACGGAGGGTGCAGGGCGCGGGGGGGGGCGCCCTGGCAGCAATGTAGAATACCTGTATGGCGGAAAATACATCACATATAGCCCTTGAGGCTATATGGATGTATTTAACCCGTGCCAGACTTCACAATCTCCGGAGAAGAAGCCCGCCGAAAAGGGGGCGGGGCCTATTCTCCTCAGCACACAGCGCCATTTTCCCTCACAGAAAGGCTGAGGGGAAGGCTCCCATGCTCTCCCCTGCACTGCACTACAGAAACAGGGTTAAAACAGAGAGGGGGGGCACTGATTTGGCGATATGCATATATATTAAATGCTATATGGGAGGAACACTTATATAAAGGTTGTCCCTGTATATTTATAGCATTTTGGTGTGTGCTGGCAAACTCTCCCTCTGTCTCCCCAAAGGGCTAGTGGGTCCTGTCCTCTATCAGAGCATTCCCTATGTGTGTGCTGTATGTCGGTACGTGTGTGTCGACATGTATGAGGAAAATGTTGGTGAGGAGGCGGAGCAAATTGCCTGTAATGGTGATATCACTCTCTAGGGAGTCGACACCGGAATGGATGGCTTACTTATGGAATTACGTGATAATGTCAACACGCTGCAAGTCGGTTGACGACATGAGACGGCCGGCGAACAAATTAGTACCGGTCCAGGCGTCTCAGACACCGTCAGGGGCTTGTAAAAACGCCCATTTACCTCAGTCGGTCGACATAGACCCAGACACGGACACTGATTTCAGTGTCGACGGTGAAGAAACAAACGTATTTTCCTTTAGGGCCACACGTTAAGGGCAATGAAGGAGGTGTTACATATTTCTGATACTCCAAGTACCACAAAGAAGGGTATTATGTGTGAGGTGAAAAAACTACCTGTAGTTTTTCCTGAATCAGATAAATTAAATGAAGTGTGTGATGATGCGTGGGTTTCCCCCGATAGAAAATTATTGGCGGTATACCCTTTCCCGCCAGAAGTTAAGGCGCGTTGGGAAACACCCCTCAGGGTGGATAAGGCGCTCACACGCTTATCAGAACAAAGGAGCCAGCTGATAGGAGGCTGAAAAATATCCTAAAAAGTATACACACATATGCTGGTGTTATACTGTGACCAGCGATCGCCTCAGCCTGGATGTGCAGAGCTGAGGTGGCTTGGTCGGATTCCCTGACTAAAAATATTGATACCCTTGACAGGGACAGTATTTTATTGACTATAGAGCATTTAAAGGATGCATTTCTATATATGCGAGATGCGCAGAGGGATATTTGCACTCTGGCATCAAGAGTAAATGCGATGTCCATATCTGCAAGAAGATGTTTATGGACACGACAGTGGTCAGGGGATGCAGATTCCAAACGGCACAAAGATGTATTGCCGTATAAAGGGGAGGAGTTATTTGGGGTCGGTCCATGGGACCTGGTGGCCACGGCAACTGCTGGAAGATCCACCGTTTTTTACCCTAAGTCACATCTCTGCAGAAAAAGACACCGTCTTTTCAGCCTCAGTCTTTTCGTCCCTATAAGAGTCATATCTGCCCAGGGATAGAGGAAAGGGAAGAAGACTGCAGCAGGCAGCCCATTCCCAGTAACAGAAGCCCTCCACCGCTTCTACTAAGTTCTCAGCATGACGCTGGGACCGTACAGGACCCCTGGATCCTACAAGTAGTATCAAAGGGGCACAGATTGGAATGTCGAGGCGTTTCTCCCCTCGCAGGTTCCTGTAGTCTGCTGTACCAATGTCTCCCTCCGACAGGGAGGCAGTATTGAAAACAATTCACAAGCTGTATTCCCAGCAGGTGATAATAAAATTACCCCTCCTACAACAAGGAAAGGGGTATTGTTCCACACTATAGGGTGGTACTGAAGCCAGAAGGCTAGGTGAGACCGATTCTAAATCTGAAAAATTTGAACACTTACAAGGGTTCAAATCCAGATGGAGTCACTCAGAGCAGTGATAGCGAACCGGGAACAAGGGGACTATATGGTGTCCCGGGACATCAGGGATGCTTACCTCCATGTCCCAAAATTTGCTTTTCTCACCAAGGGTACCTCAGGTTCGTGGTACAGAACTGTCACTATCAGTTTCAGACGATGCCGTTGGGGTGTCCAAGGCACCCTGGGTCCTTACCAAGGTAATGACCGAAATGAGGATTCGTCTTCAAAGAAAATGGACGACCTCCTGATAAGAACAAGGTCCAGAGAACAGTTGGAGGTCGGAGTAGCACTATCTCAAGTAGTTCTACGACAGCACGGGTGGATTCTAAATATTCCAAAACCGCAGTTGTTCCGACGACACGTCTGCTGGTCCTAGGGATGATTCTGGACACAGTCCAGGAAAAGGGTGTTTCTCCCAGAGGAGAAAGCCAGGGAGTTATCCGAGCTATTCGGGATCCTCCTAAAACCAGGAAAAGTGTCAGTGCATCATTGCACAAGAGTCCTGGTAAAAATGGTGGCTTATTACGAAGCGCTTCCATTCGGCAGATTTCACGCAAGAACTCTTCAGTGGGATCTGCTGGACAAATGGTGCGGATCGCATCTTCAAATGCATCAGCGGATAACCCTATATCCAAGGACAAGGGTGTCTCTCCTGTGGTGATTACAGAGTGCTCATCTTCTAGAGGGCCGCAGATTCGGCATTCAGGATTGGATGCTGGTAACCACGGAGGCCAGCCTGAGAGGCTGGGGAGCAGTCACACAGGGAAAAAAAATTTCCAGAGAGTGTGATCAAGTCTGGAGAATTCTCTCCACATAAATATACTGGAGCTAAGAGCAAATTTGTAATGCTATAAGCTTAGCAAGGCCTCTGCTTCAAGGTCAGCCGGTATTGATCCAGTGGGATAACATCACGGCAGTCGCCCACGTAAACAGAAAGGGCGGCACAAGAAGCAGGAGGGCAGTGGTCAAAACTGCAAGGATTTTTCGCTAGGCGGAAAATCATGTGATAGCACTGTCAGCAGTGTTCATTCCGGGAGTGGACGACTGGGAAGCAGACTTCCTCAGCAGGCACGACCTCCACCCGGGAGAGTGGGAACTTCATCAGGAAGTTTTCCGCGTGATTGTGAACCGTTGGGAAAGACCAAAGGTGGAAATGATGGCGTCCCGCCCGAACAAAAAACGGGACAGGTATTGCGCCAGGTCACGAGACCTTCAGGCGATAGCTGTGGACGTCCTTGTAACACCGTGGGTGTAACAGTCGGGGTATGTGTTCACTCTTCTGCTTCTCATAACCAAGGTATTGAGAATTATAAGACGTAGAGGAGTAAGAACTATACTCGTGGCTCCGGATTGGCCAAGAGGGACTTGGTACCCGGAACTTCAAGAGATGCTCACAGAGGACTAATGGCCTCGGGAGCTAAGATGGGATTTGCTTTCAGCAAGAACCATGTCTGTTCCAAGAGGAACCGTGGCATCTGCCTCTAAGAAAGGACCTGCTCCAGCAGGGACCTTGTCTGTTCCAAGACTTACCGCGACTGCGTTTGACGGCATGGCGGTTGAACGCCGGATCCGAAGGGAAAAGGCATTCCGGAAGAGGTCATACCTACCCTGGTCAAAGCCAGGAAGGAGGTGACCGCACAACGTTATCACCACATGTGGTGAAAATATGTTGCGTGGGTGAGGCCGGGAAGGCCCCACGAAAAAATTTCAACTAGGTCGATTTCTGCACTTCCTGAAAACAGGAGTGTCTATGAGCCTCAAATTGGGGTCCATTAAGGTTCAAGTTTCGGCCCTGTAGATTTTCTTCCAGAAAAAATTGGCTTCAATTCCTGAAGTCCAGACGTTTGTCAAGGGAGTATTGCATATACAGCCCCTTGTGTGCCTCCAGTGGCACCGTGGGATCTCAACGTAGTGTTGGGATTCCTCAAATCATATTGGTTTGAACCGTTCAAATCTGTGGATTTGAAATATCTCACATGGAAAGGGACCATGTTGTGGCCCTGGCCTCGGCCAGGCGATTGTCAGAATTGGGGGCTTTGTCTTAAAAAAGCCCATATTTGTTTTTCCATTCGGACAGGGCAGAACTGCGGACTCGTCCCCAGTTTCTTCCTAAGGTGGTGTCAGCGTGTCACCTGAAACAACATATTGTGGTGCCTGCGGCTACTAGGGACTTGGAGGACTCCAAGTTGCTAGACGTTGTCGGGGCCCTAAAAATAGATATATGTATATATATATATATATATATATATTTCCAGGACGGCTGGAGTCAGAAAGTCTGACTTGCTGTTTATATTGTATGCACCCCAAAAGCTGGGTGCTCCTGCTTCTAAGCAGACTATTGCTCGTTGGATTTGTAGTACAATTCAGCTTGCACATTCTGTGGCAGGCCTGCCACAGCCAAAATCTGTAAATGCCCATTCCACAAGGAAGGTGGGCTCATCTTGGGCGGATGCCCGAGGGGGTCTCGGCTTTAAAATTTTGCCGAGCAGCTACGTGGTCAGGGGGGAACACGTTTGTAAAATTCTACAAATTTGATACCCTGGCTGAGGAGGACCTGGAGTTCTCTCATTCGGTGCTGCAGAGTCATCCGCACTCTCCCGCCCGTTTGGGAGCTTTGGTATAATCCCCATGGTCCTGACGGAGTCCCCAGCATCCACTAGGACGTTAGAGAAAATAAGATTTTACTTACCGATAAATCTATTTCTCGTAGTCCGTAGTGGATGCTGGGCGCCCATCCCAAGTGCGGATTGTCTGCATTACTTGTACATAGTTATTGTTACAAAAATCGGGTTATTATTGTTGTGAGCCATCTTTTTTAGAGGCTACTTCATTGTTATCATACTGTTAACTGGGTTCAGATCACAAGTTGTACGGTGTGATTGGTGTGGCTTGTATGGGTCTTACCCGGGATTCAAGATCCTTCCTTATTGTGTACGCTCATCCGGGCACAGTACCTAACTGAGGCTTGGAGGAGGGTCATAGGGGGAGGAGCCAGTACACACCATGTGATCCTAAAAGCTTGCTTTTGTGCCCTGTCTCCTGCGGAGCCGCTATTCCCCATGGTCCTGACGGAGTCCCCAGCATCCACTACGGACTACGAGAAATAGATTTATCGGTAAGTAAAATCTTATTATATATACTATAGCATCATTTCTCCACTAGTTATATTACAAACTACTAAAGATACTACCACAGGACTATGAATAAGGAATGTCTATGAGGACAAGGCTAAGTTTATGGACTGTATATGAGATTTAGCCAGGACGAGGTAGTAACAGCACAGCTCAGGAACTTTACAGTACACAGATTAAATCAGTCGGTCTAGACAGCAAAGATACAATTCATCTAACTTGTAAACTCACTCAACCCTTGCAAATGTTTAAGGTTACAAGGTATCATTACAGAGATACTAATATAAAGTGTAGCAGTTATTCTACAGCTTCCAATTTAGATACTGTTACCATCTGCTAGATACCTCTATTATAGCTAGAATAAATAGTTCTAGTGAAGAACCAGCATCAATAACAATATATATCAAAGGTATAACAATAACCAGCCAATTCCACAGGAAACAACTTGTTTATATATTTATATATAAAACCCAACACTGCAAATACTTTTCTTAAATTTCTGGAGTCTGGATACTTACCTGCTAGAAGAGACAATATACCTGCTCTATATATATATGGACAATATTCATTTATTGAACTATGTGTACTAATGTATTGGTCATTATAAATGTGTAGTAGTGCATATGAATTGATATCATCTATTGGGTGTACTGAGAATTTATAGATATCTGTCAGTAAAGTATATGATTAATTGTTGGAAGAGTGATTACTTACCTGTGTCTGTTCATTGGTGAAGAATTGAAGATCCCTGATCATTTAAGGTAAACCTGCAAAGAAGGACAATATATAGATTGTTTAAGAGTGTATATTACAGCTAGATACACCTATTTGGTAAACAGGGTGGTCCCGAGTATACCCTACATTTATTTCATTTCACAAATAGAACAAATACTTGGGTGGAGGCACTGTTTTATTTAGTAACCGATACTATTGATAAAATAAAGGGTTACATTTGGAGGCACTAAAGCTGAGATCTGAACAGATAGATAGAAATGGAGTTTATAAAGGGAGAAGATATATATAGTTGGTGTAGAAGCAAAGGTGTAGATGCACAGAAAAGTAAGCATTTTGGGAAATTTTATGGAGATAATAGATGAAGATATTGTAAGTGAAGTAAAGAAAATGTATGGAATAAAACAACCATATATTGTAGATAAATGGAAAGGAGTTAATGATGAAATATGTGCCATTCTAATAAGTAATGACAATCAATTAGATGCTTCTGTAATACCCGCTAATATTTTAATTGAAAAGGCCCCTGGTAAGAAATGGAAAGTAATGTGGCCAGTAGATAAGTATGTAGATGAGGGGCAGAAGACCATAAAGCAAGATGATAGTAAAATTGAGAGTACAAGTGCAGGATGTTATCAACATAAAAGTAGTACCTCCGAAGAAGAATCATTAGATAAGGATACAATAGATCCCCAAGTTGAGAATGTAATGGATAAAGTGGTTAGTCATTTTGAACGATGGCATTATGAAGGGGGGTATCGGAGACTGAGAATCTTTTCGGGAGTAACGCCAGTTCCCACCGGAGAAGAGAACTATGATGTATGGCGGGAGGCGGCAGTACAACATTCGGAGGAGTGGAGATGCCCCGAACATATTAAAAAACAAAGGATTGTGGAAAGTTTGAGGGGACCCGCTATGGGAATAATTCATGCTACCAGGAGAAGTAATTCACAAGCTACTTTGAAAGATTATTTCGAGGCATTAGACTATTCCTTTGGAACACTAGAGGATGTAGGGGACATCTTATCTAGATTGAATCAGACTTATCAAGAGCCTAACGAAACTCTTACCAATTATATTTATCGGCTAGACAAAATTCTGTACAAGCTGCTAGATAAAGGAGGGATTGGTCCTCAAGAAATTGACGGAAGGCGATTGAAACATATATTGAGAGGGGCTTTGACTACCAACCCAGTGGCTCAACGTCTGAGATGTATATTACCCAGGGATCCTGCTCCTACTTTAGGTGAATTGATAAAAGAAGTAAAACTAGAAGAGGTGCAGATTGAAAACAGAGAGAAGACTCTAAAGCGAGTTAAAGTAATTGTTCCTACTCCTGAAGTTTCTTCAGTTAATGAGCAGTTATTAAAGCTAATAGAGGAACAAAATAAGAAATTAGATCAGTTGATTTCTTTACAGAATGTACCATCTGTTACTTCAAGAGTGTCATCATCTGGACGGGGTAGAGGGTTCAGTAGGAGATCTGGAGATAATTCCAATATCACTTGCTACAAATGTGGACAATTGGGACATAGATCTTTTGAATGTAGTCAAGGAAGAAGTTTCCGTTCACTAACAGCTACACTTGATAGAAGTCAGTGTGAACAGCCGGGAAACGTAGAGGGGATGTCGATGAACCCCGCACCGGCTCCCAACCAATAATTGTCTGCAAAATGGGGAGTACCCAGTGGCCCTCTGTTATACCTGAAGGAATGATGGGACAGGCCCCTCTGTTGCCTGTTTTATTAAATGGTCACTTATGTACCGCGTTACTTGATAGTGGATCTCAAGTATCTATAATTTTTGAAAGTTGGTACCATCAATATATGTCTGATGTCCCATTAATGCCTTTTGATGGATTAACTATTTGGGGTTTAAGTGAACAGAAGTATCCCTACCTGGGATATGTAGTTACTCAGATAGAATTTCCTCAACAATCATCTGGATATCAAGACCCATTACCATTTCTGGCCTTGGTTTGCCCTAACTCTCCTGGAGATAAGGGAGTAGTGTCAGTAATTGTAGGCACTAATTCAAATTTATTTAAGATGTTATCTGAGTGGTGTTTGGAACAACAAAAGATCTCCAACCCTACATCAATAGGTGTCCCTGGATTGGATCCAGTTAGGGTAAATAGAGTGGGTGTAAATTCCCCAACTACCTTACTTCCTGTTATTCATAGTGACCCTGAGACTGAATTTATTACTAAAATTTCAGAGTGTTTTCAAAACAGTGATATAACTGGGGATGAGAAGAACCAGCTAATTTATCAATTAATGAAAAAAGGGCCAGTTTTCTCCTTGAGGGAATGGGATTTGGGCACGGCCATTGGGATAGAACATCGTATTCATCTGACCAATGAGACTCCCTTTAGAGAAAGATCTAGGCGGTTGGCCCCAGCCGATTTTGACGATGTCAGACAGCATTTAAAGGGTTTGTTGGAGAATCAAGTTATTGCTGACTCAGATAGTCCCTATGCATCTCCCATTGTAGTGGCCAGAAAAAAAAATGGGGATATCAGACTATGTGTGGATTATCGTACCTTAAACAGTAGAACAATTCCCGACCAGTACACTGTCCCCAAAGTGGAGGAAGCATTGGATTGTTTGCAGGGTAGCAGGTGGTTTTCTGTACTCGATATGAGGAGTGGCTACTATCAGATACCGATGCATCCGGATGACTGGCCTAAGACGGCTTTTATTTGTCCCATTGGTTTTTTTGAATTTTTAAAGATGCCCCAAGGGATTAAAGGAGCCCCAGCAACTTTTCAGCGAACAATGGAACAAACAGTAGGGGATATGTGTTATCGAGAAGTTCTAGTCTATCTAGATGACCTTATTGTGTTTGGAAGAACTTTGGACGAACATAACCATCGACTGTTAAAAGTATTAGACCGGCTACAGAAAAGAGGGTTAAAATTGTCAATTGACAAATGTAAATTGTGTCAAACCACAGTGAAATATCTGGGCCATGTGGTTAGCCGGGAGGGGGTCTCTACTGACCCGGATAAAGTGGTTGCGGTACAAAATTGGCCACGCCCAAATACTTTAAAGGATCTTCGATCATTCCTGGGATTCTGTGGGTACTATAGGAGATTTGTTCCGCAGTACTCCAAAATTGCCCGTCCTTTAAATTATTTAACTAAAGGATATCCTTCATACAAACATGATCGAACCAAGCATAGGGATCAACATCTGAAAGGCTATTACAAGCCCCATGAAGCATTTGGTGACCGTTGGACAACATCCTGTGAAGAGGCTTTTGAAAAATTTAAATTCCATCTAACTCATTCTCCTGTTCTATCATATGCCAATCCGGAGCTCCCTTATGAATTGCATATTGATGCCTCATTTGAGGGGTTAGGGGGAGTATTATACCAACAACACTCTACTGGTTTAAAGCCCATTGCATATGTTAGCCGAGGTCTATCGGCCAGTGAAAAGAACTATGCTGTCCATAAGTTGGAATTTTTATCTTTAAAATGGGCTGTTGTGGATAAGTTTCACGATTATTTGTATGGCGTTCAATTCATGGTAATTACGGATAATAATCCTTTGACATACATTAATACTACCGCCAAATTAGACGCCACGGGACATAGGTGGTTAGCAGCCCTGTCAAATTATCATTTTACTTTAAAATATAAGCCAGGAGTACAAAATGTAGATGCTGATGCTCTTTCCCGGCTACCCCATCCCCTGTTTGTTAGTCCTAATGACGATTGGGTGGAAATACCAGCTCCTGCGCTCCGAGGGTTATGTCATCAAATACACCTGTTAACTAGTAATTCAGAAGGAGCTGTACACTCGTTGGGAGCCACTGAAGCCTCTATTCCTTCTATGTACTGTTGGATTAACCCCTCTAATTTAGGAGAATTACCCATCATTTCCAAAGATCAACTACGAAAGGATCAAAACCCTGATATTGCCCTTGTTATCAAACATTTGAAAGATTCTAGAGGAGTCCTGAAGTATAATCTCTCCATCAAAAGCCAAGCGTTACTGCGACAGAGAAAGAGATTGGTGTTCAGACAAGGCATCCTCTTTAGAAAAACCACTAACAGTGAGGGACAATTTAAACATCAACTGGTTCTTCCTACCGTCCATATTCCTATGGTTCTCAAGTCACTGCATAATAACCATGGACATTTGGGGGTGGATAAAACTCTACATTTAATCCAAGAGAGAGTATACTGGCCTTACATGAGTAAAGAGATTGAATCTTACTGTAAACACTGTAAAAACTGTGTTCTTAGAAAGAAGTTGCCCACTCCCTCTGCCAAAATGGTCAATTTGAGTAGCTCTGGGCCCATGGAATTAATTTGTATGGACTTTCTGTCTTTAGAAGGGCCAAATGGGAGGGAAAGTAATATTCTCATAATAACTGATCATTTTACCCGATACGCCCAGGCCTATGTTACCCGAGACCAAAAAGCTTTAACTGTAGCTAAGACCCTTTGGGATCATTTCTTTGTGCATTATGGACTACCAGCTCGCATCCATACTGATCAGGGAAGAGACTTTGAAAGCAAGTTAATTAAAGAACTGTGTATTTGTTGTGGGATAAGAAAATCTAGAACATCGCCATATCATCCTCAAGGGGATCCACAGCCGGAGCGATTCAACAGAACTCTGCTTGATATGTTAGGAACTCTGGATCCCAAACATAAGCTACAATGGAAACGATTTATTAATAAACTGGTTCATGCTTACAACTGCACCAGAAATGAATCCACCGGGTACAGTCCCTATTCACTTATGTTTGGAAGAAAAGCTCGATTGCCTATTGATGTTTCTTTGGGCTTGTCTGTTTCCTCCAATCATCCATCAACCTATAATACCTATGTAAATAACCTGAGGAAAGAACTGAAGACCGCTCATGACATTGCTAAGAGAGTATCTGAACGACAAGGTGAAAAGAATAAGCAGATACATGATGCTAAGGTAAAAGAGCACGTATTACTCCCTGGTGATAGAGTTCTTTTAAGAAGACTTGGAACTCCAAAGAGACAAAAACTCTCCAATCGATGGAAAGAAATACCATATCGAATAATTAAACAATTGCCTAATATTCCTGTTTATCAACTAGTACCGGAAAATAAAGAAGGTCCTATATTAACGTACCATCGTCAACATTTGCTGCCCATTAGTCATGATATTTATTTTGAGATGGAACCTGCTAATATGGATGATCAAGTGGTAGAACAGTTGAGCCCTTCAACATCATCAACATCTCAACCTTCTCCCCAAACTGAATGGTTGGATCCTGGAAGAATAGACCAGGAATTCTTCTATAAAGAAGTTCCATATAGTCAAGATGAAGAATTAGGAGAACCCTTATCCCCACCTTCTCCAAAGTATGATTCTCTAATCAACACAATGGATAACTCTCCACCTCCTGTCCTTGAACATTGGAATATAAATGAACCTAATGATCCTCCCTGGGATGAAACTGCACTGACTTCAAGTACTGAATACGACCCTATGAATGATCAAAGTAATAGGGGAAATGGAGACCACCCCAGACCACACCGGGAACGTAAGCCACCTATGATTCTCACGTATGATCAGTTGGGACATTCCTGCTATGAGCCCCGAGTAGTGCATCCTAGTCTAATATATACTTGGCCATACTTTGGGTATATGGAGAATCAAACTTTAACTGGGTGGTAACACTGTATAGTTCACCGGTTTATTAAGTGGTGCTCCGAAGAGAAAATAAACCTTGTTTTCTTTATGCTAAGTGATTCGGATCACCAGGGGGAGAAATGTAGGGATGTTTCAAAGTTTGTGTACAGTTAGTTATAAAAAAAAAAAAAAAAAAAACCAAACATATATGTATCCATATAGGCGTAGTAGTGTCTGTTACTATATTTAATCAGTTGTGAGGTAAATATAAGGGAGATTGGAGATTCACTGTGATTTGTTTAATTGTACCCCAAAAGATAAGCCTGTATATGTATACCAATGATAGTGAGTGAGAACACTGAGTTAATACCAGTAATAGAATGGTATTATTATAACTATGAGGGACTAAAATGGTGACTACCATGTTCTGTCAGAAATCAGTGAGGCACGAGGACTGGAGCAAGATAGCTCGAGCTGTCGGCGGGAGATTTCTGCCCCCTGGAGACTGAGCCTGCTCTCGTGGCCCCTGGGGCTCCGGTATAAAAGGGGGAGCTGAAGCGCTATTCAGGACTAGTGTGTGCGCCTCTGAGGGAGATGCTTCTGCCCCTCTCTGCCCGCCGCGACGAGCTGAGATGTGAACATTGGCGGCGCAGAAGAGCTGGTGTAGCCTCCCTAACGAGCGATAGCACACTGAAGACGGATCGCCAGGAAGACTGTACCTGGCATCTTCATCAGCGGCCGGCGGAGCCGTGAATACCGAGCGCCGGAGAAGAGATCGGCGGGGCTGTGAAGACGGAGCGCCGGAGAAGTGATCAGCGGTGCTGAACAGACGGATCGCTGGAGAAGCGGTGGTTGGCGGTGACCGGAAGGGCCGTGTGGACCGACAGCTGGGGGAGCAGTTACCGGCATAACCTGAGGTAATCTACGAGTGGCCGGGAACCTCAGTAGCGACGCTGCCGTCCCCACATATTGAGCCAAAGAGACCGCTGTCCTAATGAGCCTGGGAAGCAGTTACCTGTGAGGAAGGAGACACGGCACAGATCACGAGCAAGGCACCCAGCTATCCCATCAGCAAACATGACCGCTCACTCAATGAACTGACCCGCTGCCCACCAATGAAATACCGGGTGGGTGGAGCCATCCGTATACTAGAGGGTGAGTGACCGGAGTCACTCACTGAAAACATCTGAGGTCTGTAAAACGTTTATATACACACCTTCTCACCTGGAACACTTAGCCAGGGTTTCAGCACTGTACGCATTGAATATAACTTAACTAAACGAAAACCCTAGTGACTATCCATTTCTTGCCACAATTAGCATTCTGCAGGAGTATTATATAAAGGTGACAAGTGGCTGGACCAATCAATCTACGGAAGTCATATAGACATCTTAATTTCTAACTAGAATACATATATATATATATATATATATATATATATATATATATATATACACTATAGCATCATTTCTCCACTAGTTATATTACAAACTACTAAAGATACTACCACAGGACTATGAATAAGGAATGTCTATGAGGACAAGGCTAAGTTTATGGACTGTATATGAGATTTAGCCAGGACGAGGTAGTAACAGCACAGCTCAGGAACTTTACAGTACACAGATTAAATCAGTCGGTCTAGACAGCAAAGATACAATTCATCTAACTTGTAAACTCACTCAACCCTTGCAAATGTTTAAGGTTACAAGGTATCATTACAGAGATACTAATATAAAGTGTAGCAGTTATTCTACAGCTTCCAATTTAGATACTGTTACCATCTGCTAGATACCTCTATTATAGCTAGAATAAATAGTTCTAGTGAAGAACCAGCATCAATAACAATATATATCAAAGGTATAACAATAACCAGCCAATTCCACAGGAAACAACTTGTTTATATATTCATATATAAAACCCAACACTGCAAATACTTTTCTTAAATTTCTGGAGTCTGGATACTTACCTGCTAGAAGAGACAATATACCTGCTCTATATATATATATGGACAATATTCATTTATTGAACTATGTGTAGTTTGGGGAATAATTATACTAATGTATTGGTCATTATAAATGTGTAGTAGTGCATATGAATTGATATCATCTATTGGGTGTACTGAGAATTTATAGATATCTGTCAGTAAAGTATATGATTAATTGTTGGAAGAGTGATTACTTACCTGTGTCTGTTCATTGGTGAAGAATTGAAGATCCCTGATCATTTAAGGTAAACCTGCAAAGAAGGACAATATATAGATTGTTTAAGAGTGTATATTACAGCTAGATACACCTATTTGGTAAACAGGGTGGTCCCGAGTATACCCTAAATTTATTTCATTTCACAAATAGAACAAATACTTGGGTGGAGGCACTGTTTTATTTAGTAACCGATACTATTGATAAAATAAAGGGTTACATCAACATTTACAATGTCTAATCATATAGCTTGTCCGGCCTCCTGTATATATCATCATATGACTAAGTACAATAGATATCTATATATATTGGGATACCCATTGGTCCCATACGCTTAATAATAACAGGTAATAAAAACATTTCTTTGTTAGACAGATATATATATTTTTTAAAAATATATATGTGTGATTCTATAATGTCTCGATCGTGTGATTATCTAGATCCTGCGATCGTAATCCACATATAATAAAGGTAAATCGTTCAAGTCATGGTATATGACACATGACTATGCCAAAATGAGTTGTTAATAACGAGTCCGAAATAATTAGTGTAAAGATTATGACATAAAAAGATTGTATAGTGACCCGATCATGTGACTGTTTAGGTCACATGATCGGCATTATCCTCCAATAGAGAGATTTTATAAACATCTATATGGAGGGAAGTTGGTTGGGAGTTGCAGTTATCTTAGTAACTTATATATCTATATAAGTATTCAGCAATATAGATATTGTTTATAGGGGAGAGATAGAAAGAGCTCAATATAGTTGGTATATAATTAAATATAATATTTCATATGAGAATCAATTTAATTATCTAAAGAGTTTCCTCCATGGTTAGGAAGGGATTTATATGGTGATGAAAAAGGCATATGATTTGTTTATATAACATCCTTATAATATATGAAAGATAGGTCACATCCAGAAAAGCAAAATAAATAAGAGGTCTATATGATTAAATGACAGAATTTAATTCCATGGTTTCATTTAGACCAACCGGATGCAAGGAATTAAATTTCAGCATCCAATATACTTCACGACTACAGAGTTTTTTGAATCTATCGCCTCCCCTGGAGGTTGGGGCGATCTGTTCAAGACATGTAACTGATAGACAAGAAGGATTGGACATATGTTTTAAGAAATAATGTCGTGAGACGCTATGAGTTTGACATTTATTTATGATGTTTCTTCTGTGCTCCATAAAGCGAACCCGTAGTTTTCTAGTTGTGCGTCCTATATAATTAAGTCCGCAACTACAGGTTAGCAAATAAATTGCATAGGTCGTCTCACAATTCATAAAGGTTTTAAATTCATATGTCTCATTAAAAGATGGAATATTAATTGAGACAGTCTTACGTTGTATATGAGAACACATCGTACATCTTGTCAAGCCACATTTATGGAAACCCAGTGGTTTTGTACTGAGCCATTCTGTACCCTTCTGGGTCCTAGGTTCCCTAATACTTTTTAAGTGGCTAGGGGCCAGAATGGTCTTTAACGACCTGTTTTTCCTATAAGTAATTTGTGGTTGGGGGGGTAAAATAGTACTGAGTATATTGTCTTGTTTTAATATTTTATAATTACGTGACACTATTGATTTTATTTCTTGGGCACATCTATTGTATTTACAGATGAAAGAGAGATCCCGATTATTCTGTTTTTCTATTTTATGTTTAAATTGTTTGGGATGAAGAAGTTGTTGTCTATCCATATTGTAGACCTCTGTATAGGCCTGTTGTAATAATGTCTCAGGATAATCTCTAATCCTAAAAGAATCTATCAATTCTCTGGCCTGTAATGCAAATGTATCAACATTAGAACAGTTACGGCGTAACCTCATAAGTTGACCTTTAGGAATATTGGTTTTCCAAGGTCTATAGTGTGAGCTTTTATAATGTAGGTATGAATGCGTATTGACCGATTTAATATAGTTGGATGTGACAATTTTATTATTAATTATTTCTAATGTCAAATCAAGGAAGTCCACACGGGTCTTATTAAACGTAGATGTGAAGGATAAATTAAATAGGTTGGTGTTAAGAGTGGAAACAAACTGATTAGCAGATAACTCATCCCCATCCCAAATAATGAATAAATCATCAATATAACGGCCATAGAGGACCAGGTACGCCCCCCATGGGCCATTCCATATATACTGTTCCTCAAAATCGCCCATATATAAGTTTGCATAACTGGGGGCGAACCTGGTCCCCATGGCCGTTCCCATCACCTGTAAATAATAACGATCTAAAAACGTGAAATAATTATGTGTGAGGATAAAATTGATACACTGTAAAAGAAAAGATCTGTGATCCACACTGAGATCACCATCTTGATCCAAACGTCTAGAAACACTATCACAACCCTTTACATGAGGAATATCGGTGTATAGTGATTTAACGTCAAGAGTCAGGAAAGCAAAAGAATCTTTCCATTTCAAATCTTGTATTTTAGTGAGAAAATCAGTTGTATCTTTAAGATGTGATCTCAGTGTGGAAACGCGTGGTTGAAGAAAGGTGTCAACATAATGGGACAAATTAGATGTGAGGGAATCAATGCCCGAAACAATAGGTCTACCGGGAGGTGAGGTGAGGGATTTGTGAATTTTGGGTAAAAAATAGAAAGTGGGAGTGACTGGGTAATGTGGTAATAAGAACCAGTGTTCCTCCTTAGACAGAATATTTGATTCTAGTGCAGAGTCAAGAAGATTTTTTAATTCCAATAAGAAGATGGATGTGGGGTTATTGTCAAGAGTTTTATAGAAGTTTTTGTCTTCCAATTGGTTTAAAGCCTCCTTGACATAGTCCACACGATCCATAATAACAAGGCCGCCACCCTTGTCTGCCTCTTTAAATATTAAGGAATTATCCTTAGTTAATACACGAAGTGCCCTCTGTTCTTGTTTAGTTAAATTGGATGGGATAAGTCTGTTGTCCTGAATGCCCTGCAAGAGTCTCCATTTGAACCTCTTGAGTCAGTGGACCTTAAATGTCTCACAGCCAAGGTCCTGTTTCTGCTGGCTATTGCCACTGCTAGAAGGGTGTTGGACTTAGGGTGGACGACAGGATAAAGCACCTTTCTAATATTCCATTGTGACCGAGCAGTTTTGAGAACTCGCCCAGGTTACTTACATAAAGTGGTGTCATCTTTTTACCTTAACCAAGAGATTGTGGTTCCGGTCTTCGGGGGTCATTCCGAGTTGATCGCTCGCTAGCTGTTTTTACCAGCCGTGCAAACGCTATGCCGCCGCCCACTGGGGAGTGTATTTTTGCTTTGCAGGAGTGCTAACGCGTGTGCAGCCGTGCTCAGCAAAAAGAGTTTGTGCAGTTTCTGAGTAGCTCTGAACCTAGTCAGCGCTTGCGATCACTTCAGCCTATTCGTGTCCGGATTTGACGTCAGACCACCGCCCAGCAAATGCCCAGCCACGCCTGCGTTTCTTCAGACACGCCTGTGTTTTTCCAAACACTCCCTGAAACGGTCAGTTGCCACCCAGAAACGCCCACTTCATGTCAATCTTCTTGCGTCCACCAGTGTGAATGGAATAGTCGCTTGAACCTGTGCAAAACTACAATGCTCTTTGTACCCCTACGTCGTGCGTGCGTATTACGGTGCATACGCATGCGCAGAAATGAGGATTTTTAACCTGATCGTTGCGCTGCGAACAACGGCAGCTAGCAATCAACTCGCAATGACCCCCTTCATCTCTTCTGACTTGTCCCCCAAAGAGCGGTCTTTGGATGTGGTAAGGGCTGTCCGTATATATGTGGAGAGGACTGCCTCTATGAGGAGGTCAGATACCCATTTTGTACTGTTTGGTTTCCACAAATGCACAAACGTGGCTGGCCTGCGAATGAGCAACCCTTGGCCAGATGGATTAGAATGGTGATTGCACAGGCTTATGTGCAGGCTGGACTCCCAGCTCCTGCTGCTATTACAGCTCATTCTACTCGGTCTGTTGGACCTTCTTGGGCGGCCCGCTGTGACGCACGCAGAACAATTGTGCAAGGCAGCCACATGGTCCTCAGTGAACACGTTCATTAGGTTCTATGCATTTGATACTTCCGCCTCCGAGGATGCTTCCTTTGGACGCCGGGTTCTCTTACCCGCTAAGGCGCGTCCCCTCCCTTGAGAAAACTGCTTCAGGACATCCCAATGTATTTCCTTTGGTACACAGTGTACCCCGCTGCAGAAAAGGTGAGTTATGGTAGACTTACCATTGTTAACTCTCTGTCTGCGAGGTACACTGGGTTCCACAGGGCACCCACCCTGATGCACCTAGCTTCTATGGGTTTGTATGGCATTAGCCGCTGGTCCCTTCTCCTGTCGTGAGAACGTGGTTCTATGTGACTAACGTCTACCATCTCTATTACCTGCTTCTGCAGTGGACTGGTTAACAAAACTGAGCTCACACTGCCTGGAGGCGGGGTTATATAGGAGGCCCCAATGCATCCTGGGACAGCCTAAAGCTTTAGCCTGTTGGTGCCTCTGGATCAAGATCCACTCTACACCCCCATGTATTTCCTGTGGAACCCAGAGCACCTCGCAGAAAGATAGTTAACCATGTTAAGTCTACCATAACTCTCCTTTTTCTTATATCCGAATGTCAGCTGATTAATACTCAGCCTTTAGCAGCCTTATTACGACAAAAGAAAAGGGAGATCACACCTTTTGCCCCACAAATCAAATATTAAAACAGTTCAACACTCCCCTTTATTTAGGGTAACCCTCCTTTTCTGTCAATGGAGATTTCAGCATATAGAACAAAACAGGAACACGATCATTACGTAATACGGTTTAAAACAAAGGATAACAACTATATTACACTAACATCTTGTGCTTCTGTTTTCTTCCATACTGTATGTTGATATCTTAATTTGCTGAGACGGAAAAGGACGGTTACCCTGAAGAACCCTAAGGAAAGTGTTGTTGATGTTAATTGAAGCCGTATTAAAGATATTTGAAAGTGTACAATGTGATGTTATTTCAATTTTTTTTTAATAATTATATTTATTCCTAGATAAATACGCAGTGTGGATCCACAGAGTCTTAGTTTAGTCATCACGTGATTGTGAAACGCGTCCTGTATAAATTGCTGAGTCACTGAAGATGGACAAGGACCGGAGTCACATGACCGACAGGATACTAAACCTAACTCTGGAGATCATCTACGTGCTGACTGGGGAGGTGAGGGGACCTTAAAGCGCAGCGGTGACATCACTTATATCTATAGTAATAATAATACAGGGACATGACTGGGAAGGTGAGGGGATTTGGGAGTGTCACAGTGACATCACTTATACCTATAGTAATAATACAGGGAGGTGAGTGGATCTGGGAGTGTCACAGTGACATCACTTATATCTATAATAATAATAATAATAATACAGGGACATGACTGGGGAGGTGAGGGGGATCTGCGAGTGTCATAGTGACATCACCTATATCTATAGTAATAATACAGGGACATGACTGAGGAGGTGATGGGATCTGGGAGTGTAACAGTGACATCACTTATATCTATAATAATAATAATAATACAGGGACATGACTGGGGAGGTGAGGGGATCTGGGAGTGTCATAGTGACATCACCTATATCTATAGTACTAATACAGGGACATGACTGAGGAGGTGAGGGGCTCTGGGAGTGTAACAGTGACATCACATATCTATTGTAATAATACAGGGACATGACTGGGGAGCTGAGGGGATGTAAAAGTGTCACAGTGACATCATGTATATCTATAGTAATACATACAGGGACATTTTGCACAATTATTCTCTAAAAAGAGTTAATCCAAATTGGCAAACTTTTAATTTATATTTCAATGTTGTCCCAATATACAGGATTATACAGTAGTGAAGAAGATATCCAGTGACCATTTGACACCCATCGGCTGTGACTCCATCACTGTGCCTCCAACTCACTCACTGATAAATGAGAGACAAAATGACCAAATGATCCTGGAACTCACCAACAAGATCATTCAGCTGCCAACTGGAGAGGTGACTGCTGAGAATGGGGCATTATACAGTAACACCAGGGGATGTGTCTGGGTGATGACTGGAGAGGTGACTGCTCGGAATGGGGCATTATACAGTAACACCAGTGGAAGTGTCTGGGTGATGACTGGAGAGGTGACTGCTGGGAATGGGACATTATACAGTAACACCAGTGGACGTGTCTGGGTGATGACAGGAGAGGTGACTGCTGGGAATGGGACATTATACAGTAACACCAGGAGATGTGTCCGGGTGATGACTGGAGAGGTGACTGCTGGGAATGGGGCATTATACAGTAACAGCAGGGGATGTGTCTGGGTGATGACTGGAGAGGTGACTGCTGGGAATGGGGCAATATACAGTAACACCAGGGAATGTGTCTGGGTGATGACTGGAGAGGTGACTGCTGGGAATGGGTCATTATACAGTAACACCAGGGGTCATGTCTGGGTGATGATTGGAGAGGTGACTGCTGGTAATGGGACATTATACACTAACACCAGGGGACGTGTCCTGGTGATGACTGGAGAGGTGACTGCTGGGAATGGGACTTTATACAGTAACACCAGGGGACGTGTCTGGTTGATGACTGGAGAGGTGACTGCTGGTAATGGGTCATTATACAGTAACACCAGGGGATGTGTCTGGTTGATGACTGGAGAGGTGACTGCTGGTAATGGGACATTATACAGTAACACCAGTGGACGTGTCTGGGTGATGACTGGAGAGGTGACTGCTGGGAATGGGACATTATACGGTAATACCAGGAGATGTGTCCGGATGATGACTGGAGAGGTGACTGCTGGGAATGGGACATTATACAGTAACACCAGGGGATGTGTCTGGGTGATGACTGGAGAGGTGACTGCTGGGAATGGGGCATTATACAGTAACACCAGGGGACGTGTCTGGGTGATGACTGGAGAGGTGACTGCTGGGAATGGGTCATCATACAGTAACACCAAGTGACGTGTCTGGGTGATGACTGGAGAGGTGACTGCTGGGAATGGGACATTATACAGTAACACCGGAGGATGTGTCTGGGTGATGACTGGAGAGGTGACTGCTGGATATGGGACATTATACAGCAACACCAGGAGACGTGTCTGGGTGATGACTGGAGCGGTGACTGCTGGGAATGGAGAGGTGACTGCTGGTAATGGGTCATTATACAGTAACACCGGGGGACGTGTCTGGGTGATGACTGGAGAGGTGGCTGCTGGTATTGGGACATTATACTGTGAAAGCTGATTTACATACAGGACAGAAAAAGCAATACCTTTTACACTGAAATTCGAGCAGCTGTGGCTGCTGGATGTAATCTTTAACCTACGTACTTTTCTCTTACGTCCTAGAGGATGCTGGGGACTCCAAAAGGACCATGGGGTATAGACGAGATCCGCAGGACCTTGGGCACACTGTAAAGACTTAAACTGGGTGTGAACTGGCTCCTCTCTCTATGCCCCTCCTCCAGACCTCAGTTAGACTTTGTGCCCAGGACTGACTGGACACACACTTGGGGAGCTCTACAGAGTTTCTCTGGAAAGACGTTTGTTAGGTTTATTATTTTCAGGGAGACCTGCTGGCTACAGGCTCCCTGCAGCGTGGGACTGAGGGGAGAGAAGTCAGACCTACTTCTGAGTTAAGGGCTCTGCTTCTTAGGCTACTGGACACCATTAGCTGCAGAGGGTCGATCACTTGGTTCGCCTAGCTGCTTGTTCCCGGAACCGCACCGTCACCCCCCTCACAGAAGCCAGAAGAAATAAGCCGGGTGAGTATGAGAAGATCCGAAGACTTCAGTGATGGCAGAAGACTTCAGTAACGGAGGTACAGCGCAGCAGTAGCGCTGCGCTCCATGTTCCCACACACACACCAACGGCACTCATAGGGTGCAGGGAGCTAGGGGGGAGCGCCCTGGGCAGCAGTTACTGAGGTTTTTGGTGGTAAAAGAAGGCTATACGGTGTCCGATCACTGTATAGAGTACCCTCGCCACTTTGCAATTTCAAATTTTAGCGGGCTACAGCGCGCCGGGAAGGGGGCGGGGCTTTGCCGCACATTGCTCACCAGCGCCATTTTCTCCTATTCTTACAGCGCTGCAGAGACGCTGCCCGGACCTCCAAGCTGCTGCAAGTACTTGGGGAGGGAAAACTGGGGGGGGGGGGCACTTAAATTTGGTGCTTTTCAAGTTATATTGTCGGCGCTGAGCATGTTACTAACTTCTGTTAGTATATGGGCGCTGGGGTGTGAGATGGCATACTCTCTCTGTGTTCTCCCTAAGGGCTTCTCTGTGGGGCTGTCCCCGTGCTTGTGGACTGTGTAAGTGTGAGTGTGTCGGCACGAGGTGTCGACATGTCTGAGCCTGGGTGTTCCTCCCCGGAGGAAGTTATGGGGGGTGCAGAGAAAGATTTAAGTATGTGTCTGTTGGCACAGCCGACTGCTGATTGGATGACTACGCTGAGTACACTGAATACAAATGTGGCTTTATTATCTAAGAGACTGGATAAGTCTGATTCTCAGACACAAACATGGCGTCTGTAGAGGACGCATTGTCTCAGGTACAAACAGCCTCAGGGTCACAGAAGCGTGCTTCTAACCAGATGGCAGATACAGGTACCGACACGGACTCTGACTCCGATGTCGATTTGAATGAGGCTTCTTTGCATCCACGGGTTGTCAAGAGTATTCAGTACATGATTATAGCCATTAAAGATGTTTACGTATATCTGAGGAACCTACCGTTCCTGACACAAGGGTTTGTTTATTTAAGGGGAAAAGACCTGAGGTAAAGTTTCCCCCCTCTCATGAAATGAATGAACTTTGTGAAAAGGCTTGGGAGTTCCCTGAAAAAAGGTGGCAGATTCCCAAGCGAATTTTGATGGCATATCCTTTCCCCTCTGACGATAGGGACAAATGGGAGTCGTCTCCAAATGTGGATAAAGCTCTCGCGCGATTGTCCAAGAAAGTGGCGCTTCCGTCTCCTGACACGGCTGCCCTCAAGGATCCTGGGGATCGCAAGCTGGAGACGACATTGAAGTCCATTTTCGTCAATACTGGTGCATTGCTCAGACCTGCTGTGGCGTCGGTATGGGTGAGTAGTGCTATAGCAAAGTGGGCTGAAAATTTGGCTTCTGATATGGACGCTCTTGATAAAGATAATATTCTTTTGACTCTTGGTTATATTAAGTACGCTGCAGATTACCTAAAGGATGCGGCGAGGGATGTTGGCCTCTTAGGATCAAGAGCCAATGCCATGGCGATTTCGGCCAGGAGGGCGCTGTGGATTCACCAATGGAATGCTGATGCCGACTTCAAGAAGAATATGGAAGCTCTCCCTTTTAAAGGTAGTGTCTTGTTCGGTGACGGCCTGGCTGACCTGGTGTCGACCACTACTGCGGGTAAGTCATCTTTTCTTCCATATGTTCCACCACAACGGAAAAAGATACCTTATCAGCAGATGCAGTCCTTTCGGCCTAATAAGTACAAAAGAGGAAAGGGTTCGTCCTTCCTCGCTTCAAAGGGTAGAGGTAGGGGAAGGAAGTCACCTGCAGTGTCAGGCACCCAGGACCAAAAGACCTCCCCTGCCTCTACCAAGTCCACCGCATGACGTTGGGGCTCCACTGGGGGAGTCCCTACCAGTGGGGGGCCGTCTCCAATTCTTCAAACAGGTCTGGGTTCGTTCGGCCCTGGATCCTTGGGTCTTAGAAATAGTGTCCCAAGGGTACAGGCTGGAGTTTCAGAAGATGTCCCCCAACCAGTTTTTCGTGTCGGCTTTGCCAACTTCTCTTCCCGAAAAGAGAGGTGGTGAGGGATGCTTTACAAAAGTTGTGTCAACAGAGGGTCGTGGTGCCGGTTCCCCCTTCAGATCGGGGGAAAGGGTTCTATTCGAGCCTCTTTGTGGTGCCGAAGCCGGACGGTTCGGTCAGACCGATTCTGAACCTAAAATACATCAACCCATATTTGAAAACGTTCAAGTTCAAGATGGAGTCTTTTCGAGCGGTGATCTCCAGCCTCGAAGGGGGGGATTTAATGGCGTCAGTAGACATAAAGGATGCTTACTTACACATCCCGATATTCCCTCCTCATCAGGCTTTCCTGAGGTTTGCGGTGCAGGATTGTCATTACCAATTTCAGACGTTGCCGTTTGGGCTTTCCACGGCCCGAGGGTTTTCACCAAGGTAATGGCTGAGATGATGGTCCTCCTTCGCAAGCAAGGGATCACAGTTATCCCGTACTTGGACGATCTCCTGATAAAGGAGAGGTCAAAGGAACAGTTGTTAAGAAATGTGGATCTCTCCCTGTCGGTTCTGCGACATCACGGTTGGATACTAAGTTTGCCAAAGTCTCAGTTGATCCCGACCACTCGGCTGCCCTTCCTGGGCATGGGCCTAGACACGGAAATACAGAGAGTGTTTCTTCCGGAGGTCAAAGCTCTGGAAATCCAGACCATGGTCAGGGAGCGTCTGATGCCGACAAGTGTGTTGATTCATCAATGCACTCGGGTACTAGGGAAGATGGTTGCGGCTTTACAAAGCCATTCCGTTTGGCAGGTTTCATGCCCGGGTGTTTCAATGGGATCTGCTGAAAAAATGGTCCGGGTCTCACCTGCACATGCACTGGAAAATAAGTCTATCTTCCAGGGCCAGGATTTGGCTCCTGTGGTGGCTGCAAAGCTCTCACCTTCTAGAGGGACGCCGTTTCGGAATCCAGGACTGGGTCCTGTTGACAACAGATGCAAGCCCCGAGGCCGGGGCGCAGTCACGCGAGGAAGAAATTTCCAGGGAAAATTGTCAAGCCAGGAATCTTGTCTCCACATAAATGTTCTCGAGTTGAGAGCCATTTACAACGGCCTTCTACAAGCAAAAAACCTTCTTCAGGGTCTCCCTGTCCTGATCCAGTTGGACAACATAACAGCGGTGGCGTACGTAAACCGCCAAGGCGGAACAAGGAGCACGGTGGCTATGGACGAGGCCACAAGAATACTACGCTGGGCGGAACAGAGAGTGAGTGCTCTTTCAGCAGTCTTCCTCCCGGGAGTGGACAACTGGGAAGCAGACTTCCTCAGCGGACACGATCTCCCTCGGGAGAGTGGGCTCTTCATCAAGAGGTATTTGCAGAAGTGACAAAGCGTTGGGGAATTCCTCTGATAGACATGATGGCGTCTCGCCTCAAGAAGAAGCTACCGAGGTATTGTTCCAGGTCAAGGGACCCCCAAGCCAGTGCAGTGGACGCCCTGGTGACTCCGTGGGTGTTTCAGTCGGTGTATGTGTTTTCTCTCCGTTTCCTCTCATTCCAAAGGTGCTGCGGATCTTTCGACGAGCAAGGGATCAAGCGATACTCGTCGTTCCAGATTGGCCACGGAGGGCCTGGTATCCAGATCTTCAAGAATTGCTAGTTGAAGATCCCTGGCCGCTTCCTCTAAGAGATGACTTGTTATTGCAGGGGCCCTGCGTGTTTCCGGACTTACTGCAGCTACGTTTGACAGCGTGGAAGTTGAGCGCCAAATCTTAGCTCGGAAGGGTATTCCCGGGGAGGTCATCACCACTCTCCTTAAAGCTAGAAATGAGGTTACGGCAAAACATTATCACCGTAATTGGAGGAAATATGTTTCATGGTGTGAGACCAAAGCAGCTTCGGCGGAGGAGTTTCACTTTGGTCGGTTTCTCCATTTTTTGCAGGCAGGCGTAGATGCAGGCCTGAAAGTGGGTTCCATAAAAGTGCACATTTCGGCTTTATCTATTTTCTTTCAGAAAGAATTGGTCGTCCTGCCTGAGATTCAGACCTTTGTGAAGGGTGTGTTGCATATACAACCTCCATATGTGCCGCCGGTGGCGTCGTGGGATCTTGAAGTGGTCTTGCAGTTCCTTATGTCTCCTTGGTTTGAACCTTTGCGTAAGGTTGAGTTAAGGTTTCTCACTTGGAAAGTGGTCATGCTTTTGGCTCTGGCGTCGGCCAGGCGAGTGTCTGAATTGGCGGCCTTGTCTCACAAGAGCCCTTATTTGATATTCCATTCGGATAGAGCGGAATTGAGGACTCGTCAACAATTTCTGCCGAAGGTGGTTTCTTCTTTTCACATCAACCAACCTATTGTGGTGCCTGTAGCTACGGATGCTGTGGCGGTTCCAAGGTCTCTTGATGTTGTAAATGCCTTGAAAATTTACGTTGCCAGAACGGCTCTTACCAGGAAAACAGAGGCTTTGTTTGTCCTGTATGCTTCCAACAAGATTGGAAATCCTGCTTCTAAGCAGACTATTGCTCGCTGCGCTTGTAATACGATTCAGCAAGCTCATTCTTCGGCTGGGCTACCATTGCCGAAGTCAGTAAAGGCCCATTCTACCAGAAAAGTGGGCTTATCTTGGGCGGCTGCCCGAGGAGTCTCGGCACTTCAGCTTTGCCGAGCAGCTACGTGGTCGGGTTAAAACACTTTTGCTAAGTTTTACAGGTTTGATACCCTGGCTGAGGAGAACCTCATGTTTGCCGAATCGGTGCTGCAGATTCGTCCGCACTCTCCCGCCCGTTCTGGAGCTTTGGTATAGACCCCATGGTCCTTTTGGAGTCCCCAGCATCCTCCAGGACGTAAGAGAAAATAGGATTTTAATACCTACCGGAAAATCCTTTTCTCCTAGTCCGTAGAGGATGCTGGGCGCCCATCCCAGTGCGGACTGTTTCTTGCAGTTGTATTATTACTGGTTGTATTTGTTTACACACGGATTGTGTATTGGTTTTCTTCAGCTTGTTGCTGCTGTTAGTTCATACAGTTATCTGGTTTCATTCTATTCCAGTTGTACGGTATGTTGTGATGTGGGCTGGTATGTTTCTCACCTTAGTTTAAACAAAAATCCTTTCCTCGAAATGTCCGTCTCTCCTCGGCACTGTTCCTGTTACTGAGGTCTGGAGGAGGGGTGACAAAGCTGATTTTCTACTCTATAACACAGGCTATTAAATATATATCGTGAAGCCGTAATGGCCGCTGAACCTCGTGCACGTGCTACGCACTCCGTACGCTATTTGCGTATGAAGACCTCGCACGTGGTACGCAAGTTACGTACACGCTGCGCTGGGTGTACGGAACACACACAGCGAGCGTACACACAGATGATAACCTTTTAAACTTTACTCAAGGTATGATTATACTAAAATACCTAGTATTGAGATACTGTAATGATTAGACACTGGTTAACCTTGTTAATATAAAAGCTGTTTGAGCGGATGAGACGCTCCGATTACCCTCAGTAACGTAATAAACACACAATACTTTGCTAAGAGTCCGAAACCTTTACTAACAAGCTTTTAGTTATATCAAAAGGGGAAACACAGTTGACATTTCAAACACTACAGGCTAACATATAATCTAACAGAATAACTAAACAGAAATATACACAATAGCGAACGATCGCAAACACAAATACATAAACTGAGAATGAATGGCTTACATTAAATGGGTAACAAAGTGACCACAGAGAAACATACCATACGGGGGAAACACTCGCCAGCGCAACCGGATCCAGTCCTCCAATTATCAGCGATAAATGTTGATGAGAGAGAGTACTGGCCGGTCTGGGGACAGTGGCCTTTATATACACAACATACAGTACACTACAAAGGGACCTATAATCTCATTGTTCATTGGACACAGGAATGTCTCCTCGCATTATAACAAAAGGTCATAGGTTGGTTTAAACAGGTGGGCTGTGACTATATCAAACTGCTCAGGTGGGAGGGAATCGCCGGATTCCTGCCGCATGGATAATGAACTGCAAACATAGTAAATGTCCAGAAATTACTAATGGACATAACTATTCGCAGGAGCGATTAATCTTTACCTAACCAGCACCGGATTGTTCCTATTAAAATGTTCTTTAGTTAGGTACCAGGAACCACCGCTCTGACCCTATCTGACCCTTCGTATCATGCAAAGAGGAATTCCTCTGTCCAGGGACCAGCTACAATAAACAAACTTACAGTTATTATTAAGGGGAACATTATCTATAAAACATATTATTTGGATTTATTATTTAACGATTGAGTCGCCCGCTAGACGCACACAAACTCTACCGTAAATGCACATACCATGCGCTCGAGCGCACGCCCGTGGGGGCACCGTCACGCAACTGCGAGTATGCGCACGCGCGGGAGAGAATGTGCATGTGCAGCGAGCAAGCGCATGGGGTGAATATATGGCAACGTGTAGCATGATATTTTTCTGACTTTGACAGTGGCATAGAGGGAGGAGCCAATTCACACCCAGTTTAAGTCTTTATAGTGTGCCCAAGCTCCTGCGGATCCCGTCTATACCCTATGGTCCTTTTGGAGTCCCCAGTATCCTCTACGGACTAGGAGAAAAGAATTTACCGGTAGGTATTAAAATCCTATTTTTACTCACTGAGCGTACACACACACCGACACGCTGTAAGCACAATGCAGCTACACGTGTGGCTGAAATACACTTTAAACCTAAAGAGACACAACACCAATTGTATTTAAAATGCTGGGATCCGACCCACCAACATATAATTTCAAAAAGGGGGTTACAATAACAATACAATTACAATAAGAGAAAAGAGGCTACAATCAATAGTACATACGTTTGTTTTGCCAGTGCCACACGGACCCGGTGCTCAGTCAAGATGACCAGAGAGAGAGAGAGTCCGGCCAGGCAGCTGGGCTTTTTATACATTTGGCTAAAACATAATACAATAGAAACTGTAATCTCTTCATCTATAGGTCAAATGGCTGGTCATTTACAGTACAGGAGGGGTCATAGGTTGGTTTGAATAGGTGGGCGATGCCTGGTCTAGGAGCACTTGCAGTTGGTCTCCACTGGGTTCCCTCCGAATATCAGAGTACAGTAAATACAGTGGAGAATGCTATCTTCTGCAAACTCCTACCAGAATTTTGCTCTTAAAATACCCTACAGATGGATACCAAACACCACCTCCTAACTTAATGCTGTCCCCTCATATCCTGTAAAGGTGAATCCCTTTGTTGTTGTACCTTTTTAAACAAGTATAACTTGCTAGTGTGGTGCATGTGGGCTATGTGTACATTTTGCACTATGTGGATTAAATATGAGATGTCTTTGTGGCTTTTCCGTGCGAATACAAATGCTACCGTAATTATTCATACAACGCACTAATACGCAGGACCGCGTGAATATGTGCACGCACGGCAGAACAAGTACGCGCTCAGAGGCCATCTGTGTGGAGTTAGTTCGTGATGTGTATGGCTGTAATATTTTCGACTTCGACAATACACAAACACCAGGGGACGTGTCTGGGTGATGACTGGAGAGGTGACTGCTGGGAATGGGACATTATACAGTAACACCAGGGGACGTGTCTGGGTGATCACTGGAGAGGTGACTGCTGGGAATGGGGCATTATACAGTAACACCAGGGGATGTGTCTGGGTGATGACTGGAGAGGTGACTGCTGGGAATGGGACATCATACAGTAACACCAGGGGACGTGTCTGGGTGATGACTGGAGAGGTGACTGCTGGGAATGGGTCATTATACAGTAACACCAGGGGATGTGTCTGGGTGATGACTGGAGAGGTGACTGCTGGGAATGGGGCATTATACAGTAACACCAGGGGACGTGTCTGGGTGATGACTGGAGAGGTGACTGCTGGGAATGGGGCATTATACAGTAACACCAGGGGATGTGTCTGGGTGATGACTGGAGAGGTGACTGCTGGGAATGGGACATCATACAGTAACACCAGGGGATGTGTCTGGGGGATGACTGGAGAGGTGACTGCTGGGAATGGGACATTATACAGTATCACAAGGGGATGTGTCTGGGTGATAACTGGAGAGGTGACTGCTGGGAATGGGACATTATACAGTAACACCAGGGGACGTGTCTGGGTGATGACTGGAGAGGTGACTGCTGGGAATGGGACATTATACAGTATCAAAAAGGGGATGTGTCTGGGTGATAATTGGAGAGGTGACTGCTGAGGATGGGACGTTATACAGTAACACCGGAGGATGTGTCTGGGTGATGACTGGAGAGGTGACTGCTGGGAATGGGGCATTATACAGTAACACCAGGGGATGTGTCTGGGTGATGACTGGAGAGGTGACTGCTGGGAATGGGGCATTATACAGTAACACCGGGGGGGGGTGTCTGGGTGATGACTGGAGAGGTGACTGCTGGGAATGGGACATTATACAGTAACACCAGGGGACGTGTCCGGGTGATGACTGGAGAGGTGACTGCTGGGAATGGGACATTATACAGTAACACCAGGGGACGTGTCCGGGTGATGACTGGAGAGGTGACTGCTGGGAATGGGACATTATACAATAACACCATGGGACGTGTCTGGGTGATGACTGGAGAGGAGACTGCTGGGAAGCGGACATTATACAGTAACACCAGGGGACGTGTCTGGGTGATGACTGGAGAGGTGACTGCTGGGAATGGGACATTATACAGTAACACCAGGGGACGTGTCTGGGTAAGGACTGGAGAGGTGACTGCTGGGAATGGGACATTATACAGTAACACCAGGGGATGTGTCTGGGTGATGACTAGAGAGGTGACTGCTGGGAATGGGGCATTATACAGTAACACCAGGGGATGTGTCTGGGTGATGACTGGAGAGGTGACTGCTGGGAATGGGACATTATACAGTATCACAAGGGGATGTGTCTGGGTGATAACTGGAGAGGTGACTGCTGGGAATGGGACATTATACAGTAACACCAGGGGACGTGTCTGGGTGATGACTGGAGAGGTGACTGCTGGGAATGGGACATTATACAGTATCAAAAAGGGGATGTGTCTGGGTGATAATTGGAGAGGTGACTGCTGAGGATGGGACATTATACAGTAACACCGGAGGATGTGTCTGGGTGATGACTGGAGAGGTGACTGCTGGGAATGGGGCATTATACAGTAACACCAGGGGATGTGTCTGGGTGATGACTGGAGAGGTGACTGCTGGGAATGGGGCATTATACAGTAACACCGGGGGGGTGTCTGGGTGATGACTGGAGAGGTGACTGCTGGGAATGGGACATTATACAGTAACACCAGGGGACGTGTCCGGGTGATGACTGGAGAGGTGACTGCTGGGAATGGGACATTATACAGTAACACCAGGGGACGTGTCCGGGTGATGACTGGAGAGGTGACTGCTGGGAATGGGACATTATACAGTAACACCATGGGACGTGTCTGGGTGATGACTGGAGAGGAGACTGCTGGGAATGGGACATTATACAGTAACACCAGGGGACGTGTCCGGGTGATGACTGGAGAGGTGACTGCTGGGAATGGGACATTATACAGTAACACCAGGGGACGTGTCCGGGTGATGACTGGAGAGGTGACTGCTGGGAATGGGACATTATACAGTAACACCATGGGACGTGTCTGGGTGATGACTGGAGAGGAGACTGCTGGGAATGGGACATTATACAGTAACACCAGGGGACGTGTCTGGGTAAGGACTGGAGAGGTGACTGCTGGGAATGGGACATTATACAGTAACACCAGGGGATGTGTCTGGGTGATGACTGGAGAGGTGACTGCTGGGAATGGGGCATTATACAGTAACACCAGGGGACGTGCCTGGGTGATGACTGGAGAGGTGACTGCTGGGAATGGGGCATTATACAGTAACACCAGGGGACATGTCTGGGTGATGACTGGGGAGGTGACTGCTGGGAATGGGACATTATACAGTAACACCAGGGGACGTGTCCGGGTGATGACTGGAGAGGTGACTGCTGGGAATGGGACATTATACAGTAACACCAGGGGACGTGTCCGGGTGATGACTGGAGAGGTGACTGCTGGGAATGGGACATTATACAGTAACACCAGGGGACGTGTCTGGGTGATGACTGGAGAGGAGACTGCTGGGAAGCGGACATTATACAGTAACACCAGGGGACGTGTCTGGGTGATGACTGGAGAGGTGACTGCTGGGAATGGGACATTATACAGTAACACCAGGGGACGTGTCTGGGTGATGACTGGAGAGGTTACTGCTGGGAATGGGACATTATACAGTAACACCAGGGGATGTGTCTGGGTGATGACTAGAGAGGTGACTGCTGGGAATGGGGCATTATACAGTAACACCAGGGGACGTGTCTGGGTGATGACTGGAGAGGTGACTGCTGGGAATGGGGCATTATACAGTAACACCAGGGGATGTGTCTGGGTGATGACTGAAGAGGTGACTGCTGGGAATGGGGCATTATACAGTAACACCAGGGGACGTATCCGGTCGGTGACTGGAGAGGTGACTGCTGGGAATGGGGCATTATACAGTAACACCAGGGGATGTGTCTGGGTGATGACTGGAGAGGTGACTGCTGGGAATGGGACATTATACAGTAACATCAGGGGATGTGTCTGGGTGATGACTGGAGAGGTGACTGCTGGGAATGGGACATTATACAGTATCACAAGGGGATGTGTCTGGGTGATAACTGGAGAGGTGACTGCTGGGAATGGGACATTATACAGTAACACCAGGGGACGTGTCTGGGTGATGACTGGAGAGGCGACTGCTGGGAATGGGGCATTATACAGTAACACCAGGGGATGTGTCTGGGTGATGACTGAAGAGGTGACTGCTGGGAATGGGGCATTATACAGTAACACCAGGGGACGTATCCGGTCGGTGACTGGAGAGGTGACTGCTGGGAATGGGGCATTATACAGTAACACCAGGGGATGTGTCTGGGTGATGACTGGAGAGGTGACTGCTGGGAATGGGACATTATACAGTAACATCAGGGGATGTGTCTGGGTGATGACTGGAGAGGTGACTGCTGGGAATGGGACATTATACAGTATCACAAGGGGATGTGTCTGGGTGATAACTGGAGAGGTGACTGCTGGGAATGGGACATTATACAGTAACACCAGGGGACGTGTCTGGGTGATGACTGGAGAGGTGACTGCTGGGAATGGGACATTATACAGTATCAAAAAGGGGATGTGTCTGGGTGATAATTGGAGAGGTGACTGCTGAGGATGGGACATTATACAGTAACACCGGAGGATGTGTCTGGGTGATGACTGGAGAGGTGACTGCTGGGAATGGGGCATTATACAGTAACACCAGGGGACGTATCCGGGTGGTGACTGGAGAGGTGACTGCTGGGAATGGGGCATTATACAGTAACACCAGGGGATGTGTCTGGGTGATGACTGGAGAGGTGACTGCTGGGAATGGGACATTATACAGTAACATCAGGGGATGTGTCTGGGTGATGACTGGAGAGGTGACTGCTGGAAATGGGACATTATACCGTAACACCAGGGGACGTGTCTGGGTGATGACTGGAGAGGTGACTGCTGGGAATGGGACATTATACAGTAACACCAGGGGACGTGTCTGGGTGATGACTGTATCATTGTCAGGTTCCTATAAGGTGTCAGGATGTCACTGTCTATGTCTCCATGCAGGAGGGGGAGTATATAGAGGAACACAGGGGTCTGTACAAGGATGTGATGATGAAGAATCACCGGCCCCTCACATCACTGGGTAAGAGGAGACTGTCATTTATTGTATAAGGGGAGCAGGTATGGGGGCTACCTATATACACACTGTGACCAGATGCTTCCCAAGCCCTCACTGACTTGTGTCCCACGGTCACGGAACGGCTTTAGGTCACACGGGACCTGGCCAATTAAGATTCATGCTTACTGTTACTGACTCCACCCACTGCGCAGTCGGCAGGTACAATGCTGCCACCACCAGACTCCTTGCTCCCGTGGCATCTTACCACAGCTGTGTGGCGTTGATTGATTCCCACTGGTCGCTTGACCAGGCCTCTGCATGGTAGCTGGCGGAAAGCGGAGCTTGAAGACACTAGGGTTACCCTGGACAGCCAGAGAACGGGGCTACATTTCATGTATCCCTGCTGGTCACAAGATGAAGCGGTCGTCTTGAGTCAAAATATGTTTATTCGCTCAAATAAAGTCCTTAAAAGGACCCTCCCTGTTTCCAGTGGAACAGCAATACAGCAAGATGTTCACAGCAGAAATAAGATGGTATAATACACTCTGAGGCATCAGGCCTCCTTTTTATCTAAAACCAACATACAGTACTATAAGGGGTGGTCCCACCTTCATTCTATCTCACAAAAAATATAAATAAAAACATGTTACATTTCAAAAGAGTTTAACAATTGGATAAAGCAAATTTCTGCTCCTTTTCATACATAATCCAAACCAGTGTGCTTAACCAAACACAATCTGATTATCATATCCCTGTCTCTTTCTCAAATGTGAATATAATTAGAATTTAAATTGCACTCACCCTCTCACCCATAGACAACGTTCTTGTCGTTTAAACATAACTCTGCATCCTAGATAATGCAGCCTAGGAAATATTAAACCAAATTGTTATTACACGAAAACCTACTGGAAAGATGCCCTACATTGCATTCGTAAAACACAGGGGGTAGTTGATCGCAGCAGGAAATTTTTTAGCAGTTGGGCAAAACCATGTGCACTGCAGGGGGGGCAGATATAACATGTGCAGAGAGAGATAGATATGAGTGGGGTGTGTTCAATCTGCAATCTAAATTGCAGTGTAAAAATAAATCAGCCCGTATTTACCCTGCACAGAAACAAAATAACCCACCCAAATCTAACTCTCTTTGCAAATGTTATATCTGCCCCCCCTGCAGTGCACATGGGTGGTCATTCCGAGTTGAACGCTCGTTATTTTTTTTCCGCAACGGATCGATTAGTCGCTAATGCGCATGCGCAATGTCCGCAGTGCGACTGCGCCAAGTAAATTTGCTATGAAGATTGGTATTTTACTCACAGCATTACGAGGTTTTTTCTTCGTTCTGGAGAGCGGAGTGTGATTGACAGGAAGTGGGTGTTTCTGGCCGGAAACTGGACGTTGTATGGGAGTGTGTGAGAAAACGCTACCATTTCTGGGAAAAACGCGAGAGTGGCTGGAGAAACGGAGGAGTGTCTGGGTGAACGCTGGGTGTGTTTGTGACGTCAAACCCGGAACGACAAGCACTGAACTGATCGCACTGGAAGAGTAAGTCTCGAGCTACTGATAAGCTAAGATTCACCCCCAGTAGGCGGCGGCTTAGTGTGTGCAATGCTGCTAAAAGCAGCTTGCGAGCGAACAACTCAGAATGACCACCATGGTTTTGCCCAACTGCTAAAAAATTTCCTGCTGCGATCAACTTGGAATTACCCCCAAAATCTGATTTAGCATCCACTCCTGTCTTTCACATCTCCATGCAGAACCAGTTTTTGGCTTATCACCCAACAGGAGATGCTGAAAGCACAAACAGTCTTCTTTCCGAACCTTAGTTTGTATCTCAAAGACAATGTTTGCCCACCAAAAGCCTGCCACTTGACAACATATGACTTTCTGTGCTAAAATGTCTAAAAACAATTCTCAAGGCCTTTTAGAAACCAAATACCTCATACTTTTCTCATAAGTGTAATGTCCCTGCAGTTCTATAACCGTGCCGTCCATAATTCTCCAACTGCGCACAGCGCAGCAATATAACATATTAAGACACATTATTGAACATACATTTAGTCATGTACAGTGCATGGTGCCTAGAGCCAAGTGCTCCTTTTAAAAATGTCGCCAAGCGCCCATTGTCCATTTAAATGGTGCCAGGCATGGAGGGTTAACCCTTTTAGTGCCGCTGCTGCTATTGGCCAGGGGGGCTCCGGCCACACACACACCATCTGATAATCACATATATACACTGTACTCAGTCACTGTGTGTCTCCTACAGATGGACCCAGTAACAGAGATACCCCAGAGAGATGTCCCCGTCCTCTGTATTCCCAGGATTGTACAGAGGAGAATCACAGGATCCCACAGGAGGATCAGGTAGGTGGGAATTAGAGTCTCCATAATATTCCAAAGTGACTGTCACTATATGATATCTAGTGAAACTGTGGGCCTGATTCTTATTTAGGAATACAGTAAGAGTAAGTGGCTACCTGGAAAACCATTTTATAATGCAAGGGATAGGCAAATACATTGTGTTTGCATGCAGGGTTATTACTGGCTACTTTTGCATGTAGCCCACAAATGCTGGAAAACTTTATTTCTCTTTCATCCACTAGGGGACACTGGAGCCCTATACAGTAGGAGTGTGAAGCTTGCAACCGGAGGTGTGGCACAATCTAAAAATTAGCATTGTCTGCACAGCCGGCTCCTCCCCCTTCACATCCCTCCTCCCCCAGTTTGAAAAATTGTGCTAGAGGTACAGCACGTGGAAGCACTGAGCTCCTGACTAACATTTCTAAAACAGTGTGCGGCATCCACCTAATAAAAGAGAGACAAGGCATCTTTATATTGGAGAGACAAAGATCCATTTTGAAGGGACCTGTATCTCTCGACAAGGAGATCCTCAGAGAAACTCAGAGTGAGTACTATAAAAAAATTTAAATAAGGACCCAGTTAGCTTTTTTATTTTTATTATTTAATCCCCTTGTCAGCAAAGCCCGAGAGGTTACTCTCGTATAACATGAGGTCACCAGCGATCGCAGTGAGTAGCGCAGGGCTGGAGGAGTGCGCCGGGTGGATGTGAGTAAGCCGCCCACACTGTACAGCCGCTGACTAGCGCTACGGGACTTAGTGACAGGGTCCCGGAACGCGCACACCAGGGGGCAGACAGTCCCTTTAGCCGCGCTGATGGGCGCCGCTACGAGACTTAGTGACAGAGTCCCGGAGCGCGCACACCAGGGGGCAGACAGTCCCTTTAGCCTCGCTGATGGGCGCCGCTATGAGACATTCCAAGGGGCAGGGATAAGCTCTCCCCCTCGTATAGATACAAGAGGGATGGTTTTTTGTAACAACAGCTCCGTCTGCTGGTAAATTTATATATTTAGATAAGAGGATCTCCTGAACAGAATAATCTACTTTACTATTTATATTTTCAAAGGACTTCTATTACAAAGATCCTGAAGAAAATACATGGAAGCAAGCGGATACCAACTCTACCATCGTAGCTGATTTACAGTTGGGTTGTGAGGGATGCGAGTCGGCTGGTGTAATAATTTTTTTTTTAAATTTATTTTGTCCTGCTCCTTTTCTATATACTGAAAGGAAGGGTAATTTCTGCCGGATCCGATACCTTTGCTTCCATCATCTCTCAGTCTTTCTCTTCCTAGTTTAAAGGGTGGAAGCGCTGCATAATACCCTGGTAGAAGGTTTTAACAACATGTCTAAAGCACCAACTAGGACCTCCAAGACCTGTTATGTTTGTTAGAAATGTAACAAGAAAAGCATGCGGGTTGGCAGCTCCGGTGTGTGCGACTCCTGCTAAGACAAGGACGCTCCACCTGGGAGCAGTGCTCCGTCTTGGTCATGGGAAGACAACCTTGCAAATAGAATCTCCAAGGAGATGGCAGAATCGCGCAAGCAGCACTCGGAATGGGCTGCGGGATTCTCAAAGACAATGGAGGAATTTCTCATCAAGTTAACACCGCCCGCACAAGCAGAAACGAATGTGCGCAAGGCTGTTAAGACCTCTTCCTATTATACGGAATCAGAGGAGGAAGAAGGTTTTCTCCTTGATACATAGGAAGGTGAGTTAATTGAATCTAACCTAGACGCCGATTTTCCAGAAGACGACACGGCAATCTCGGGTCTTGATTCTTTAATTGACGCAGTAAAGGAGATCCTAAACTTTAAGGTAGAAGAAACAAAGGAGCCGGAAGATTTCTAATTGTTCGAATCCCAAAATCCGCCTTCAGCAGTGTTTCACATTCCTAAATCCCTCCAATCTCAAATGGAGAAGGCTTGGAAACAACCTGACAAGCGCTTTCAGTTTCCAAATAGGTTTCAAGTAACTTATCCCCTAACCAAGGGTGTAATGGATAAGTGGGAGACCCCACCAGTAGTGGATGCTTCCCTAGGAAGGTTGTCAAAGAAGACAATCTTACCAATACCTAATGTAACGACTTTAAAGGATGCTTCAGACTGAAAGGTTGACACAACTTTAAAGTAAATTTTTGTAGCAGCAGGTGCAGCACAGAAACCTACGATCATCTGTGCTTGGGTCAACAAGGCCATAGGAGCATGGTCTGGACATAGGCCCTCATTCTGAGTTAATCGCAGCAGCAAGAAAGTTAGCAATTGGGCAAAACCATGTGCACTGCAGGGGAAGCAGATATATCATGTGCAGAGAGAGTTAGATTTGGGTGGGTTATTTTGTTTCTGTGCAGGGTAAATACTGGCTGCTTTATTTTTACACTGCAAATTAGATTGCAGATTGAACACACCCCACCCAAATCTAACTCTCTCTACACATGTTATATCTACCCCTCCTGCAGTGCACATGGTTTTGCCCAATTGCTAACTTTCTTGCTGCTGCGATCAACTCAGAATGAGGGCCATATTGTACAGGCTATTGAGGAGGAAAATAGTTTAGAAGAGATTACCCAACTGGCGAAACACATTTGAGAATCAGCTTCATACTTATGTCAAGCCTCAAAGGATATTAGCAGTATTGCATCACGCATCTCGGCATTGCCCATATCGGCTAGACGGATTTTATGGCTCAGAGAATGGCAAGGAGACTCTGACACCAAGAAGGCGGTAGAATCCATTCCCTTTGGGGGCGAGATGCTTTTCGGTCCAGAGTTGGACAAGTGGATCTCGCAGGCTACAGCTGGGAAGTCCAGCTTCCTACCTACTTCTTATACGAGAACCATTCCACAGGTTAGGAGAGGTTATTCGGGACCAGTGTTTACTTCATTTAGATCACAACAGGTTTCGGTACACAAGTACGTGGGGGCAAAGGTAGAGGCCGCTCACAGGCAGCAATCAGAAGCAGGTAAACCTGCTGACAAGGCCGTGGCATGACGGCCTCCCAGCTCACCTGGGGTCCCCCTTGGTGGGCGCACATCTGGAGGGTTTTCAGGACGTCTGGGCCAGAACCTCACCAGAATTTTGGATAAACATAATCTCTCAGGGATACAAACTGGATTTTCAACAGAGGCCTCACAGTTTTTTACAATAGGATTGCCTCAGTGCCCTCAGAAAGCAAAAGCACTACTGACAGCAATTCAAAAATTGCTACAGTCAGAGGTCATTATTCCGGTTCCCGCCTCTCAGAGAGAACGGTCAGACCAATACTCAATTTAAAAGTTTTAAACCAGTTTCTAAGGGTCTACAAATTCAAGATGGAATCAATCCAGTCGGTCATTGCAGGCTTAGAACAGGGCAAGTTCATGGTATCCATGGACATACAAGATGCATATCCCAATCTGGACTCCTCACCAGGCTTACTTAAGGTTCACACTGGTGACGGATCAATAACAACTCAGGGCCTTGCCGTTCGGTCTATCATCAGCCCCAAGAATCTTTATGAAGATCATGGCAATAATGGTTGCAGGATTGAGACTGTTGGGGGTCACAATAATACCTTATCTAGATGATCTACTGATCAAGGCATCATCTCAGGAACAGCTGATCAAGGATGTTCAGACATCTCATCAATTTCTTATTCAACATGGGTGGATTGTGAATTTCCAGAAATCCAACCTCATGCCAACTCAACGGATTCAGTTCCTCGGTCTCATCTTGGACACGGTACAATTGAGAGTTTTCCTACCAGAGAACAAGGTCCAAGACCTACAGAGATTAGTGGGTCAGGTTCTGAAGACACAAATGGTCTCTCTACACCTCTGTGTGCAGCTTCTCAGGAAGATGGTGGCGTCGTTCGAGACTCTCCAAAATGGCAGACTTCATTCCCGACCATTCAAGATGAACATCATTGCTGAGGGAGCAGGTTCGCACTGGCTTTTACATAGAAGAATCCGACTTCCACCGCGCATACGAACCTCCTTAATTTGGTGGTCGTTGCACAGGAATCTTGTAGCAGGCAAGAGATTCGGCATTTGGGATTGGAGGATCCTGACAATGGACGCCAGTCTCAGAGGTTGGGGTGCCGTCTTAGAGGAACATCAGTTTCAGGGCAGATGGACGTTCCTGGAGTGCAGACTACCCATAAACATTCTCGAACTAAGAGCAGTTTACAATGCGCTTCTCTTAGCCGAAGACCTAGTCATGGGTCAACACGTAAGGATACAGTCGGACAATGTCACGACAACGGCTTACATAAACTATCAAGGAGGAACAAAGAGCAGGATGGCGTTGAAGGAAGCCACAAAGATCTTGTTGTGGGCAGAAAGGCGAAACATCATCCTCTCGGCAGTGTTCATTCCAGGTGTGGAGAACTGGGAAGCAGATTATCTCAGTCGCCAGGACATGCATCCGGGAGAGTGGTGCCTACATCCATGGATTTTCAACATGGTGGTGAGGAGATGGGGTCTACCTCAAGTGGACCTAATGGCGTCTCGGCAAAACCATCAGCTGCCCAGATATGTATCCAGGACAAGAGATCCAGCAGCAGAAGGATGGGACGCATTAACACTTCCTTGGTTTTATAGGAGGGTTTACATTTTTCCACCTTTCCCACTCATACCCAGGGTTCTGAAAAGGTTGAAACGAGAACGAGTGTGGGCAATTCTAATCGCACCAGATTGGCCCCGCAGGAGTTGGTACTCCGACCTGCGGGGGTTACTAGCAGAAGATCCTTGGCGGTTACCTCAGAGAGAGGACCTGCTTTCTCAGGGACCGTTCCTACACCCAGACCTGAACAGGCTGCTTTTAACGGCGTGGCTATTGGATCTTAAGAAACAGAGGGATACCAAGAACGGCCATTCCTACGATGATTGCCACTAGGAAGCCGGTCACAGCCATTTGCTACTACAGGGTTTTGTCAGGAACGTGGGTGGAATCCGACGAACTTCCACTTATCCAGACTTCTACTTTTCCTTCAGGCCGGTCTAGATGAAGGACTGAGGCTGGGCTCTCTGAAGCTTCAAATTTCATCTCTCTCCATCCTGTTTCAACAGCGGTTAGCATCCTTACAAGAGATTCAAACCTTTTTACAGGGGGTCCTAAGGATACAACCCCCTTTTCGTCCTCCAACTGCGCCATGGGACTAACATTTGGTGTTGGAATTTTTGAGATCACCAACTTTTGAACCGTTAGCAAGAACAGACCTGACATATCTCTCTTGGAAAGTCACGTTATTGCTTGCCTTGGCTTCGGCCAGGAGGATTTCTGAGTTGGGAGCCTTATCCTGTAAGAGTCCTTTTTACATTTTTCATGAGGATAGGGCAGAACACCATACAAGAGCTGATTTCCTTCCTAAGGTTGTTTCGGGGTTTCACGTAAACCAGCCAATTGTGATCTCCTCTTTCCAGGGTCTCCCAGATGGGGACGTGTCCTTGGATGTTGTCCGAGCTTTACGGGTATACGTACAAGTTACGTCGTCCTTCAGAAAGTCGGACCATTTGTTTGTTCTTTATGATGGGCCAAAGAAGGGTTGGCCAGCATCTAAGCAGTCTTTGTCTAGATGGATTAGACTTGCCATTCGGCAAGCTTATATTTCCTGTGGTAAACAGGTTCCGGTACAGACGGGTGCTCAAACCACCCGATCCGTGGGTGCCTCATGGGCGGCTGCCAGAGGTGCTCCCACTATTCAACTTTGCAGAGCGGCGACGTGGTCCTCAGCCCACACGTTTGCGAAATTTTACAAGTTTGATACCTTTGCGTCCGGAGACTCTAAGTTTGGACGTTTAGTTTTGCAGGCCACCGACAGCACTCCCTCCCTGTGGGATAACTTTGGGACGTCCCCTACTGTATAAGACTCCAGTGTCCCCTAGTGGATGAAAGAGAAAAGAGGATTTTTGTACTTACCGATAAATCCATCTCTCAATCCTCTAGGGGACACTGGACGCCCGCCTCGGTGCTGTCAACCTGCTGTGTTCTAAGTTCTTGTTTTAAACAGTTCGTATAAATGGTGTTCCTTATTCGGTCAAGAGTTCTTGGGCGCTGTTTGATATGTTATACGGTTCGGTTCCTCGCCATGTGCTATAGTGTCATGTCCTATTCTCTCAGTCAAATTTTTCAAACTGAGGGAGGAGGGATGCGGGCTGTGCAGACAATGCTAATTTTAGATTGTGCCACACCTCTGGTTCAAGGCTTCACACCCCTACTGTATAGGACTCCAGTGTCCCCTAGAGGATTTAGAGAAATGGATTTATCGGTAAGTACCAAAATCCTCTTTTTGTGGGTTTCTTAGGGTGAAGATCTGACTGATAATAAGGCAGAAGATATAAAGAGAGAAGAAGAGACGTATGTGACAGTTAATATTGCAGAAGATACAGAGGAAGAAGAGACGTATGTGACTGATATAAAGGCAGAAGATGTAGAGAGAGAAGAAGAGATGTATGTGAGAGGTGATCAGTTGTGTAAGGAGGAGGAAATTCCTACAGATATCAGCACAGGTGAGTAATAATCCATATTACAGAAAAGAGTCACATATTCTCCTTGCTGAGTCACTACAGAAGTCTCTTCCCCTCCACCCTCCACTGTCATATCAAACTAATGTGGTAAATGTATCTGCCCAGTGTGGGAACGTCAGCCCCTATTATACTCCTGCTCCCCACCTCACATCATGTCACTGTGTGTTACCAGCCCAGAGATCTGACCAGTCTCCTCCCACCACTCTCTGGTGTATCTCATACATCAGGAGCCATCAGCCCCTATTATATTCCTGCTCTCCTCCTCACATCATGTCACTGTGTGTTACCAGCCCAGAGATCTGACCAGTCTCCTCCCACCACTCTCTGGTGTATCTCATACATCAGGAGCCTTCAGCCCCTATTATACTCCTGCTCTCCCCCTCACATGTCGCTGTGTGTTACCAGCCCAGAGGAGTGTTACATGCCAGTGTCTGTATTTAGGTCTGTGCACTGTGCTGTGTGATGTGTTGTGTTACATATTAAGCTAAAGTTTTACCTGTTCAGCAGTTGTATTATATATAATAATAAAAAAGAAACAATTATTTCCATATATTTATCTTCCAGCAGATGGACAGAGAGGCAGGAATACCTCGGAGAGACATCTAACTATGTTTCCAGATTTGAAATTAGAAGAGAGCATCTCATGGTATTCTGGAGGAGAATACTCCATTACCCCAATTATACATCCAGTGCCTCACAGTGCCGATATATCATCTGTTCCCGCTAACCATGAGGAGTGTAACATTAATTCAGATGTTGCTACACATAGTACAGCTCCTACAGATTCTACAGTCTTTCCCTCTTCTGAATTTGTTAAATCCTGTAATAATCAGTCAGTCTTTGTTACACAGGAGAATCGCACAAGTAAGACACAATTTTCATGCTCTGAGTGTGGGAAATGTTTTAAATATAAAGCAAATTTTATTGAACATCAGAGAAGTCACACAGGCGAGAAGCCATTTCCATGCTCTGAATGTGGGAAATGTTTTACACAGAAGTCGAATCTTGTTACACATCTAAAAAATCACAGAGATAAGAGACCATTTTCATGCTCTGCGTGTGGGAAATGTTTTACATATAAATCACGTCTTGTCATACATAAGAGAAGTCACACAGGTGAGAAGCCATTTTCATGTTCTGTGTGTGGAAAATGTTTTACATATAAATCATTTCTTGTCATACATGAAAGAAGTCACACTGGTGAGAAGCCATTTCCATGTTCTGAGTGTAGGAAATGTTTTAAAAAGAAATCAGGTCTTGTTAGACATCAGATAACTCACACAGGTGAGAGGCCATTTCCATGTTCTGAGTGTGGGAAATGTTTTACACAGAAATCAGATCTTGCTGCACATCAGAGACGTCACACAGGTGAAAGGCCATTTCCATGCTCTGAGTGTGGGAAATGTTTTACACAGAAATCCGATCTTGTGATACATCAGAGAAGGCACACAGGTGAGAAGCCATTTTTATGCTCTGAGTGTGGGAGATGTTTTAAACAGAAATCATATCTTGTTAATCATCGGAGAACTCACACAGGTGAGAGACCATTTCCATGTGCTGAGTGTGGGAAATGTTTTACACGTAAATCAGCTCTTGTTAGACATCAGAGAAATCACTCAGGAGAGAGACCATTTCCATGCTCTGAGTGTGGGAAATGTTTTACACATAGATCTGATCTGGTTAGACATCAGAAAATTCACACAAAATGAAAACAATATCAATGAGCTCACCGATATGAAAGAGGATTGCAGCAATCTATATATTATGAAAAGCATTGATATTAAAATTTGCAATTCAAGTACGGAGTGTATTCTCAAAGGTATATTTTCCTCACCTATTCATTATAGAGGACAATTAAAAATTCAAGTCGTTGCCATACACAGACATAGGTGAAATTTTCGCCATCGACGTAAGACTGGAACAGAATGTACATGTATGGATGTTATTGCAATCTACTTATTCTGTTAGATGTCGGTATCTGTTATATCTCTTCACAACATTTTGGCCAAAGCCAAGGAATTAATTTGTTTTGACTGTGGTCTTATTTGCAGCAAGTAAAGAAGATTTAATAAGTTGGGACAGGGGTACAACCAGCTCCAATCGAGGGACTCAAGCTCCTCCTCTTCATATGCAACCTGTCCTACCGACACCAGTTTTTGGTGCCTAAGTTTTTTTTTTGTGACAAGTAAAGCTAGTGTTCTGAGTTGTACTCCAGCTTGTTAAGAATTTGGGAGATTTTTACGTTTTATTCTTTCCTCTTTGGCTAATAGGGGGTGAGTGGGTGAGTTCTTTCCCTCCATTTTTCTATGGAGCCTTTAGCTGATCAATTATGTTCTTTTCAAGCCCAGAACTTTAGTATACCGTAGTTGCGGCATGCCAGTTTAGTCAGACAGCCAAACAGGCCCCAGACCAACACACCGATATTAGACATCGTGAGAAGGTAGCCCATCAGGAGAAGCCCTTGGTAAAAGCTCATCTGTTATGTTTCATGGACAAGTGGTTAGAATCCACTTCAGAGACTTGGTAAGAGATATTTACATAGGTTTATATTATAGATCTTCTACCAGTTCACTTGATCCAAGAAAGTGTCTGGCTTTACAAGAGGCAATTTAGAAGTTTCAGCAGGAATTGTCCCAGTACCTGCCGGCAGAGAGATGTGATATTTTATTGAAACCTTTTCCTTGGTCAGAAGCCAGACGGGTCTTTTGGGCCACTGCATTCAGAGTCTTTACCAAGGTGATGGAGGCCTTGCTAAGGTTTAATAAAAGTAGTTACTCCAGAGATTCTGTTAGATCGTGTCAGATTAACAGAACGAAGAGTTGGTTTCCCATGGTTGGGTAATATATTGTTTAAAATTAAATAATCAAGTCTAGTTCTGGATTTTCCTGGGCAAACTGTTCAAAATCAGACTTATGAGGGTTTTTCCTTCTGGAAGCAAGATTCCCTTCCTACAAAAAATGGTAACATAGCTCCTGAAATAGAGACGTGTTGGTACTTTATTGCATAAAGGCATTGGGCAAGATGGTCTTCACTTATCAGGCAAATCATTTTGCCCAATTTCACTCTCAGAGGTTACAGATAAAGATTTGATGCAGATGATACAGGTCCCATCTTCATCTGTAATATGTATTTCATTCTGTTCACTGTTGTAGCAACCTAACAGGTCATTCTTTTGTAATGTCAGAATGACATTACATGTTTCAGGGCAGGTGGTTTCTCGAAGAGTCCTTACTCCATATCCATGTTCTGAAACTTTAGGCTGGTCTTCAGTGCCCGAAATTCCCTTTACATAGACCAGTTCCTCAAGTCTACATAAAGGGTCAGACAGTCTCAGTTAATTTAGACATTGCTATTATAATAGCATATTTGAACCATCAGGGGATACCAAGATTGCCCAGACCACAGAGACATCAAGGATCTTCCTATGAGTGGAGAGGAATGTGCGGTCTCTCGCCGCTTTGTATTTTCCCGAGGTGAGCATTGGGCAATGGACTATCTCAGCAGACAGAACCAACATTTGGGGGAATGATCACTCCATCCAGATGTTTTCCAACAGATAGTGGACAAATGGGTTCAACCAGATATTAATATGATAGTGTCCACATTGAACTTCAAAGTAAGACATTACTGTACCAGGATAAGAGATCCAGGGTTGGTATTAGTTGTGGTAGTGATGGTCTTTTAGGATTATCCCCTCATTTACCATGCTGCAGAAGGTCATGGAAAAGGTAAAGGGTACGTCATTCTTGTTGCTTTAGACTGGCCATAAAGGGTCTGGGAATTTGGATCTGCTGTGCAGGTGGCAGGCTCTTGCATTGCCTGGTCCCTTAATCCAGGGGAGATTCCTACAATCAGCATTACCGCATCTAGCTTGGTTATTCAGATCCAAAATGTATTCAGATAAGTTGAAAAAGACCACAATGAATGTTAGGTGGCCTGCATCAGCCAAAAGGTATCACAGAGTGTGGAAATCTTATGTGGCCTGGTGTGAATGGATGAAGGTCCCCACTTTGACCTTCACGTTGGCACAACTGTTCATGTTTTACAGGAGGGTCTTGATGCAGCGTAAAGGTGGGGTTATCTGAAAGTTCAGTCATGTCAGTGTTTTGTTTTTTTAATCAGTAAAAAACTAGTAACAATTCCAGAGTTCTAGACTTTTGCAAAGCTTTCCCCATTTTCAAGGCCAGTACTCAACCTCTGTTCAAAGGCATTTTTTAAATATGGCCGTCCAAGGAAAAAGTTTGGATGCTCCTGTTATAGACCATGCTTTTTTCACTGGTGGACTTGTGTAATTCAAACAAATGATAAGAACTATTTAGATTTTCAGTCAATGAGAAAGTTTCCGTTGTGGGGTATATATATGTGATAAGTAATGGTAGCTTTTGTAAAGTGAATGTGAAACTAGAGACATTTATACACATCGCATTGCTGTAGTTTAGGAATCATAGTTTAGAATACTCCACTAACAAATGACTCCGTAGTCAGCACGTCCTCTTCTTTTTACATTATAAGAGCTCCTATGGTTTAGAACGGTGAGTTCTAGCTGTTGGTCCGTTCCCAAGTGCATCTTTCTTTTCCCTTTTGTTGTACGTTACCCGTGGTCATCCTTGGAAAACTCTGAAGGTGAAGATGTTGATCTGTGCAATAGTGTTACCAAGGAGCAGCAGAGAGAGGAAAGTGATAGAGTGAGGTGAAGCTGGTGGGGTTAACGGCAAAAATCTAAAAAAGTGTTAATAAGATGTTTTGTGCAGAATTATGTTATCATTGTGTTGTGCTACTAGGTTTCTCCTGTTATGTTGATGCTTCCCCACCTATTATACTATAATGTTACGACTACAACGGTGCCAGATCTTGTGAACTTTTTAGTTATGTGGGACACGAACATAAATGTTTTTGTATTTTATTCGGTGAAACCTTTCTATTATGCCGTACAATGACCTTTAATGTGATCAGCTTACTATGAATAAAATAATTTATACAACGTATTTTTCAAGGTGTCAACTTTACTGTAATATTCACACACAAAAATTAGTATGGCTCAGAATATGATATATTTAAACCTTCAACTTGAGAATTTTTAATATGATTTCTGATTCATGGTACCAAAGAAACGAAATACAATAGATATATCTTACTCACTGATCGCTGTGCATGAAAATGAGAGAGAAAATCAGTAGAGTACCAATGCGTTTAAGCAGTGCTGGAGTGGGGCACGGGGGGAATGTAGTGGTAGGGACACATGCTTAAGGGTGTGACCATGTCTCCAGAGGGGGTGAGGCTAGCCAACACAGAGGCTTGGCTACCCATTAAAGAATGTATGATCTGTGCCCCTTGATAAATATGTGAATACTGCCAGTACACGCATGATAATCAGAGCCGTACCAATCGAAAGAATAGACTGAATTTGGTGCAGCTATTAGCAGCTGTTTTGGGAGTGTGTGAGGCTCCTATCAGAATATATTTGGTATTGGGGAGAAAACGGCGTTTGGAGTTTCTGGATGAATTTACAAAAGAATGGACAACGGTTGGAATATAACTAAGTGTTAATACATTAAATATATAAAAACATATATAAATATCTACTGATATAGGGACACTACTGGAGAGTAACACTAAACTCTGATGTCTTATTGTCCGGTATATTGTGTACCAAGCAATAAAAATTCCTCATAATGTGTGGGAGGATTAGATAAATTTTGTCCCTCTATAAAGGTGATGCCAATATAATTCCACATATGGATAAAAAAATCTCCGGTATATTGAACTATACGTCCATATATTCTTAATGCAGGTGGAATTGTAATCTCCTAGGACTCCAATTATTGTCTCCTCTCAGGTATAAGTTGGTCCGGATTTAAGGTGGTCAGTGGTATCAAGTCCAGTATTGCATAGTGTCCAATATAGGCTCAACGCGTTTCCATGTAGAATAACCTACACCTATGTCAGGAGGTGTCGCTCCAGGCTGTCCTATTTATACCTCCTTGATTATGTTAGGCAGCACGGGTGAGCAAATGTGTGTTAATCCAACCGCAGTCTAAAACAGTTGCTAATTTAATTATGCAGAAGGCAGTCATATCATAAATAAGTAGAGGGTGTAAAGTAAAATATACCATATAACCTAATATTAGAAAGGATTTATTAAAAACATATGTGTGAGTGGGGAATATACCACATGACTAGATTAACTAAATAGAGCCAGAATTGGTGCCCCTATCCCCATATATTTAAAATAGGGACAATGTACACCTAAGGCGTGCACCAACAATATAGGAGCATGGCTTCATGGGAAAGGTGCGTAATCACAAAATACAGTAGTACCAATTCCTGAAAAGGGATCCTCAAGCAGCGTTCGTGGATGCTCTGGTAATTCCGTGGAACTTTTGGCTGCCGTACGTGTTCCCTCCGCTGTCACTCCTGCCCAGAGTAGTAAGGAAGTTCAAGCAAGAAGGAGGAATCCAAATTCTGATCACTCCCGCGTGGCCCAGACGGCATTGGTTCTCAGACCTTCAGGGTCTCTCGATAGAATACAATAGATATATCTTACTTCTACTTCCACAGATTTCCTCGTTCAGGGCCCTTGTGTATATCAGGATTTAGCCCGGTTGGCTTTGACGGCGTGGCTCTTGAAGCTTTCCTCTTGAGGGCCAAAGGATTTTCTGAGGCGATCATTCAAACCATGCTTCTGCTCGGATTTACCATAGGGTCTGGAATGTTTACTTTACTTGGTGCGCATCTAACGATCATGACGTTTACAAGTTTAGTATGGCCAAACTTTTTGGCCTTCCTACAACAGGGCCTGGACTTAGGCCTTCATCTGGCCTCCATCAAGGTTCATATTTCGGCCTTGTCGGTTTGGTTTCAGAAAAATATCGCGACCTTGTGGTCACAAGAACCCGGCGTCCAAAGGAAGCATCCTGGGAAGCGGCAGTATCGAAGGCATAGAACCTTATGAACGTGTTCCCGGAAGACCACGTAGCCGCCTTGCACAATTGTTCAAGGGTCGCACCACGTTGGGCCGCCCAAGAAGGTCCAACAGACCGAGTAGAATGGGCCTTAATCTGATCAGGAGCAGAGAGACCAGCCTTCACATAAGCATGTGCAATCACCATTCTAATCCATCTGGCCAGGGTCTGCTTGTGAGCAGGCTAGTCACGTTTGTGAAATCCAAACAAAACAAAGAGAGAATCAGATTTTCAGATAGAAGCAGTTCTCTTCACATAGATACGGAGAGCCTGTACCACATCCAAAGACCGCTCTTTGGGAGACAAATCAGGAGAGACAAAGGCCGGAACCACAATTCCCTGATTAAGGTGAAACGAAGAAACCACCTTAGGTAAATATCCGGGACGAGTCCTAAGAACCGCCCGATCACGGTGAAAAATCAGATATGGGGAACTACAAGACAAGACACCAAGATCCGACACTCTTCTAGCAGAGGCAATAGCCAGCAAGAACACCACCTTAAGGGAAAGCCACTTAAGGTCAGCTGAACCAAGGGGTTCAAACGGAGGCTCCTGCAACGCCTCCAAAACCACCGACAAGTCCCAAGGAGCCACAGGCGGGACATAGGGAGGTTGGATACGCAACACACCCTGAGTGAAAGTATGAACATCAGGCAAAGTCACAATTTTTCTATGAAACCACACCGACAAGGTAGAAATATGAACCTTTAGGGAGGCCAGACGCAGGCCCAACTCTAGACCTTGCTGCAGAAAAGCCAAATGCTTGGCTGTACTAAACTTGGAAGCATCATTGTTAGATGCGCACCAAGCAAAGTAGGAATGCCAGACCCTATGGTAAATCCGAGCAGAAGCCGGTTTCCGGGCCCGTAACATAGTTTTAATGACCTCTTCAGAAAAACCCTTAGCCCTTAAGACGGAAGCTTCAAGAGCCACGCCGTCAAAGACAGCCGGGCTAGGTCCTGGTAGACACAGGGGCCCTGAACGAGGAGATCTGGGCGTTGTGGAAGTAGAATTGGACGCTCTGACGATAGGCCCTGCAGGTCTGAGAACCAGTGCTGTCTGGGCCACGCTGGAGCTATGAGAAGCAGATTTCCTTTTTCATGCTTGAACTTCCAAATTATCCTGGGCAGGAGTGACACCGGAGGGAACACATACGGCAGCCGAAACCTCCACGGTGACGCCAGCGCATCCACGAATGCTGCTTGAGGATCCCTTGTCCTTGCTCCGAAGACCGGAACCTTGTGATTGTGTCGAGACGCCATCAGATCCACATCTGGAAGACCCCACTTTTCCACGAGGAGTTGAAACGCTTCTGGATTGAGGCCCCACTCGCCGGCATGCACGTCCTGATGACTGAGAAAGTCCGCTTCCCAATTCAGGACTCCCGGAATGAATATTGCCGATATAGCCGGTAGATGGGGTTCCACCCAACGAAGAATCCGTGAGGCTTCCTTCATTGCCAAATGGCTTCGAGTGCCGCCTTGATGATTTATGTAAGCCACTGTGGTGGCGTTGTCCGACTGTACTTGAACAGGACGGTTCTGAATTATATGCTGGGCCAGGTTCAACGCATTGAAGACCGCCCGCAATTCCAGAATGTTGATCGAGAGGAGAGATTCCTCCTTGGTCCACCGACCCTGAAGGGAGTGTTGCTCCAGCACCGCACCCCAACCTCTTAGACTGGCATCTGTCGTCAACAGGACCCAGTTGGATATCCAGAAGGGACGACCCCTGCATAATTGTTGGTCCCGGAGCCACCAGTGTAGCGACAGACGGACCTCCGGAGTCAAAAAGATCATTTGAGATCTGATCCGGTGAGGCAGGCTGTCCCACTTGGCTAGAATCAGCCTCTGGAGGGGGCGAGAATGGAATTGAGTATACTCCACCATGTCGAATGCTGATACCATTAGGCCCAGCACCTGCATTGCCGAATGTATCGACACTTGCGGACGAGAAAGGAAGCAACGAATCTTGTCCTGAATCTTCAGGTTTTTCTCCTGAGACAAGTCAACCTCTGGTTGTGAGTGTCCCAACAACGCTCCCAGGTGCACCATGCACTGAGCAGGGACCAGGGAGGATTTCTTCCAGTTGATGAGCCACCCGTGGGCTTGTAGAAACCAGACCGTCATATCCAGATGACGCAGGAGAAGATCTAGGGAATTTGCCAGGATTAACAAGTCGTCCAGATACGGCAGTATCCTGACCCCTTGACGGCGGAGTACCACCGTCATCACCGCCATAACTTTGGTGAAGACTCGCGGAGCCGTTGTTAAACCAAAAGGTAACGCCCGAAACTGGTAATGTAGGTTGCCAATAGCAAACCTCAGGTATTGTTGATGTGACACCGCTATAGGAATATGCAGGTAAGCATCCTGTATGTCCAGGGAGACCATGTAGTCCCCAGGTTCCAAAGGCCAGAACTATAGAGCGAAAGGTTTCCATACGGAACTTTGAGACCTTCACAAACCTGTTCAATGCCTTGAGGTTGAGAATGGGCCGGGAGGACCCATTCGGTTTCGGGACTAGAAACAGCAGAGAATAGTACCCCCGACCCCTCTGAGCAAGAGGCACCTGTACGACGACTCCTGTATCCAGGAGGGTCTGTACCACCGAGTGTAGAGTTTTTGCCTTGGTCTGGTCCAAAGGGACGCCTGTCTGGCAAAATCGATGAGGGGGTCGGTTTTTGAAGGCTATGGCGTAACCTCGAGTGACGACTTCCCGTACCCAGGCATCTGAAGTGGTCTTCAACCATTCCTGGGTATACCCTAGAAGCCGGCCCCCCACCCTGGGATCCCCCAGGGGGAGGCCCGCCCCGTCATGCGGCAGGCTTATCAGTCTTGGCAACTGGCTGACGGGCAGCCCAGGCTCTTTTGGGCTTCAGCTTACCAGGCTTGGAAGTGCGGGCCTGCTTATGGTACGCCTGACCATTTACTTTACCTGAAGGACGAAAGGGGCGAAAGGACGTACCTTTAGCCTTCGACACAGAAGGAGCGGTATTAGGCAGACAGGCAGTTTTGGCAGTAGCCAAGTCAGCCACAATCTTGTTTAAGTCCTCCCCAAACAGAATATCTCCCTTGAAAGGGAGTACCTCCAGGGTTTTTCTAGAGTCCAGATCCACAGACCAGGATCTCAGCCACAATATTCGGCGAGCCAGGACTGACGTAGTAGAGGCCTTGGCTGCTAGGATACCGGCATCAGAAGCCGCCTCTTTAATATATCGAGAAGCTGTGACAATATATGACAAGCATTGTATAGCATGGTCAGAAGAGATTTCAGCTTCTAACTCCAAGGCCCATGCTTCAATTGCCTCGGCAGCCCATGTAGCTGCAATAGTGGGCCTTTGTGCAGCACCCGTGAGGATGTAGATCGCTTTAAGACAACCCTCCACACGTTTATCCGTAGGCTCTTTTAGAGACGTGATGGTAGTGACAGGTAGAGCTGAGGAAACCACCATCCTAGCCACATGTGAGTCCACTGGAGGAGGCGTTTCCCAATTTTTAGACAGCTCTGGCGCAAGGGGATAGCGAGCCAGCATCTTCTTTTGAGGCACAAACTTCGTACCCGAGTTTTCCCAGGGTTCCTGATGTATATCCACTAGGTGGGCAGAGTGAGGTAAAACTTGCTTAACCACCTTCTGACGCTTAAACTGCATTCTTATAGGAAGAAAATACTGCATTATTTTTTGACTTTCTTCCTGTGATCCTAATGTTTCATTGCTGCATAGGTCATGCAAGATTTCATTTCTGTTTCCTTATGTTTCAGTAATTATAACAGCTCTAATTCATACCTAGTGTTTTCAGTGACATTTTCTTCATAAAAGAATCCTCACCTTATATACCAGTATTATTAATCTGTATCCATAATTATTTTTGAATCATCTTCTATCTTCAATCTTAGCATCTGTGTATAGGGAAGCCAATCCCGGGCCATTTTTTCAATCCCGGGTATCGGGATTGAAAAATGGTCAATCCCGGGATTCCCGGGATACCCGGGATTGGCTTTAGACTGTGTCCGGCCATCGCGCCACCCCTCCCCACCCGCCCTGCAGACATAAAAAAAAACCCTACAAACTTGCACAGCGAGGCTGAGGGTGAGGAGGATCCAGCGGGTGAGTGCTGGGGAGCCGGTGGGTGAGTGCTGGGGAGCCGGGAGTAGGCGGCGAGTGAATGCAGGGGGAGCCGGGACGAGGCGGCGGGTGAAGCCCGCCGTACTTTCCGTCTCTTCAGCTGCTGACAGCGCAGTGTGACCTCACAGGCACAGGTCACACTGCGCAGGGGGAGCCAAGAGGAGGGAGCCGGGCAGCGTCTGAGCATCCTGACGACGCTCAACGCTGATCCCTCAATCCCCGGGATTGGAGCTTCCAATCCCGGGATTGAATCCCGGACATTTTTGGGCCTAAATCCCGGGATCCCGCCGATCCCGATCCCGGGATTGGCCTCCCTATCTGTGTACACATATACAAAAACAAAAAAAGGTTTTTCTTGATCCTTGTTTTTCTACCGTTGTGTACGCTGACATACGGGTATTTTTCAGTACCTTTAGCCTAATAACATAAGCTTCATTAACTTTTTTATAAGGGCATATATCATATTACGCCGTAATTCATATACCTTTCTCTTCTTTCATGGACTCTCATTTATGATCCAGGGGCACAATACCACCTCGGTGGGATTTGATGTCTCCTGCCTAACATAAACAGCAGATCCACACTGCATCTTTGTGACCCAACAAGTCACTCCTCTCTATATAGGTGCACTCTCATTGGAGTCTGACCTAATCTCTCTACTATCAAACCACACTGCTAATGCCCGATCTCGTCCGATCTTGGAAGCGAAACAGTGTGGGCTGAGTTAGTACCTGAAGTGGAGACTCACAGGGAATACCCAGTGTTGTAGTGCAATAATCATCTCATATGATGTGTGGTATGTGACTCCAACAGCAGTATCACCACTTGCTTCTATCCTCTCCACTCCCTACTAAGATATACCCTTTTATCTTTCCTAATTTAGAATATACTATAAACATATCGCTACAGGTTACTAATCAACCAAGCACAGCTTATGAACAATTGCATACTGCTTAAACAAGCTGTTATTTCTTTATTTGGATTATGACAGAATTAAAAATCAATTGACTTAATTGATCTCATTAATACAGATTATCTGTACTGGTCGGGTGAGATGGGTTTATGACTTGCAGTGTCTTCACCCTTCTCTATCTCATTTCCTGAGGCAGGACCAGAACATTTTATTTATCTAGGATCATTCACATCTCTTTGATAAGGGGCAATTATACCTATTTTAAATATTATCTCTAAATAAATTGTGTTTTATCTGCTAATAGATTAACCAAGGGTTAATCATTCAAGTTATTTAAATTAATGAGTGCGCCCACACAAGAGCCTTCTCTTTTCTCCTTTTGTTCATGCATGTGTTTCTGGCTCTGGGCGCACCCCCAAACTGGACACTGTACTAAAGATTTACTTAAAAATTGTCCAATTTTTGTTTTTTTGTGATCAAAAAATTAATATAGACCGGTGCCGGGTCGCCCTCTTTTGTTACTGCCACAGAATGTGCAAGCTGAAATGTACTACACATCCAACTAGCAATCGTCTGCTTAGAAGCAAGAGCACCCAGTTTGTTGAGTGCATACAGGATAACAGCAAGTCAGTTTTCCTGACTCCAGCCGTCCTGGAAACATATATTTTCAGGGCCCTGACAACATCTAGCAACTTGGAGTCCTCCAAGTCCCTAGTAGCCGCAGGTACCACAATAAGCTGGTTCAGGTGAAACGCTGACACCACCTTAGGGAGAAACTGGGGACGAGTCCGCAGCTCTGCCCTGTCCGAATGGACAATCAGATATGGGCTTTTGTGAGACAAAGCCGCCAATTCTGACACTCGCCTGGCCGAGACCAGGGCCAACAGCATGGTTACTTTCCATGTGAGATATTTCAAATCCACAGATTTAAGCGGTTTAAACTAATGTGATTTGAGGAATCCCAAAACTACGTTGAGATCCCACAGTGCCACTGGAGGCACAAAAAGGGTTGTATATGCAGTACTCCCTTGACAAACTTCTGGACTTCAGGAACTGAAGCCAATTTTTTCTGGAAGAAAATCGACAGGGCCGAACTTTGAACCTTAATGGACCCAAATTTGAGACCCATAGACACTCCTGTTTGCAGGAAATGCAGGAATCGACCGAGTTGAAATTCCTCCGTGGGGCCTTCCTGGCCTCACACCATGCAACATATTTTCGCCAAATGCGGTGATAATGTTGTGCGGTCACCTCCTTCCTGGCTCTGACCATGGTAGGGATGACCTCTTCCGGAATGCCTTTTTCCCTTAGGATCCGGCGTTCAACCGTCATGCCGTCAAACGCAGCCGCAGTAAGTCTTGGAACAGACATGATCCTTGCTGAAGCAAGTCCCTTCTTAGTATCTCTTGAAATTCCGGGTACCAAGTCCTTCTTGGCCAATCCGGAGCCACGAGTATAGTTCTTACTCCTCTCCGTCTTATAATTCTCAGTACCTTGGGTATGAGAGGCAGAGGAGGGAACACATACACCGACTGGTACACCCATGGTGTTACCAGAGCGTCCCAGCTATTGCCTGAAGGTCTCTTGACCTGGCGCAATACCTGTCCAGTTTTTTGTTCAGACGGGACGCCATTGTCACGAACCGGTCTCTCACCTTTGCGGGTTCTGGGGTTCATCCGTTGCCAGTGCGGTTGCTCGCGGTGCTGTGCGCCTGTGTGGGGACACGGCGTGATCAATGGCACAGGTAATGCAGAGTCTGGGAACTGTGAGTGCGGGGACCAAATGGCCTAAGGCACTGCAGTGTGTCTGCTGTATAGGAGGTGGCCATGTTGGAGACCAAATAGCTAATACAGAGCACTTGTGAAAACACCTGTGGGCAGGTGTAAGCCAATCCCGTGCTTGTGCTGCCTTTAAGTAAGCTGGGATTATGTTACTCTGGGCCAGTGCTTTGTTGTATCAACGCTGTGCTCTAGCTCTGAGCTCTCTCCATGCATTCCTGTGTTATTCCCGTGGTCCAGATATCGCCTCCGTTCCCAGAGGTCCGTCTGCAGCCTTCACTGCTGAAAGATCCACCGGCTCTCCGCTGTGCTGTCAGTTAATTGCACTCCTATTGGAAATAGTTGGATTCCCAGTGTCCTGCATGAGGTTACCTTGTCAGTCTGCCTATCATTCAAAGTCTGGAGGATTCGTTTCTCTCAGCTGTTCGTTTGTTCAACTCTGCATTTAACCCATTCATCACCTTGTCTTCTACTACAGTTTCACAGTGATCTCCGGAACCCACAAGTAACCCAATTCAGTACTTTTTATTTGCTATGTTGTCATTACAAGGATAATTCATCACAGTCTCTCAGTTAACCCTCAAAACTCCATTGCAAATTCTTACAGTTAATTCACCATGTCTGCATTAACCAGTTAAACACAATCTGCAGTTCAGCATCAAAGCTTGTTTATATTTGGACAATTCAACATTTATTCTTCAGCTTGTTTTTGCATGTTTCCATGAACATTTCTTTTATTTATTTTTGAGTTTTCTCTTGCATATTATTTCTGCCATTCTTGCAATACTTCAGTATAATGATGATTAACAACTAGTCATTTAACTCCTTACTGAATTGTTATTTAATAAATATATGAAGCGGAACTTTCTTTGTCCTCCCTGCTTTCTTCATACCCCAGCACCTACACCTGTGGTTGGTTCCGGGTTAACGGATTCACAAAAACACCCGGGCCTGACAGTAAGCACTGGCCACATGGATCCGTCAAGTGACCAATTCGCAGGAGGCGGTGCTACGTCAGATATCCTTTCCCGTCTGGAAAACCAGGAGTCTATACAGACACAAATAGTGCAGTTTATGCAAACTATGGCAAACCATGGAAGTCCTTTCATGGGGTAAATCTTGTACCAAGGACTGTTTAGCCTCAATTGTACCTCTCCGGTCAATTAGCCTTCCCGACCTACCTCCGGTGTATCAATCCTTTGCGGATGTTTTCAGTAAACAAGCAGCAGACTCTCTACCTCCTCATCGCGAATGGGACTGCCCAATTGTCCTGGTTCCGGGTAAAACACCTCCTAGGGGACAAATTTATCCGCTATCCATCCCAGAGACGCAAGCTATGTCTGATTATATACAGGAAAATCTAACCAAAGGATTTATCAGACCATCTTCTTCACCTGCAGGAGCCGGATTCTTTTTCGTTAAGAAGAAGGACGGTGGGTTACGACCATGCATAGATTACCGTGGACTCAATGAGATCACTGTGAAAAACAAGTATCCATTACCCTTAATTCCAGAATTATTTGACCGGGTAAAAGGAGCTACTGTGTTTACAAAACTGGATCTCCGAGGGGCCTACAATTTAATCCGCATCCGAGAAGGGGACGAGTGGAAGACTGCTTTTAATACCCGGGATGGGCATTACGAATACCTTGTAATGCCTTTCGGTCTTTGTAATGCACCTGCAGTTTTTCAAAGCTATGTGAATGAACTTTTTCGTGATCTTCTCTACAAGTGTCTAGTAGTGTACCTGGACGATATCCTAATATTCTCTAGGGATATAAAGTCTCACCGTCACCAAGTTAAAGAGGTACTGACACGTCTGAGGAAAAATCAACTTTATTGTAAGTTAGAGAAGTGCACTTTTGAAGTATCTTCCATACCGTTCCTTGGTTACATCATTTCTGGATCAGAGCTATGTATGGATCCCGGTAAGGTACAAGCTATCCGAGATTGGTCCACTCCTACAACTCTCAAGGGGATTCAGCGATTTCTCGGCTTTGCTAATTTCTATAGGAGATTCATTAAGAATTATTCTACGTTAGCTGCTCCCATCACAGCCCTAACTCGTAAGGGAGCAAATCCTACGAACTGGTCTTCAGAAGCAATCAAAGCCTTCTCTGATTTAAAGCAAGCCTTTGTGTCAGCCCCCATTCTTTGACAGCCTGATTTGAATCGTCCCTTTCTACTAGAGGTGGATGCATCTACAGAAGCAGTAGGAGCTGTGTTGTCACAAGTCTTTGAAGATAACAAGGTCCATCCCTGCGGATATTTCTCCCGTAAGTTCCTCCCGGCAGAACGTAATTATGCAATCGGTGAGCAAGAGTTACTTGCCATCAAGTTGGCATTTGAGGAGTGGAGATACCTTCTAGAAGGAGCTCAACATCGCATTACAGTTTATACTGATCATAAGAATCTTCTGTATCTGCAGTCAGCTCAGTGTTTGAATCCACGACAAGCTCGATGGGCGCTTTTTTTCTCACGATTTGATTTCAAACTCACCTATCGTTTAGGATCTCAGAACAAAAAGGCAGATGCCCTTTCCCGGTCCTTTGCTTCTTCTGAATTAAATGATGCTACCACGAATCAAGCCATTGTGAATCCTATGTCCTTTTTAATGACTCGAACCTCTCCAGTTCCTCCGCCTGGCAAGACCTTTGTCGCCACAAGTCTTCGAAAACGGCTGCTTACCTGGGCTCACTCCTCTTCCTTCATGGGTCATCCTGGGGTTCTAAAGACTCTCAAATTTATTCAACAGTCTTATTGGTGGCCACGTCTCAAAGCCGATGTCCAAGAGTTTATAGCAGCATGTCCTAAATGTGCCCAACATAAGAGTCCAAGAAGTTCTCCACCAGGTTTATTACATCCACTATCCATACCCAAACAACCATGGACTCATATCTCAATGGATTTCGTGACCGATCTACCTCCATCAAAAGGGCGAAATACCATTTGGGTGATAGTGGATCGATTTTCGAAAATGGCACATTTCATTACATTAACTGGGTTACCATCAGCCCCTTTACTAGCCAGATTGTTCATCTCTGAAATCTTCAAGTTGCATGGCCTTCCTCGAGAAATTATCTCTGATCGGGGAACACAGTTTGTGGCCAAGTTTTGGAGGTCGCTTTGTTCATCTTTAAATGTCAAGTTGAATTTTTCTTCTGCATATCATCCTCCGACAGATGGACAAACTGAGAGAGTCAACCAAGACCTTGAAACATTTCTCCGGCTATATATATCGTCCTCACAGGATGACTGGGTTGACTACCTTCCATTGGCAGAATTTGCTCATAATAATCTCTTCCATTCATCTTCAGAATCTACGCCCTTTTATATTAACTTCGGCTTTCATCCTCGTGTGCCAGAGTTTCATCCATTGCCAGCCCTAGAGGTCCCAGCGGCAGATCAAGAGCTTCAACGTCTATCTAGCATCTGGAGTTGTGTACGTAAGTCCTTGGTCAAAACTTCCGCTCGTTATAAATCTTTTGCAGATAGAAAACGTAAAGCTGTACCGAATTACAAAGTGGGAGACCAAGTTTGGATTTCTACGCGCAATCTCAAGTTCAAAGTTCCTTCTAAGAAATTTGCTCCCAGGTTTATTGGTCCATTTCCCATTGTAAAGGTACTCAACCCTGTGTCATACAAAGTCAAGTTGCCACCGTCTTTGAGAATTCCTAACGCCTTTCATACATCTTTACTGAAGCCTTTGATTCTCAATAAGTTCCGTACTACCCAGTCCAAATCTCCTAAAGTTCACTCTTTGCAGAATGAGGAATTTGAAGTTAAAGAGATTGTGGACTCACGTTCCCGATATGGACGTTTACAGTTTCTGGTTGACTGGAAGGGTTACGGTCCGGAGGAGAGATCCTGGGTTTTCTCTGAAGATGTTCATGCTCCAAGACTGGTACAGAAATACTTCTCCAAAAATCCTGACAAGGTTCAAAGGTGTTCGGAGACCACCCGTAGAAGAGGGGGTACTGTCACGAACCGGTCTCTCACCTTTGCGGGTTCTGGGGTTCATCCGTTGCCAGTGCGGTTGCTCGCGGTGCTGTGCGCCCGTGTGGGGACACGGCGTGATCAATGGCACAGGTAATGCAGAGTCTGGGAACTGTGAGTGCGGGGACCAAATGGCCTAAGGCACTGCAGTGTGTCTGCTGTATAGGAGGTGGCCATGTTGGAGACCAAATAGCTAATACAGAGCACTTGTGAAAACACCTGTGGGCAGGTGTAAGCCAATCCCGTGCTTGTGCTGCCTTTAAGTAGGCTGGGATTATGTTACTCTGGGCCAGTGCTTTGTTGTATCAACGCTGTGCTCTAGCTCTGAGCTCTCTCCGTGCATTCCTGTGTTATTCCCGTGGTCCAGATATCGCCTCCGTTCCCAGAGGTCCGTCTGCAGCCTTCACTGCTGAAAGATCCACCGGCTCTCCGCTGTCCTGTAAGTTAATTGCACTCCTATTGGAAATAGTTGGATTCCCAGTGTCCTGCATGAGGTTACCTTGTCAGTCTGCCTATCATTCAAAGTCTGGAGGATTCGTTTCTCTCAGCTGTTCGTTTGTTCAACTCTGCATTTAACCCATTCATCACCTTGTCTTCTACTACAGTTTCACAGTGATCTCCGGAACCCGCAAGTAACCCAATTCAGTACTTTTTATTTGCTATGTTGTCATTACAAGGATAATTCATCACAGTCTCTCAGTTAACCCTCAAAACTCCATTGCAAATTCTTACAGTTAATTCACCATGTCTGCATTAACCAGTTAAACACAATCTGCAGTTCAGCATCAAAGCTTGTTTATATTTGGACAATTCAACATTTATTCTTCAGCTTGTTTTTGCATATGTTTCCATGAACATTTCTTTTATTTATTTTTGAGTTTTCTCTTGCATATTATTTCTGCCATTCTTGCAATACTTCAGTATAATGATGATTAACAACTAGTCATTTAACTCCTTACTGAATTGTTATTTAATAAATATATGAAGCGGAACTTTCTTCGTCCTCCCTGCTTTCTTCATACCCCAGCACCTACACCTGTGGTTGGTTCCGGGTTAACGGATTCACAAAAACACCCGGGCCTGACAGCCATCATGTCCACCTTTGGTCTTTCCCAACGGTTCACAATCATGTGGAAGACTTCCAGATGAAGTCCCCACTCTCCCGGGTGGAGGTCGTGCCTGCTGAGGAAGTCTGCTTCCCAGTTGTCCACTCCCGGAATGAACACCGCTGACAGTGTTATCACATGATTTTTCGCCCAGCGAAGAATCCTTGCTGCCATTGCCCTCCTGCTTCTTGTGCCGCCCTGTCTGTTTACGTGGGCGACTGCCGTGATGTTGTCCGACTGGAGCAGCACCGGTTGTTTTTGAAGCAGAGGTCTTTCTAGGCTCAGAGCATTGTAAATTGCCCTTAGCTCCCGTATATTTATGTGGAGAGAAATCTCCAGACCCCTGGAAATGTTTTCCCTGTGTGACTGCTCCCCAGCCTCTGAGGCTGGCATCCGTGGTCACCAGGACCCAGTCCTGCATGCCGAATCTGCTGCCCTCTAGAAAATGAGCACTCTGCAGCCACCACAGAAGAGACACCCTTGTCCTTGGAGACAGGATTATCCGCTGATGCATCTGAAGATGCGATCCGGACCATTCGTCCAGCAGATCCCACTGAAAACTTCTTGCGTGAAATCTGCCGAATGGAATCGCTTCGTAAGAAGCCACCATTTTTCCCAGGACTCTTGTGCATTGATGCACTGACACTTGGCCTGGTTCTAGGAGGTTCCTAACTAGCTCGGATAACTCCCTGGCTTTCTCCTCCGGGAGAAACACCTTTTTCTGGACTGTGTCCAGAATCATCCCTAGAAACAGCAGACGTGTCGTCGGAATCAGCTGCGATTTTGGAATATTTAGAATCCACCCGTGCTGTCGTAGAACTACTTGAGATAGTGCTACTCCGACCTCCAACTGTTCTCTGGACCTTGCCCTTAGCAGGAGATCGTCCAAGTAAGGGATAATTAAGACGCCTTTTCTTTGAAGAAGAATCATCATTTCGGCCATTACCTTGGTAAAGACCCGGGGTGCCGTGAACAATCCAAACGGCAGCGTCTGAAACTGATAGTGACAGTTCTGTACCACGAACCTGAGGTACCCTTGGTGAGAAGGGCAATTTTGGACATGGAGGTAAGCTTCCTTGATGTCCAGGGACACCATATAGTCCCCTTCTTCCTGGTTCGCTATCACTGCTCTGAGTGACTCCATCTTGATTTGAACCTTTGTATGTAAGTGTTCAAAGATTTCAGATTTAGAATAGGTCTCACCGAGCCGTCTGGCTTCAGTACCACAAATAGTGTGGAATAATACCCCTTTCCTTGTTGTAGGAGGGGTACTTTGATTATCACCTGCTGGGAATACAGCTTGTGAATTGTTTCCAATACTGCCTCCCTGTCGGAGGGAGACGTTGGTAAAGCAGACTTCAGGAACCTGCGAGGGAGAGACGTCTCGAATTTCCAATCTGTACCCCTGGGATACTACTTGTAGGATCCAGGGTTCCACTTGCGAGTGAGCCCACTGCGCGCTGAAACTCTTGAGACGACCCCCCACCGCACCTGAGTCCGCTTGTACGGCCCCAGCGTCATGCTGAGGACTTGACAGAAGCGGTGGAGGGCTTCTGTTCCTGGGAAGGGGCTGCCTGCTGCAGTCTTCTTCCCTTTCCTCTACCCCTGGGCAGATATGACTGGCCTTTTGCCCGCTTGCCCTTATGGGGACGAAAGGACTGAGGCTGAAAAGACGGTGTCTTTTTCTGCTGAGATGTGATTTGGGGTAAAAAAAAAAAAAAGGTGGATTTTTCAGCTGTTGCCGTGGCCACCAGGTCCGATGGACCGACCCCAAATAACTCCTCCCCTTTATACGGCAATACTTCGATGTGCCGTTTGGAATCTGCATCACCTGACCACTGTCGTGTCCATAAACATCTTCTGGCGGACATGGACATCGCACTTACTCTTGATGCCAGAGTGCAAATATCCCTCTGTGCATCTCGCATATATAGAAATGCATCCTTTAAATGCTCTATAGTCAATAAAATACTGTCCCTGTCAAGGGTATCAATATTTTCAGTCAGGGAATCCGACCAAGCCACCCCAGCGCTGCACATCCAGGCTGAGGTGATCGCTGGACGCAGTATAACACCAGTATGTGTGTATATACTCTTTAGGACATTTTCCAGCTTCCTATCAGCTGGCTCCTTGAGGGCGGCCGTATCTGGAGACGGTAACGCCACTTGTTTTGATAAGCGTGTGAGCGCCTTATCCACCCTAGGGGGTGTCCCAACACGCCCTAACTTCTGGCGGGAAAAGGTTTAACGCCAATAATTTGCTATCGGGGGAAACCCTCGCATCATCACACACTTCATTTAATTTATCTGATTCAGGAAAAACTACAGGTAGTTTTTTCACACCCCACATAATACCCTTTTTTGTGGTACTTGTAGTATCAGAAATATGTAACACCTCCTTCATTGTCCTTAACATGTAACGTGTGGCCCTAATGGAAAATACGTTTGTTTCTTCACCGTCGACACTGGAGTCAGTGTCCGTGTCAGTGTCGACCGACAGAGGTAATGGGCGTTTTAAAGCCCCTGACGGTGTTTGAGACGCCTGGACAGGTACTAATTGGTTTGCCGGCCGTCTCATGTCGTCAACCGACCTTGCAGCGTGTTGACATTATCACGTAATTTCTAAACAAGCCATCCATTCCGGTGTCGACTCCCTAGAGAGTGACATCACCATTACAGGCAATTGCTCCGCCTCCTCACCAACATCGTCCTCATACATGTCGACACACACGTACCGACACACAGCACACACACAGGGAATGCTCTGATAGAGGACAGGACCCCACTAGCCCTTTGGGGAGACAGAGGGAGAGTTTGCCAGCACACACCAAAACGCTATAATTATACAGGGACAACCTTATATAAGTGTTTTCCCTTATAGCATCTTAATATGTAATAATATCGCCACAAAAATGCCCCCCCTCTCTGTTTTAACCCTGTTTCTGTAGTGCAGTGCAGGGGAGAGCCTGGGAGCCTTCCTAGCAGCTGAGCTGTGTAGGAAAATGGCGCTGTGTGCTGAGGAGAATAGGCCCCGCCCCCTTTTCGGCGGGCTTCTTCTCCCGTTTTTTCTGACAACCTGGCAGGGGTTAAATACATCCATATAGCCCCAGAGGCTATATGTGATGTATATTTAGCCAGTATAGGTACTTTCATTGCTGCCCAGGGCGCCCCCCCCCCCAGCGCCCTGCACCCTCAGTGACCGTTGGTGTGAAGTGTGCTGAGAGCAATGGCGCACAGCTGCAGTGCTGTGCGCTACCTCATGAAGACTGGGAAGTCTTCAGCCGCCGATTTCTGGACCTCTTCTCTCTTCAGCATCTGCAAGGGGGTCGGCGGCACGGCTCCGGTGACCCATCCAGGCTGTACCTGTGATCGTCCCTCTGGAGCTAGTGTCCAGTAGCCTAAGAAGCCAATCCATCCTGCACGCAGGTGAGTTCACTTCTTCTCCCCTTAGTCCCGCGTTGCAGTGAGCCTGTTGCCAGCAGGACTCACTGAAAATAAAAAACCTAACAAAACTTTTACTCTAAGCAGCTCCTTAGGAGAGCCACCTAGATTGCACCCTTCTCGGCCGGGCACAAAAACCTAACTGAGGCTTGGAGGAGGGTCATAGGGGGAGGAGCCAGTGCACACCACCTGATCCTAAAGCTTTTACTTTTGTGCCCTGTCTCCTGCGGAGCCGCTATTCCCCCATGGTCCTTACGGAGTCCCCAGCATCCACTTAGGACGTCAGAGAAAGTCTGTTTAACGGGCCCTACACACTGGGCGATTTCAGCGATTTTAACGACCAACGGTATTATCTTTGGTCGATCTTTCCCCAACGATTTTTGCATACACACTGGACGATATCTATGGCCGATACGACAGTACAATACATCGTCCAAATTGAATTGCATATATAACGATGATTGACCAACGATGAACGACTTGCGGGGATTGGCTTCGTTCATCGTTGGTGCATACACACTGATCGATATGAATGACTTATTGTTCATTTTTTAACGATATCCTTCATATCTATCATGGTTATCACAAAGTGTGTAGGTCCCTTAAGATAGGCTTCACTTGAATACCAATGGTCCAAATGATTACAAGATATAGGGGCAGATGTATTAAGCCTGGAGAAGGCATAAGGAAGTGATAAACCAGTGATAAGCACAAGGTGATAACTCACCAGCCAATCAGCTCCTAACTGTTAATTTACATATTGGAGCTGATTGCCTCATAGACAGCCTGCAACAATAAACTATGATTCACTGAACAGCTTCCCCACACAAGTAATACCAATTACAAGCAAGTCATTACATCACAAACTTTAAAAACATAGAAGAGTTTGCATAAAGAAAGAAATGTATCGAGCAGATTGTCCATTTCAGAGTTCAAAAACACAGATGTTAATTACATTTTAACAGCATAAGAAATGAATGACATACTTTTGAGGCATCAATGCAGTACATATGTGGTGGCTTTGGTTTGTAGATGTTTCCTTTCAGTTTAACGCAGGTGTAACACTAATATTATTACTATAATAGCCCTTTTATGCCATCACTTCCATGGAAGAACTGACATAAATGTTATATAGTAAAGTTTGCCATGTGCAAGCGTCTCCTCAGCGTCTTTCTGTAGCCATGGTTACTGTCCCTGCTGCTCTACCGCCTATTATCCTACTGACATGCCCACCCCGCAGCTGTCCCCTCCCGCTCACCGCACATCAGCCAATCGCATCTCACAGCTTTTTTCCCGGCTCCTCCCACTCACTCTCACTATGGCTACAGCTACCGCCCCATCCCTTTTAGTGCTGTGACTGACGCACCGAGAAGCCAATCAGGCGGCTGATAATACTCCGGACGTCTTGTAGATAGTGGCAGCTGCATCACAAAGGTCATCACTAGAGTAATCAACTGTAGCTACTATCAGTGTCCTCATATGTGCTGCGGCCATTTTCCTGTAGTCTCTTATACGTGATAGGTTGTCAGAGCCTCAAGGAGTGACGTAGAAGAGGGGGCGGAGTTAGGGAGTCCTCAACCGCCATTTTGGAGATCTTCATTAAAACAGGTAACTTAACTCTATATGATATTATTATATAGGGGAGAGGGGACTGTACAGTGATATATGAGGGGAATAACACAGCTCCTGGCACACACTGATATGTGGTATTATTATTATATAGGGGAGAGGGGACCGTACAGTGATATATGAGGGGGAATAACACAGCTCCCTGCACACACTGATATGTGGTATTATTATTTTCTCTTACGTCCTAGAGGATGCTGGGGTCCATATTAGTACCATGGGGTATAGACAGGTCCACCAGGAGCCATTGGCACTTTAAGAGTGCGGGCTGGCTCCTCCCTCTATGCCCCTCCTACCAGACTCAGTTTAGAGAATGTGCCCGGAGAAGCCCGTCACAGCTAGGTGAGCTCTACAGAGCTTCTCTAGTAAAAGTTTTTTTTAGAGTTTGTTATGTTACAGGGAGGCTGCTGGCAACAGGGGGAGAGCAGTGTGCGCCCTGCGGGGTCTTGAGCCACTGCCTCCGCTGAATGGACATTGAGCTCCAGAGGGGACAGATCGCGCCCCGCCACAGGGGAACGCTCACCCCGGCAGCCAGCCGCCACCCCCTCACAGAGCTGAAGTGTGGCGAGTTAGTCACTGTCCTCCCTTACAAGCAGGGGGTCAGGGTGAAGAGGGCGGCTTAAGGGTGGGAACACGGTATTAACTGCGCTCCTGGGCGGCTCAGCGGTACTGCGGTGCGGCGCTGTGATGGGCGCCCTGAGCCATCACAGAACCCTACACTGACCATTTCCAGCCTGTCGGGGTCCGCGAATCTCAGCCAGCACAAATTTCCTCAGGCCAGTATAATCTTCAAGAACGGGAAGACAGCACCATTGAAGGGGCGGAGCTTCTCCTAGCGGACCCAGCAGCGTTCAGCGCCATTTGTCCTGCCTGCAATCACTGCCAGTGGATGTCCAGGTCCCTCCAGAGCAACTCCAGCTATCTGTACGGTACCAGGGGGTTGAAGAAGGGAGGTGAGCTGTATGTAGGCTGTGTCACCTATTAAGAGACACAGTCAGCACGGGTTTAGGGTCTCCCTATACTGTAATAACACTGTGTGTGGGTTGGCTCCGATCTCTGTGTCTCTCTGCCATTCTTGGGGGAAACTCTGTCTAGTAAATACCCTGTGTGTTTTTGGGGTGTTTGGTGTGTGTGACAACGTCTATGGACACTGTTTCATATGCTGCAGTGGATTTGTCTTCCCAGGAAGACTCTATACCATGTCATCAGGATTGCACTGTTGTAGCGCAGATCCCAGCTAGAGAGCCAGAATGGTTAGTCTCTCCAGGGAAGGACTATTTCTCAGACTTCTGATATGGTTGCTAGGACTGAGCATGCCACTCAGGTCCTACAATCCTCTATGGTTGTATGGTCTGATACTGCTTCCTCGGAGTCCCCTGCGGTACATTCTCAAAAACGTGCACTTGCAATGCTTATGCAGGATGACACGGACACCGACTCTGACACTGCAGACGGTGACGGGGATGTGTTGAGGGGGACGGCATCACTTGCTAAGGTGGTGCAGTTGATGATTGAAGCTGTAAGGGATTTTCTACATATTTCTGACACAGGTCCTGAGCAGGTGGAGGAGGCCTTTTTTAGAGATAATAAGAAGCCCCCCCCCCCCCTCACCTTCCCGGCATCCAAAGAATTAAACGCTATCTTTGATAAAGCCTGGGAAACTCTGGGAAATAAATTTTAGATCCCTAAGAGGGTCTTGGTTGCTTTTCCCTTCCCAGAGGAAGATAAAAAGAAATGGGAGTCCCCGCCGATAGTCAATGCATCTGTCTCCAGGCTGTCCAAACAGGTGGTGTTGCCGGTCCCGGGATCTACCGCATTGTAGGACCAGGCAGATCGCAAGGTGGATGCTACGCTAAAACCATTTACACGGCTTCCGGGGCTATATTACGGCCTACTATAGCTTGTGCTTGGATTGGTGTCGACTCCGCTGGATAGAGGTGACGTTGATTTATTTTTACGCCATATTCAGGATTCTGCAGGGTTCCTGGTAGATTCCATGAAGGACCTGGGTTCCTTGGCTGCGGGGATCTCTTCCATGTCCGTCTCGGCTCGCAGGGGTCTCTGGCTGCGCCAATAGTCTGCGGACGCGGAATCCAGGAAGAGCGTGGAGGGCCTACCCTATACAGGTCAGGTTCTCTTTGGGAAGTCGCTGGATGCGTGGATTGCCACGGCTACCGCGGGTAAGTCTCCTTTTCTCCCCTCAGCTGCACCGGCTACGAAGAAGCCTTTTACACCAGCCACGTCACAGTCCTTTTGTCCGGCGAGGCCTAGAAAGAACAAGCCTTCGAACACCTTCTTCAGAGGTGGTCGTGCCAAAGGAAAGAAACCTGCTCCCGCAGGTTCCCAAACCTAGAAGCCCGCTTCTGATACCCCTAAGTCCTCCGCATGACGGTGGGCAGCTAGGCCTGGAGGAGGGTCAGGTGGGTACAAGACTCCAAAAGTTCAGCCACGTCTGGGTGTCCTCTGGCCTGGACCCCTGGGTTCTGGAAATAGTGTCCAGGGGGTACAGACTGGAGTTTCAAGATCCCCCACCTCACGGTTTCTTCAAGTCAGGCTTGCCAGCTCTGCTGGCAGACAGAACAATTCTTCTGGAGGCCATTAGAAAATTGGTGGTGTCAGAGGTCATTGTTCCAGTTCCACCTCAGCAGTGGAACAAGGGTTATTATTCGAACCTTTTTGTGGTACCACAACCGGATGGTTCGGTACGGTCTATTTTAAACTTAAAGTCTTTGAACCCTTATCTCAGGAAGTTCAAATTCAAGATGGAATCTCTAAGAGCTATCGGAGGGGGATTTCCTGGTGTCTCTGGACATCAAGGACGCTTATCTCCACATTCCCATTTATTCGCCGCATCAGGCATATCTCAGTTTTGCACTGTTGGACGATCGCTATCATTTCCAGGCGCTGCTGTTTGATCTCTCCACAGCACCTAGGATCTTCACCAAGGTGATGGCGGAGATGATGGTTCTCCGCCACAAACAGGGTGTGAACATAATTCCATATCTGGACGATCTTCTGATCAAGGCGTCTTCCAGGGAGAGGTTGTTGCGATCCATCGCGCTCACGACACAGCTGCTCAGGAAGCACGGTTGGATCCTGAACCTTCCAAAGTCTCATCTGGAGCCGACAAGGAGGCTGTCTTTCCTGGGAATGATTCTCGCCACGGAAGTGCAGATGATATTTCCCCCGGTGGAGAAAGCATTGGTGATTCAAACAATGGTCCGGGATGTCTTAAAGCCTACCCGGTATCCGTTCATCAGTGCATCCGCCTTCTGGGGAAGATGGTTGCCGCTGGGGAAGATGGTTGCCGCCGGGGAAGATGGTTGCCGCCTACGAGGCTCTGCAGTACGGCATGTTTCATGCTCAACCTTTTCAGCTGGACCTCTTGGACCAGTGGTCAGGCTCTCACCTACACATGCACAAGAGGATACGCCTGTCTCCGAAAGCCAGGATCTCACTCCTCTGGTGGCTACAACTTCCGCACCTTCTGCAAGGCCGAAGGTTCGGAATTCAGGACTTAATCCTTTTAACCACAGATGCAAGTCTAAGAGGTTGGGGAGCAGTCGTTCTGGGGGGAAACCTTTCAAGGAAGGTGGTCAAATCAAGAATCCCTTCTCCCAATAAACATCCTGGAGCTAAGGGCTGTGTAAAACACCCTTCTGCTAGCAGCACATGTACAGGGTCAGGCTTTTCAGGTGCAGTTGGACAACGTGACCACTGTGGCCTACATAAACCGACAAGGCGGAACGAAGAGCAAGGCTGGAATGTCAGAGGTGTCAAGAATCCTCCACTGGGCGGAATGGCACGCTGTAGCTGTGTCAGTAATCTTCATTCAGGGGGTAGACAACTGGGAAGCAGACTTCCTCAGCAGACACGATCTACATCCAGGGTAGTGGGACCTCCATCCGGAGGTGTTCGAGGAGGTAACCGGTTGGTGGGGGGTTCCTCACGTAGACATGATGGCCTCCCGCCCCAACAAGAAGCTGGGCAGGTACTGTTCCCGGTCAAGAGACCCTCAGGCAGTGGCGGTGGACGCACTGGTAACACCGTGGGTGTTCCCGTCACTGTATGTGTTCCCTCCACTTCCTCTGATTCCAAAGGTTCTTCGGCTGGTAAGAAGAACAAAGGTTCTGGCAATCCTCATTGCTCCGGATTGGCCAAGGAGGGCTTGGTATGCGGATCTACTGGATCTACTTCTGGAAGATCCAAAGCCCTTACCTGTTCAGGAGGATCTGCTACTGCAGGGGCCGTTCGCCTATCAAGACTTACCACGGATATGTTTGACGGCATGACGGTTGAATGCCAGATCTTAGCTCGGAAAGGTATCCCGAGTGAAGTAATTCCTACCCTGATTCAGGCTAGGAAGGGGGTAACGTCAAAGCATTACCACCGTATTTGGAAGAAATATGTTTCGTGGTGTGAATTAAAATTTCCTACAGTGGAGTTTCAACTTTTCTCCTTTTCCTGCAAGCGGGAGTGGATGTGGGCCTGAGATTGGGATCTATCAATGTCCAAATCTCTGCTTTGTCCATCTTTTTTCAGAAACAGTTGGTTGTCCTCCCTGAGGTTCAGACCTTTTTGAAAGGGGTTCTGCACATCCGGCCTCCCTTTGTGGCACCAACGGCACCCTGGGATCTAGATGTGCTGTTGCAGTTCCTAGAGTCTGTTTGGTTTGAGCCTCTACTGGAGGCTGACATCAAGTTTCTCGCATGGAAGGCGGTCCCTTTGTTGGCCTTGGCTTCTGCCCGACGCGTGTCGGAATTGGGGGCTTTATCTTGTAAAAGTCCTTATCTGATCTTCCATGAAGACTCGTCCACAGTTCCTGCCTA